>NW_027640979.1:0-656188 GCF_949752795.1 Hyperoodon ampullatus | reverse complement strand
GCTGTCTCTCCAAGATGGGAGATTGATAGTAAAGCAGTTGGAAATTCAAACAAGAACACCAGGAGAGGCGCTATTCGTTGAGTTTTAGTAACCTTTCGTATTCACAGTGTGTCCATTCTCTAGATTTCCTGTATATGTTATAGCTGTTGTAATATTCTCTTCAACCTGCAGAGTTGGGTCCCAAGGAATGGGTGCCATGCATTATTGCTTTAAACGGTCTGCATTTGCTCACCCAATCTCACCAATCCTCTCAGTCAAAGTGTCAGGCCTTATGCCACATCCAGCTGTCCTTGTAGAGAGGGTCATTCTAGGTTTCATCAGAGACCCTGAAGGAATTGTAAAGAATTTCCATGTGTTTTTTGTTTTTTTTTGAAATTCCTTTTTATAGTGAGTTTAGCCTGATTCTCGCTGCCATGTTTATGCCAGTCTAGACACACTTGATTCCCTTATGGTGTCATATCAATACATAGGTTTTAAGATTCTTACTAGTCAGATATATTCCTCTGTGGGAAATATGGGGTTTTGAGTCCCTTTCACTGAGGAAGGTGTAGGTCTTCTGTATTCCATAGTTGGTTTTTGGAACAGTACCTGTGCTTATATCAAACTCTGATTTTATGCATCACCCCACCTCTCCTTCCCCCTTAAGCAGGCATAAGAGTGTTTTCTAAATGCGAGACTCTGTTCTCTTTCCTATCTCAGCTCATGTGTAGCCATGTTGACCGGATCAACATAAGTGATATCTTATGATAAGTTTCTTTTTCTGTGTGACTTATTTCACTTAGAATCATCGTACCTGAATCCACTCATTTTGCTGCTACTGGTGTTATGACATTGATTTCATGGCTGAGGGATATTCCATCGTACGTAAGTACCACAATTTTTTGAACCATTTTTATATTTCCTGGGATATTTAAGGTGTACCCAAGTTGAGGTTCTTGTAAGCAGTGCAGCCCTAAATTTTGGGGTGTCTCTGGCTTATTGATTTTCAGTTTTCCCAAGGTATATTCCCTAGACTGGAAGTGCCCTTGGCTCTGTAGCTCTGTTGTTTACTTGTTTTAGGGAACACAATGCACTCCTCCAGAGAGGCAGTTGGCAATTTACATCCTGCCCATCAGCATAACAAGGCTCCCTGGTCTCCAGGGCCTGTCTTGCCTTTCTGGTTTTTACACATTTTGTGGATATCCCTTTTGACTGGTGGGAAGTGATAATTCACTGTAGTGCAGTTTTGCATTGCCCGCTTGCTTGCTTGGCCAAAAAGGGCGTATGCGTTTTCTCCTGAATATATTCAGGAGAAAACGCATACGCCCTTTTTGACCAAGTGCATCATTGTCGAAGTTGTGCCCCTCTTCCTGTGCTTTCAAGGCGATTCCAACGTACCTCTTGAAATCGGTTTCCTGCTATTGTGCCTAGCTTTCAAGTCCGCCTCCTTGCCTTCCCTCAACAGATCTTTGGACGATAGTTGTCCTTTATTACTCTGCCAGTTTGTGAATACCAGTGCCCCTGAGCTCCATTTTTCAACTCGTTTTTTGTGAGCTGACGGCAAGTCAAAATTTTGGTTCAGGACCTATACTGGTTCCCGGTGAGTGGCTGAGACTTTGGTTAATTCTTCTTCCTGTAGGAAATTAGAGTGACATGTGCCCTCCCAAATGCCTAACAGCTACTCTCTCATTGGATCTCCCTCTTCCCTTTCATCCTCTGCCAAATTGGCAACCTGTGCGAACAAGGAGGTTAAAGGGGCTGTCTCTCCAAGTTGGGAGATTGATAGTAAAGCAGTTGGAAAGTCAAACCGGAGCACCAGGAGAGGGACTATTCATTGAGTTTTAGAAACCTTTCGTATTCACAGTGTGTGCATTCTCTAGGTTTCCCGTACATGTTATAGCTGTAGCAATATTCCCTTCAACCTGGAGAGTTGGGACCCATGGAATTGGTGCCACGCATTATTGCTTTAAATGGTCTGCATTTGCTCACCCAATCTCACCAATCCTCTCAGTCCCAAGTGTCCAGCCTTATGCCACATCCAGCTGTCATTGTAGATAGGGTCATTCCAGGTTTCATCAGAGACCCTGAAGGAATTGTAAAGAATTTCCATGTTTTTTTTGTTTTGCTTTTAAAATTCCTTTTGATAGTGGGTTTCAGCTGATTCTCGCTGCCATGTTTATGCCAGTCTAGACACACTTGATTCCCTTACGGAGACATATCCATACATAGGTTTTAAGATTCTTACTAGTCAGATATATTCCTCTGTGGGAAATATGGGGTTTTGAGTCCCTTTCACTGAGGAAGCTGTAGGTCTTGTCTATTCCATAGTTGGTTTTTGGAACAGTACCTGTGCTTATATCAAACTCTGGTTTTATGCATCACCCCACCTCTCCTTCCCCCTTAAGCAGGCATAAGAGTGTTTTCCAAATGTGAGACTCTGTTCTCTTTCCTAACTCAGTTCAAGTGTAGCCATGTTTACAGGATCTTCATAAGTGATATCTTATGATAAGTTTCTTTTTCTGTGTGACTTGTTTCACTTAGAATCATCATACCTGAATCCACTCATTTTGCTGCTACTGGTCTTATGACATTGATTTCATGGCTGAGGGATATTCCATCGTACGTAAGTACCACAATTTTTTGAACCATTTTTATATTTCCTGGGATATTTAAGGTGTACCCAAGTTGAGGTTCTTGTAAGCAGTGCAGCCCTACATTTTCGGGTTGCTCTGGCTTATTGATATTCAGTTTTCCCAAGGTATATTCCCTAGACTGGAAGTGCCCTTGGCTCGGTAGCTCTGTTGTTTACTTGTTTTAGGGAACACAATGCACTCCTCCAGAGAGGCAGTTGGCAATTTACATCCCGCCCATCAACATAACAAGGCTCCTTGTTCTCCAGGGCCTGTCTTGCCTTTTTGGTTTTTACACATTTTGTTGATGTCCCTTTTGACCGGTGGGAAGTGATACTTCTTTGTAGTGCAGATTTGCAATTTCCGCTTGCTTGCTTGGCCTAAAAGGGCGTATGCGTTTTCTCCTGAATATATTCAGGAGAAAACGCATACGCCCTTTTTGGCCAAGTGCATCATTGTCGAAGTTGGGCCCCTCTTCCTGTGCTTTCAAGGCGATTCCAAAGTACCTCTTGAAATCTGTTTCCTGCTATTCTGTCTAGCTTTCAAGTCCGCCTTGTTGCCTTCCCTCAACAGATTATTGGACGATAGTTGTCCTTTATTACTCTGCCAGTTTGTGAATTGCTGTGCCCCTGAGCTACATTTTTCAACTCGTTATTTGTGAGCTAAAGGCAAGTCCAAAATTTTGGTTCAGGACCTATACTGGTTCCCGGTGGGTGGCTGAGACTTTGGTTAATTCTTCTTCCTGTCGGGAAATTAGAGTGACATGTGCCCGTCCAAATGCCTAACAGCTACTCTCTCATTGGTTCTCCCTCTTCCCTTTCATCATCTGCCAAATTGGCAACGTGTGCGAACTAGGAGGTTAAAGGGGCTGTCTCTCCAAGTTGGGAGATTGATAGTAAAGCAGTTGGAAAGTCAAACCGGAGCACCAGGAGAGGGACTATTCGTTGAGTTTTAGAAACATTTTGTATTCACAGTGTGTCCATTCTGTAGGTTTCCCGTACATGTTATAGCTGTAGTAATATTCCTTTCAACCTGGAGAGTTGGGACCCATGGAATTGGTGCCACGCATTATTGCTTTAAAGGGTCTGCATTTGCTTACCCAATCTCACCAATCCTCTCAGTCCCAAGTGTCCAGCCTTATGCCACATCCAGCTGTCATTGTAGATAGGGTCATTCCAGGTTTCATCAGAGACCCTGAAGGAACTGTAAAGAATTTCCCTGTTTTTTTGTTTTGTTTTTGAAATTCCTTTTGATTGTGGGTTTCAGCTGATTCTCGCTGCCATGTTTATGACAGTCTAGACACACTTGATTCCCTTACAGAGACATATCAATACATAGGTTTTAAGATTCTTACTAGTCAGATATATTCCTCTGCGGGAAATATGGGGTTTTGAGTCCCTTTCACTGAGGAAGGTGTAGGTCTTGTCTATTCCATAGTTGGTTTTTGGAACGGTACCTGTGCTTATATCAAACTCTGGTTTTATGCATCACCCCACCTCTCCTTCCCCCTTAAGCAGGCATAAGAGTGTTTTCCAAATGTGAGACTCTGTTCTCTTTCCTAACTCAGTTCAAGTGTAGCCATGTTTAAAGGCTCTTCATAAGTGATATCTTATGATAAGTTTCTTTTTCTGTGTGATTTATGTCACTTAGAATCATCATACCTGAATCCACACATTTTGCTGCTACTGGTTTTATGACATTGATTTCATGGCTGAGGGATATTCCATCGTACGTAAGTACCACAATTTTTTGAACCATTTTTATATTTCCTGGGATATTTAAGGCGTACCCAAGTTGAGGTTCTTGTAAGCAGTGCAGCCCTAAATTTTGGGGTGTCTCTGGCTTATTGATTTTCAGTTTTCCCAAGGTATATTCCCTAGACTGGAAGTGCCCTTGGCTCTGTAGCTCTGTTGTTTACTTGTTTTAGGAAACACAATGCACTGCTCCAGAGAGGCAGTTGGCAATTTACATCCCGCCCATCAGCATAACAAGGCTCCCTGGTCTCCAGGGCCTGTCTTGCCTTTCTGGTTTTCACACATTTTGTGGATGTCCCTTTTGACCGGTGGGAAGAGATACTTCTTTGTAGTGCATTTTTGCATTGCCCGCTTGCTTGCTTGGCCAAAAAGGGCGTATGCGTTTTCTCCTGAATATATTCAGGAGAAAACGCATACGCCCTTTTTGGCCAAGTACATCATTGTCGAAGGTGTGCTCCTCTTCCTGTGCTTTCAAGGCGATTCAAACGTACCTCTTGAAATCTGTTTCCTGCTATTCTGCCTAGCTTTCAAGTCCGCCTCGTTGCCTTCCCTCAACAGATTTTTGGACGATAGTTGTCCTTTATTACTCTGCCAGTTTGTGAATTGCTGTGCCCCTGAGCTCCATTTTTCAACTCGTTTTTTGTGAGGTGACCGCAAGTCCAAAATTTTGGTTCAGGACCTATACTGGTTCCCGGTGGGTGGCTGAGAATTTGGTTTATTCTTCTTCCTGTCGGGAAATTAGAGTGACATGTGCCCGTCCAAATGCCTAACAGCTACTCTCTCATTGGTTCTCCCTCTTCCCTGTCATCCTCTGCCAAATTGGCAAACTGTGCGAACCAGGAGGTTAAAGGGGCTGTCTCTCCAAGTTGGGAGATTGATAGTAAAGCAGTTGGAAAGTCAAACCGGAGCACCAGGAGAGGGACTATTCGTTGAGTTTTAGAAACCTTTCGTATTCACAGTGTGTCCATTCTCTAGGTTTCCCGTACATGTTATAGATGTAGTAATATTCCCTTCAACCTGGAGAGTTGGGACCCATGGAATTGGTTCCACGCATTATTGCTTTAAAGGGTCTGCATTTGCTCACCCAATCTCACCAATCCTCTCAGTCCCAAGTGTCCAGCCTTATGCCACATCCAGCTGTCATTGTAGATAGGGTCATTCCAGGTTTCATCAGAGACCCTGAAGGAATTGTAAAGAATTTCCCTATTTTTTTGTTTTGGTTTTGAAATTCCTTTTGATAGTGGGTTTCAGCTGATTCTCGCTGCCATGTTTATGCCAGTCTAGACACACTTGATTCCCTTACGGAGACATATCAATACATAGGCTTTAAGATTCTTACTAGTCAGATATATTCCTCTGCGGGAAATAGGGGGTTTTGAATCCCTTTCACTGAGTAAGGTGTAGGTCTTGTCTATTCCATAGTTGATTTTTGGAACGGTACCTGTGCTTATATCAAACTCTGGTTTTATGCATCACCCCCCCTCTCCTTCCCCCTTAAGCAGGCATAAGAGTGTTTTCCAAATGTGAGACTCTGTTCTCTTTCCTAACTCAGTTCAAGTGTAGCCATGTTTACAGGATTTTCATAAGTGATATCTGATGATAAGTTTCTTTTTCTTTGTGACTTATTTCACTTAGGATCATCATACTGAATCCACTCATTTTGCTGCTCCGGGTCTTATGACATTGATTTCATGGCTGAGGGATATTCCATCGTACGTAAGTAATACAATTTTTTGAACCATTTTTATTTATCCTGGGATATTTAAGGTGTACCCAAGTGGAGGTTCTTGTAATCAGTGCAGCCCTAAATTTTGGGGTGTCTCTGGCTTATTGATTTTCAGTTTTCCCAAGGTATATTCCCTAGACTGGAAGTGCCCTTGGCTCTGTAGCTCTGTTGTTTAATTATTTTAGGGAACAAAATGCACTCCTCCAGAGAGGCAGTTGGCAATTTACATCCCGCCCATCAGCATAACAAGGCTCCCTGGTCTCCAGGGCCTGTCTTGCCTTTCTGGTTTTTACACATTTTGTGGATGCCCTTTTGACCGGTGGGAAGTGATACTTCTTTGTAGTGCATTTTTACATTGCCCTCTTGCTTGCTTGGCCAAAACGGGCGTATGCGTTTTCTCCTGAATATATTCAGGAGAAAACGCATACGCCCTTTTTGGCCAAGTGCATCACTGTCGAAGTTGTGCCCCTCTTCCTGTGCTTTAAATGTGATTCCAACGTACCTCTTGACATCTATTTCCTGCTATTTTGCCTAGCTTTCAAGTCCGCCTCGTTGCCTTCCCTCAACAGATTTTTGGACGATAGTTGTCCTTTATTACTCTGCCAGTTTGTGAATTGCTGTGCCCCTCATCACCATTTTTCAACTCGTTTTTTGTGAGCTGACCGCAAGTCCAAAATTTTGGTTCAGGACCTATACTGGTTCCCGGTGGGTGGCTGAGACTTTAGTAAATTCTTCTTCCTGTCAGGAAATTAGAGTGACATGTGCCCGTCCAAATGCCTAACAGCTACTCTCTCATTGGTTCTCCCTCTTCCCTTTCATCCTCTGCCAAATTGGCAACCTGTGTGAACCAGGAGGTTAAAGGGGCTGTCTCTCCAAGTTGGGAGATTGATAGTAAAGCAGTTGGAAAGTCAAACCGGAGCACCAGGAGAGGGAATATACGTTGAGTTTTAGAAACCTTTCGTATTCACAGTGTGTCCATTCTCTAGGTTTCCTGTACATGTTATAGCTGTAGTAATATTCCCTTCAACCTGGAGAGTTGGGACCCATGGAATTGGTGCCACGCATTATTGCTTTAAATTGTCTGCATTTGCTCACCCAATCTCACCAATCCTCTCAGTCCCAAGTGTCCAGCCTTATGCCACATCCAGATGTCATTGTAGATAGAGTCTTGCCAGGTTTCATCAGAGACCATGAAGGAATTGTAAAGAATTTCCCTGTTTTTTTGTTTTGTTTTTGAAATTCCTTTTGATAGTGGGTTTCAGCTGATTCTCGCTGCCATGTTTATGCCAGTCTAGACACACTTCATTCCCTTACGGAGACATATCAATACATAGGTTTTAAGATTCTTACTAGTCACATACATTCCTCTGCGGGAAATATGGGGTTTTGAGTCCCTTTCACTGAGGAAGGTGTAGGTCTTGTCTATTCCATAGTTGGTTTTTAGAACGGTAGCTGTGCTTATATCAAACTCTGGTTTTATGCATCACCCCACCTCTCCTTCCCCCTTAAGCAGGCATAAGAGTGTTTTCCAAATATGAGACTCTGTTCTCTTTCCCAACTCAGTTCAAGTGTAGCCATGTTTACAGGATCTTCATAAGTGATATCTTATGATAAGTTTCTTTTTCTGTGTGACTTATTTCACTTAGAATCATCGTACCTGAATCCACTCATTTTGCTGCTACTGGTCTTATGACATTGATTTCATGGCTGAGGGATATTCCATCGTACGTAAGTACCACAATTTTTTGAACCATTTTTTATATTTCCTGGGATATTTAAGGTGTACCCAAGTTGAGGTTCTTGTATGCAGTGCAGCCCTAAATTTTGTGGTGGCTCTGGCTTATTGATTTTCAGTTTTCCCAAAGTATATTCCCTAGACTGGAAGTGCCATTGACTCTGTAGCTCTGTTGTTTACTTGTTTTAGGGAACACAATGCACTCCTCCAGAGAGGCAGTTGGCAATTTACATCCCGCCCATCAGCATAACAAGGCTCCCTGGTCTCCAGGGCCTGTCTTGCCTTTCAGGTTTTTACACATTTTGAGGATGTCCCCTTTGACCAGTGGAAACTGATACTTCTTTGTAGTGCAGATTTGCATTGCCCGCTTGCTTCCTTGCCCAAAAAGCGCGTATGCGTTTTCTCCTGAATATATTCAGGAGAAAACGCATACGCCCTTTTTGGCCAAGTGCATCATTGTCGAAGTTGTGCCCCTCTTCCTGTGCTTTAAAGGCGATTCCAACGTACCTCTTGAAATCTGTTTCCTGCTATTCTGCATAGGTTTCAAGCACGCCTCGTAGCCTTCCCTCAACAGATTTTTGGACGATAGTTGTTCTTTATTACTCTGCCAGTTTGTGAATTGCTGTGCCCCTGAGATCCATTTTTCAACTCGTTATTTGTGAGCAGACCGCAAGTCCAAAATTTTGGTTCAGGACCTATACTGGTTCCCGGTGGGTGGCTGAGCCTTTGGTTAATTCTTCTTCCTGTCGGGAAATTAGAGTGACATGTGCCCGTCCAAATGCCTAACAGCTACTCTCTCATTGGTTCTCCCTCTTGCCTTTCATCCTCTGACAAATTGGCAACCTGTGCGAACCAGGAGGTTAAAGGGGCTGTCTCTCCAAGTTGGGAGATTGATAGTAAAGCAGATGGAAAGTTAAACCGGAGCACTAGGAGAGGGACTATTCGTTGAGTTTTAGAAACCTTTTGTATTCACAGGGTGTCCATTCTCTAGGTTTCCCGTACATGTTATAGCTGTAGTAATATTCCCTTCAACCTGGAGAGTTGGGACCCATGGAATTGGTGCCACGCATTATTGCTTTAAAGGGTCTGCATTTGCTCACCCAATCTCACCAATCCTCTCAGTCCCAAGTGTCCAGCCTTATGCCACATCCAACTGTCATTGTAGAAAGGGTCATTCCAGGTTTCATCAGAGACCCTGAAGGAAATGTAAAGAATTTCCATGTTTTTTTGTTTTGTTTTTGAAATTCCTTGTGGGTTTCAGCTGATTCTCGTTGCCATGTTTATGACAGTCTAGACACACCTGATTCCCTTACGGAGACATATCAATACATAGGTTTTAAGATTCTTACTAGTCAGATACATTCCTCTGCGGGAAATATGGGGTTTTGAGTCCCTTTCACTGAGGAAGGTGTAGGTCTTGTCTATTCCATAGTTGGTTTTTGGAACGGTACCTGTGCTTATATCAAACTCTGGTTTTATGCATCACCCCACCACTCCTTCCCCCTTAAGCAGGCATTAGAGTGTTTTCCAAATGTGAGACTCTGTTCTCTTTCCTAAATCAGTTCAAGTGTAGCCATGTTTACAGGATCTACATAAGTGATAGCTGTAGTAATATTCCCTTCAACCTGGAGAGTTGGGACCCATGGAATTGGTGCCACGCATTATAGCTTTAAAGGGTCTGCATTTGCTCACCCAATCTCACCAATCCTCTCAATCCCAAGTGTCCAGCCTTATGCCAAATCCAGCTGTCATTGTAGATAGGGTCATTCCAGGTTTCATTAGAGACCCTGAAGGAATTGTAAAGAATTTCCTTGTTTTTTTGTTTTGTTTTTGAAATTCCTTTTGATAGTGGGTTTCAGCTGGTTCTCGCTGCCATGTTTATGCCAGTCTAGACACACTTGATTCCCTTACGGAGACATATCAATACATAGGTTTTATGATACTTACTAGTCGATATATTCCTATGGGGGAAATATAGGGTTTTGAGTCCCTTTCACTGAGGAAGGTGTAGGTCTTGTCTATTCCATAGTTGGTTTTTGGAACGGAACCTTTTCTTATATCAAACTCTGGTTTTATGCATCACCCCACCTCTCCTTCCCCCTTAAGCAGGCATTAGAGTGTTTTCCAAATGTGAGACTCTGTTCTCTTTCCTTATTCAGTTCAAATGTAGCCATGTTTACAGGATCTTCATAAGTGATATCTTATGATAAGTTTCTTTTTCTGTGTGACTTATTTCACTTAGAATCATCGTACCTGAATCCACTCATTTTGCTGCTGCTGGTCTTATGACATTGATTTCATGGCTGAGGGATATTCCATCGTACATTAGTACCACAATTTATGAACCATTTTTATATTTCCTTGGATTTTTAAGGTGTACCCAAGATGAGGTTATTGTAAGCAGTGCAGCCCTAAACTTTGGGGTGGCTGTGTCTTATTGATTTTCAGTTTTCGCAAGGTATATTCCCTAGACTGGAAGTGCCCTTGGCTCTGTAGCTCTGTTGTTTACTTGTTTTAGGGAACACAATGCACTCTTCCAGAGAGGCAGTTGGCAATTTACATCCCGCCCATCAGCATAACAAGGCTCCCTTTTCTCCAGAGCCTGTCTTGCCTTTCGTGTTTTTACACATGTTGTGGATGTCCCTTTGGACCGGTGGGAAGTGATATTTCCTTGTATTGCAGATTTGCATTGCCTGCTTGCTTGCTTGGCCAAAAAGGGCGTATGCGTTTTCTCCTGAATATATTCAGGAGAAAACGCATACGCCCTTTTTGGCCAAGTGCATCATTGTCGAAGTTGTGCCCCACTTCTGGTGCTTTAAATGCGATTCCAACATACCTCTTCAAATCTGTTTCCTGCTATTCTGCCTCGCTTTCAACTCCGCCTCATTGCCTTCCCTCAACAGATTTTTGGACGATTGTTGTCCTTTATTATTCTGCGAGTTTGTGAATTGCTGTGCCTCTGAGCTCCATTTTTCAACTCGTTTTTTGTGAGCTGACCGCAAGTCCAAAATTTTGGTGCAGGACCTATACTGGTTCCCGGTGGGTGGCTGAGACTTTGGTTAATTCTTCTTCCTGCCGGGAAATTAGAGTGAAATGTGCCCGTCCAAATGCCTAACAGCAAATCTCTCATTGGTTCTCCTTCTTCCCTTTAATCCTCTGCCACTTTGGCAACGTGTGCGAACCATTATGTTAAAGGAGCTGTCTCTCCAAGATGGGAGATTGATAGTAAAGCAGTTGGAAATTCAAACAAGAACACCAGGAGAGGCGCTATTCGTTGAGTTTTAGTAACCTTTCGTATTCACAGTGTGTCCATTCTCTAGATTTCCTGTATATGTTATAGCTGTTGTAATATTCTCTTCAACCTGCAGAGTTGGGTCCCAAGGAATGGGTGCCATGCATTATTGCTTTAAACGGTCTGCATTTGCTCACCCAATCTCACCAATCCTCTCAGTCAAAGTGTCAGGCCTTATGCCACATCCAGCTGTCCTTGTAGAGAGGGTCATTCTAGGTTTCATCAGAGACCCTGAAGGAATTGTAAAGAATTTCCATGTGTTTTTTGTTTTTTTTTGAAATTCCTTTTTATAGTGAGTTTAGCCTGATTCTCGCTGCCATGTTTATGCCAGTCTAGACACACTTGATTCCCTTATGGTGTCATATCAATACATAGGTTTTAAGATTCTTACTAGTCAGATATATTCCTCTGTGGGAAATATGGGGTTTTGAGTCCCTTTCACTGAGGAAGGTGTAGGTCTTCTGTATTCCATAGTTGGTTTTTGGAACAGTACCTGTGCTTATATCAAACTCTGATTTTATGCATCACCCCACCTCTCCTTCCCCCTTAAGCAGGCATAAGAGTGTTTTCTAAATGCGAGACTCTGTTCTCTTTCCTATCTCAGCTCATGTGTAGCCATGTTGACCGGATCAACATAAGTGATATCTTATGATAAGTTTCTTTTTCTGTGTGACTTATTTCACTTAGAATCATCGTACCTGAATCCACTCATTTTGCTGCTACTGGTGTTATGACATTGATTTCATGGCTGAGGGATATTCCATCGTACGTAAGTACCACAATTTTTTGAACCATTTTTATATTTCCTGGGATATTTAAGGTGTACCCAAGTTGAGGTTCTTGTAAGCAGTGCAGCCCTAAATTTTGGGGTGTCTCTGGCTTATTGATTTTCAGTTTTCCCAAGGTATATTCCCTAGACTGGAAGTGCCCTTGGCTCTGTAGCTCTGTTGTTTACTTGTTTTAGGGAACACAATGCACTCCTCCAGAGAGGCAGTTGGCAATTTACATCCTGCCCATCAGCATAACAAGGCTCCCTGGTCTCCAGGGCCTGTCTTGCCTTTCTGGTTTTTACACATTTTGTGGATATCCCTTTTGACTGGTGGGAAGTGATAATTCACTGTAGTGCAGTTTTGCATTGCCCGCTTGCTTGCTTGGCCAAAAAGGGCGTATGCGTTTTCTCCTGAATATATTCAGGAGAAAACGCATACGCCCTTTTTGACCAAGTGCATCATTGTCGAAGTTGTGCCCCTCTTCCTGTGCTTTCAAGGCGATTCCAACGTACCTCTTGAAATCGGTTTCCTGCTATTGTGCCTAGCTTTCAAGTCCGCCTCCTTGCCTTCCCTCAACAGATCTTTGGACGATAGTTGTCCTTTATTACTCTGCCAGTTTGTGAATACCAGTGCCCCTGAGCTCCATTTTTCAACTCGTTTTTTGTGAGCTGACGGCAAGTCCAAAATTTTGGTTCAGGACCTATACTGGTTCCCGGTGAGTGGCTGAGACTTTGGTTAATTCTTCTTCCTGTAGGAAATTAGAGTGACATGTGCCCTCCCAAATGCCTAACAGCTACTCTCTCATTGGATCTCCCTCTTCCCTTTCATCCTCTGCCAAATTGGCAACCTGTGCGAACAAGGAGGTTAAAGGGGCTGTCTCTCCAAGTTGGGAGATTGATAGTAAAGCAGTTGGAAAGTCAAACCGGAGCACCAGGAGAGGGACTATTCATTGAGTTTTAGAAACCTTTCGTATTCACAGTGTGTGCATTCTCTAGGTTTCCCGTACATGTTATAGCTGTAGCAATATTCCCTTCAACCTGGAGAGTTGGGACCCATGGAATTGGTGCCACGCATTATTGCTTTAAATGGTCTGCATTTGCTCACCCAATCTCACCAATCCTCTCAGTCCCAAGTGTCCAGCCTTATGCCACATCCAGCTGTCATTGTAGATAGGGTCATTCCAGGTTTCATCAGAGACCCTGAAGGAATTGTAAAGAATTTCCATGTTTTTTTTGTTTTGCTTTTAAAATTCCTTTTGATAGTGGGTTTCAGCTGATTCTCGCTGCCATGTTTATGCCAGTCTAGACACACTTGATTCCCTTACGGAGACATATCCATACATAGGTTTTAAGATTCTTACTAGTCAGATATATTCCTCTGTGGGAAATATGGGGTTTTGAGTCCCTTTCACTGAGGAAGCTGTAGGTCTTGTCTATTCCATAGTTGGTTTTTGGAACAGTACCTGTGCTTATATCAAACTCTGGTTTTATGCATCACCCCACCTCTCCTTCCCCCTTAAGCAGGCATAAGAGTGTTTTCCAAATGTGAGACTCTGTTCTCTTTCCTAACTCAGTTCAAGTGTAGCCATGTTTACAGGATCTTCATAAGTGATATCTTATGATAAGTTTCTTTTTCTGTGTGACTTGTTTCACTTAGAATCATCATACCTGAATCCACTCATTTTGCTGCTACTGGTCTTATGACATTGATTTCATGGCTGAGGGATATTCCATCGTACGTAAGTACCACAATTTTTTGAACCATTTTTATATTTCCTGGGATATTTAAGGTGTACCCAAGTTGAGGTTCTTGTAAGCAGTGCAGCCCTACATTTTCGGGTTGCTCTGGCTTATTGATATTCAGTTTTCCCAAGGTATATTCCCTAGACTGGAAGTGCCCTTGGCTCGGTAGCTCTGTTGTTTACTTGTTTTAGGGAACACAATGCACTCCTCCAGAGAGGCAGTTGGCAATTTACATCCCGCCCATCAACATAACAAGGCTCCTTGTTCTCCAGGGCCTGTCTTGCCTTTTTGGTTTTTACACATTTTGTTGATGTCCCTTTTGACCGGTGGGAAGTGATACTTCTTTGTAGTGCAGATTTGCAATTTCCGCTTGCTTGCTTGGCCTAAAAGGGCGTATGCGTTTTCTCCTGAATATATTCAGGAGAAAACGCATACGCCCTTTTTGGCCAAGTGCATCATTGTCGAAGTTGGGCCCCTCTTCCTGTGCTTTCAAGGCGATTCCAAAGTACCTCTTGAAATCTGTTTCCTGCTATTCTGTCTAGCTTTCAAGTCCGCCTTGTTGCCTTCCCTCAACAGATTATTGGACGATAGTTGTCCTTTATTACTCTGCCAGTTTGTGAATTGCTGTGCCCCTGAGCTACATTTTTCAACTCGTTATTTGTGAGCTAAAGGCAAGTCCAAAATTTTGGTTCAGGACCTATACTGGTTCCCGGTGGGTGGCTGAGACTTTGGTTAATTCTTCTTCCTGTCGGGAAATTAGAGTGACATGTGCCCGTCCAAATGCCTAACAGCTACTCTCTCATTGGTTCTCCCTCTTCCCTTTCATCATCTGCCAAATTGGCAACGTGTGCGAACTAGGAGGTTAAAGGGGCTGTCTCTCCAAGTTGGGAGATTGATAGTAAAGCAGTTGGAAAGTCAAACCGGAGCACCAGGAGAGGGACTATTCGTTGAGTTTTAGAAACATTTTGTATTCACAGTGTGTCCATTCTGTAGGTTTCCCGTACATGTTATAGCTGTAGTAATATTCCTTTCAACCTGGAGAGTTGGGACCCATGGAATTGGTGCCACGCATTATTGCTTTAAAGGGTCTGCATTTGCTTACCCAATCTCACCAATCCTCTCAGTCCCAAGTGTCCAGCCTTATGCCACATCCAGCTGTCATTGTAGATAGGGTCATTCCAGGTTTCATCAGAGACCCTGAAGGAACTGTAAAGAATTTCCCTGTTTTTTTGTTTTGTTTTTGAAATTCCTTTTGATTGTGGGTTTCAGCTGATTCTCGCTGCCATGTTTATGACAGTCTAGACACACTTGATTCCCTTACAGAGACATATCAATACATAGGTTTTAAGATTCTTACTAGTCAGATATATTCCTCTGCGGGAAATATGGGGTTTTGAGTCCCTTTCACTGAGGAAGGTGTAGGTCTTGTCTATTCCATAGTTGGTTTTTGGAACGGTACCTGTGCTTATATCAAACTCTGGTTTTATGCATCACCCCACCTCTCCTTCCCCCTTAAGCAGGCATAAGAGTGTTTTCCAAATGTGAGACTCTGTTCTCTTTCCTAACTCAGTTCAAGTGTAGCCATGTTTAAAGGCTCTTCATAAGTGATATCTTATGATAAGTTTCTTTTTCTGTGTGATTTATGTCACTTAGAATCATCATACCTGAATCCACACATTTTGCTGCTACTGGTTTTATGACATTGATTTCATGGCTGAGGGATATTCCATCGTACGTAAGTACCACAATTTTTTGAACCATTTTTATATTTCCTGGGATATTTAAGGCGTACCCAAGTTGAGGTTCTTGTAAGCAGTGCAGCCCTAAATTTTGGGGTGTCTCTGGCTTATTGATTTTCAGTTTTCCCAAGGTATATTCCCTAGACTGGAAGTGCCCTTGGCTCTGTAGCTCTGTTGTTTACTTGTTTTAGGAAACACAATGCACTGCTCCAGAGAGGCAGTTGGCAATTTACATCCCGCCCATCAGCATAACAAGGCTCCCTGGTCTCCAGGGCCTGTCTTGCCTTTCTGGTTTTCACACATTTTGTGGATGTCCCTTTTGACCGGTGGGAAGAGATACTTCTTTGTAGTGCATTTTTGCATTGCCCGCTTGCTTGCTTGGCCAAAAAGGGCGTATGCGTTTTCTCCTGAATATATTCAGGAGAAAACGCATACGCCCTTTTTGGCCAAGTACATCATTGTCGAAGGTGTGCTCCTCTTCCTGTGCTTTCAAGGCGATTCAAACGTACCTCTTGAAATCTGTTTCCTGCTATTCTGCCTAGCTTTCAAGTCCGCCTCGTTGCCTTCCCTCAACAGATTTTTGGACGATAGTTGTCCTTTATTACTCTGCCAGTTTGTGAATTGCTGTGCCCCTGAGCTCCATTTTTCAACTCGTTTTTTGTGAGGTGACCGCAAGTCCAAAATTTTGGTTCAGGACCTATACTGGTTCCCGGTGGGTGGCTGAGAATTTGGTTTATTCTTCTTCCTGTCGGGAAATTAGAGTGACATGTGCCCGTCCAAATGCCTAACAGCTACTCTCTCATTGGTTCTCCCTCTTCCCTGTCATCCTCTGCCAAATTGGCAAACTGTGCGAACCAGGAGGTTAAAGGGGCTGTCTCTCCAAGTTGGGAGATTGATAGTAAAGCAGTTGGAAAGTCAAACCGGAGCACCAGGAGAGGGACTATTCGTTGAGTTTTAGAAACCTTTCGTATTCACAGTGTGTCCATTCTCTAGGTTTCCCGTACATGTTATAGCTGTAGTAATATTCCCTTCAACCTGGAGAGTTGGGACCCATGGAATTGGTTCCACGCATTATTGCTTTAAAGGGTCTGCATTTGCTCACCCAATCTCACCAATCCTCTCAGTCCCAAGTGTCCAGCCTTATGCCACATCCAGCTGTCATTGTAGATAGGGTCATTCCAGGTTTCATCAGAGACCCTGAAGGAATTGTAAAGAATTTCCCTATTTTTTTGTTTTGGTTTTGAAATTCCTTTTGATAGTGGGTTTCAGCTGATTCTCGCTGCCATGTTTATGCCAGTCTAGACACACTTGATTCCCTTACGGAGACATATCAATACATAGGCTTTAAGATTCTTACTAGTCAGATATATTCCTCTGCGGGAAATAGGGGGTTTTGAATCCCTTTCACTGAGTAAGGTGTAGGTCTTGTCTATTCCATAGTTGATTTTTGGAACGGTACCTGTGCTTATATCAAACTCTGGTTTTATGCATCACCCCCCCTCTCCTTCCCCCTTAAGCAGGCATAAGAGTGTTTTCCAAATGTGAGACTCTGTTCTCTTTCCTAACTCAGTTCAAGTGTAGCCATGTTTACAGGATTTTCATAAGTGATATCTGATGATAAGTTTCTTTTTCTTTGTGACTTATTTCACTTAGGATCATCATACTGAATCCACTCATTTTGCTGCTCCGGGTCTTATGACATTGATTTCATGGCTGAGGGATATTCCATCGTACGTAAGTAATACAATTTTTTGAACCATTTTTATTTATCCTGGGATATTTAAGGTGTACCCAAGTGGAGGTTCTTGTAATCAGTGCAGCCCTAAATTTTGGGGTGTCTCTGGCTTATTGATTTTCAGTTTTCCCAAGGTATATTCCCTAGACTGGAAGTGCCCTTGGCTCTGTAGCTCTGTTGTTTAATTATTTTAGGGAACAAAATGCACTCCTCCAGAGAGGCAGTTGGCAATTTACATCCCGCCCATCAGCATAACAAGGCTCCCTGGTCTCCAGGGCCTGTCTTGCCTTTCTGGTTTTTACACATTTTGTGGATGCCCTTTTGACCGGTGGGAAGTGATACTTCTTTGTAGTGCATTTTTACATTGCCCTCTTGCTTGCTTGGCCAAAACGGGCGTATGCGTTTTCTCCTGAATATATTCAGGAGAAAACGCATACGCCCTTTTTGGCCAAGTGCATCACTGTCGAAGTTGTGCCCCTCTTCCTGTGCTTTAAATGTGATTCCAACGTACCTCTTGACATCTATTTCCTGCTATTGTGCCTAGCTTTCAAGTCCGCCTCGTTGCCTTCCCTCAACAGATTTTTGGACGATAGTTGTCCTTTATTACTCTGCCAGTTTGTGAATTGCTGTGCCCCTCATCACCATTTTTCAACTCGTTTTTTGTGAGCTGACCGCAAGTCCAAAATTTTGGTTCAGGACCTATACTGGTTCCCGGTGGGTGGCTGAGACTTTAGTAAATTCTTCTTCCTGTCAGGAAATTAGAGTGACATGTGCCCGTCCAAATGCCTAACAGCTACTCTCTCATTGGTTCTCCCTCTTCCCTTTCATCCTCTGCCAAATTGGCAACCTGTGTGAACCAGGAGGTTAAAGGGGCTGTCTCTCCAAGTTGGGAGATTGATAGTAAAGCAGTTGGAAAGTCAAACCGGAGCACCAGGAGAGGGAATATACGTTGAGTTTTAGAAACCTTTCGTATTCACAGTGTGTCCATTCTCTAGGTTTCCTGTACATGTTATAGCTGTAGTAATATTCCCTTCAACCTGGAGAGTTGGGACCCATGGAATTGGTGCCACGCATTATTGCTTTAAATTGTCTGCATTTGCTCACCCAATCTCACCAATCCTCTCAGTCCCAAGTGTCCAGCCTTATGCCACATCCAGATGTCATTGTAGATAGAGTCTTGCCAGGTTTCATCAGAGACCATGAAGGAATTGTAAAGAATTTCCCTGTTTTTTTGTTTTGTTTTTGAAATTCCTTTTGATAGTGGGTTTCAGCTGATTCTCGCTGCCATGTTTATGCCAGTCTAGACACACTTCATTCCCTTACGGAGACATATCAATACATAGGTTTTAAGATTCTTACTAGTCACATACATTCCTCTGCGGGAAATATGGGGTTTTGAGTCCCTTTCACTGAGGAAGGTGTAGGTCTTGTCTATTCCATAGTTGGTTTTTAGAACGGTAGCTGTGCTTATATCAAACTCTGGTTTTATGCATCACCCCACCTCTCCTTCCCCCTTAAGCAGGCATAAGAGTGTTTTCCAAATATGAGACTCTGTTCTCTTTCCCAACTCAGTTCAAGTGTAGCCATGTTTACAGGATCTTCATAAGTGATATCTTATGATAAGTTTCTTTTTCTGTGTGACTTATTTCACTTAGAATCATCGTACCTGAATCCACTCATTTTGCTGCTACTGGTCTTATGACATTGATTTCATGGCTGAGGGATATTCCATCGTACGTAAGTACCACAATTTTTTGAACCATTTTTTATATTTCCTGGGATATTTAAGGTGTACCCAAGTTGAGGTTCTTGTATGCAGTGCAGCCCTAAATTTTGTGGTGGCTCTGGCTTATTGATTTTCAGTTTTCCCAAAGTATATTCCCTAGACTGGAAGTGCCATTGACTCTGTAGCTCTGTTGTTTACTTGTTTTAGGGAACACAATGCACTCCTCCAGAGAGGCAGTTGGCAATTTACATCCCGCCCATCAGCATAACAAGGCTCCCTGGTCTCCAGGGCCTGTCTTGCCTTTCAGGTTTTTACACATTTTGAGGATGTCCCCTTTGACCAGTGGAAACTGATACTTCTTTGTAGTGCAGATTTGCATTGCCCGCTTGCTTCCTTGCCCAAAAAGCGCGTATGCGTTTTCTCCTGAATATATTCAGGAGAAAACGCATACGCCCTTTTTGGCCAAGTGCATCATTGTCGAAGTTGTGCCCCTCTTCCTGTGCTTTAAAGGCGATTCCAACGTACCTCTTGAAATCTGTTTCCTGCTATTCTGCATAGGTTTCAAGCACGCCTCGTAGCCTTCCCTCAACAGATTTTTGGACGATAGTTGTTCTTTATTACTCTGCCAGTTTGTGAATTGCTGTGCCCCTGAGATCCATTTTTCAACTCGTTATTTGTGAGCAGACCGCAAGTCCAAAATTTTGGTTCAGGACCTATACTGGTTCCCGGTGGGTGGCTGAGACTTTGGTTAATTCTTCTTCCTGTCGGGAAATTAGAGTGACATGTGCCCGTCTAAATGCCTAACAGCTACTCTCTCATTGGTTCTCCCTCTTCCCTTTCATCCTCTGACAAATTGGCAACCTGTGCGAACCAGGAGGTTAAAGGGGCTGTCTCTCCAAGTTGGGAGATTGATAGTAAAGCAGATGGAAAGTTAAACTGGAGCACTAGGAGAGGGAATATTCGTTGAGTTTTAGAAACCTTTCGTATTCACAGGGTGTCCATTCTCTAGGTTTCCCGTACATGTTATAGCTGTAGTAATATTCCCTTCAACCTGGAGAGTTGGGACCCATGGAATTGGTGCCACGCATTATTGCTTTAAAGGGTCTGCATTTGCTCACCCAATCTCACCAATCCTCTCAGTCCCAAGTGTCCAGCCTTATGCCACATCCAACTGTCATTGTAGAAAGGGTCATTCCAGGTTTCATCAGAGACCCTGAAGGAATTGTAAAGAATTTCCATGTTTTTTTGTTTTGTTTTTGAAATTCCTTTTGACAGTGCGTTTCAGCTGATTCTCGTTGCCATGTTTATGACAGTCTAGACACACCTGATTCCCTTACGGAGACATATCTATACATAGGTTTTAAGATTCTTACTAGTCAGATACATTCCTCTGCGGGAAATATGGGGTTTTGAGTCCCTTTCACTGAGGAAGGTGTAGGTCTTGTCTATTCCATAGTTGGTTTCTGGAACGGTACCTGTGCTTATATCAAACTCTGGTTTTATGCATCACCCCACCTCTCCTTCCCCCTTAAGCAGGCATTAGAGTGTTTTCCAAATGTGAGACTCTGTTCTCTTTCCTAACTCAGTTCAAGTGTAGCCATGTTTACAGGATCTACATAAGTGATAGCTGTAGTAATATTCCCTTCAACCTGGAGAGTTTTGACCCATGGAATTGGTGCCACGCATTATTGCTTTAAAGGGTCTGCATTTGCTCACCCAATCTCACCAATCCTCTCAATCCCAAGTGTCCAGCCTTATGCCAAATCCAGCTGTCATTGTAGATAGGGTCATTCCAGGTTTCATCAGAGACCCTGAAGGAATTGTAAAGAATTTCCTTGTTTCTTTGTTTTGTTTTTGAAATTCCTTTTGATAGTGGGTTTCAGCTGGTTCTCGCTTCCATGTTTATGCCTGTCTAGACACACTTGATTCCCTTACGGAGACATATCAATACATAGGTTTTATGATACTTACTAGTCAATACATTCCTATGGGGGAAATATAGGGTTTTGAGTCCCTTTCACTGAGGAAGGTGTAGGTCTTGTCTATTCCATAGTTGGTTTTTGGAACGGAACCTTTTCTTATATCAGACTCTGGTTTTATGCATCACCCCACCTCTCCTTCCCCCTTAAGCAGGCATTAGAGTGTTTTCCAAATGTGAGACTCTGTTCTCTTTCCTTATTCAGTTCAAATGTAGCCATGTTTAAAGGATCTACATAAGTGATATCTTATGATAAGTTTCTTTTTCTGTGTGACTTATTTCACTTAGAATCATCGTACCTGAATCCACTCATTTTGCTGCTGCTGGTCTTATGACATTGATTTCATGGCTGAGGGATATTCCATCGTATATTAGTACCACAATTTATGAACCATTTTTATATTTCCTTGGATTTTTAAGGTGTACCCAAGATGAGGTTATTGTAAGCAGTGCAGCCCTAAACTTTGGTGTGGCTGTGTCTTATTGATTTTCAGTTTTCGCAAGGTATATTCCCTAGACTGGAAGTGCCCTTGGCTCTGTAGCTCTGTTGTTTACTTGTTTTAGGGAACACAATGCACTCTTCCAGAGAGGCAGTTGGCAATTTACATCCCGCCCATCAGCATAACAAGGCTCCCTTTTCTCCAGAGCCTGTCTTGCCTTTCGTGTTTTTACACATGTTGTGGATGTCCCTTTGGACCGGTGGGAAGTGATATTTCCTTGTATTGCAGATTTGCATTGCCTGCTTGCTTGCTTGGCCAAAAAGGGCGTATGCGTTTTCTCCTGAATATATTCAGGAGAAAACGCATACGCCCTTTTTGGCCAAGTGCATCATTGTCGAAGTTGTGCCCCACTTCTGGTGCTTTAAATGCGATTCCAACATACCTCTTCAAATCTGTTTCCTGCTATTCTGCCTCGCTTTCAACTCCGCCTCATTGCCTTCCCTCAACAGATTTTTGGACGATTGTTGTCCTTTATTATTCTGCGAGTTTGTGAATTGCTGTGCCTCTGAGCTCCATTTTTCAACTCGTTTTTTGTGAGCTGACCGCAAGTCCAAAATTTTGGTGCAGGACCTATACTGGTTCCCGGTGGGTGGCTGAGACTTTGGTTAATTCTTCTTCCTGCCGGGAAATTAGAGTGAAATGTGCCCGTCCAAATGCCTAACAGCAAATCTCTCATTGGTTCTCCTTCTTCCCTTTAATCCTCTGCCACTTTGGCAACGTGTGCGAACCATTATGTTAAAGGGGTTGTCTCTCCAAGTTGGGAGATTGATAGTAAAGCAGTTGGAAATTCAAACAAGAACACCAGGAGAGGCGCTATTCGTTGAGTTTTAGTAACCTTTCGTATTCACAGTGTGTCCATTCTCTAGATTTCCTGTATATGTTATAGCTGTTGTAATATTCTCTTCAACCTGCAGAGTTGGGTCCCAAGGAATGGGTGCCATGCATTATTGCTTTAAACGGTCTGCATTTGCTCACCCAATCTCACCAATCCTCTCAGTCAAAGTGTCAGGCCTTATGCCACATCCAGCGGTCCTTGTAGAGAGGGTCATTCTAGGTTTCATCAGAGACCCTGAAATAATTGTAAAGAATTTCCATGTTTTTTTTTGTTTTTTTTTGAAATTCCTTTTTATAGTGAGTTTAGCCTGATTCTCGCTGCCATGTTTATGCCAGTCTAGACACACTTGATTCCCTTATGGTGTCATATCAATACATAGGTTTTAAGATTCTTACTAGTCAGATATATTCCTCTGTGGGAAATATGGGGTTTTGAGTCCCTTTCACTGAGGAAGGTGTAGGTCTTCTGTATTCCATAGTTGGTTTTTGGAACAGTACCTGTGCTTATATCAAACTCTGATTTTATGCATCACCCCACCTCTCCTTCCCCCTTAAGCAGGCATAAGAGTGTTTTCTAAATGCGAGACTCTGTTCTCTTTCCTATCTCAGCTCATGTGTAGCCATGTTGACCGGATCTTCATAAGTGATATCTTATGATAAGTTTCTTTTTCTTTGTGACTTTGTTCACTTAGTATCATCGTACCTGTATCCACTCATTTTGCTGCTACTGGTCTTATGACATTGATTTCATGTCTGAGGGATATTCCATCGTACGTGGGTACCCCAATTTTTTGAACCATTTTTATATTTCCTGGGATATTTAAGGTGTACCCAAGTTGAGGTTCTTGTAAGCAGTGCCGCCCTAAATTTTGGGGTGGCTCTGTATTATTGATTTTCAGTTTTCCCAAGGAATATTCCCTAGAGTGGAAGTGCCCATGTCTCTGTAGCTCTGTTTTTTACTTTTTTTAGGGAACACAATACACTCCTCCAGAGAGGAAGTTGGCAATTTACATCCCTCCTATCAGCATAACAAGGCTCCCTGTTCTCCAGAGCCTGTCTTGACTTTCTGGTTTTTACACATTTTGTGGATGTCCCTTTTGACCGGTGGGAATTGATACTTCTTTGTAGTGCAAATTTGCATTGCCCGCTTGCTTGCTTGGCCAAAAAAGGCGTATGCGTTTTCTCCTGAATAACTTCAGGAGAAAATGCATATGCCCTTTTTGGCCAAGTGCATCATTGTCGAAGTTGTGCCCCTCTTCCTGTGCTTTAAAGGCGATTCCAATGTACCTCTTGAAATCTGTTTCCTGCTATTCTGCCTCGCTTTCAAGTCCGCCTCGCTGCCTTCCCTCAACAGATTTTTGGACAAAAGTTGTCCTTTATTATTCTGCGAGTTTGTGAATTGCTGTGCCCCTGAGCTCCATTTGTCCACTCGTTTTTTGTGAACTGACCGCAAGTCCAAAGTTTTGGTTCAGGACCTATACTTGTTCCCGGTGGGTGGCTGAGACTTTGATTAATTCTTCTTCCTGCCTGGAAATTAGATTGACATGTGCCTGTCCAAATGCCTAACAGCTAATCTCTCATTGGTTCTCCCTCCTCCCTTTCATCCTCTGCCAATTTGGCACCATGTGTGAACCAGGAGGTTAAAGGGGCTGTCTCTCCAAGTTGGGAGATTGATAGTAAAGCTTTTGGAAAGTCAAACCGGAGCACCAGGAGAGGGACTATTCCTTGAGTTTTAGAAACCTTTCGTATTGACAGTGTGTCCATTCTCTAGATTTCCTGTATATGTTATAGCTGTATTAATATTCTCTTCAACCTGCAGAGTTCGGACCCATGGAATGGGTGCCATGCATTATTGCTTTAAAGGGTCTGCATTTGCTCAACAAATCTCACAAATCCTCTCAGTCACAAGTGTCCACCCTTATGCCACATCCAGCTGTCGTTGTCGATACGGTCATTCCAGGTTTCATCAGAGACCCTGAAGGAATTGTAAAGAATTTCCCTGTTTTCTTGTTTTGTTTTTGAAATTCCTTTTTATATTGGGTTTGATCTGATTCTCGCTGCCATGTTTATGCCAGTCTAGAAACACTTGATTCCCTTACGGAGACATATCAATACATACGTTTTAAGATTCTTACTAGTCAGATGTATACCTCTGCGGGAAATATGGGGTTTTGAGTCCCTTTCACTGAGGAAGGTGTAAGTTTTGTCTATTCCATAGTTGGTTTTTGGGACGGTATCTGTGCTTATATCAAACTTTGGTTTTATGCATCACACCACCTCTCCTTCACACTTAAGCAGGCATAAGAGTGTTTTCTAAATGTGAGACTCTGTTCTCTTTCCTAACTCAGTTCATATGTAGCCATGTTTACAGGATCTTCATAAGTGATATCTTATGATAAGTTTCTTTTCCTGTGTGACTTATTTCACTTAGAATCATCGTACCTGAATCCACTCATTTTGCTTCTACTGGTCTTATGACAATGATTTCATGGCTGAGGGATATTCCATCATATGTAAGTACCACAATTTCTTTACCATTTTTGTCTTTCCTTGGATATTTAAGGTGTCCCGAATTCGGGGTTTTGTAAGCAGTGCTGCCCTTAATTTTGGGGTGGCTGTGTCTTATTGATATTCAGTTTTCCCAAGGTATATTCCCATGAATGGAAGTGACTTAGGTTGTGAAGCTCTGTTGTTTACTTCTTTTAGAGAACACAATGTACTCCTCCAGGGTGGCTGTTGGCAATTTACATCCCACCCATGAGCATAACAAGGCTTTCTGTTCTCCAGAGCCTGTCTTGCCTTTCTGGTTTTTACACATTTTGCAGAAGACCCTTTTGACCGGTGGGAAGTGATACTTATTTGTAGTGCAGATTTGCATTGTGCAGTTGCTTGGTTGGTCAAAATTGGCGTATGTGTTTTCTCCTGAATATATTCAGGTGAAAATGCATACGCCCTTTATGGACAATTCCATAATTGTCGAAGTTGTGATGCTTTTCCTGTGTTTAAAGGCGATTCCATTATACTTCTTGAAATCTGTTTCGTGCAATTCTGCATCATTTTAAATTCTGCCTCATGGCTTTCCCTCAACAAATTTTTGGAAGAGAGTAGTCCTTTATAACTCTGCAAGTTAGTGAATTGCTGTGCCCCTCTGCTCCATTTTTCAACTCGCGTTTTTGTGAGCTGACCGCAAATCCACAGTTTTGCTTCAGGACCTATACAGGTTCCTGGTGGGTGGCAGGCTGAGAGTTTGGTTAATTCTTCTTCATGACGGGAAATTAGAGTGACATGTGGCCGTCCAAATGCCTACAGCTACTCTCTCATTGGTTCTCCCTTTTCCCTTATATCCTCTGAACAATGTGCCAACTGTGCGAACCAGGAGGTTATAGGGGCTGACTCTCCAAGTTGGGAGATTGATATTAAAGCAGTAGGAATGTCAAGTTGCAGCACAAGGAGAGAAAAAAATTAGTAGAGTTTTAGAAACCTTTCTCCATCAGAGGGTGTCCATTCTCTAGGTTTCCCATACTTGTTATAACTGTAGTCACATTCCCTTCTACCTGGAGAGTTGGGAACCATGGAATGAGTGGCAGGCATTTTTGCTTTAAAGTGTCTGCCTTTTCTCACCCAATCTCACCAATCCTCTCAGTCCCAAGTGACCAGCCTTATGCCACATCCAGCTGTCGTTGTAGATAGGATCATTCCAAGTTTCATCAGAACCCCTGAAGGTATTGTGTAAGAATTTCACTGTTTTTTGTTTTGTTTTGAAATTCATTTTTATAGTGGGTTTGAGCTGCTTCTCACTGCCGTGTTTATGTCGTGCTAGACACACTTGGTTCCTTTACGGAGACATATCAAAACATAGGTTTTAAGATTCTTACTAGTCAGATATATTTCTCTGCCGGGAATTAGGGTGTTGAGTCCCGTTCACTGAGGAAGGAGTAGGGCTTGTCTCTTCTCTATTTTGATTATGGAATGTTACCTGTGCTAACATCAAACTCTGGTTTTGTGTGTCTCCCCACCTCTCCTTTCCCCTTAAGCAAGCGTAAGTGTGTTTTCTATATCTGAGACACTGTTCTCTTTCCTAATTCAGTTCATATGTAGCCATGTTTACATTCCCTTCATAAGTGATATCTTATGTCAGAATGCACTATGGCCCTTGTCATAATAATGCTCCATGACCCCTGTCATCACAATGATCTATGCCCTGGTTATCACAATGCTCCATGTCCCTTGTCATCACAATTCTCCACGTCCTTGTCATCACAATGCTACATGACACTTTTCATCACAATGTTACATGCTCTTGTCATCACAATTCTCCATGAACTTGTCATTGCAATGTTCCATGCCCCCTGTCATAGCAAGCTCCAAGTGTTTGTCATCACAATGCTTCACGACCTTGTCATCAAAATTCTCAATGGCCCTTGTCATCACAATGCTCCGGGCCCTTGTCATCACAATGCTCCATGACCCCTGTCATCACAATGCTCCCTGACACCTGTCATCACAATGCTTCATGCCCCTTGTCATTACAGTGCTTCATGATGCTCGTCATCACAATTACCCAAGGTCTTCTCATCACAAAGCTCCACGGTTTTGCCATCACAATTCTCCATGCCCTGGTCATCTCAAAGCTCAATGTCCCTCGTCCTCACAATTCTCCACTTCCTTGTCATCACAATGCTCCATGGCACTTCTCATCACAATGTTATATGCTCTTGTCATCACAATACTCCATGCACTTGTCATCACAATGCTCCATGACCCCTGTCATAGGAAGCTCCATGCGCTTGTCATCACAATGTTTCACGACCTGGACATTAAAATTATCAATGGACCTTGTCATCTCAATGCTCCATGCCCTTGTCATCACAATGCTCCTTTACCTTCGTCACAACAATCCTCCATGACATTTGGCATCACAATGCTCGGTGTTATTGTCATCACAATGGAACATGACATATGTCATCACAATGCTCCCTGACACCTGTCTTCACAATACTCCATGAGCTTGTCATCACAATGCTCCATGTCCTTGTCATCACAATGTGCCATGTCCACTGTCATCACAATAATCCATGAAAATTGTCAGAAAAATGCTCCATGCCCCTTTTCATCAAAATGCTCCATGAACACTGTCATCACAATGCACCATGCCCATCATCATAATGCTTCATGCTATTGTCATCACAATGAAATCAAAATGCTCCATGACCTCTGTCATCACAATGCTCCAAACCCTTCTGATCACAATGTTCCATAACACTTGTCATCACAATGCCCCATGACGCTGGTCATCACAATTATCCATGGACTTCTCATCACAATGCCCCATGATATTTGTCATCACAATGCTCAATACACATGTCATCACAATGCTCCCTTACTCTTGCCATCGGTATGCTCCTTGAACCCTTTCATGACAAGGCTCCATGCCTTTTTCATAACAATGATCCATGCACTTTTCATCACAATGCTCCATGCCCTTGTCATCACAATGATCCTAGACCCCTGTAATCACAATGCTCTATGCCCCTTTTCATCAGAATGCTCCATGAGACTTGTCATCACAAGGCTCCATGGTCTTTTCATCACAATGCTCCAGGACCTTGTCATCAAAATGCTCCATTCCCTTATCATCTCAATGCTCCATGACGCCTGTCATCACAATACTCCATGAACATTTTCAGCCCAATATTCCATGACACTTGGCATCACAATGATGCATGCCCTTGTCATCCCAATGCTCCTTGAATCCTGTAAACACAATGCTCCTTGACGCTTGCCATCACAGTGCTCCTGGACACCTGTCATCTCAATGCTCTATGCCTTTGTCAGCAAAATGCTACATGACCTTGTCATTACGATGCTCTATGCTCTTGTCATCACAATACTCCATGAACCTTGGGATCACATTGCTTCATGCCCTTGTCATCACAATGCTCCATGTTCCTTGAAATCAAAATGATCCATGACCTCTCTCATCACAATGCTCCAAACCCTTGTGATCACAATGTTCCATAACACTTTTCATCACAACGCTCCATGATGCCTTTCATCACAATACTCCATGCCCTTTTCATCACAATGCTCCATGACCTTTGTCATCATAATTCTCAATACACTTGTCATCACAATGCTCCCTGACACTTGTCATCAGAATGCTCCTTGAACCTTGTCACGAAAAGGCTCCATGCCTTTTTCATCACAATGCCCCATGCCGTTTTCATCACAATGCTCCATGCCAATGTCATCAAAATACTCCACAAGCTTGTCATCAGAATGCTCCCTGACCCTTGTCATCCCAATGCTCCAAGCCATTGTCATCACAATGCTCCATTACCTTTGTCATCAGAATCCTCCATGACACTTGGCATCACAATGCTCCATGCCATTGTCATCACAATGGGCCATTACATATGTCCTCACAATGCTCCCTGACACCTGTCTTCACAATACTGCATGACCTAGTCATCATAGTGCTCCATGGCCTTGTCATCACAATGCGCCATTCCAACTGTCATCGCAATAATCCATGAAACTTATTAGACCAATGCTCCATGCCCTTGTCATCACAATGTTCCATGCCCTTCTTATCACAATGCTCCACGACCCCTGTCATCACAATTCTCCGTGACTCCAGTCATCACAATGCTTCATGACCTTTGTCATCACAATGGTCCATGCCCTCCTCATCTACAGTCTCTGTGACTTTTTAACCACAATGCTCCATGAACTTTTCATCACAATGCTCCATGACCCTTGTCATCACAATGCTCCATGCGCTTGTCAGCACAATGCTCCATGACTCATGTCATCACAATGCGCCATGTGCTTGTCATCACAGTGCTCCACAATCTTGTCATCACAATGCTCCATAAATCTTGTCATCACAATGCTCCATGCACATCTCATCAAAATGCTCTCTCACCACTGATATCACAATGTTACATCACTATTCATCACAATACTCCCTCACCCCTGTCATCACAATGTTCCATGACTCCTGTCATCACAATTCTACATGCACTTATCATCACAATGTTCGATGACCCCTGACATCACAATGTTCCATAACCCCTGTCATCAAAATGCTCCATGAACCATTTCATCAAAATGCACAATGACCCCTGACATCACAATGTTCCATAACCCCTGTCATCAAAATGTTGCATGACCCTTTTCATCAAATTGTTCCATGACCCTGTCATCACAATGCTCCCTGCCCTTCTCATCACAATGCACCACGCCCTTGTCATCAAAATGCTCCATGACCTTTGTCATCACAAAGATCCATGACCCTTTGCATCACAATGCTCCATGTCATGGTCATCACAATGCTCCATGAACGCTCTCATCACATTGCTCCTTTCCATTGTCATCACAATGCTACCTGACACATGTCATCAGAATGCTCTATGGCCTTCTCATCACAGTGCTCCATGCCTTTGCCATCACAATGCTCCATTACACCTGTCATAACAATGCTCCATTACCCCTGCCATCACGATGTTCCATGGCCTTGTCATTACAAGGCTCCATGACCCTTCCCATCACAATGCTCCAAGACCCCTGTAATCACAATGCTCCATGCCCCTTTTCATCTCAATGATCCATGAACCCTGTCATCATAATGCACCATGCCCATCATCATAATGCTTCATGCTATTGTCATCACAATGAAATCAAAATAATCCATGACCTCTGTCATCACAATGCTCCAAACCCTTGTGATCACAATGTTCCGTAATACTTGTCATCACAACGCCCCATGATGCTGGTCATCACAATTATCCATGGACTTCTCATCACAATGCTCAATGACCTTTGTCATCACAATTCTCAATACACTTGTCATCACAATGCTCCCTGACACCTGTCATCAGTATGCTCATTGAACCCTGTCAGGACAAGTCTCCATGCCTTTTTCGTCACAGCGATCCATGCCCTTTTCATCACAATGCTCCATGCCATTGTCATCACAATACTCCACAAGCTTGTCATCAGAATGCTCCGTGACCCTTGTCATCACAATGATCCATGACCCCTGTCGTCACAATGCTCCATGACACCTGTCATCACAATGCTCCATGCCCCTTGTCATTACAGTGTTCCATGATGCTCGTCATCACAATTATCCATGGTCTTCTCATCACAGTGCTCCACGGTCTTGCCATCACAATGCTCCATGCCCTGGTCATGACAATGCACCATGTCCCTTGTCATCACAATTCTCCACGTCCTTGTCATCACAGTACTCCATGACAGTTCTCATCACTATGTTACATGCTCTTGTCATCACAATTCTCCATGCACTTGTCATCGCAATGCCCCATGACCCCTGTCATAGCAAGCTCCATGCCTTTGTTATCACAATGCTTCACGACCTTTTCATCAAAATTCTCACTCCCCATTGTCATCGCAATGCTCCATGCCCTTGTCATCACAATGATCCAAGCCCTTGTCATCACAATGCTCCATTACCTTTGTCATCACAATCCTCCATAACACTTGGCATCACAATGCTCCATGCCATTGTCATCACAACGGACCATGAAATATGTCATCACAATGCTCCCTGACACCTGTCTTCACAATACTCCATGACCTTGTCTTCACAATGCTCCATGACCTTGTCATCACAATGTGCCATGCCCACTGTCAACACAATTATCCGTGAAACTTGTCAGACCAATGCCTTATGCCCTTGTCATCACAATGCTCCATGACCCCAGTCATCAAAATTCTCCGTGACTCCAGTCTTCACATGGCTTCATGACCTGTGTCATCACAATGGTCCATGCCCTCATCATCACAAGGCTCTGTGAACTTTGTCACCACAATGCTCCATGAACTTTTCATCACAATGCTCCGTGACACTTGTCATAACAATGCTCCGTGCCTCTGTCAACTCAGTGCTCCATGACCCTTGTCATCACAATGCTCCACAACCTTGTCATCACAATGCTCCATAAAGATTGTCATCACAATGCTCCATGCACTTCTTATAAAAATGCTCTCTCACCACTGATATCAACATGTTCCCTCACTAGTCATCACAATACACCCACTCCCCTGTCATCACAATGGTCCTTAAACCCTGTCATGGAAATGTTCCATGACCCTTGACATCTCAATGTTCCATAACCCCTGTCATCAAAATGTTCCATGACACTTTTCATCAAATTGCTCCCTGACCCTGTTATCACAATGCTCCCTGCCCTACGCAACAGAATGCACCACACCCTTGTCATCAAAATGCTCCATGACCTTTGTCATCACAAAGCTCCATGACCATTGTCATCACAATGCTGCATGCCATTGTCATCACAATGCTCCATGAAACCTCTCATCACATTGTTCCATGACCTTGTCATCACAGGCTCCATGATGCTTTTCATCACAATGCTCGATGCCATTCTTATCACAATGCTCCATGCGCTTGTCATTACAATCCTTCATGACCAATGTATCAGAGTGTTCCATGCCCTTGTCATCACAATGCTCCATGACCCCTGTCATAAAAATTCTCGATGACCACTGCCATCACAATTTTCCATGGCCTTGTCATCACAAGGCTCCATGACCCTTGTCATCACAATGCTCCAAGACCCCTGTAATCACAATGCTCCATGCCCTTGTCATCACAAAGATCCATGACGCATGTCATCAGAATGCTCCATGGCCTTCTCATTCACGATGCTCCATGCCCTTGTCATCACAATGCTCCAAGACTCCTGTAATCACAATGCTCCATGCCCCTTTTCATCTCAATGCACCATGAACCCTGTCATCACAATGCAGCATGCCCATCATCATAATGCTTCAGGCTATTGTCATCACAATGAAATCAAAATGCCCCATGACCTCTGTCATCACAATGCTCCAAATCCTTGTGATCAAAATGTTCCATAACACTTATCATCACAACGCCCCATGACGCTCGTCATCACAATTATCCATCGTCTTCTCATCACAATGCTCCATGACCTTTGTCATCACAATGCTCAATACCCTTGTCATCACAATGCTCCCTGACACTTGTCGTCAGTATGCTCCTTGAACCCTGTCATGACCAGGCTCCATGCCTTTTTCATCACAATGATCCATGTCCTTTTCATCACAGTGCTCCAAGACCCCTGCAATCACAATGTTCCATGCCCTTGTCCTCACAAAGCTCCATGATGCATGTCATCAGAACGCTCCATGGCCTTCTCATCCCAATGCTCCATGCCCTTGTCATCACAATGCTCCAAGACCTCTGTAATCACAATGCTCCATGCCCCTTTTCCTCAGAATGCCCCATGAGACATGTCATCACAAGGCTTCATGGTCTTCTCATCACAATGCTCCAGTACCTTGTCATCACAATGCTCCATGACGCCTCTCATCACAATACTCCATGAACATTTTAAGCCCAATGCTCCATGACCTTCTCATTACAATGCTCCCTGACACCTGTCATCACAATGCTCCATGACCACTGTCATCACAACGCTCCATGAACCCTGACGACACAATGATCCGGGACTCTTGTCATCAAAATGCTCCATGAAACTTGTCATCACAATGATCCATGCTCTTGTCATCCCAATGCTCCATGACCCCTGTAATCACAATGCTCCATGACGCTTGTCATCACAGTGCTCCATGTAACTTATCATCACAATGCTCCTTGCCTTTGTCAGCAAAATGCTACATAATCTTGTCATCACAATGCTCCATGCACTTGTCATCACAATCCTCCATGACCCTTGGGATCACATTGCTTCATGCCCTTGTCATCTCGCTGTTGCCTTTATGGTTTTTACAGATATACAGATGTCCCTTTCGACCGGTGGGAAGTGACAATTCATTGTAGTGTGGATTTGCATTGCATGCTTGCTTGATTGGCCAGAAAGGGCGTATGCGTTATCTCCTGAATATATTCAGAGGAAAAGGCATACGCCCTTTTTGGCCAAGTGCATCACTGTCTAAGTTGGGATGCTTTTTCTGTGCTTTAAAGGTGATTCCAATTTACCTCTTGAAATATGTTTTGTGCAATTCTGCCTCATTTTCAAGTCCGCTTCATTGCCTTCCCTCAACAGATTTTTGGAAGAGAGTAGTCCTTTATAACTCTGCAGGTTTTTGAATTGCTGGGCACCTGAGCTCCAATTTTCAAATCCCATTTTTGTGAGCTGGCCGCAAATCCACAGTTTTGCTTCAGGACCTATACTGGTTCCAGGGGTGGCTTTAATGGTTCCCTGTGGGTGGCTGAGGCTTTGGTTAATTCTTCTTCCTGACAGGAAATTAGAGTGACATGTGTCCGTCCAAATGCCTACATCTACTCTCTGATTGGTTCTCCCTCTTCCCTTTCATCATCTGCACAAATAGCAAACTGTGCGAACCAGGAGGTTATAGGGGCTGACTCTCCTAAGTTGGGAGATTGATAGTAAAGCAGGTGGAATGCCAAACTGGAGCACAAGGAGAGGAAAAATTAGGAGAGTTTTAGAAAACTTTCGCCATCACAGGGTGTACATTCTCTAGGTTTCCCATACATGTTATAACTGTAGTGATATTCCCTTCTACCTGGAGATTTGGGACCCATGGAATGGTGGCATGCATTACTACTTTAAAGGGTCTGCATTTTCTCTCCCAATCTCACCAGTCCTCTCAGTCCCAACTGTCCAGCCTTATTTCTCATCCAGCTGTCTTTGCAGATAGGGTCATTCCAGGTTTCATCAGAACCCCTGAAGGAATTGTGTAAGAATTTCGGTGTTTTTTGGTTTTGTTTTTGAAATTCATTTTTATTATGGGGTTGAGCTGATTTTCACTGACCTGTTTATGCCGGTCTAGACACAATTGATTTCCTTATGGAGACATATCAATACATAGGTTTTAAGATTCTTACTAGTCAGATATATTCCTCTGCGGGGAATAGGGGTGTTGAGTCCCGTTCATTGAGGAAGGTGTAGGTCTTGTCTATTCTGTATTTGGTTTATGGAATGGTACCTGTGATAATATCAAACTCTGGTTTTATGCATCACCCCACCTCTCCTTTCCCCTGAAGCAGGCATAAGAGTTTTTTTCTAAATGTGAGACTCTGTTCTCTTTCCTAATTCAGTTCATGTGTTGTGATATTGACATTACCTCTATAAGTGATATCTTATGATAAGATTCTTTTTCTGTGTGACTAATTTCCCTTAGAATCATCATACCTAAATCCACTCATTATGCTGCTACTGGCCTTATATACATTGATTTCACGTCTGAGTGATATTCCGTTGTACAAAATTACCACAAGTTCTTTATGCATTTCTCTTTTTCCTGGGATATTTTAGGTGTACCAAAGTTGAGGTTCTTGTATGCAGAGCAGCCCTAAACTTTGGGGTGCCTGTGTCTTATTGATATTTAGTCTTCCCAAGTTATATGCCCATGAGTTGAAGTCCCCTTTGCTTGGGGGCTTTGTATTTTAGAAGTTTTAGGAAACAGCATACACTTCTTCAGAGTGGCTCTTGGGTATTTATACCCCACCATCAGCATGACTAGGCTCCCTGTTTTCCATGGCCTCTCCTGCATTTCTGGTTTGTACACATTTTTTGGATGGCCTTTCTGGCAGTGGAAATTGAGACTTCTTTGTTGTGCGGATTTGCATTTCCCGCTTGCTTGGTTGGCCAAAAACTCTGCATGTGTTTTTTTCCTGAAGATATTCACGAAAAAAACGCATACACCCTTTTGCCCAACTGCATCATTTTAGAAATTGTGCTGCTTTTCATATGCTTTAAATGTGAGTACAACCTACCTTTTGAAATCTGTTTCCTGCAATTCTGCCTCTCATTCAGATCCTCTTCGTTGCCTTACCTGAATATATTTTTGGACGTTGGTTATCATTTATATCTTTGCAGGTCTTTGAATTGTCTGCTCCTGAGCTCCATTTTTCAACTCGCTTTTTTTGTGAGCTGGCCGCCAAACCATTGGATTGCTTCCGGCCCTATTCTGGTTCTGGGGAGGCAGGCTGAGCCTTTGGTTAATTCTTCTTCCTAATGGGAAATTAGAGTGACATGTGCCTGTCAAAACTCCTACAGCTAATCTCTCATTGGTTCCCCCTCTTCCCATTTATCCTCTGCACAAATTGCAAACTGTGGGAAACAGGAGGTTAAAGGTGCTGATTCTCCAAGTGGGGAGATTGTTAGTAATGTGGCTGGAATGGCGAACCCCAGCAGCAGGAGATCAAAAATGAGGTGCATTTTAGACACCTTTCCTGACCACACGGTGTACATTCATCTCGGTTTCCCAGGCATGTTTTCGCTGTCAGAAGACTCCCTTGAACCTGCAGATTTGGGACCCATGGAATGGGTACCAGGCAGTATTACTTTAAAAGGTCTGCATTTCCTCACCCAGCCTCTCTAACATCTCTTAGCGTGCATAGCTTCCAGCCTTATATAATCATCCTGCTGTGGGTCTACATGTGTTCAACCCCTGTTACATCGTAGCCCTTCAACAAAAGTTGTAAGAATTTTTGTCTGTCTCACTGTTTTTATAAATAGTTTTAAATTTATTTCTATATTGGTTACAGCTGATTTTCAAAGCTCTGTTTTTTGCTGCTGTACATCCACTTGATTCATGTACTGTGAGAAAACAATAAATTCGTTTTCAGATGCTTACCAGTCCTATGTATTATTTTACAGTGACTTGAGTAAGCTGAGTGCAGTTCTTTGAGGTACCGTGTAGGCCTTGTCAGTTATTCAGTTTGGTACTTGGAATGGTATCTTTGCTAATTTCAACCTCCTGGATAATACCTCACCATTCCCCACCTTTCCCATTTAGCAGTCTTATGTGTATTTTCTACATATTTGACTATGTTTCTGTTTTGTAATTTATTTCATGTGTAGCCATTTTTGATTCCACCTTTAAGTGACATCTTATGATATGTGTCTTTTTCTTTCTGACATATGTCACTTAGAATGATCGTATGTAACTCCTCCAGAGTTGTTACAACTGGCCTTATTTCATTGATTTCTGGATGAGTAATATTCCACTCTACATAAGTACCCGATCTCTTTTATCCATTTTATCCTTCCAGGGACATTTAGGTTATATCCAAGTTGAGGCCCTTTTTAACAGAGAGGTGGTAAACGTTGGGGTGCCTGTTTTCTGTCGATTTTTGTTTTTCCCAAGGTACACGCCCATGAGTGCAAGTGCCCTATGCTCTGTAGCTCATTTTTTAGATGTTTTAGCAAACACAATACACTTCTCCAGAGTGGCCGTTGGCAAATTACATTTCCACCATCAGCCTCACAGGGCTCCCTTTTCTCCTCGCCCTGTCCTGCATTTCTGGTGTTTACACTTTATGTGGATGGCCCTTCTGATTGATGTGAAGTGATATATTTTGTAGTATTGATTTCCAGTGCCCACCTGTTTAGTTGGATAAAAAGTGTGTATGGCCTTTACTTGAATATATTCAGAAAAAATGCATATGCCCTTTTTGGCCAACTGCATCATTGGCGATGTTCAGCCCCTTTTCTTGTGCTTTAATGGGGAGTCCTTTCTACCTCTTCAAATCTGTTTCCTGCCACTCTCCCTTGCTTACAAGTCCTTTTCTGTGACTTACCTCAAGACATTTTTCGACGATAGATATTTTCAACACTGCAGTTTCATGAATTTTAGTGCCCCTGAGTTCCATTTTTCAACTTGTGTTTTTGGAAACTGGACACAAAACAGTGGGATTTCGTCTAGCCCTATTCTGTTTCCATGGGCAATTCTAGCCTTTGATGAATTTGTCTTCTGGATTGGAAATTAGAGTGGCATGTGCCTGTCCGAACACCTAAGACTTGTCTGTAAATTTTTCTCATCCTTCCGCTTCATCCTCTGGACCAATTCCAAACTGTGTGCAACAGGATATTCACGGTGCTGATATCCCCAAGTGAGGAGATTGTTAGGAAAGATGCTGGAGGGATGAACCCGAACACCAGGCGATGAGGAGATGAGGTGCCTTTTCCAAACTCTTTCCGATCAAACGGTGTACCATCCTCTAGGTGTGACAGGCATGTTTTAGCTGTAGGAAGGGTCCCGTGCATTTAAGGAGAACACCAGGGATTTTTCCAAATCAGTGCCTCCCCGAACCCCAAACTGGGAAATTTTTAAGCTACGGCTACAGGTATGTCCATTAAGGGCCTTGGGAAATAGGCAGAGCCCAAACTTTAGATGATTGAAATCTTCAGGGTCAGAAGCGCTCACCATCAGCCTTGCTTAGGTTACATTTTATGTGTCATTGATAGATGATGTCAATAAAAATATCTGTTCTTTTTCAGATTATTTCCCCTTATAGGTTATTGCAAAATATTCAGTGTAGTTCCCTGTGCTATACAGTTGTTCCTTGTTGATGATCTATTTTATACATAGCAGTGTGTATGTGTTAATCCCAAACTGTTAATTTATCCCTTCTCTTACATTTCCCCTTTGGTAATAATAAATTATAATATTTTATACTTCTCAGAAATGGGGGAGCTGAAAGAGAGGTATCATTTTCAATGGAAAAGCATTCAAAACAAGATTGAAGCTTCAGCCAAGAGTATTCGATGTACATCCATGGAAATAAATCACTTCATTTCTCTAATGTTGACCTGACAAATAAGACAGACGTCTTCACTGAACTTGCTTATAGGAAAGTGATTGAAATATCAAATGTAAGTCTTAGAAACATCTTATTTTACCCGAGCATTATACACTGCTCTATGTTAACTACAGTTTGGCTCACACATCTGTTCATTGAAGTTACAATGTTCTCAATTTCTATTACTGATCCTCCAGAGTGGACCCCAACAGGAGTCCCCTTGCCCAGTGTCATTGGAGCCAACAGATCAAGACTGAGTTTGGTTCAGAAGCAAAGGAAACATTATTTTGAAAACAGAGTGGAGAGGTGAGAGCGTGCACTTCCCCAAGGGCTGTGGGCTGGGCTGTTTTGTAGGGATCCTGGCAGCGTCAGTGGGAGGGAGGGGATGGAGCTCTCGAGGGCTGAGTTGGCTGCAGCTCAGGCTCTATGCCATGGAGTCTGCATGGGACCCCGCTAGCTGAGGTGTCAACCCAGCCATTCTGCACTAGGAAAACGGGTCTGAAGTGCTGGGTGTGGGACCTCTGCATACGGAACCCTAGGAGCATGTGAAATTAGACAAAGCACAAAGGAAAAACAGGTTAGACTTTATTTTATTGCCCAGATTCTCTTTTTGTCTCCCAGGAATTTTTAATGAACGTTGCCGTAGACAAACACCTCCTCTGCTTTTTGTTCCGTTCCTCATTCTTGGGGTGTTGAGGGTGCAGACCCCTCTTTTGTAACTGCTTCATGCTGTGGTGGGAGCCCTGATACATGGGGGGAGGGGCAAAACGTCTCCCCACCAACCTCCAGGTGAGGTTGATTGTCCCAAGGCCTCCTGCCTCACTTCTCGTCCGCCTGAGCACCAGCATTGGAAGTGTTATAGATTCTAATGACCTTTAAGGGTCCAGGAAAGAGATGCACAGAGATGCTGCGGTGGCAGGTTTCATCCCACCCCACATTTGTTCGGCGACCTTAGGCTGACGGTTTTTGCCAGCCTAGATGCTCTGACCAGTAGACTGTGCTTTCTTTAATTAGGTCCCTGAATTAAAGTACAAACAGCACCATGTGTCAGAGCCCTGCTCGCACAACTCCCAGACAGTCCAGGGTCAGTGGTGATCCAGGACCATGACGTCCACTGAGTCAATGGCCTTTAGAAGTAGCCAGCAGTCCAGCCGGTCATATTGGCCACCATCACCACAGTGTCTGTAGGGTTTTCTATGGTGAAAGTGTGATATACGTTTCCCCCGCCAAGCTTATTAGCTCCCCTCTGGGTGCAGTAAGTCCTGCAAGCAGTAGTCTGCTCTTTCGGGGCACAGTCTTGTCGTTTTCGGAGAGAAACTCCAGGTCAAGTGATGGTCACACAAGTCATCTTGGGGGCCCGTTGCCCCCGTTTGTCTCTCTGGAGGTTGGAGTTGGAGGGCCTCCTCACTCGAGGTCAGTGTGACCAAAGAGCGACCTCTGCAACTTCAGGGCATGATGGGTGGTTAGGATCACCACGTGGGGTCCTTTTCTCTTAGGTGGGAGCTGGCCTTGCAGGCTGCTGATTTCCAGCTTTTTAGATACCCCAGTATCCTGGCCTGATGAGTCGGTGGGCAAAGCCCTTGGTGACCATAGTTTATCATACCTGAAGGGCATTCTTGTGTTGCTCCATTTCAAGTGGTCCCAGTTTTTGCACTAAGGCTCCAAGGGCGATTAACCTTTGACCGTGTATGTAAAGGTCAAAGGGTTTAGCTAAATTAGGGAGTTCCTGGGCAAGGGTCTGAATTGACTGCTCTTTCCATTCTTGAAAGGCTGCTTCTGGATTCTATTCAAAAGGATCATCATCTTTTCGTGTCAGTGTTCCATGTAGAGGCCCAGCTATTAGACAGTAGTTAGGGATCCAGATGCAGAAAACCTTGGCCTTCCCAGGAACCCCTAAGCTGTCCTCTAGTCTTAGAAGAGGTAAGGCTGCAAATGGCTTCTTCCCTATCCTGGGATGCGTTTCTCCGAATATCTGTGAGAATGAAGCCCAGGCATGTCACCTTAGCCTGGGATATTTGAGCCTTTTTCTTGGACACCTTCTATCCTTTCTTGGCTAGGTAGTTCAGAGGCGTCTTTAGTAGGCCTGGCGATCAGAATGTCATCTGCATATTGAAGGAGGGGTCCCTTTTAAAGAGGTAGAACTTTTAGGTCTTTAGAGGACATTTCCCCAATGATGGTGTGGGGATTTTTGAACCATTGGGGCAGGACGGCCCAGCATTAGTGCTTTTGTTGCATGTTGTGTCCTGCCACTCACAAGCCAAAAATTCATGTGACTCTGAGATGAATGGAATACAGAAGAAGGCATCATTGAAGTCTAATACAGAATGCCATGTCCTGGTGGATGGTAGAATGACCAGCAGGTTGTAGGAAATAGGAGCTACTGGATGTATATCCTCGGTGGCTTCACTGACTGTCCTGATATACTTTACCAGGTCTCCAGCAGCCCATGGGGCTCTCGTGGTCTGGCCAATCCCAGGATATGGAGCTCACCTGGGCTGCACCCCCCACCCCACAGCCCACGGGGCTCTCGTGGTCAAGTCCCTCCCAGTGTATGTAGCTCACCTGTGCAGCTACCCAGCAGCCCATGGGGCTCTCCTAGTCAGGCCCTTCCCAGGATACGGAGCTCCCCTGGGCAGGTACACCAGCAGGGCTGGACACACAGGAACTGTGCACATAGCCCACCTTGCAGAGAACCCACAGCTCACCTGTCGCTCACAGCTGACACAGAACACCTCACAGCAGGACTTGAACTAACAAACAGCAGCTCTCACAGGTCTGTGGCACTGGCTATCACTCTGTGCAGCCTCTCTCTGCCTGGTCTTCCAGACACTTCCACTGCAGCCCGGGCACCCGGCCTCTGTCTCCACCCACCATCACTCCTCTCCCTGACTCCTGGGGTCCTCTCATTAGGTTAGGGTCTTCTTGAAGTTGTTTTCCTCTCATGGACCAGATAAAATGATCAGAAAACAAGCAGCAGCTGCAGCCCCTTGTCTATCCTGACTCTCAAGAGCCCACGCCTGTTCCTTGGGCCTGGCCCGTTTAGCAAGGTTCATTTTCTGCAACTGTGAGCCCCTGAGGGGTGAGGATTGGCTGATTTGGGCAGCCTGACACTGCCTGCCAGCCCTCCCCAGGTGTGCCTGGGTTGAGGTCAATATAAACACCTCTCCAGTCAGCAAGAGCCCCTGTAGCTGTGCCTGACGCCATATTCTCTGCCCCGTCAGCAGTGTCGGGGCTGGGGTGGTGGGAGGGAGTGAGGGGCCGTGGCTTTGTGGGTGGCCCAGTGTGAGTGGGGCTCTGCTGGACTTTCTGCAGGAGTTGCCAGGCTGCCACCTGCTAAAGAAGAGGATGTGTCACCCATACCTGCCGCTGGAATTTCTCCACAGGCAGAGGTGAGGAAGTAAAAAAGCAGTGGGGGCCGTGGCAGGAGGGGTATCTCAGGCAGGGAAATGGAAAGCTTCCAGAAGAGCATCTGGCGCCAGGACCATCCTGGTTGGCCTGCAGGCACCAAGTCGGCCAGTGTGCTGTCCCTGGTGTGGCTCCACAGCCCTTCCGCTAGGCTTGCATGTTCTTGTACATATTCAGGTGTTTTACCTGGAAAGGGTGGGAAGAGTTCAGCTGCAGAAGGACTGGGGCTCAGCTCACATTTACTCACAGACGCCTTGACACAGTCCCCCAGCTTTGCAATAAGGATGCTCCTTGTGGGGGGGAGCGCTGCTGACTGCATGGGAGACGATTTCCCACCTCTGACCAACTTAAGAATTTTTTACCACTGGAGCAAGTGCCCTGATACGATTTTCCTCTGTATAACTGGTGGGTTCTGTTTTTTTTTTTTCTTTTTTTCTTTTTGGTTCAAGGTAGATTTTATTTATTCCTCTTTTTTTTAATTTGGAGATATAAACATGAAAATAATGCATTAATATAAAGACGTCTATGTGAAGGCAAAAATATTTTTTGTTTTATTTTATTAAATGTTATGCATTCTTTTATTTTTTTTTTAAATTTATTTATTTCTTTTATACAGCAGGTTCTTATTGGATATCTATTTTATACATATAAGTGTGCACATGTGAATCCCAGTCTCCCAATTCATCCCACCACCACCCTCACATGGCGTTCCCCCCTTGGTGTCCATATGTTTGTTCTCTACATCTGTGTCTCTAGCTCTGCCCTGCAAACCGGTTCATCTGTACCATTTTTCTAGGTTCCACATATATGCATTAATATACAATATTGTTTTTCTCTTTCTGACTTACTTCACTCTGTATGACAGTCTCTAGATCCATCAAGGTCTCTACAAATGACCCAATTTCATTCCTATGTATGGCTGGGTAATATTCCATTGTATATATGTACCACATCTTTATCCATTCTTCTGTCTGTGGGCACTTGGGTTGCTTTCATTACCTGGCTATTGTAAATAGTGCTGCAATGAATATTGTGGTGAATGTGTCTTTTTGATTTATGGTTTTCTCTGGGTATATGCCCAGTAGTGGGATTGCTGGATTATATGGTAATTCTATTTTTAGTTTTTTAAGGAACCTCCATACTGTTCTCCATAGAGACTATATCGATTCACATTCCCAACAATAGTGGAAGAAGGTTCCTTTTCTCCACACCCTCTCCAGCATTTGTTGTTTGTAGATTTTCTGATGATGCCCATTCTAACAGGTGTGACGTGATACCTCATTGTAGTTTCGATTTCCATTTCTCTAATAATTAGTGATGTTGAGCAGATTTTCATGTGCGTACTGGCCATCTCTATGTCTTCTTGGAAGAAATGTCTATTTAGATTTTCTTCCATTTCTGTATTGGGTTGTTTGTTTGATTAATATTGAGCTGCATGAGCTGTTTATATACATTGGAGATTAATCATTTGTCCATTGATTCGTTTGCAAATATTTTCTGCCATTCTGAGGGTTGTCTTTTCGTCTTGTTTGTAGTTTCCTTTGCTTTGCAAAAGCTTTTACATTTCATTAGTTCCCATCTGTTTCGTTTTCTTTTTTATTTCATTACTATAGGAGGTGGATCAAAAAAGATCTTGCTGTGATTTACGTCAGAGTATCCTTCGTATGTTTTCCTCTCACAGTTTTATACTGTCCGGTCTTACATTAAGGTCTCTAATCCATTTTGAATATATTTTTATGTATGGTGTTGGGGAGTGTTCTAATTTCATTCTTTTACATGTAGCTGTCCATATTTCCCAGCACCAATGATTGAAGAGACTGTCTTATCTCCATTGTATAGTCTTGCCTCCTTTGTCATAGATTAGTTGACCATAGGTGTGTAGGTTTATCCCTGGGCTTTCTGTTTTTTTTTTTTTTTTTCCTTTTACACGTTTATTGGAGTATAATTGTTTTACAATGGAGTGTTAGTTTCTGCTGTATAACAAAGTGAATCAGCTATACATATACAAATATCACCAGATCCCCTCCCTCTTGCATCTCCCTCCGACATTCCATATCCCACCCCTTTATGTGGTCACAAAGCACTGAGCTGATTTCCCTGTTCTATGTGGCTGCTTCCCATTAGCTATCCGTGTTACATTTGGTAATGTATTTATGTCCATGCGACTCTCTCACGTCGTCCAGGCTTACCCATCCCCCTTCCGGTGTCCTCAAGTCCTTTCTCTACATCTGTGTCCTTAATCCTGTCCTGCCACTAGGTTGTTCAAAATCTTTTTTTTTTCTTCATTAGATTCCGTATATCTCTTTAACATACAGTATTTGTTTTTCCCTCTCTGGCTTACTTCCCTGTGTAGGACAGATTCTAAGTCCATCCACCTCAGTACAAATAACTCAGTTTTGCTTCTTTTTATGGCTGAGTAATATTCCATTGTATATATGTGCCAGATCTTCTTTATCCATTCATCTGTCGAAGGACACTTAGGTTGCTTCCATGTCCTGTCTATTGTAAATAGAGCTGCAATGAACATTTTTGTACATAACTCTTTTTGAATTTTGGTTTTCGCAAGGCAAATGCCCAGGAGTTGGATTGTTGTGTCGTATGGTACTTCTATTGTTAGTTATTTAAAGGAAACTCCGTACTGTTCTCCCTAGTGCCCACATCAATTTACATTCCCACCCACAGTGCAAGTGTGTTCCCTTTTCTCCAATTAAGGCCTCTCCAACATTTATTGTTTTGTAGATTTTTTTGATGATTGTCACTCTGACTGCTGTGAGGTGATACCTCAGGGTAGTTTTGATTTGCATTTCTCTAATGATTAGTGATGTTCAGCATCCTTTCATGTGTTTCTTTGTAATCTGTATATCTTCTTTGGAGAAATGTCTATTTAGGTCTTCTGCCCGTTTTTGGATTGGGTTGTTTGTTTTTGTGATATTGAGCTACATGAGGTGCTTGTAAATTTTGGAGGTTAATCCTTTGTCAATTGCTTCATTTGAAAATATTTTCTCCCATTCTGAGGGTTGTTTTTGCATCTTGTTTATGTTTTCCTGTACTGTGTAAAAGCTTTTAAGTTTCATTAGGTCCTATTTGTTGATTTCTGTTTTTATTTCCATTTCTCTAGGAGGTGGGTCAAAAAGGATCTTGCTGTGATTTATGTCATAGAGTGTTCTGCCTATGGTTTCCTCTAAGTGTTTTATAGTGTCTGGTCTTATATTTAGATCTCTAATCAATTTAGAGTTTATTTTTGTGTATGGTGTTATGGAGTGTTCTAATTTCATTCTTTTATGTGTAGGGGTCCAGTTTTCCCAGCACCAATTACTGAAGAGCCTGTCTTATCTCCCCTGTATATCCTTAGCTCCTTTGTCATAGATGAGATAGCCATAGGTATGTAGGTTTATCTCTGGGCTTTCTGTCCTGTTCCATTGATCTGTGTTTATGCCAATCTACATATATTTGATTCCATTATGGAGACATATAAATACATAGGTTTCAAGATTATTACCAGGCAGATATATTCCTCTTCAGTGAATAGGGTGTTTTGAGTCCAGTTCACTGAGAAAGGAGTAGGTCTTGTTTATTACATATTTGGTATATGGAATGGTATCTGTGCTAATTTCAAACTCTGCTTTTACACATCACCCCACGTCACCTTTCCCCTTAAGGAGGCATAAGTGTGTTTTCTAAATGTGAGACTCTGTTCTCTTGAAATTCAGTTCATGTGTAGCCATGATTACACTCCCTCTATAAGTGATATATTACAATAAGTTTCCTTTTCTTTGTGGCTCATTTCACTTAGCATCATGGTACCTAAAGCCACTCATTATGCTGCTATTGGCCTTATGACATTGATTTTATGTTTGAGTGACACTCCATTGTATATAAGTACCACAACAACTATATCCATTTTTTTCCCTTTCCTGGCATATTTAAAGTGTACCAAAGTCAAGGTTCTTGTAAAAAGAGCAGCCCTAAACTTTGGGCTGGATGTGTGTTGTGGATTTTTAGTTTTCCCAAAATACACACCCATGAGTTGAAGTGTGCTATGCTCTGTAGCTCTGTTTTAGAAAACAACATACAGTTCTCCAGAGAGGCTGATGGCAATTTACATCCTGTCCATCGGCATAAGCCGGCTCCCTTTTCTCCATGGCCTGTCCTGCATTTGTGGTTTTTACACTATTTGTGGATAACCCTTTTGACTGGAGGTAAGGGACACTTCTATGTTGTGTGGATTTGCAATGCCTGATGGCTTGCTTGGCGAAAAAGGGCGTATGCATTTTTTCCGAATATATTCAAGAAAATACACATACTCCCTTTTCGGCCAAGGGCAACATTGTCGAAGTTCTGTCACTTTTCATGTGCTTTAAAGACGACTCCAATGTACCTCTTGAAATCTGTTTCCTTCAATTCTGCCTTGCATTCAAATCCTCTTCACTGCCTTACCTCAATATATTTCTGGATGATAGTTGTCCTTTATAACTCTGCATGTTTGTGAATTGCTGTGCCCCTGATTTCCATCTTTCAACTCGCTTATTTGTGAGCTGGCTGCAATACCGCAGGATGGCTTTAGGCCCTAGTCTGGTTCCGGGGCTTCAGGCTGAGCCTTTGGTTAATTCTTCTTCCTGATGGGAAACTAGTGTGACATGTGCCCATCCAAACACCTACAGCTACTCTCTCATTTGTTTCCCCTCTTCCTGTACCTCCTCTGCACAATTTGCAAACTGTGCATAACAGGAGGGTAAAGGCGCTGACACTCCAAGTGGGGAGATTTTTAGTAATGCAGATGGAATGGCGAAGACGAGCACGACGAAAGGAAAAATGAGATACCTTTTAGAAAACTTTCCTAATTCCACAGTGTACCATCCACTGGGTTTCCCATGCATGTTTTAACTGTAGGAAGATTCCCTTAAACCTGTAGAGTTGGGACCACTGGAAGGGGTAGCACACAGTATTGCTCTACGTGGTGTTCTTTTGCTCACACAACCTCAGCAATCTTGTCAGCCCCAAGTGTCCAGTCTTATGTCTCATCCAGCTGTGGGTGTAAAGGTGGTCAATCCAGGTTGCATCACAGGCCCTGAACGTAATTTTTAAGACTTTCTCTCTGTTTCACTGTTTTTGCATTTTGCTTTTGAAATTTATTTTTGTAAGGGGGTTTAGCTGAATTTCAGTGCTGTGTTCATGCCGTTATACACACACATGATTCCTGTATGCAGACATGAGAATACATATGTTTTAAAATTCTTAGAGTCAGATATATTCCTCAGCAATGAATAGGGGGTGTTGAGTCCAGTTCATTATGCCGGGAGTAGGTGTTGTCTATTACATTCTTGGTTTATGTAACGTTATCTATGCTAATTTAAAACTGTGGTTTTATGCATCACCCCACCTCGCCATTCCCCTTAAGCAGGCAGAAGATTATTTTTTAAATGTGTGACTCTGTTGTGTATGTAATTCAGTTCATGTGTAGCCATGTGTACATTCCTGCTATGAGTGATATCTTATGATAAGATTAGTTACTCTGTTATCTTTCCTAACTCAGTTCATGTGTAGCCATGTTTACAGGACCTACATAAGTGATATCTTATGATAAGTTTCTATTTCTGTGTGACTTATTTCACTTAGAATCATCGTACCTGAATCCACTCATTTTGCTGCTACTGGCCATATGACATTGATTTCATGGTGGAGGGATATTCCATCGTACGTAAGTACCACAATTTCTTGAACCATTTTTGTCTTTCCTGTGATATTTAAGGTGTACCCAAGTTGAGGTTCTTGTAAGCAGTGCAGCCCTAAATATTGGCATGGCTGTGTCTTATTGAATTTCAGTTTTCCAAAGGTATATTCCCTAGACTGCAACTGCCCTTGGCTCTGTAAGTCTGTTGTTTATTTGTTTTAGTGAACAGAATGCACTCCTTCAGAAGGCAGTTGGCAATTTACATCCTGCCCATTTGCCGAAAAATTCTCCCTGTTCTCCAGGGCCTGTCTTGCCTTTCTGGTTTTTACACATTTTTCGGATGTCCCTTTTGTCCTTTGGGAAGTGATCGTTCTTTGTAGTGCAGATTTGCATTGCCCGCTTGCATGCTTGGCCAAAAAGGGCATATGAATTTTTTACTGAATATATTCAGGAGAAAACACATACACCCTATTGGACAAGTGCATCATTGTTGAAGTTTTGCCCCTCTTCCTGTGCTTTAAAGTTGATTCCAATGTACCTCTTGAAATCTATTTCCTGCTATTCTGCCTAGCATTCAAGTCCGCCTCGTTGCGTTCCCTCAACTGAATTTTGGACGATAGTTGTCCTTTATTACTCTGGCAGTTTGGTAATTGCTGTGCCCCTGAGCTCCATTTTTCAACTCATTTTTTCTGAGCTGACCGCAAGTCCAAAATTTTGGTTCAAGACCTATACTGTTTCCCGGTGGGTGGCTGAGACTTTGGTTAATTCATCTTCCTGCCAGGAAATTAGTGTGACATGTGCCCGTCCAAATGCCTAACAGCTGCTCTGTCATTGGTTCTCCCTCTTCCCTTTCATCCTCTGCCAAATTGGCAACCTGCATAAACCAGGAGGTTAAAGGGGCTGTCTCTCCAAGTTGGGAGATTGATAGTAAAGCAGTTGAAAATTCAAACCGGAGCACCAGGAGAGGGACTATTCGTTGAATTTTAGAAACATTTCATATTCACAGTGTGTCCGTTCTCTAGGTTTCCCGTACATGTTATAGCTGTAGTAATATTCCCTTCAACCTGCAGAGTTGGGACCCATGGAATGGGTGCCATGCATTATTGCTTTAAATGGTCTACATTTGTGAACCCAATCTCTCCAGTCCTCTCAGTCTCAAGTGTCCAGTCTTATGCCACATCCAGCTGTCATTGTAGATATGGTCATTCCGGTTTTCATCAGAGATCCTTGTGGAATTGTAAAGAATTTCCCTGTTTTTCTATTTTGCTTTTGAAATTCCTTTTTATAGTGGGTTTGAGCTGATTCTCGCTGCCATGTTTATGCCAGTCTAGACACACTTGATTCCCTTACGGAGACATATCTATACATAGGTTTTAAGATTCTTACTAGTCAGATATATTCCTCTGCTGTAAATATGGTGTTTTGAGTCCCTTTCACTGAGGAAGGTATAGGTCTTGTCTATTCCATAGTTGGTTTTAGGAGCGGTACGTGTGTTTATACCAAATTCTGCTTTTATGCATCACCCCATTTCTCCTTCCCACTTAAGCAGGCATAAGAGTGTCTACTAATTGTGAGACTCTCTTCTCTCTCCTACCTCAGTTCAAGTGTAGCCATGTTTACAGGATCTTCAAAAGTGATATCTTATGATAAGTTTCTTCTTCTGTGTGAGTCATTTCACTTAGAATCATCGTACCTGTATCCACTCATTTTGCTGCTACTGCTCTTATGACATTGATTTCATGGCTGAGGGATATTCCACTGTACGTAAGTACCACAATTTTTTGAACCATTTTTTATTTCCTGGGATATTTAAGTTGTACCCAAGTTGAGGTTCTTGTAAGCAGTGCAGCCCTAAATTTTGGGGTGACCCTGTCTTATTGATTTTCAGTTTTCCCAAGGTATATTCCCTAGACTGGAAGTGCCCTTGGCTCTGTAGCTCTGTTGTTTACTTGTATTAGGGAACACAATGCACTCCTCCAAAGAGGCAGTTGGCAATTTACATCCCGCCCATCAGCATAACAAGGCTCCCTGTTCTCCAGGGCATGTCTTGACTTTCTGGTTTTTACACATTTTGCGGATGTCCCTTTTGACCGGTGGAAAGTGATACTTCTTTGTAGTGCAGATTTGCATTGCCCGCTTGCTTGCTTGGCCAAAAAGGGCGTATGCGTTTTCTCCTGAATATATTCAGGAGAAAACGCATACGCCCTTTTTGGCAAAGTGCATCATATTCGAAGTTGTGCCCCTCTTCTTGGGATTTAAAGGCGATTCCAAAGTACCTCTTGAAATCTGTTTCCTGCTATTCTTCCTCGCTTTCAAGTCCGCCTCGTTGCCTTCACTCAACAGATTTTTGGATGATAGTTATCCTTTATTGCTCTGCAAATTTGTGAATTGCTGTGCCCCTGAGCTCCATTTTTCAACTCGTTTTTTGTGAGCTGAACGCAAGTCCAATATTTTGGTTCAGAACCTATACTGGTTCCCCGTGGATGGCTGAGACTTTGGTTAATTCTTCTTCCTGCCGGGAAATTAGAGTGATATGTGCCCGTCCAACTGCCTAACAGCTACTCTGTAATTGATTCTCCCTCTTGCCTTTCATCCTCTGACAAATTGGCAACCTGTGTGAACCAGGAGGTTAAAGGTGTTGTCTCTCCAAGTTGGGTTATTGATAGTAAAGCAGTTGAAATGTCAAACCGGGGCAACAGGAGAGGGACTATTAGTTGAGTTTTAGAAACGTTTCGTATTCACAGTGTGTCCATTCTCTAGGTTTCCCATACATGTAATATCTGTAGTAATATTCCCTTGAACCAGGAGAGTTGGGACCCATGGAATGGGTGCCATGCATTATTGCTTTAATGGGTCTGCATTTTCTCACCCAATCTCACGAATCCTCTCAGTACCAAGTGTCCAGCCTTATGACACATCCAGTTGTCATTGTAGATAGGGTCATTGCAGGTTTCATCAGAGACCCTGAAGGAATTGTAAAGAATTTCCATATTTTTCTATTTTGTTTTTTATATTCCTTTTTATAGTGGATTTGAGCTGATTCCCGCTGCCATGTTTATGCCACTGTATACAAACTTGATTCCCTTATGGAAACATATCAATACAAAGGTTTTAAGATTCTTAGTAGTCAGATATATTCCTCTGTGGGAAATATGGGGTTTTGAGTCCCTTTCACTGAGGAAAGTATAGGTCTTGTCTATTCCATAGTTGGTTTTTGGAACGGTACCTGTGCTTATATCAAACTCTGGTTTTATGCATCACCCCACATCTCCTTCCCCCTTAAGCAGGCATAAGAGTGTTTTCTAAATGTGAGACTCTGTTCTCTTTCCTAACTCAGTTCAAGTGTAGCCATATTTACAGGTTCTTCATAAGTGATATCTTATGATAAGTTGCTTTTTCTGTGTGACTTATTTCACTTAAAATCATCGTACCAGAATCCACTCATTTTGCTGCTACTGGTCTTGTGACATTGATTTCATGGCTGAGGGATATTCCATCCTACGTAAGTACCACAATATTTTGGACCATTTTTATATTTCCTGGGATATTTAATGTGTACCTAAGTGGATGTACTTGTAAGCAGTGCAGCCCTAAATTTTGGGGTGGCTCTGTCTTATTGATTTTCAGTTTTCCCAAGGTATATTCCCTAGACTGGAAGTGCCCTTGGCTCTGTAGCTCTGCTGTTTACTTGTTTTAGGGAACACAGTGCACTCCTCCAGAGAGGCAGTTGGCAATTTACATCCCGCCCATCAGCATAACAAAGCTCCCTGTTCTCCAGGGCCTGTCTTGCCTTTCTGGTTTTTACACATTTTGTGGATGTCCCTTTTGACAGGTGGGATGTGATACTTCTCTGTAGTGCAGATTTGCATTGTCCGCTTGCTTGCTTGGCCAAAAAGGGCATATGCATTATCTCCTAAATATATTCAGGAGAAAACGCATAAACGCTTTTTGTCCAAGTGCATCATTGTCGAAATTGTGCCCCTCTTCCTGTGTTTTAAAGGCGATTCCTAGGTACCTCTTGAAATCTGTTTCCTGCTATTCTGCCTTGCTTTCAAGTCCGCCTTGTTGCCTTTCCTCAACGGATTTTTGGATGATAGTTGTCCTTTATTACTCTGCCAGTTTGTGAATTGCTGTGCCCCTGAGCTCCATTATTCAACTCGTTTTTTGTGAGCTGACCGCAAGTCCAAAATTTTGGTTCAGGACCTATACTGGTTCGGGATGAGTGGCTGAGACTTTGGTTAATTCTTCTTACTTCCGGGAATTTAGAGTGATATGTGCCAGTCAAAATGCCTAAAAGCTTCACTCTCACTGGGTCTCCCTCTTCCCTTCCATTCTCTGCCAATTTGGCAACCTGTGAGAACCATTAGATTCAAGGGGCTGTCTCTCCAAGTTGGGAGATTGATAGTAAAGCAGTTGGAAAGTCAAACCGGAGCACCAAGAGAGGGACTATTCGTTGAGTTTTAGAAAACTTTCGTTTTCACTGTGTGTCCATTCTCTAGGGTTCCCATACATGTTATAGCTGTAGTAATATTCCCTTCAACCTGGAGAGTTGGGACCCATGGAATTGGTGCCACTCATTATTGCTTTAAAGGGTCTGCATTTGCTCACCCAATCCTCTCAGTCCCAAGTGTCCAGCCTTTTGCCACATCCAGCTGTCATTGTAGATAGGGTCATTCCAGGTTTCATCAGAGACCCTGAAGGAATTTTAAAGAATCTCCATGTTTTTCTGTTTTGTTTTTGTAATTCCTTTTGATAGTGGGTTTCAGCTGATTCTCGCTGCCATGTTTATGCCAGTCTAGACTCACTTGATTCCCTTACGGAGACATATCAATACATAGGTTTTAAGATTCTTACTAGTCAGATATATTCCTCTGCGGGAAATATGGGGTTTTGAGTCCCTTTCACTGAGGAAAGTATAGGTCTTGTCTATTCCATAGTTGGTTTTTCGAACGGTACCTGTGCTTATATCAAACTCTGGTTTTATGCATCACCCCACCTCTCCTTCCCCCTTAAGCAGGCATAAGAGTGTTTTCCAAATGTGAGACTCTGTTCTCTTTCCTAACTCATTTCAAGTGTAGCCATGTTTACAGCATTTTCATAAGTGATATCTTATGATAAGTTCCTTTTTTGTGTGACTTATTTTAATTAGAGTCATCATACCTGAATCCACTCATTTTGCTGCTACTGGTCTTATGACATTGATTTCATGGTTTAGGGATATTCCATCGTACGTAAGTACCACAATTTTTTGAACCATTTTTATATTTCCTGGGATATTTAAGGTGTACCCAAGTTGAGGTCCTTGTAAGCAGTGCAGCCCTAAATTTTGGTTTGGCTCTGGCTTATTGATTTTCAGTTTTCCCAAGGTATATTCCCTAGACTGGAAGTGCACTTGGCTCTGTAGCTCTGTTGTTTACTTGTTTTAGGGAACACAATGCAGTCCCCCAGAGAGGCAGTTGTCAATTTACATCCTGCCAATCAGCATATCAAGGCTCCCTGGTCTCCAGGGCCTGTCTTGCCTTTCTGGTTTTTACACATTTTGTGGATGTCCCTTTTGACCGGTGGGAAGTGATACTTCTTTGTAGTGCTGATTTGAATTGCCCGCTTGCTTGCTTGGCCAAAAAGGGCGTATGCGTTTTCTCCTGAATATATTCAGGAGAAAATGCATACGCCCTTTTTGGCCAAGTGCATCACTGTCGAAGTTGTGCCCCTCTTCCTGTGCTTTAAAGGCGATTCCAACGTACCTCTTGAAGTCTGTTTCCTGCTATTCTGCCTAGCTTTCATGTCCGCCTCGTTGCCTTCCCTCAACAGATTTTTGGACGATAGTTGTCCTTTATTACTCTGCCAGTTTGTAAATTGCTGTGCCCATGAGCTCCATTTTTCAACTCGTTTTTTGTGAGCTGACCGCAAGTCCAAAATTTTGGTTCAGGACCTATACTGGTTCCCGGTGGGTGGCTGAGACATTGATTAATTATTCTTCCTGTCGGGAATTTAGAGTGATACGTGCCCATCCAAATGCCTAACAGCTACTCTCTCATTGGTTCTCCCTCCTCCCTTTCATCCTGTGAAAAACTGGCAACGTGTGCCATCCAAGAGTTTAAAGGGTCTGTCTCTCCAAGTTGGGAGATTGATAGTAAAGCAGTTGGAAAGTCAAACCGGAGCACCAGGAGAGGGACTATTCGTTGAGTTTTAGAAACCATTCGTTTTCACCGTGTGTCCATTCTCTAGGGTTCCTGTACATGTTATAGCTGTAGTAATATTCCCTTCAACCTGGAGAGTTGGGACCCATGGAATGGGTGCTATGCATTATTGCTTTAAAGGGTCTGCATTTGCTCACCCAATCTCACCAATCCTCTCAGTGCCAAGTGTCCAGCCTTATGCCACATCCAGCTGTCATTGTTGATAGGGTCATTCCAGGTTTCATCAGAGACCCTGAAGGAATTGGAAAGAATTTCCCTGTTTTTTTGTTTTGTTTTTGAAATTCCTTTTGATAGTGGGTTTCAGCTGATTCTCACTGGCATGTTTATGCCAGTCTAGAAACACTTGATTCCCTTACGGAGACATAGCAATACATAGGTTTTAAGATACTTACTAGTCAGATATATTCCTCTGCCGGAAATATGGGTTTTGTGTCCCTTTCACTGAGGAAGTTGTAGGTCTTCTGTGTTCCATAGTTGGTTTTTGGAACAGTATCTGTGCTTGTATCAAACTCTGGTTTTATGCTACACCCCACCTCTCCTTCCCCATTAAGCAGACATAAGAGTGTTTTCTAAATGTGAGACTCTGTTCTCTTTCCTATCTCAGTCAAGTGTAGCCATGTTTACAGGAACTTCATAAGTGATATCTTTGATAAATATCTTTTTCTGTGTAACTTATTTCACTTAGAATCATCGTAACTGAATCCACTCATTTTGCTGCTACTTGTCTTATGACATTGATTTCATGGCTGAGGGATATTCCATCGTACGTAAGTACCACAATTTTTTGAACCATTTTTATATTTCCTGGGATATTTAAGGTATACTCAAGTTGAGGTTCTTGTAATTAGTGTCACCCTAAATATTGGGGTGGCACTGTCGTATTGATTTTCTGTTTTCCCAAGGTATATTCCTTAGACTGAAAGTGCCCTTGGCTCTGTAGCTCTGTTGTATACTTGTTTGAGGGAACACAATGCACTCCTCCAGAGAGGCAGTTGGCAATTTACATCCCGCCCATCAGCATAACAAGGCTCCCTGTTCTTCAGTGCCTGTCTTGCCTTTCTGGTTTTTACACATTTTGTGGATGTCCCTTTTGACCGGTGGAAAGTGATACTTCTTTGTAGTGAAGATTTGCATTGCCCGTTTGCTTGTTTGGCCAAAAAGGGCATAAGTGTTTTCTGCTGAATATATTCAGGAGGAAACGCATACGTCCTTTTTGTCCAAGTGCATCATTGTCGAAGTTGTGCCCCTCTTCCTGTGCTTTAAATGCGATTCCAACATACCTCATGAAATCTGTTTCCTGCTATTCTGCCTTGCTTTCAAGTCTGCCTCGTTGCCTTCCCTCAACAGATTTTTGGACGATAGTTGTCCTTTATTACTCGGCCAGTTTGTGAATTGCTGTGCCCCTGAGCTCCATTTTTCAACTCGCTTTTTGTGAGCTGAACGCAAGTCCAAAATTTTGGTTCAGGACCTATACTGGTTCTCTGTGGGTGGCTGAAACTTTGGTTAATTCTTCTTCATGCCATGAAATTAGAGTGACATGTGCCCGTCCAAATGCCTAACAGTTACTCTCTCATTGGTTCTCCATATTCCCTTTCATCCTCTGCCTAATTGGCAACATGTACGAACCAGGAGGTTAAAGGTGCTGTGTCTCCAAGTTGGAAGATTGATAGTAAAGCACATGGAAGTCAAACCAGAGCAGCAGGAGAGGGAATATTCGTTGAGTTTTAGAAAGTTTTCGTATTCACAGTGTGTCCATTCTCTAGGTTTCCTGTACATGTTATAGCTGTAGTAATATTCCCTTCAACCTAGAGAGTTTGGACCAATGTAATGTGTGCCACGCATTATTGATTTAATGGGTCAGCATTTGCTCACCCAATCTCACCAATCCTCACAGTCCCAAGTGTCCAGCCTTATGTCACATCCAGGTGTCGTTGTAGATAGTGTCATTCCAGGTATCATCAGAGACCCTGAAGGTACTGTAAAAAATTTACCTGTTTTTTTGTTTTGTTTTTGAAATTCTTTTTTATAGTGGGTTTGAGCTGATTCTCGCTGCCATGTTTATGCTAGTCTAGACACACTTGATTCCCTTACGGAGACATATCAATACATAGGTTTTAAGATTCTTTCTAGTCAGATGTATTCCCCTGTGGAAAATATGGGCTTTTGAGTCCCTTTCGCTGAGGAAGGTGTAGGTGTTGTCTATTCCATAGTTGGTTTTTGGAACGGTACCTGGGCTTATCTCAAACTCTGGTTTTATGCATCCCCCCACCTCTACTTCCCCCTTAAGCACACATAAGAGTGTTTTCTAAATGTGAGACTCTGTTCTCTTACCTAACTCAGTTCAAGTGTAGCCATGTTTACAGGATATTCATAAGTGATATCTTATGATAAATTTATTTTTCTGTATGACTTATTTCACTTAGAATCATCGTACCTGAATCCACTCATTTTGCTGCTACTGGTCTTATGAAATTGATTTCATGGCTGAGGGATATTCCATCGTACGAAAGTACCACAATTTTTTGAACCATTTTTATATTTCCTGGGATATTTAAGGAGTACCCAAGTTGATGTTCTTGTAAGCAGTGCAGCCCTAAATTGTGGGGTGGCTGTGTCTTATTGATTTTCAGTTTTCCCAAGGTATATTCCCTAGACTGGAAATGCCCTTGGCTCTGGAGCTCTGTTGTTTACTTGTGTTAGGGAACACAATGCACTACTCCAGAGAGGCAGTTGGCAATTTACGTCCCGCCCATCAGCATAACAAGGCTCCCTGTTCTCCAGGGCCTGTCTTGCCTTTCTGGTTTTTACACATTTTGTGGATGTCCCTTTTGACTGGTGGGAAGTGATACGTCTTTGTAGTGCAGATTTGCATTGACCGCTTGCTTGCTTGGCCAAAAAGGGCGTATGTGTTTTCTCCTGAATATATTCAGGAGAAAACGCATACGCCCTTTTGGGCCAAGTGCCTCATTGTCGAAATTATGCCCCTCTCCCTTTGCTTTAAATGTGATTCCAACGTACCTCTTGAAATCTGTTTCCTGCTATACTGCCTAGCTTTCAAGTCTGCCTCGTTGCCTTCCCTCAACAGATTTTTGGATGATAGTTGCCCTTTATTACTCTTCCAGTTTGTGAATTGCTGTGCCCCTGAGCTCCATTTTTCAACTCGTTTTTGTGAGCTGACCGCAAGTCCAAAATTTTGGTTCAGGACCTATACTGGTTCCCGGTGGGTGTCTGAGACTTTGGTTAATTCTTCTTCCTGTCGGGAAATTAGAGTGACATGTGCCCGTCCAAATGCCTAACAGCTACTCTCTCATTGGTTCTCCCTCTTCCCTTTCATCCTCTGCCCAATTGGCAACCTGTGCGAACCAGGAGGTTAAAGGGGCTGTCTCTCCAAGTTGGAAGATTGATAGTAAAGCACTTGGAAAGTCAAACCGGAGCACCAGGAGAGGGATTATTCGTTGAGTTTTAGAAACATTTCGTATTCACAGTGTGTCCATTCTCTAGGTTTCCCGTACATGTTATATCTGTAGTAATATTGCCTTCAACCTGGAGAGTTGGGACCCATGGAATTGGTGCCACGCATTATTGCTTTAAAGGGTCTGCATTTGCTCACCCAATCTCACCAATCCTCTCAGTCCCAAGTGTCCAGCCTTATGCCACATCCAGCTGTCATTGTAGATAGGGTCATTCCAGGTTTCATCAGAGACCCTGAAGGAATTGTAAAGAGTTTCCCTGTTTTTTTTTGTTTTGTTTTTGTAATTCCTTTTGATAATGGGTTTTATCTGATTCTCGCTGCCATGTTTATGCCACTCCAGACACACTTGATTCCCTTACGGAGACATATCAATACATAGGTTTTAAGATTCTTACTAGTCAGATATATTCTTCTGCAGGAAATATGGAGTTTTGAGGCCCTTTCACTGAGGAAGGTGTAGGTCTTGTCTATTCCATAGTTTGTTTTTGGATCGGTACCTGTGCTTATTTCAAACTCTGGTTTTATGCATCACCCCACCTCTCCTTCCCCCTTAAGCAGGCATAAGAGTGTTTTCCAAACGTGAGACTCTCTTCTCTTTCCTAACAGAGTTCAAGTGTAGCCATGTTACAGCATCTTCATAAGTGATATCTTATGATAAGTTTCTTTTTCTGCGTGACTTATTTCACTTAGAATCACCTACCTGAATGCACTCATTTTGCTGCTACTGGTCTTATGACATTGATTTCATGGCTGAGGGATATTCCATCGTACGTAAGTACCACAATTTTTTGAACCAATTTTATATTTCCTGGGATATTTAAGGTGTACCCAAGTTGAGGTTCTTGTATGCAGTGCAGCCCTAAATTTTGTGGTGGCTCTGGCTTATTGATTTTCAGTTTTCCCAAAGTATATTCCCTAGACTGGAAGTGCCCTTGGCTCTGTAGCTCTGTTGTTTCCTTGTTTTAGGGAACACAATGCACTCCTCTAGATAGGCAGTTGGCAATATACATCCAGCCCATCAGCATAAAAAGTCTCTGTGGTCTCCAGGGCCTGTCTTGCCTTTCTGGTTTTTACACATTTTGTGGATGTCCCTTTTGATCGGTGGGAAGTGATACTTCTTTGTAGGGCAGATTTGCATTGCCCGCTTCCTTGCTTGGCCAAAACGGGCTTATGCGTTTTCTCCTGAATATATTCAGAATAAAACGCATACGCCCTTTTTGGCCAAGTGCATCATTGTCGAAGTTGTGCCCCTCTTCCTGTGCTTTAAAGGCGATTCCAACGTACCTCTTGAAATCTGTTTCCGGTTATTCTGCAGTGCTTTGAAGTCCACCTCATTGACTTCCCTCAACTGATATTTGGACGATAGTTGTCCTTTATTACTCTTCCAGTTTGTGAATTGCTCTGCCCCTGAGCTCCATTTTTCAACTCGTTTTTTGTGAGCTCACCGCAAGTCCAAAATTTTGGTTCAGGACCTATACTGGTTCCCGGTGGGTGGCCGAGACTTTGGTTAATTATTCTTCCTGCCGGGAAATTAGAGTGACATGTGCTCGTCCAAATGCCTAACAGCTACTCTCTCATTGGTTCTCCCTATTCCATAACATCCTCTGCCAAACTGGCAACCTGTGCGAACCAGGAGTTTAAAGGGGCTGTCTCTCCAAGTTGGGAGATTGATAGTAAAGCACTTGGAAAGTCAAACTGGAGCACCAGGAGAGGGACTATTCGTTGAGTTTTAGAAACATTTCGTATTCACAGTGTGTCCATTCTCTAGGTTTCCCGTACATGTTATAGCTGTAGTAATATTCCCTTCAACCTGGAGAGTTGGGACCCATGGAATTGGTGCCATGCATTTTTGCTTTAAAGCGTCTGTATTTGCTCACCCAATCTCAATGATCCTCTCAGTCCCAAGTGTCCAGCCTTATGCCACATCCAGTTGTCATTGTAGATAGGGTCATTCCAGGTTTCATCAGAGACCCTGAAGGAATTGTAAAGAATGTCCCTGTTTTTTTGTTTTGTTTTTGAAATTCCTTTTGATAGTGGGTTTGAGCTGATTCTCGCTGCCATGTTTATGCCAGTCTAGACACACTTGATTCCCTTACGGAGACATTTCAATACATAGGTTTTAAGATTCTTACTAGTCAGATATATTCCTCTGCGGGAAATATGGGGTTTTGAGTCCCTTTCACTGAGGAAGGTGTAGGTCTTGTCTATTCCATAGTTGGTTTTTGGAACGGTACCTGTGCTTATATCAAACTCTGGTTTTATGCATCACCCCACCTCTCCTTCCCCCTTAAGCAGGCATAAGAGTGTTTTCCAAATGTGAGACTCTGTTCTCTTTCCTAACTCAGTTCAAGTGTAGCCATGTTTACAGGATCTTCATAAGTGATATCTTATGATAAGTTTCTTTTTCTGTGTGACTTATTTCACTTAGAATCATCGTACCTGAATCCACTTATTTTGCTGCTACTGGTCTTATGACATTGATTTCATGGCTGAGGGATATTCCATCGTACGTAAGTACCACAATTTTTTGAACCATTTTTATATTTCCTGAGATATTTAAGGAGTACCCAAGTTGAGGTTCTTGTAAGCAGTGCAGCCCTAAATATTGTGGTGGCACTGGCTTATTGCTTTTCAGTTTTCCCGAGGTATATGCCCTAGACTGGAAGTGCCCTTGGCTCTGTAGCTCTGTTGTTTTCTTCTTTTAGGGAAAACAATGCACTCCTCCAGAGAGGTAGTTGGCAATTTACCTCCCGCACATCAGCAAAACAAGGCTCCATGGTCTCCAGGGCCTGTCTTGCCTTTCTGGTTTTTACACACTTTGTGGATGTCCCTTTTGACTGGTGGGAGTTGATACTTCTTTTAGTGCAGAATTGCATTGCCCGCTTGCTTGCTTGGCCAAAAAGGGCGTATGCGTTTTCTCCTGAATATATTCAGGAGAAAACGCATACCCCGTTTTTGGCCAAGTGCATCATTGTCGAAGTTGTGCCCCTCTTCCTTTGCTTTCAAGGTGATTCCAACGTACCTCTTGAAATCTGTTTCCTGCTATTCTTCCTAGCTTTCAAGTCCGCCTCGTTGCCTTCCCTCAACAGATTTTTGGACGATAGTTGTCCTTTATTACTCTTCCAGTTTGTGAATTGCTGTGCCCCTGAGCTCCATTTTTCAACTCGTTTTTTGTGAGCTGACCGCAAGTCCAAAATTTTGGTTCAGGACCTATACTGGTTCCCGGTGGGTGGCTGAGACTTTGGTTAATTCTTCTTCCTATCGGGAAATTAGAGTGCAATGTGCTCGTCCAAATGCCTAACAGCTACTCTCTCATTGGTTCTCCTTCTTCTATTTCATCCTCTGCCAACCTGGCAACCTGTGCGAACCAGGAGGTTAAAGGGGCTGTCTCTCCATGTTGGGAGATTGATAGTAAAGCAGTTGGAAAGTAAAACAGGAGCACCAGGAAGAGGGACTATTCGTTGAGTTGTAGAAACCTTTCGTATTCACAGTGTGTCCATTCTCTAGGTTTCGCGTACATGTTATAGCTGTAGTAATATTCACTTAAACCTGGAGAGTTGTGACCCATGGAATTCGTGCCACGCATTATTGCGTTAAAGGTTCTGCATTTGCTCACCCAATCTCACCATTCCTCTCAGTCCCAAGTGTCCAGCCTTATGCCACATCCAGCTATCATTGTAGATTAGGTCATTCCAGGTTTCATCAGAGACCCTGAAGCAATTGTTAAGAATTTCCAAGGTTTTTGTTTTGTTTTTGAAATTCCTTTTGATAGTGGGTTTGAGCTGATTCTCGCTGCCATGTTTATGCCAGTCTAGACACACTTGATTCCCTTACGGAGACATATCAATACATAGGTTTTAAGATTCTTGCTAGACAGATATATTCCTCTGCGGGAAATATGGGGTTTTGAGTCCCTTTCACTGAGGAAGGTGTAGGTCTTGACTATTCCATAGTTGGTTTTTGGAACGGTACCTGTGCTTATATCAAACTCTGGTTTTATGCATCACCCCACGTCTCCTTCCCCCTTAAGCTGGCATAAGAGTGTTTTCCAAATGTGAGACACTGTTCTCTTTCCTAACTCAGTTCAAGTGTAGCCATGTTTACAGGATCTTCATAAGTGATATCTTATGATAAGTTTCTTTTTCTGTGTGACTTATTTCACTTAGAATCATCGTACCTGAATCCACCCATTTTTCTGCTACTGGTCTTATGACATTGATTTCATGGCTGAGGGATATTCCATCATACGTAAGTACCACAATTTTTTCAACCATTTTTATATTTCCTGGGATATTTAAGGTGTACCCATGTTGAGGTTCCTGTAAGCAGTGCAGCCCTAAATATTGGGGTGGCTCTCGCTTATTGATTTTCAGTTTTCCCAAGATATATTCCCTAGACTGGAAGTGCCCTTGGCTCTGTAGCTCTGTTGTTTACTTGTTTTAGGGAACACCATGCACTCCTCCAGAGAGGCAGGTGGCAATTGACATCCCACCCATCAGCATATCAAGGCTCCCGGGTCTCCAGGGCCTGTCTTTCCTTTCTGGTTTTTACACATTTTGTGGATGTCCCTTTTGACCGGTGAGAAGGGATACTTCTTTGTAGTGCAGATTTGCATTGCCCGCTTGCTTGCTTGGCCAAAACGGGCGTATGCATTTTCTCCTGAATATATTCAGGAGAAAACGCATATGACCTTTTTGGCCAAGTGCATCATTGTCGAAGATGTGCCCCTCTTCCTGTGCTTTAAAGGCGATTCCAACGTACCTCTTGAAATCTGTTTCATGATGTTCTGCCGAGCTTTTAAGTCCGCCTCATTGACTTCCCTCAACAGATATTTGGACGATAGTTGTCCTTTATTACTCTGTGAGTTTGTGAATTGCTGTGCCCCTGAGCTCCATTTTTCAACTCGTTATTTGTGAGCTGACCGCAAGACCAAAATTTTCGTTCAGCACCTACACTTGTTCCCGGTGGGGTGCTGAGACTTTGGTTACTTTTTCTTCCTGCCAGGAAATTAGAGTGACATGTGCCCGTCCAAATGCCTAACAGCTACTCTCTCATTGGTTCTCCCTCTTCCCTTTCATCCTCTGCCAAATCGGCAAACTGTGAGAACCAGGAGGTTAAAGGGGCTGTCTCTCCAAGTTGGGAGATTGGTAGTAAAGCAGTTGGAAAGTCAAACTGGAGAACCAGGAGAGGGACTATTCGTTGAGTTTTAGAAACCTTTCATATTCACAGTGTGTCCATTCTCTTGGTTTCCCATACATGTTATAGCTGTAGTAATATTCCCTTCAACCTGGAGAGTTGGGACCCATGGAATTGGTGCCACACATTATTGCTTTAAATGGTCTGCATTTGCTCACCCAATCTCACCATTCCTCTCAGTCCCAAGTGTCCAGCCTTATGCAACATCCAGCTGTCATTGTAGATAGGGTCATTCCAGGTTTCATCAGAGACCCTGAAGGAATTTTAAAGAATCTCCGTGTTTTTTTTCTTTTGTTTTTGAAATTCCTTTTGATAGTGGATTTGAGCTGATTCTCGCTGCCATGTTTATGCCAGTCTAGACACACTTGATTCCCTTACGGAGACATATCAATACATAGGTTTTAAGATTCTTACTAGTCAGATATATTCCTGTGCGGGAAATATGGGGTTTTGAGTCCCTTTCACTGAGGAAGGAGTAGGTCTTGTCTATTCTGTATTTGTTATGGAACCATAACTGCTCTAATATCAAACTCTGCTTTTATGCATCAGCCCACCTCTCCTTTCCCCTTAAGCAGGCATAAGGTTGTTTCGTAAATATGAGACTCTGTTCCCTTTACTAATTCATTCCATGTGTAGCCATGTTTACATACCCTTCATAAGTGATATCTTATGATATGTTTCTTTTTCTGTGTGACTTATTTCACTTAGAATCATCGTACATGAATCCCGTCATTATGCTTCTACTGGCCTTATGACATTGATATCATGGCTGAGGGATATTCCATCGTACATAAGTACCACATTTTGTTTACCATTTTTGTCTTTCCTCCGATATTTAAGGTGTCCCGAAGTCGAGGTTCTTGTAAGCAGTGCTGCCCTAAATTTTGAGGTGGCTGTGTCTTATTGATTTTCAATTTTCCCAAGGTATATTCCCATGACTGGAAGATTCTTAGGTTGTGAAGCTCTGTTGTTTACTTCTTTTAGGGAACACAATGCACTCCTCCAGGGTGGCTGTTGGAAATGTACATCCCACCCATCCGCCTAAAAAGGCTCCCTGTTCTCCAGAGCCTGTCTTGCCTTTCTGGTTTTTACACATTTTGCAGATGACCCTTTTGACTGGTGGGAAGTGATACTTCTTTGTAGTGCAGATTTGCATTGTGCTGTTGCTTGGTTGGACGAAATGTGCGTATGCCTTTTCTACTGAATATATTCTGGTGAAAACGCCTACGCTCTTTATGGACAATTCAATAATTGTCTAAGTTGTGATGCTTTTCCTGTGTTTAAAAGCGATTCCAATGTTCTTCTTGAAATCGGTTTCGTGCCATCTGCATCATTTTCAAGTCTGCCTCGTGGCTTTCCATCCACAGATTTTTGGAAGAGAGTAGTCCTTTATAACTCTGCAAGTTAGTGAATTGCTGTGCCCCTTTTGCTCCATTTTTCAACTCGCGTTTTTGTGAGCTGACCGCAAATCCACAGTTTTGCTTCAGGACCTATACAGGTTCCGGGGGTGGGGGGGCAGGCTGAGAGTTTGGTTAATTCTTCATCATGACAGGAAATTAGAGTGACATGTGTCCGTCCAAATGCCTACAGCTTCTCTATCATTGGTTCTCCCTCTTCCCTTATATCCTCTGCACAATGTGCCAACTGTGCGAACCAGGAGGTTATAGGGGCTGACTCTCCAAGTTGGGAGATTGATATTAAAGCAGTTGGAATGTCAAGTTGGAGCACAAGGAGAGAAACTACTTAGTAGAGTTTTAGAAACCTTTCACCATCAGAGGGTGTCCATTCTCTAGGTTTCCCATACATGGTATAACTGTAGTGATATTCCCTTCTACCTGGAGAGTTGGGAAACATGGAATGGGTGGCAGGCATTATTGCTTTAAAGGATCTGCTTTTTCTCACCCAATCTCACCAATCCTCTCAGTCCCAAGTGACCAGCCTTATGCCACATCCAGCTGTCTTTGTAGATAGCGTCATTCTAAGTTTCATCAGAACCCCTGAAGGTATTGTGTAAGAATTTCACTGTTTTTTTGTTTTGTTTTGAAATTCATTTTTATAGTGGATTTGAGCTGCTTCTCACTGCCGTGTTTATGTCGTGCTAGACACACTTGGTTCCCTTACGGAGACATATCAATACATAGGTTTTAAGATACTTACTAGTCAGATATAATTATCTGTGGGGAATTGGGGTGTTGAGTCCCGTTCACTGAGGAAAGAGTAGGGCTTGTCTCTTCTGTATTTGGATTATGGAACGGTACCTGTGCTAATATCAAACTGTGGTTTTGTGTGTCTCCCCACCTCTCCTTTCCCCTTAAGCAAGCATAAGAGTGTTTTCTAAATCTGAGACACTGTTCTCTTTCCTAATTCAGTTCATATGTAGTCATGTTTATATTCCCTTCATAAGTGATAACTTATGTCAGAATGCACCATGGCCTTTGTCATAATAATGCTCCATGACCCCTGTCATCACAATGCTCTATGCCCTGGATATCACAATGCTCCATGTCGCTTGTCATCACAATTCTCCATGTCCTTGTCATCACAATGCTACATGACACTTCTTATCACAATGTTACATGCTCTTGTCATCACAATTCTCCATGCACTTGTCATTGCAATGTTCCCTGACCCCTGTCATAGCAAGCTCCAAGTGTTTGTCATCACAATGCTTCACGACATTTTCATCAAAATTCTCAATGCCCGTTGTCATCACAATGCTCCATGCCCTTGTCATCACAATGCTCCAAGCCCTTGTCATCACAATGCTCCATTACCTTTGTCATCACAATCCTCCATAACACTTGGCATCACAATGCTCCATGCCATTGTCATCACAATGGACCATGAAATATGTCATCACAATGATCCCTGACACCTGTCTTCACAATACTCCATGACATTGTCTTCACAATGCTCCATGACCTTGTCATCACAATGTGCCATGCCCACTGTCAACACAATTATCCATGAAACTTGTCAGACCAATGCTCTATGCCCCTGTCATCACAAAGCTCCATGCCCTTGTCATCACAATGCTCCATGACCCCAGTCATCACAATGCTCCGTGACTCCAGTCTTCACAAGGCTACATGACCTGTGTCATCACAATGGTCCATGCCCTCATCATCACAAGGCTCGGTGAAATTTGTCACCACAATGCTCCATGAACTTTTCATCACAATGATCCGTGACACTTGTCAACACAATGCTACGTGCCTTTGTCAACTAAATGCTCCATGACCCTTGTCATCACAATGCTCCATGCGCTTGTCAGCACAGTGCTCCATGACCCATGTCATCACAATGCGACATGCGCTTGTTATCACAATGCTCCACAACCTTGTCATCACAATGCTCCATAAAGATTGTCATCACAATGCTCAATGCACTTCTTATAAAAATGCTCTCTCACCACTGATATCCACATGTTCCCTCACTAGTCATCACAATACACCCACTCCCCTGTCATCACAATAGTCCATAACCCGTGTCATGAAAATGTTCCATGACCCCTGACATCTCAATGTTCCATAACTCCTGTCATCAAAATGTTCCATGACACTTTTCATCAAACTGCTCCATGACCCTGTCATCACAATGCTCCCTGCCCTACACAACAGAATGCACCACACCCTTGTCATCAAAATGCTCCATGACCTTTGTCATCACAAAGCTCCATGACCCTTGGCATCACAATGCTGCATGCCATTGTCATCACAATGCTCCATGAAACCTCTCATCACATTGTTCCATGCCCTTGTCATCACAGGCTCCATGATGCTTTTCATCACAATGCTCGATGCCATTCTTATCACAATGCTCCATGTGCTTGTCATTACAATCCTCCATGACCCATGTATCACAGTGTTCCATGCCCTTGTCTTCACAAAGCTCCTTGCCCCCTCTCATCACAATAATCCATGAAACTTTTCAGACCAATGCTCCATGCCCTTGTCATCACAATGCTCCATGACCCCTGTCATAACAATGTTCCATGACCTCTGCCATCACAATGTTCCACGGCGTTGTCATCAAAAGGCTCCATGATCCTTGTCATCACAATGCTCCAAGACCCCTGTAATCACAATGCTCCATGCCCTTGTCATCACAAAGATCCATGACGCATGTCATCAGAATGCTCCATGGCCTTCTCATTCACGATGCTCCATGCCCTTGTCATCACAATGCTCCAAGACTCCTGTAATCACAATGTTCCATGCCCCTTTTCATCTCAATGCTCCATGAACCCTGTCATCACAATGCAGCGTGCCCATCAGCATAATGCTTCAGGCTATTGTCATCACAATGAAATCAAAATACACCATGACTTCTGTCATCACAATGCTCCAAATCCTTGTGATCAAAATGTTCCATAACACTTATCATCACAACGCCCCATGACGCTCGTCATCACAATTATCCATGGTCTTCTCATCACAATGCTCCATGACCTTTGTCATCACAATGCTCCATACCCTTGTCATCACAATGCTCCTTGACACTTGTCATCAATATGCTCCTTGAACCCTGTCATGACCAGGCTCCATGCCTTTTTCATCACAAAGATCCATGCCCTTTTCATCACAATGATCCATGCCCTTTTCATCACAGTGCTCCAAGACCCCTGCAATCACAATGCTCCATGCCCTTGTCCTTGCAAAGCTCCAGGATGCATGTCATCAGAACGCTTCAGGGCCTTCTCATCCCAATGCTCCATGCCCTTGTCATCACAATGTTCCAAGACCCCTCTAATCACGATGCTGCATGCCCATTTTCATCAGAATGCCACATGAGACATGTCATCACAAGGCTCCATGGTCTTCTCATCACAATGCTCCAGTACCTTGTCATCACAATGCTCCATGACGCCTCTCATCACAATACTCCATGAACATTTTAAGCCCAATGCTCCATGACCTTCTCATCACAATGCTCCATGACCCATGTCATCACAATTCTCCATGACCACTGTCATCACAACGCTCCATGAACCCTGACGACACAATGATCCGGGACTCTTGTCATCAAAATGCTCCATGAAACTTGTCATCACAATGATCCATGCTCTTGTCATCCCAATGCTCCATGACCCCTGTAATCACAATGCTCCGTGACGCTTGTCATCACAGTGCTCCATGAACCTTGTCATCACAATGCTCCTTGCCTTTGTCAGCAAAATGCTACCTAATCTTGTCATCACAATGCTCCATGCGCTTGTCATCACAATCCTCCATGACCCTTGGGATCACATTGCTTCATGCCCTTGTCATCTCTCTCTTACCTTTCTGGTTTTTACAGATATACAGATGTCCCCTTTGACCGGTGGGAAGTGACAATTCTTTGTAGTGTGTATTTGCATTGCGTGCTTGCTTGATTGGCCAAAAAGGGCGTATGCGTTTTCTCCTGAATATATTCAGGAGAAAATGCATACGCCCTTTTTGGCCAAGTGCATCACTGTCCAAGTTGTGATGCTTTTCCTGTGCTTTAAAGTGGAATGCAATTTACCTCTTGAAATATGTTTTGTGCAATTCTGCCTCATTTTCAAGTCCACTTCATTGCCTTCCCTCAACAAATTTTTGGAAGAGAGTATTCCTTTATAACTCTGCAGGTTTTTGAATTGCTGTGCCCCTGAGCTCCAATTTTCAAATCCCATTTTTGTGAGCTGGCCGCAAATCCACAATTTTGCTTCAGGCCCTATACTGGTTCCAGGTGTGGCTATATTGGTTCCCTGTGGGTGGCTGAGGCTTTGGTTAATTCTTCTTCCTGACGGGAAATTAGAGAGACATGTGCCCGTCCAAATGCCTACATCTACTCTCTGATTGGTTCTCCCTCTTCCCTTTCATCATCTGCACAATTAGCAAACTGTGTGAACCAGGACGTTATAGGGGCTGACTCTCCTAAGTTGAGAAGAGATTGATAGTAAAGCAGTTGGAATGCCAAACTGGAGCACAAGGAGAGGAAAAATTAGGAGAGTTTTAGAAACCTTTCGTCATCACAAGGTGTCCATTCTCTAGGTTTCCCATACATGTTATAACTGTAGTGATATTCCCTTCTACCTGGAGATTTGGGACCCATGGAATGGTGGCATGCATTACTACTTTAAAGGGTCTGCATTTTCTCTCCCAATCTCACCAGTCCTCTCAGTCCCAACTGTCCAGCCTTATGTCTCATCCAGCTGTCTTTGCAGATAGGGTCATTCCAGGTTTCATCAGAACCCCTGAAGGAATTGTGTAAGAATTTCGCTGTTTTTTGGTTTTGTTTTTGAAATTCATTTTTATAATGGGGTTGAGCTGATTTTCACTGACGTGTTTATGCCAGTCTAGACACAATTGATTCCATTACGGACACATATCAATACATAGGTTTTAACATTCTTACTAGTCAGATATATTCCTCTGCGAGGAATAGGGGTGTTGAGTCCCGTTCACTGAGGAAGGTGTAGGTCTTGTTTATTCTGTATTTGGTTTGTGGAATGGTACCTGTGCTAATATCAAACTCTGGTTTTATGCATCACCCCACCTCCCCTTTCCCCTGAAGCAGGCATAAGAGTTTTTTTCTAAATGTGAGACTCTGTTCTCTTTCCTAATTCAGTTCATGTGTTGTTATATTGACATTATCTCTATAAGTGATATCTTATGATAAGATTCTTTTTCTGTGTGACTAATTTCCCTTAGAATCATCATACCTAAATCCACTCATTATGCTGCTACTGGCCTTACATACATTGATTTCACGTCTGAGTGATATTCCGTTGTACAAAATTACCACAAGTTCTTTATGCATTTCTCTTTTTCCTGGGATATTTTAGGTGTACCAAAGTTGAGGTTCTTGTATGCAGAGCAGCCCTAAACTTTGGGGTGCCTGTGTCTTATTGATATTTAGTCTTCCCAAGTTATATGTCCATGAGTTGAAGTCCCCTTTGCTCGGGGGCTTTGTATTTTAAAAGTTTTAGGAAACAGCATACACTTCTTCAGAGTGGCTCTTGGATATTAATACCCCACCCATCAGCGTGACTAGGCTCCCTGTTTTCCATGGCCTCTCCTGCATTTCTGGTTTGTACACATTTTTTGGATGGCCTTTCTGAGCAGTGGAATTTGAGACTTCTTTTTTGTGCGGATTTGCATTTCCCTCTTGCTTGGTTGGCCAAAATCTCTGCATGTGTTTTTTTCCTGAAGATATTCACAAAAAAAAACGCATACACCCTTTTGCCCAACTGCATCATTTTAGAAATTCTGCTGCTTTTAATATGGTTTAAATGTGAGTACAATCTACCTTTTGAAATCTGTTTCCTGCAGTTCTGCCTCTCATTCAGATCCTCTTCGTTGCCTTACCTGAATATATTTTTGGACGTTGGTTATCATTTATATCTTTGCAGGTCTTTGAATTGTCTGCTCCTGAGCTCCATTTTGCAACTCGCTTTTTTTGTGAGCTGGCCGCCAAAGCATTGGATTGCTTCCGGCCCTATTCTGGTTTTGTGGAGGCAGGCTGAGCCTTTGGTTAATTCTTCTTCCTAATGGGAAATTAGACTCACATGTGCCTGTCAAAACTCCTACAGCTAATCTCTCATTGGTTCCCCCTCTTCCCATTTATCCTCTGCACAATATGCAAACTGTGTGAAACAGGAGGTTAAAGGTGCTGATTCTCCAAGTGGGGAGATTGTTAGTAATGTGGCTGGAATGGCGAACCCCAGCAGCAGGAGATCAAAAATGAGGTGCATTTTAGACACCTTTCCTGACCACACGGTGTACATTCATCTCGGTTTCCCAGGCATGTTTTCGCTGTCAGAAGACTCGCTTGAACCTGCAGATTTGGGACCCATGGAATGGGTACCAGGCAGTATTACTTTAAAAGGTCTGCATTTCCTCACCCAGCCTCTCTAACATCTCTTAGCGTGCATAGCTTCCAGCCTTATATAATCATACTGCTGTGGGTCTACATGTGTTCAATCCATGTTACATCATAGCCCTTCAACAGAAGTTGTAAGAATTTTTGTCTGTCTCACTGTTTTTATAAATAGTTTTAAATTTATTTTTATATTGGTTACAGCTGATTTTCAAAGCTCTGTTTTTTGCTGCTGTACATCCACTTAATTCATGTACTGTGAGACAACAATTAATTCTTTTTCAGATGCTTACCAGTCCTATGTATTATTTTACAGTGACTTGAGTGGGCTGAGTGCAGTTCTTTGAGGTACCGTGTAGGCCTTGTCAGTTATTCAATTTGGTACTTGGAATGGTATCTTTGCTAATTTCAACCTCCTGGATAATACCTCACCATTCCCCACCTTTCCCATTTAGCAGTCTTATGTGTATTTTCTACATATTTGACTATGTTTCTGTTTTGTAATTTATTTCATGTGTAGCCATTTTTGATTCCACCTTTAAGTGACATCTTATGATATGTGTATTTTTCTTTCTGACATATGTCACTTAGAATGATCGTATGTAACTCCTCCAGAGTTGTTACAACTGGCCTTATTTCATTGATTTCTGGATGAGTAATATTCCACTCTACATAAGTACTCCATCTCTTTTATCCATTTTATCCTTCCAGGGACATTTAGGTTATATCCAAGTTGAGGCCCTTTTTAACAGAGAGGTGGTAAACGTTGGGGTGCCTGTTTTCTGTCAATTTTTGTTTTATCCCAAGGTATACGCCCATGAGTGCAAGTTCCCTACGCTCTGTAGCTCATTTTTTAGATGTTTTAGCAAACACAATACACTTCTCCAGAGTGGCCGTTGGCAAATTACATTTCCACTATCAGCCTCACAGGTCGCCCTTTTCTCCTCGCCCTGTCCTGCTTTTCTGGTGTTTACACTTTATGTGGATGGCCCTTCTGACTGATGTGAAGTGATACATTTTGTAGTATTGATTTCCAGTGCCCACCTGTTTGGTTGGATAAAAAGTGTGTATGGCCTTTACTTGAATATATTCAGAAAAAATGCATACGCCCTTTTTGGCCAACTGCATCATTGGCGATGTTCAGCCCCTTTTCTTGTGCTTTAATGGGGAGTCCTTTCTACCTCTTCAAATCTGTTTCCTGCCACTCTCCCTTGTTTACAAGTCCTTTTCTGTGGCTTACCTCAAGACATTTTTCGACGATAGATATTTTCAACTCTGCAGTTTCATGAATTTTAGTGCCCCTGAGTTCCATTTTTCAACATGTGTTTTTGGAAACTGGACACAAAACAGCGGGATTTCCTCTAGCCCTATTCTGTTTCCGTGGGCAATTCTAGCCTTTGATGAATTTGTCTTCCGGATTGGAAATTAGAGTGACATGTGCCTGTCCGAACAACTAAGACTTGTCTCTAAATTTTTCTCATCCTTCCGCTTCATCCTCTGGACCAATTCGAAACTGTGTGCAACAGGATGTTGGCAGTGCTGATATCCCCAAGTGAGGAGATTGTTAGGAAAGATGCTGGAGGGGTGAACCCGAGCACCAGGCGATGAGCAGATGAGGGGCCTTTTCCAAACTCTTTGCGATCAAAAGGTGTACCATCCTCTAGGTGTGACAGGCATGTTTTAGCTGTAGGAAGGGTCCCGTGCATGTAAGGAGAACACCAGGGATTTTGGCAAATCAGTGCCTCCCCGAACCCCAAACTGGGGAATTTTTAAGCTACGGCTACACATATGTCCATTAAGGGCCTTGGGAAATAGGCAGAGCCCAAACTATAGATGATTGAAATCTCCAGGGTTAGAAGAGCTCACCATCGGCCTTGCTTAGGTTCCATTTTATCTGTCATTGATAGATGATGTCAATAAAAATATCTGTTCTTTTTCAGATTATTTCCCCTTATAGGTTATTGCAAAATATTCAGTGTAGTTCCCTGTGCTATACAGTAGTTCCTTGTTGATGATCTATTTTATACATAGCAGTGTGTATGTGTTAATCCCAAACTGTTAATTTATCCCTTCTCTTACATTTCCCCTTTGGTAATAATAAATTATAAGATTTTATACTTCTCAGAAATGGGGGAGCTGAAAGAGAGGTATCATTTTCAATGGAAAAGCATTCAAAACAAGATTGAAGCTTCAGCCAAGAGTATTCGATGTACATCCATGGAAATAAATCACTTCATTTCTCTAATGTTGACCTGACAAATAAGACAGACGTCTTCACTGAACTTGCTTAAAGGAAAGTAATGGAAATATCAAATGTAAGCCTTAGAAACATCTTATTTTACCCGAGCATTATACACTGCTCTATGTTAACTACAGTTTGGCTCACACATCTGTTCATTGAAGTTACAATGTTCTCTTTCTGTTACTGATGCTCCAGGGTGGACCCCAACAGCAGTCCCCGTGCCCAGTGTCATTGGAGCCAACAGATCAAGACTGAGTTTGGTTCAGAAGCAAAGGAAACATTATTTTGAAAACAGAATGGAGAGGTGAGAGCGTGCACTCCCCCACGGGCTGTGGGCTGGGCTGCTGTGTAGGGATCCCGGCAGCGTCAGTGGGAGGGAGGGGATGGAGCTCTCGAGGGCTGGGTTGGCTGCACTTCAGGCTCTATGCCGCGGAGTCTGCATGGGACCCCGCTAGCTGAGGTGTCGACCCAGCCATTCTGCACTAGGAAATCGGGTCTGAAGTGCCGGGTGTGGGACCTCTGCATGCGGAACCCTAGGAGCACATGAAATTAGACAAAGCACAAAGGATAAACAGGTTAGACTTTGTTTTATTGCCCAGATTCTCTTTTTATCTCCCAGGAATTTTTAATGAACGTTGCCGGAGACGAACACCTCCTCTGATTTTTGTTCCGTTCCTCATTCTTGGGGTGTTGAGGGTGCAGACCCCTCTTTTGTAACTGCTTCATGCTGTGGTGGGAGCCCTGATACGTGGGGGGACGGGCAAAACGTCTCCCTACCAGCCTCCAGGTGAGGTTGATTGTCCCAAGGCCTCCTGCCTCACTTCTCGTCCGCCTGAGCACCAGCATTGGAAGTGTTATAGATTCTAATGACCTTTAAGGGTCCAGGAAAGAGATGCGCAGAGATGCTGCGGTGGAAGGTTTCACCCCACCCCACATTTGTTCGGCGACCTTAGGCTGACGGTTTTTGCCAGCCTAGATGCTCTGACCAGTAGTCTGTGCTTTCTTTAATTAGGTCCCTGAATTAATGTACAAACAGCACCATGTGTCAGAGCCCTGCCCGCACTACTCCCAGACAGTCCAGGGTCAGTGGTGATCCAGGACCATGACGTCCACTGAGTCAATGGCCTTTAGAAGCAGCCAGCAGTCCAGCCGGTCATATTGGCCACCATCACCACAGTGTCTGTAGGGTTTTCTATGGTGAAAGTGTGATATACGTTTCCCCCACCAAGCTTATTAGCTCCCCTCTGGGTGCAGTAAGTCCTGCAAGCAGTAGTCTGCTCTTTCGGGGCACAGTCTTGTCGTTTTCTGAGAGAAACTCCAGGTCAAGTGATGGTCACACGAGTCAGCTTGGGGGCCCGTTGCCCCCGTTTGTCTCTCTGGAGGTTGGAGTTGGAGGGCCTCCTCACTCGAGGTCAGTGTGTCCACAGATCGACCCCTGCAACTTCAGGGCATGATGGGTGGTTAGGATCACCACGTGGGGTCCTTTTCCCTTAGGTGGGAGCTGGCCTTGCAGGTTGCTGATTTCCAGCTTTTTAGATACCCCAGTATCCTGGCCTGATGAGTCGGTGTGCAAAGCCCATGGTGACCATAGTTTATCATACATGAAGGGCATTCTGGTGTTGCTCCATTTCAAGTGGTCCCAGTTTTTGCACTAAGGCTCCAAGGGCGATTAACCTTTGACCGTGTATGTAAAGGTCAAAGGGTTTAGCTAAATTAGGGAGTTCCTGGGCAAGGGTCTGAATTGACTGCTCTTTCCATTCTTGAAAGGCTGCTTCTGGATTCTATTCAAAAGGATCATCATCTTTTCGTGTCAGTGTTTCATGTAGAGGCCCAGCTATTAGACTGTAGTTAGGGATCCAGATGCAGAAAACCTTGGCCTCCCCAGGAACCCCTAAGCTGTCCTCTAGTTTTAGAAGAGGTAAGGCTGCAAATGGCTTCTTCCCTATCCTGGGATGCGTTTCTCCAAATATCTGTGAGAATGAAGCCCAGGCATGTCACCTTAGCCTGGGATATTTGAGCCTTTTTCTTGGACACCTTCTATCCTTTCTTGGCTAGGTAGTTCAGAGGCGTCTTTAGTAGGCCTGCCGATCAGAGTGTCATATGCATATTGAAGGAGGGGTCCCTTTTACAGAGGTAGAACTTTTAGGTCTTTAGAGGACATTTCCCCAATGATGGTGTGGGGATTTTTGAACCATTGGGGCAGGACGGCCCAGCATTATTGCTTTTGTTGCATGTTGTGTCCTGCCACTCACAAGCCAAATATTCTTGTGACTCTGAGATGAATGGAATACAGAAGAAGGCATCATTGAAGTCTAATACAGAATGCCATGGCCTGGTGGGTGGTAGAGTGACCAGAAGGGTGTAGGAAATAGGAGCTACTGGATGTATAACCTCGGTGGCTTCACTGACTGTCCTGATATCCTTTACCAGGTCTCCAGCAGCCCATGGGGCTCTCGTGGTCAGGCCAATCCCAGGATATGGAGCTCACCTGGCCTGCACCCCCCACCCCACTGCCCACGGGGCTCTCGTGGTAAAGTCCCTCCCAGGGTATGGAGCTCACCTGTGCAGCTACCCAGCATCCCATGGGGCTCTCCTAGTAAGGCCCTTCCCAGGATACGGAGCTTCCCTTGGCAGGTACCCCAGCAGGGCTGGAAACACAGGAACTGTGCACATAGCCCACCTTGCAGAGAACCCCCAGCTCACCTGTCGCTCACAGCTGACACAGAACACCTCACAGCAGGACTTGAACTAACAATCAGCAGCTCTCACAGGTCTGTGGCCCTGGCTATCACTCTGTGCAGCCTCTCTCTGCCTGGTCTTCCAGACACTTCCACTGCAGCCAGGGCACCCGGCCTCTGTCTCCACCCACCATCACTCCTCTCCCTGACTCCTGGGTTCCTCTCATTAGTATAGGGTCTTCTTGAAGTTGTTTTCCATTCATGGACCAGATAAAATTATCAGAAAACAAGCCACAGCTGCAGCCCCTTGTCTATCCTGACTCTCAAGAGCCCACACCTGTTCCTTGGGCCTGGCCCGTTTAGCAAGGTTCATTTTCTGCAACTGTGTGCTCCTGAGGGGTGAGGATTGGCTGATTTGGGCAGCCTGACACTGCCTGCCAGCCCTCCCCAGGTGTGCCTGGGTTGAGGTCAATATAAACACCTCTCCAGTCAGCAAGAGCCCCTGTAGCTGTGCCTGACGCCATATTCTCTGCCCCGTCAGCAGTGTCGGGGCTGGGGTGGTGGGAGGGAGTGAGGGGCCGTGGCTTTGTGGGTGGCCCAGTGTGAGTGGGGCTCTGCTGGACTTTCTGCAGGAGTTGCCATGCTGCCACCTGCTAAAGAAGAGGATGTGTCACCCATACCTGCCGCTGGAATTTCTCCACAGGCAGAGGTGAGGAAGTAAAAAAGCAGTGGGGGCCGTGGCAGGAGGGGTATCTCAGGCAGGGAAATGGAAAGCTTCCAGAAGAGCATCTGGGGCCAGGACCATCCTGGTTGGCCTGCAGGTACCAAGTCGACCTGCGTGCTGTCGCTGGTGTGGCCCCACAGCCCTTCCTCTAGGCTTGCAAGTTCTTGTACATATTCAGGTGTTTTACCTGGAAAGGGTGGGAAGAGTTCAGCGGCAACAGACTGGGGCTCAGCTCACATTTAATCACAGACGCCTCGACACAGTCCCCCAGCTTTGCAATGAGGATGCTCATTGTGGGGGGGAGCGCTGCTGACTGCATGGGAGACGATTTCCCACCTCTGACCAACTTAAGAATTTTTTTACCACTGGAGCAAGTGCCCTGATACGATTTTCCTCTGTATAACTGGTGGGTTCTGTTTTTTTTTTTTTTCTTTTTTTCTTTTTGGTTCAAGGTAGATTTTATTTATTCCTCTTTTTTTTTTTTAATTTGGAGATATAAACATGAAAATAATGCATTAATATAAAGACGTCTATGTGAAGGGAAAAACATTTTTGTTTTATTTTATTAAATGTTATGTATTTATTTTAAATTTTTTTAAAATTTATTTATTTCTTTTATACAGCAGGTTCTTATTGTATATCTATTTTATACATATAAGTGTGCACATGTGAATCCCAGTCTCCCAATTCATCACACCACCACCCTCACATGGCGTTCCCCCCTTGGTGTCCATATGTTTGTTATCTACATCTGTGTCTCTAGCTCTGCCCTGCAAACCGGTTCATCTGTACCATTTTTCTAGGTTCCACATATATGCATTAATATACAATATTGTTTTCCTCTTTCTGACTTACTTCACTCTGTATGACAGTCTCTAGATCCATCACGGTCTCTACAAATGACCCAATTTCATTCCTAGTTATGGCTGGGTAATATTCCATTGTATATATGTACCACATCTTTATCCATTCGTCTGTCTATGGGCACTTGTGTTGCTTTCATTACCTGGCTATTGTAAATAGTGCTACAATGAACATTGTGGTGAATGTGTCTTTTTGATTTATGGTTTTCTCTGGGTATATGCCCAGTAGTGGGATTGCTGGATTATATGGTAATTCTATTTTTAGTTTTTTAAGGAACCTCCATACTGTTCTCCATAGAGACTATATCGATTCACATTCCCAACAATAGTGGAAGAAGGTTCCTTTTCTCCACACCCTCTCCAGCATTTGTTGTTTGTAGATTTTCTGATGATGCCCATTCTAACAGGTGTGACGTGATACCTCATTGTAGTTTCGATTTCCATTTCTCTAATAATTAGTGATGTTGAGCAGATTTTCATGTGCATACTGGCCATCTCTAAGTCTTCTTGGAAGAAATGTCTATTTAGATCTTCTTCCATTTTTGTATTGGGTTGTTTTTTTGATTAATGTTGAGCTGCAAGAGCTGTTTATATATATTGGAGATTAATCATTTGTCCATTGATTCGTTTGCAAATATTTTCTGCCATTCTGAGGGTTGTCTTTTCGTCTTGTTTGTAGTTTCCTTTGCTTTGCAAAAGCTTTTACATTTCATTAGGTCCCATCTGTTTCGTTTTCTTTTTTATTTCATTACTATAGGAGGTGGATCAAAAAAGATCTTGCTGTGATTTATATCAGAGTATCCTTTGTAAGTTTTCCTCTCACAGTTTTATACTGTCCGGTCTTACATTAAGGTCTCTAATCCATTTTGAATATATTTTTATGAATGGTGTTGGGGAGTGTTCTAATTTCATTCTTTTACATGTAGCTGTCCATATTTCCCAGCACCAATGATTGAAGAGACTGTCTTATCTCCATTGTATAGTCTTGCCTCCTTTGTCATAGATTAGTTGACCATAGGTGTGTAGGTTTTTCCCTGGGCTTTCTGTTTTTAATTTTTTTCCTTTTACAAGTTTATTGGAGTATAACTGTTTTACAATGGAGTGTTAGTTTCTGCTGTATAACAAAGTGAATCAGCTATACATATACAAATATCACAAGATCCCCTCCCTCTTGCATCTACCTCCCACACTCCATATCCCACCCCTTTATGTGGACACAAAGCACCGAGCTGATCTCCCTGTTCTATGTGGCTGCTTCCCAGTAGCTATCCGTGTTACATTTGGTAATGTATTTATGTCCATGCCACTCTCTCACTTCGTCCCAGCTTAGCAATCCCCCTTCCGGTGTCCTCAAGTCCTTTCTCTACGTCTGTGTCCTTAATCCTGTCCTGCCACTAGGTTCTTCAAAATCTTTTTTATTTTTTCATTAGATTCCATATATCTCTGTTAACATACAGTATTTGTTTTTCCCTCTCTGACTTACTTCACTGTGTAGGACAGATTCTAAGTCCATCCACCTCAGTACAAATAACTCAGTTTTGCTTCTTTTTATGGCTGAGTAATATTCCATTGTATATATGTGCCAGATCTTCTTTATCCATTCATCTGTTGATGGACACTTAGGTTGCTTCCATGTCCTGGCTATTGTAAACAGAGCTGCAATGAAGATTTTTGTACATAACTCTTTTTGAATTATGGTTTTCACAAGGCAAATGCCCAGTAGTTGGATTGTTGTGTCGTATGGTACTTCTATTGTTAGTTATTTAAAGGAAACTCCGTACTGTTCTCCCTAGTGCCCACATCAATTTACATTCCCACCCACAGTGCAAGTGTGTTCCCTATTCTCCAATAAAGGCCTCTCCAGCATTTATTGTTTTGTAGATTTTTTTGATGATTGCCACTCTGACTGCTGTGAGGTGATACCTCAGGGTAGTTTGATTTGCATTTCTCTAATGATTAGTGATGTTCAGCATCCTTTCATGTGTTTCTTGGTAATCTGTATAGATTTTTTTGAGAAATGTCTATTTAGGTCTTCTGCCCGTTTTTGGATTGGGTTGTTTGTTTTTGTGATATTGAGCTACATATGGTGCTTATAAAGATTGGAGATTAATCCTTTGTCAATTGCTTCATTTGAAAATATTTTCTCCCATTCTGAGGGTTGTTTTTGCATCTTGTTTACGTTTTCCTGTACTGTGTAAAAGCTTTTAAGTTTCATTAGGTCCTATTTGTTGATTTCTGTTTTTATTTCCATTTCTCTAGGAGGTGGGTCAAAAAGGATCTTGCTGTGATTTATGTCATAGAGTGTTCTGCCTATGGTTTCCTCTAAGTGTTTTATAGTGTCTGGTCTTATATTTAGATCTCTAATCAATTTAGAGTTTATTTTTGTGTATGGTGTTATGGAGTGTTCTAAATTCATTCTTTTATGTGTAGGGGTCCAGTTTTCCCAGCACCAATTACTGAAGAGACTGTCTTTTCTGCACTGTATATCCTTATCTCCTTTGTCATAGATGAGATAGCCATAGGTATGTAGGTTTATCTCTGGGCTTTCTGTACTGTTCCATTGATCTGTGTTTATGCCAATCTACATACACTTGATTCCATTATGGAGACATATAAATACATAGGTTTCAAGACTATTACCAGTCAGATATATTCCTCTTCAGTGAATAGGGTGTTTTGTGTCCAGTTCATTGAGAAAGGAGTAGGTCTTGTCTATTACATATTTGGTATATGGAATGGTATCTGTGCTAATTTCAAACTCTGCTTTTACACATCACCCCACGTCACCTTTCTCCTTAAGGAGGCATAAGTGTGTTTTCTAAATGTGAGACTCTGTTCTCTTTTGAAATCAGTTCATGTGTAGCCATGTTTGCATTCCCTCTATAAGTGATATATTACAATAAGTTTCTTTTTCTTTGTGGCTCATTTCACTTAGCATCATCGTACCTAAAGCCACTCATTATGCTGCTATTGGCCTTATGACATTGATTTTATGTCTGAGTGACATTCCATTGTATATAAGTACCACAACAACTATATCCATTTTCTTTCCTTTCCTGGGATATTTAAAATGTACCGAAGTCAAGGTTCTTGTAAACAGAGCAGCCCTAAACTTTGGGCTGGATGTGTGTTGTGGATTTTTAGTTTTCCCAAAATACACACCCATGAGTTGAAGTGTGCTATGCTCTGTAGCTCTGTTTTAGAAAACAACATACAGTTCTCCAGAGAGGCTGTTGGCAATTTACATCCAGTCCATTGGCATAAGCCGGCTCCCTTTTCTCCATGGCCTGTCCTGCATTTGTGGTTTTTACACTATTTTTGGATAACCCTTTTGACTGGAGGTAAGGGACACTTCTATGTAGTGTGGATTTGCAATGCCTGATGGCTTGCTTTGCGAAAAAGGGCGTATGTATTTTTTTCCGAATATATTCAAGAAAATACACATACTCCCTTTTCGGCCAAGGGCAACATTGTCGAAGTTCTGTCACTTTTCATGTGCTTTAAAGACGACTCCAATGTACCTCTTGAACTCTGTTTCCTTCAATTCTGCCTTGCTTTCAAATCCTCTTCACTGCCTTACCTCAATATATTTCTGGATGATAGTTGTCCTTTATAACTCTGCAAGTTTGTGAATTGCTGTGCCCCTGATTTCCATTTTTCAACTCGCTTATTTGTGAGCTGGCTGCAATACCGCAGGATGGCTTTAGGCCCTTGTCTGGTTCCGGGGCTTCAGACTGAGCCTTTGGTTAATTCTTCTTCATGTTGGGAAACTAGAGTGACATGTGCCCATCCAAACACCTACAGCTAATCTCTCATTTGTTTCCCCTCTTCCTGTTCATCCTCTGCACAATTTGCAAACTGTGCATAACAGGAGGGTAAAGGCTCTGACACTCCAAGTGGGGAGATTTTTAGTAATGCAGATGGAATGGCGAAGACGAGCACGATGAAAGGAAAAATGAGGTACCTTTTAGAAAACTTTCCCAATTCCACAGTGTACCATCCACTGGGTTTCCCATGCATGTTTTAACTGTAGGAAGATTCTCTTAAACCTGGAGAGTTGGGACCCCTAGAATGGGCAGCACACAGTATTGTTCTAAGTGGTGTTCTTTGGCTCATACAACCTCAGCAAACTTGTCAGCCCCAAGGGTCCAGTCTTATGTCTCATCCAGCTGTGGGTGTAAAGGTGGTCAATCCATGTTGCATCACAGGCCCTGAACGTAATTTTTAAGACTTTCTCTCTGTTTCGCTGTTTTTGCATTTTGCTTTTTAAATTTATTTTTATAAGGGGGTTTAGCTGAAATTCAGTGCTGTGTTCATGCCGTTATACACACACATGATTCCTGTATGGAGACATGAGAATACATATGTTTTAAAATACTTAGAATCAGATATATTACTCTGCAATGAATAGGGGGTGTTGAGTCCAGTTCATTGTGCCGGGAGTAGGTGTTGTCTATTACATACTTGGTTTATGTAACGGTATCTGTGCTAATTTAAAAGTGTGGTTTTATGTATCACCCCACCTCGCCTTTCCCCTTAAGCAGGCAGAAGATTGTTTTCTAAATGTGTGACTCTGTCGTGTTTGTAATTCAGTTCATGTGTAGCCATGTGTACATTCCCGCTATGAGTGATATCTTATGATAAGATTAGTTACTCTGTTATCTTTCCTAACTCAGTTCATGTGTAGCCATGTTTACAGGATCTTCATAAGTGATATCTTATGATAAGTTTCTTTTTCCGTGTGACTTATTTCACTTAGAATCATCGTACCTGAATCCACTCATTTTGCTGCTACTGGCATTATGACATTGATTTCATGGCTGAGGAATATTCAATCATACGTAAGTACCACAATTTCTTGAAACATTTTTGTCTTTCCTGGGATATTTAAGGTGTAACCAAGTTGAGGTTCTTGTAAGCAGTGCAGCCCCTAATTTTGGCATGGCTGTGTCTTATTGAATTTCAGTTTTTCAAAGATATATTCTGTAGACTGGAACTGCCCTTGGCTCTGTAGCTCTGTTGTTTATTTGTTTTAGGGAACACAATGCACTCTTCCAGAGAGGCAGTTCGCAATTTACATACTGCCCATTTGCCTAACAAGGCTCACTGCTCCCCAGTGCCTGTCTTGCCTTTCTGGTTTTTACACATTTTGTGGATGTCCCTTTTGACCTGTGGGAAGTGATCATTCTTTGTAGAGCAAATTTGCATTGCCTGCTTGCTTGCTTGGCAAAAAAAAAAAAAACGTTTGCATTTTGTCCTGAATATATTCAGGAGAAAACGCATACGCCCTTTTTGCCAATGCATCATTGTTGAAGTTGTGCCACGCTTCCTTTGCTTTACAGGTGATTCCAATTTACCTGTTGAACTCGGTTTCCTGCTATTCTGCCTCGCTTTCAAGTCCGCCTCATTGCCATCCCTAAACAGAATTTTGGACGATAGTTGCCCTTTATTACCTTGACAGTTTGTGAATTGCTGTGCCCCTGAGATCCATTTTTCAACTCGTTTTTTGTGAGCTGACCACAAGTCCAAAATTTTGGTTCAGGACCTATACTGGTTCCTGGTGGGTGGCTGAGACTTTGGTTAATTCTACTTCCTGTCTGGAAACAAGAGTGACATGTGCCCGTCCAAATGCCTAACAGCTGCTCTCTCATTGGTTCTCCCTCTTCCCTTTCATCCTCTGCCATATTGGCAACCTGTGTGAACCAGGAGGTTAAAGGGGCTGTCTCTCCAAGTTGGGAGATTGATAGTAAAGCAGTTGGAAAGTCAAACCGGAGCACCAGGAGAAGGACTATTCGTTGAGTTTTAGAAATGTTTCCTATTCACAGTGAGTCCATTCTCTAGGTTTCCCGTACATGTTATACCTGTAGTAATATTCCCCTCAACCTGGAGAGGTGGGACCCATGGAATGGGTGCCATGCATTCTTGCTTTAAAGGGTCTGCATCTGCTCACCCTATCTCACCAATACTCTTTGTCCCAAGTGTCCAGCTTTATTCCACATCCAGCTGTCATTGTAGACAGGGTCATTCCAGGGTTCATTAGAGACACTGAAGGAATTGTAAAGAATTTCACTGCTTTTTTGTTTTCTTTTTGAATTTCCTTTTGATAGTGGGTTTGAACTGATTCTCACTGTCATGTTTATGCCAGTCTAGACACACTTGATTCCCTTATGGAGACATATCAATACATAGGTTTTAAGATTCTTACTAGTCAGATATATTCCTCTGCGGGAAATATGGGGTTTTGAGTCCCTTTCACGGAGGAAGGTGTAGGTATTGTCTATTCCATAGTTTGTTTCTGGAACGGTTCCTGTACTTATATAAAACTCTGGCTTTATGCATCACCCCACCTCTCCTTCCCCAGTAAGCAGGCATAAGAGTGTTTTCTAAATGTGAGACTCTGTTCTCTTTCCTAACTCAGTTCAAGTGTAGCCATGTTTACAGCATCTTCATAAGTGATATCTTATGATAAGTTTCTTTTTCTGTGTGACTTATTTCACTTAGAACCATCGTACCTGAATCCACGCATTTTGCCCCTACTGGTCTTATGACAATGATTTCATGGCTGAGGGATATTCCATCGTACGTAATACCCCAATTTTTTGAACCATTTTTATATTTCCTGGAATATTTAAGGTGTACCCAAGTTGAGGTTCTTGTAAGCAGTACAGACCTAAATTTTGCTGTGGCTGTTTCTTATTGAGTTTCAGTTTTCCCATGGTATATTCCCTAGACTGGAAGTGCCCTTGGCTCGGTAGCTCTGTTGTTTACTTGTTTTAGGGAACACAATGCACTCCTCTAGAGAGGCAGTTGGCAATTTACATCCCGACCATCAGCATAACAAGGCTCCCTGTTCTCCAAGACCTGTCTTGCCTTTCTGGTTTTTACACATTTTGTGGATGTCCCTTTTGACCGGTGGGAAGTGATACTTCTTTGTAGTGGAAATTTCCATTGCCCGCTTGCTTGCTTGGCCAAAAAGGGCATATGCATTTTCTCCTGAATATATTTAGGAGAAAACGCATACGCCCTTTTTAGCCAAGTGCATCATTGTCGAAGTTGTTCCCCTCTTCCTGTGCTTTAAAGGTGATTCCAAGGTACATCTTGAAATGTGTTCCCTGCTATTCTGCCTAGCATTCAAGTCTGCCTCGTTGCCTTCCCTCAACAGATTTTTGGACGATAGTTGTCCTTTATTGCTCTGCCAGTTTGTGAATTGCTTTGCCCCTGAGATCCTTTTTTCAACTCGTTTTTAGTGAGCTGACCGCAAGTCCAAAATTTTAGTTCAGGACCTATACTGGTTCCCGGTGTGTGGATGAGACTTTGGTTAATTCTTCTTCCTGTCGGGAAATTAGAGTGACATATGCCCGTCCAAATGCCTAACAGCTACTCTCTCATTGGTTCTCCCTCTTCCCTTTCATCCTCTGCCAAATTGGCAACCTGTGCGACCCAGGAGGTTAAAGGGGCTGTCTCTCCAAGTTGGGAGATTGATAGTAAAGCAGTTGGAAAGTCAAACCGGAGCACCAGGAGAGGGACTATTCGTTGAGTTTTAGAAACCTTTCGTATTCACAGTGTGTCCATTCTCTACGTTTCCCGTACATGTTATAGCTGTAGTAATATTCCCTTCAACTTGGAGAGTTGGGACCCATGGAATGGGTGCCATGCCTTGTTGCATTAAAGGGTCTGCATTTGCTCACCCAATCTCAAAAATCCTCTCAGTTCCAAGTGTCCAGCCTCATGCCATATCCAGCTGTCATTGTAGATAGGGTAATTAGAGGTTTCATCAGAGATCCTGAAATAATTGTAAAGAATTTCCCTGTTTTTTTGTTTTGTTTTTGAAATTGCTTTTTATAGTGGGTTTGAGCTGATTCTCACTGCCATGTTTATGCCAGTCTAGACACACTTGATTCCCGTACGGAGACAAATCAATACATAGGATTTAAGATTCTTACTAGTCAGATATATTCCTCTGCGGGAAATATGGTGTTTTGAGTCCCTTTCACTGAGGAAGATGTAGGTCTTGTCTATTCCATAGTTGTTTTTTGGAACAGTACCTGTTCTTATATCAAATTCTGGTTTTATGCATCACCCCACCTCTCCTTTCCCCTTAAGCAGGCATAAGAGTGTTTTCTAAATGTGACACTCTGTTCTCTTTCCTAACTCAGTTCATGTGTAGCCATGTTTATAAGATCTTTATAAGTGATATCTTATGATAAGTTTCTTTTTCTGTGTGACTTATTTCACTTAGAACCATCGTACCTGAATCCAATCATTTTACTTCTACTGGTCTTATGACATTGATTTCATAGCTGAGGGATATTCCATCTTATGTAAGTACCACTATTTTTTGAACCATTTTTATATTTCTTTTGATATTTAAGGTGTACCCTTGTTGAGGTCCTTGTAAACAGTGCAGCCTTAAATTTTGGGGTGGCTCTGTCTTATTGATTTTCAGTTTTCCCAAGGTATATTCCTTAGACTGGAAGTGCCTTTGGCTCTGTAGCTCTGTTGTTTACTTGTTTTAGGGAACACAATGCACTCCTCCAGAGAGGCAGTTGGCAATTTACATTCCGCCCATCAGCATAACAAGGCTCACACTTCTCCAGGGCCTGTCTTGCCTTTCTGGTTTTTACACATTCTGCGGATGTCCCTTTTGACCAGTGGGAAGTGATACTTGTTTGTAGTGCAGATTTGCATTGCCCGCTTGCTTGCTTGGCCAAAAAGGGCGTATGCGTTTTCTCCTGAATATATTCAGGAGAAAACGCATACGCCCTTTTTGACCATGTGCATCATTGTCGAAGTTGTGCCCCTCTTCCTGTGCTTTAAAGGCGATTCCAACGTACCTCTTGAAATCTGTTTCCTTCTATTCTGCCTCACTTTCAAGTCTGCCTCGTTGCACTCCCTCAACAGATTTTTGGACGTTAATTGTCCTTTATTACTCTGCCAGTTTGTGAATTGCTGTGCCCCTGACCTCGATTTTTCAACTCGTTTTTTGTGAGCTGACCGCAAGTAAAACATTTTGGTTCAGGACCTATACTGGTTCCCGGTGGGTGGCTGAGACTTTGGTTAATTCTTCTCCCTTCCAGGAAATTAGAGTGACATGTGCCCGTCCAAATGCCTAACAGCTACTCTCTCATTGGTTCTCCCTCTTCCCTTTCATCCTCTGCCAAATTGGCAACCTGTGTGAACCAGGAGGTTAAAGGGGCTGGCTCTCCAAGTTGGGAGATTGATAGTAAAGCAGTTGGAAAGTCAAACCGGAGCACCAGGAGAGGGACTAATCATTCAGTTTTAGAAACCTTTTGTGTTCACAGAGTGTCCATTCTACAGGTTTCCCATACATGATATAGCTGTAGTAATATTCCCTTCAACCTCGAGAGCTGGGACCCATGGAATGGGTGCCATCCATTACTGCTTTAAAGGGTCTGCATTTGCCCACCCAATCTCACCAATCCTCTCAGCCCCAAGTGTCCATCCTTATGCCACAAACAGCTGTCGTTGTAGATAGGGTCATTCCAGGTTTCATCAGAGATCCTGAAGGGATTGTAAAGAATATCCCTGTTTTTTTGATTTGTTTTTGAAATTCCTTTTTATAGTGGGTTTGAGCTGATTCTCGCTGCCATGATTATGCTGGTCTAGACACACTTAATTCCCTTATGGAGACATATCAATACATAGGTTTTAAGATTCTTACTAGTCAGATATATTCCTCTGCGGGAAATATGGGGTTTTGAGTCCCTTTCACTAAGGAAGGTGTAGGTGTTGTCTATTCCATAGTTGGTTTTTGGAACGGTACTTGTGCTTATATCAAACTCTGGTTTTATGCATCACCCAACCTCTCCTTCCCCAGTAAGCAGGCATAAGAGTGTTTTCTAAATGTGAGACTCTGTTCTCTTTCCTAACTCAGTTCAAGTGTAGCCATGTTTACAGGATCTTCATAAGTGATATCTTATGATAAGTTTCTTTTTCTGTGTGACTTATTTCACTTAGAATCATCGTACATGAATCCACTCATTTTGCTGCTACTGGTCTTATGACATTGATTTCATGGCTGAGGGATATTCCATCTTACGTAAGTACCACATTTTTTTAAACCATTTGTACATTTCCTGGGACATTTAAAGTGTACCCAAGTGGAAGTTCTTCTAAGCAGTGAGGCCCTAAATTTTGGGGTGGCTCTGTCTTATTGACTTTCTGTTTTCCCAAGGTATATTCCCTAGACTGGATGTGCCCTTGGCTCTGTAGCTCTGTTGTTTACTTGTTTTAGGGAACACAATGCACTCCTCCAGAGCGGCAGTTGGCAATTTACATCCCACCCATCAGCATAACAAGGCTCCCTGTTCTCCAGAGCCTGTCTTTTCGTTCTGGTTTTTAAACATTTTGTGGAGGTCCCTTTTGACTGGTGGGAAGTGATACTTCTTTGTAGTGCAGATATGCATTTCCCGCTTGTTTGCTTGGCCAAAATGGGCGTATGCGTTTTCCCCTGAATATATTCAGGAGAAAACACATACGCCCAATTTGGCCAAGGGCATCATTGTTGAAGTTGTGCCCCTCTTTTTGTGCTTTAAATGCGATTCCAACGTACCTCTTGAAATCTGTTTCCTGCTACCGTGCCTAGATTTAAAGTCCGCCTCGTTGTATTCCCTCAACAGATTTTTGGACGATAGTTGTCCTTTATTACTCTGCCAGTTTGTCAATTGCTGTGCCCCTGAGCTCCATTTTTTAACTCGTTTTTTGTGAGCTGACCGGAAGTCCAAAATTTTGGTTCAGGAACTATACTGGTTCCCGGTGGGTTGCTGAGACTTTTGTTATTTCTTCTTCCTGCTGGGAAATTAGAGTGATATGTGCCCGTCCAAATGCCTAACAGCTACTCTCTCATTGGTTATCCCTCTTCCCTTTCATCCTCTGCCAAATTGGCAACCTGTGCGAACCAGGAGGTTAAAGGGGCTGTATCTCCAAGTTGGGAGATTGATAGTAAAGCAGTTGGAAAGTCAAACCAGAGCACCAGGAGAGGGACTATTCGTTGAGTTTTAGAAACTTTTCATATTCACAGTGTGTCCGTTCGCTAGGTTTCCCGTACATGTTATATCTGTAGTAATATTCCCTTCAACCTCGAGACCTGGGACCCATGGAATGGGTGCCACGCATTACTGCTTTAAAGGGTCTGCATTTGCTCACCCAATCTTACCAATCCTCTCAGTCCCAAGTGTCCAGCCTTATGCCACATCCAGCTTTCGTTGTAGATAGGGTAAGTCCAGATTTCATCAGAGACCCTGAAGGAATGGTAAAGAATTTCCCTGTTTTTTTGTTTTGTTTTTGAAATTCCTTTTTGTAGTCGGTTGAGCTGATTCTCGCTGCCATGTTTATGCTGGTCTGGACATACTTGATTCCCTTATGGAGACATAGCAATACATAGGTTTTAAGATTCTTAATAGTCAGATATATTCCTGTGCGGGAAATATTGGTTATTGAGTCCCTTTCACTGAGGAAGGTGTAGGTCTTGTCTATTCCATACTTGGTTTTTGGAACGGTACCTGTGCTTATATCAAACTCTGGTTTTATGCATCTTCCCACCTCTCCTTCCCCCTTAAGCAGGCATAAGAATATTTTCTAATGTGAGACTCTGTTCTCTTTCCGAACTCAGTTCAAGTGTAGCAATGTTTAGAGGATCTTCATAAGTGATATCTTATGAGAAATTTCTTTCTCTATGTGACTTATTTCATGTAAAACCATCGTACCTGAATCCACTCATTTTGCTGCTACTGGTCTTATGACATTGATTTCATGGCTGAGGGATATTCCATCTTACGTAAGTACCACAATTTTTTAAACCATTTTTATATTTCCTGGGATATTTAAGGTGTACCCAAATTGAGGTCATTGTAAGCAGTGCAGCCCTAAATTTTGGGGTGGCTGTGTCTTATTGACTTTCAGTTTTCCCAAGGTATATTCCCTAGACTGGAAGTGCCCTTGGCTCTGTAGCTCTGTTGTTTACTTGTTGTAGGGAACACAATGCTCTCCTCCAGAGAGGCAGTTGGCAATATACATCCCGCCCATCAGCATAACAAGGCTCCCTGTTTTCCAGGGCCTGTCTTGCCCTTCTGAAATTTACCCATTTTGTGGATGTCCCTTTTGAACGGTTGGAAGTGATACTTCTTTGTAGTGCAGATTTGCATTGCCCGCTTGCTTGTTTGGCTAAAAAGGGCGTATGCGTTTTCTCCTGAATATATTCAGGAGAAAACGCATACGCCCTTTTTGGCCAAGTGCATCATTGTAGAAGTTGTGCCCCTCTTCCTGTGCTTTAAAGGCAATTCCAACGTACCTCTCGAATTCTGTTTCCTGCTATTCTGCCGGGCTTTCAAATACGCCTCGTTGCCTTCCCTCAACAGATTTTTGGATGATAGTTGTCCTTTATTACTCTGCCAGTTTGTGAATTGCTGTGCCCCTGAGCTCCATTTTTCAACTCGCTTTTTGTGAGCTGACCGCAAGTCCAAAATTTTGGTTCAGGACCTATACTTGTTCCCGGTGGGTGGCTGAGACGTTGGTTAATTCCTCTTCCTGCCGGGAAATTTGAGTGACATGTGCCCGTCCAAATGCCTAACAGCTACTCTCTCATTGCTTCTCCCTCTTCCCTTTCATCCTCTGCCAAATTGGCAACATGTGCAAACCAGCAGGTTAAACGGCCTGTCTCTCCAAGTTGGGGGATTGATTTTAAAGCAGTTGCAAAGTCAAACCGGAGCACCAGGAGAGGGACTATTCGTTGAGTTTTAGAAACCTTTCGTATTCACAGTATGTCCATTCTCTAGGTTTCCCGTACATGTTATAGCTGTAGTAATATTCCCTTCAACCTGGTGAGTTGGGACCCATGGAATGGGTGCCATGCATTATTGCTTTAAAGGGTCTGCATTTGCTCACCCAATCTCACCAATCCTCTCAGTCCCAAGTGTCCAGCCTTATGCCACATCCAGCTGTCGTTGTACATCGGGTCATTCCAGGTTTCATCAGAGACCCTGAAGGAATTGTAAAGAATTTCCCTGTTTTTTTGTTTTGTTTTTGAAATTCCTTTTTATAGTGGGCTTGAGCTGATTCTCGCTGCCATGTTTATGCCAGTCCAAACACACTTGATTCCCTTACAGAGACAAAGCAATACATAGGTTTTAAGTTTCTTACTATTCAGATATATTCCTCTGTGGAAAATATGGCGATTTCAGTCCCTTTTGCTGAGGAAGGTGTAGGTTTTGTCTATTCCATAGTTGGTGTTTGGAACTGTACCTGTGCTTATATTAATCTCTGGTTTTATAGATCACGCCACCTCTCCTTCCCCCTTAAGCAGGCATAAGAGTGTTTTCTAAATGTAAGACTGTTCTCTTTCGTAACTCATTTCATGTGTAGCCATATTTACAGGAACTTCATAAGTGATATCTTATGTTAAGTTGCTTTTTCTGTGTGACATATTTCACTTAGAATCATCGTACCTGAATCCACTCATTTTGCTGCTACTGGTCTTATGACATTGATTTCATGGCTGAGGGATATTCCGTCATATGTAAGTACCACAATTTTTTGAACCATTTTTATATTTCCTGGGATATTTAAGGTGTACCCAAGTTGAGGTTATTGTAAGCAGTGAAGCCCTATATATTCAGGAGGAAACGCATATGCCCTTTTTGGCCAAGTGCATCATTGTCGAAGTTGTGTCCCACTTCTGGTGCTTTAAAAGTGATTCCAACGTACCTCTTGAAGTCTGTTTCCCGCTATTCTACCTCGCTTTCAAGTCTGCCTCGTTGCCTTCCCTCAACAGATTTTTGGAAGTTAGTTGTCCTTTATTACTCGGCCAGTTTGTGAATTGCTGTTCCCCTGATCTCCATTTTTCAACTCGTTTTTTGTGAGCTGAACGCAAGTCCAAAATTTTGGTTCAGGACCTATACTGCTTCTCTGTGGGTGGCTGAGACTTTGGTTAATTTTTCTTCCTGCCGGGAAATTAGATTGACATGTGCCCGTCCAAATGCCTAACAGCTACTCTGTCATTGGTTCTCCCCCATTCCTTTCATCTTCTGCCAAATTGGCAACGTTTGTGAACCAGGAGGTTAAAGGGGTTGTCTCTCCAAGTTGGGAGATTGACAGTAAAGCAGTTGGAAAGTCAAACCGGAGCACCAGGAGAGGGACTATTCGGAGAGTTTTAGCAACCTTTCGTATTCACAGTGTGTCCATTCTCTAGGTTTCCCGTACATGATATATCTGTAGTAATATTCCCTTCAACCTGGAGAGTTGGGACCCATGGAATGGGTGCCATGAATTATTGCTTTAAATGGTCTGCATTTGCTCACACAACCTCACCAATCCTCTCAGTCCCAAGTGTCCAGCCTTATGCCACATCCAGCTGTCATTTAAATAGGGTCACTCCAGATTTCATCAGAGACCCTGAAGGAATTGTAAACGATTTCCATGTTTTTTTGTTTTGGTTTTGAAATTTCTTTGTATAGTGGGTTTGAGCTGATTCTCGCTGCCATGTTTATGCCAGTCTAGACACACGTGATTCCCTTACAGAGACATATCATTAAATAGGTTTTAAGATTCTTACTAGTCAGATATATTCCTCCGCTGGAAATATGGGGTTTTGATTCCCTTTCGCTGAGGACGGTGTTCGTCTTGTCTATTCCATAGTTGGTGTTTGGAATGCTACCTGTGCTTATATTAAACTCTGCTTTTATAGATCACGCCACCTCTCCTTCCAACTTAAGCAGGCATAAGAGTGTTTTCTAAATGTGAGTCTCTGTTCTCTTTCCTAACTCACTTCATGTGTAGCCATGTTTACAGGATCTTCATAAGTGATATCTTATGATAAGTTTCTTTTTCTACGTGACTTATTTCACGTAGAATCATCGTACCTGAATCCACTCATTTTGCTGCCACTGGTCTTAAGACATTGATTTCATGGCTGAGGGATATTCCATCGTACATAAGTACCTCAATTTTTTGAACCATTTTTATATTTCCTGGGATATTTAAGGTGTACTCAAGTTGAGGTTATTGTAAGCAGTACAAGCCTAAAGTTCGGGGTGGATCTGTCTTTTTGATTTTCAGTTTTCCCAAGGTATATTCCCTAGACTGGAAGTGCCCTTGGTTCTGTAGCTCTGTTGTTTACTTGTTTTAGGGAACACAATGCACTACTACAGAGAGGCAGTTGGCAATTTACATCCCGACCATCAGCATAACAAGGCTCCCTGTTTTCCAGGGCCTGTCTTGCCTTTCTGGTTTTTACACATTTTGTGGATGTCCCTTATGACCGGTGGGAAGTGATACTTCTTTGTAGTGCAGATTTGCATTGCCCGCTTGCTTGCTTGGCCAAAATGGGCGTATGCGTTTTCTTCTGAATATATTCAGGTGAAAACGCATACACCTTTTTTGGCCAAATGCATCATTGTCGAAGTTGTGCCCCACTTCTGGTGCTTTAAAGGCGATTCCAACATACCGCTTGAAATCTGTTTCCTGCTATTCTGCCTAGCTTTCAAGTCCGCCTCGTTGCCTTCCCTCAACAGATTTTTGGACGATAGTTTTCCTTTATTACTCTGCCAGTTTGTGAATTGCTGTGCCCCTGAGCTCCATTTTTCAACTAGTTTTTTGTGAGCTGAACGCAAGTCCAAAATTTTGGTTCAGGACCTATACTGGTTCCCTGAGGGTTGCTGAGACTTTGGTTAATTTTTCTTCCTGCCGGGAAATTAGAGTGACATGTGCCAGTCCAAATGCCTAACAGCTATTCTCTCATTGGTTCTCCCTCTTCCCTTTCATCCTCTGCCAAATTGGCAACGTGTGAGAACCAGGAGGTTAAAGGTGCTGTCTCTCCAAGTTGGGAGATTGATAGTAAAGCAGTTGGAAAGTCAAAACTGAGCAGCAGGAGAGGGACTATTAGTTGAGTTTTAGAAACCTTTCGTATTCACAGTGTGTCCGTTCTCTAGGTTTCCCGTACATGTTATAGCTCTAGTAATATTCCCTTCAACCTGGAGAGTTGGGACCCATGGAAAGTGTGCCATGCATCATTGATTTGAAGAGTCTGCATTTGCTCACCCAATCTCACCAGTCCTCTCAGTCCCACATGTCCAGCCTTATGTAACATCCAGCTCTCATTGTAGATAGGGTGATTCCAGGTTTCATCAGAGTCCTGGAACGAATTGTAAAGAATTTTGCTGTATTTTTGTTTTGTTTTTGAAATTCCTTTGTATAGTGGGTTTGAGATGATTCTCGCTGCCATGTTTATGCCAGTCTAGACACACTTGATTCCCTTACAGAGACTTATCAATACATAGGTTTTAATGTTCTTACTAGTCAGATATATTCCTCTGCGGGAAATATAGTGTTTTGAGTCCGTTTCACTGAGGAAGGTGTAGTTCTTTTCTATTCCATAGTTGGTTTTTGGAACGGTACATGTGCTTATATCAAACTCTGGTTTTATGCATCACCCCACCTCTCCTTCCTCCTTAAGGAGGCTTATGAGTGTTTTCTAAATGTGAGACTCTGTTCTCTTTCCTAACTCAGTTCATGTGTAGCCATGTTTACAGGATCTTCATAAGTGATATCTTATGATAAGTTTCTTTTTCTGTGTGACTTATTTCACTCAGAATCATCGTACCTGAATCCACTCATTTTGCTGCTACTGGTCTTATGACATTGATTTCATGGCTGAGGGATATTCCATCGTACATAAGTACCCCAATTTTTTGAACCATGTTTATATTTCCTGCGATATTTAAGGTATACCCAAGTTGAGGTTATTGTAAGCAGCGCAGCCCTAAACATTTGGGTGGCTCTGTCTTATTGATTTTCAATTTTCCCTAGGTATATTCCCTAGACTGGAAGTGCCCTTGGCTCTGTAGCTCTGTTGTTTACTTGTTTTAGGGAACACAATGCACTCCTCCAGAGAGGCAGTTGGCAATTTACATCCCACCCATCAGCATAACAAGGCTCCCTGTTCTCCAGGGCCTGTCTTGCCTTTCTGGTTTTTACACATATTGTGGATGTCCCTTTTGACCGGTGGGAAGTGATACTACTTTGTAGTGCATATTTGCATTGCCGGCTTGCTTGCTTGGCCAAAAAGGGCATATGCTTTTTCTCCTAAATATATTCAGGGGAAAACGCATATGCCCTTTTTGGCCAAGTGCATCATTGTCGAAGTTGTGCCCCTCTTCCTGTGCTTTAAAGGTGATTCCAACGTAACACTTGAAATCAGTTTCCTGCTATTCTGCCTCGCTTTTAAGTCTGCCTCCATGCCTTCCGTCAACAGATTTTTGGTGATAGTTGTCCTTTATTACTCTGCCAGTTTGTGAATTGCTGTGCCCCTGAACTCCATTTTTCAACTCGTTTTTTGTGAGCTGAACGCAAGACCAATATTTTGGTTCAGGACCTATACTGGTTCCCGGTGGGTGGCTGAGACTTTGGTTAATTCTTCTTCCTGCTGGGAAATTAGAGTGACATATGCCCGTCCAAATGCCAAACAGCTACTCTCTCATTGGTTCTCCCTCTTCCCTTTCATCCTCTGACAAATTGGCAACATGTGTGAACCAGGAGGTTAAATCTGCTGTCTCTCCTAGTTGGCAGATTGATAGTAAAGCAGTTGGAAATTCAAACCAGAGCACCAGGAGAGGGGCTATTCGTTGAGTTTTAGAAACCTTTCTTATTTACAGTGTGTCCATTCTCTAGGTTTCCTGTACATGTTATACCTGTAGTAATATTCCCTTCAACCTGCAGAGTTGGGACCCATGGAATGGGTGCCATGAACTATTGCTTTAAAGGGACTGCGTTTGCTCACCCAAACTCACGAATCCTCTCAGTCCCAAGTGTCAGGCCTTATGCAACATCCAGCTGTCTTTGTAGATACGGTCATTCCAGGTTTCATCAGGGACCCTGAAGGAATTGTAAAGAATTTCCCTGTTTTTTTTCTTTTGTTTTTGAAATTCCTTTTTATAGTGAGTTTAGACTGATTCTCACTGCCATGTTTATGCCAGTCTAGACACACTTGATTCCCTTACGGAGACATATCAATACATAGGTTTTAAGATTCTTACTAGTCAGATATATTCCTCTGCGGGAAATATGGGATTTTGAGTCCCTTTCACTGAGGAAGGTGTAGGTCTTCTGTATTCCATAGTTAGTTTTTGGAACAGTACCTGTGCTTATATCAAACTCTGGTTTTATGCATCACCCCACCTCTCCTTCCCCCTTAAGGAGGCTTAAGAGTGTTTTCTAAATGTGAGACTCTGTTCTCTTTCCTATCTCAGTTCATGTGTAGCCATGTTAACAGGATCATCATAAGTGATATCTTATGATAAGTTTCTTTTTCTGTGTGACTGTTTTCACTTAGAATCATCGTACATGAATCCACTCATTTTGCTGCTACTGGTCTTATGACATTGATTTCATGGCTGAGGGATATTCCATCGTACATAAGTACCACAATTTTTTGAATCATTTTTATATTTCCTGGGATATTTAAGGTGTACCCAAGTTGAGGTTCTTGTAAGCAGTGCCGCCCTAAACTTTGGGGTGGCTCTGTCTTATTGATTTTCAGTTTACCCAAGGTATATTCCCTAGACTGGAAGTGCCCTTGGCTCTGTAGCTCTGTTGTTTACTTGTTTTAGGGAACACAATACACTCCTCCAGAGAGGCAGTTGGCAATTTACATCCCGCCCATCAGCATAACAAGGCTCCCTGTTCTCCAGGGCCTGTCTTGCCTTTCTGGTTTTAACACATTATGTGGATGTCTCTTTTGACCGGTGGGAAGTGACACTTCTTTGTAGTGCACATTTTCATTGCCTTCTTGCTTGCTAGGCCAAATAGGGTGTATGCATTTTCTCCAGAATATATTCCGGAGAAAATGCATACGCCCTTTTTGGCCAAGTACATCATTGTCGAAGTTGTGCCCCTCTTCCTGTGCTTTAAAGGCAATTCCAACGTACCTCTTGAAATCTGTTTCCTGCTATTCTGCCTCGCTTTCAAGTCTGCCTCGTTGCCTTCCGTCAACAGATTTTTGGACGATAGTTGTGCTTTATTACTCTGCCAGTTTGTGAATTGCTGTGCACCTGATCTCCATTTTTCAAGTCGTTTTTTGTGAGCTGACCGCAAGTCCAAAATTTTGGTGCAGGACTTATACTGGTTCCCAGTTGGTGGCTGAGACTTTGGTTAATTCTTCTTCCTGCCAAGAAATTAGAGTGACATGTGCCCGTCCAAATGCCTAACAGCTACTCTCTCATTGGTTCTCCATCATCCTCTGCCAATTTGGCAACGTGTGTGATCCAGGTGGTTAAATGGGTTGTCTCTCCAAGTTGGGAGATTGATAGTAAAGCAGTTGGAAAGTCAAACCGCATCACCAGGAGAGGGACTATTTGTTGAGTTTTAGAAACCTTTCGTATTCACAGTGTGTACATTCTCTAGATTTCCTGTATATGTTATAGCTGTAGTAATATTCCCTTCAACCTGCAGAGAAGGGACCAATGGAAAGGGTGCTATGCATTATTGCTTTAAAGGGTCTGTATTTGCTCACCCAATCTCACCAATCCTCTCAGTCCCAAGTGTCCAGCCTTATGCCACATCCAGCTGTCGTTGTAGTTAAGGTCATTCCAGGTTTCATCAGAGACCCTGAAGGAATTGTAAAGAATTTCCCTGTTTTTTTGTTTTGTTTTTGAAATTCCTTTTTATAGTGGGTTTGAGCTGAATTCTCCCTGCCATGTTTATGCCAGTCTAGAAACACTTGATTCCCTTACGGAGACATATCAGTACATAGGTTTTAAGATTCTTACTAGTCAGATGTATTCCTCTGCGGGAAATATGGGTTTTGTGTCACTTTCACTGAGGAAGGGGTAGGTTTTGTCTAATCCATAGTTGGTTTTTTGGAACGGTATCTGTGCTTATAGTCAATCTCTGGTTTTATGCATCACCCCACCTCTCCTTCCCCCTTAAGCAGGCATAAGAGGGTTTTCTAAATGTGAGTCTCTGTTCTCTTTCCTAACTCAGTTCATGTGTAGCCATGTTTACAGGATCTTCATAAGTGATATCTTATGATAAGTTTCATTTTCCTGTGTGACTTATTTCACTTAGAATCATCGTACCTGAATCCACTCATTTTGCTGCTACTGGTCTTATGACATTGATTTCATGGCTGAGGGATATTCCATCGTACATAAGTACCCCACAATTTTTGAACCATTTTTATATATTTTGCGATATTTAAGGTATACCCAAGTTGAGGTTATTGTAAGAAGCGCAGCCCCTAAACATTTGTGTGGCTCTGTCTTATTGATTTTCAATTTTCCCAAGGTATATTCCCTAGACTGGAAGTGCCCTTGGCTCTGTAGCACTGTTGTTTACTTGTTTTAGGGAACACAATGCACTCCTCCAGAGAGGCAGTTGGCAATTTACATCCCGCCCATCAGCATTAACAAGGCTCCCTGTTCTCCAGGGCCTGTCTTGCCTTCTGGTTTTTACACATATTGTGGATGTCCCTTTTGACTGGTGGGAAGTGATACTACTTTGTAGTGCAGATTTGCATTGCCGGCTTGCTTGCTTGGCCAAAAAGGGCATATGCGTTTTCTCCTAAATATATTCAGGAGAAAAACGCATATGCCCTTTTTGGCCAAGTGCATCATTGTCAAAGTAGTGCCCCCTCTTCCTGTGCTTTAAAGGTGATTCCAACGTAACACTTGAAATCAGTTATCCTGCTATTCTGCCTCGCTTTTATGTCTGCCTCCATGCCTTCCGTCAACAGATTTTTGGATGATAGTTGTCCTTTATTACTCTGCCAGTTTGTGAATTGCTGTGCCCCTGAGCTCCATTTTTCAACTCGTTTTTTGTGAGCTGAACGCAAGACCAATATTTTGGTTCAGGACCTATACTGGTTCCCGGTGGGTGGCTGAGACTTTGGTTAATTCTTCTTCCTGCCGGGAAATTAGAGTGACATGTGCCCGTCCAAATGCCAAAGAGCTACTCTCTCATTGGTTCTCCCTCTTCCCTTTCATCCTCTGCCAAATTGGCAACCTGTGCGAACGAGGAGGTTAAAGGGGCTGTCTCTCCAAGTTGGGAGATTGATAGTAAAGCAGTTGGAAATTCAAACCAGAGCACCAGGAGAGGGGCTATTCGTTGAGTTTTAGAAACCTTTCTTATTTACAGTGTGTCCATTCTCTAGGTCTCCTGTACATGTTATACCTGTAGTAATATTCCCTTCAACCTGCAGAGTTGGGACCCATGGAATGGGTGCCATGAACTATTGCTTTAAAGGGTCTGCGTTTGCTCACCCAAGCTCACGAATCCTCTCAGTCCCAAGTGTCAGGCCTTATGCAACATCCAGCTGTCTTTGTAGATACGGTCATTCCAGGTTTCATCAGGGACCCTGAAGGAATTGTAAAGAATTTCCCTGTTTTATTCTTTTGTTTTTGAAATTCCTTTTTATAGTGAGTTTAGACTGATTCTCACTGCCATGTTTATGACAGTCTAGACACACTTGATTCCCTTACGGAGACATATCAATACATAGGTTTTAAGATTCTTACTAGTCAGATATATTCCTCTGCGGGAAATATGGGGTTTTGAGTCCCTTTCACTGAGGAAGGTGTAGGTCTTCTGTATTCCATAGTTAGTTTTTGGAACAGTACCTGTGCTTATATCAAACTCTGGTTTATGCATCACCCCACCTCTCCTTCCCCCTTAAGGAGGCATAAGAGTGTTTTCTAAATGTGAGACTCTGTTCTCTTTCCTATCTCAGTTCATGTGTAGCCATGTTAACAGGATCATCATAAGTGATATCTTATGATAAGTTTCTTTTTCTGTGTGACTGTTTTCACTTAGAATCATCGTACCTGAATCCACTCATTTTGCTGCTACTGGTCTTATGACATTGATTTCCTTGTTGAGGGATATTCCATCGTACGTAAGTACCACAATTTTTTGAATCATTTTTATATTTCCTGGGATATTTAAGGTGTACCCAAGTTGAGGTTCTTGTAAGCAGTGCCGCCCTAAACGTTGGGGTGGCTCTGCCTTATTGATTTCAGTTTACCCAAGGTATATTCCCAAGACTGGAAGTGCCCTTGGCTCTGTAGCTCTGTTGTTTACTTGTTTTAGGGAACACAATACACTCCTCCAGAGAGGCAGTTGGCAATTTACATCCCGCCCATCAGCATAACAAGGCTCCCTGTTCTCCAGTGCCTGTCTTGCCTTTCTGGTTTTTACACATTATGTGGATTTCCCTTTTGACCGGTGGGAAGTGACACTTCTTTGTAGTGCACATTTTCATTGCCTTCTTGTTTGCTAGGCCAAAAAGGGCGTATGCGTTTTCTCCTGAATATATTCAGGAGAAAATGCATACGCCCTTTTTGGCCAAGTACATCATTGTCGAAGTTGTGCCCCTCTTCCTGTGCTTTAAAGGCAATTCCAACGTACCTCTTGAAATCTGTTTCCTGCTATTCTGCCTCGCTTTCAAGTCAGCCTCGTTGCCTTCCGTCAACAGATTTTTGGACGATAGTTGTGCTTTATTACTCTGCCAGTTTGTGAATTGCTGTGCCCCTGAGCTCCATTTTTCAAGTCGTTTTTTGTGAGCTGACCGCAAGTCCAAAATTTTGGTGCAGGACTTATACTGGTTCCCGGTTGGTGGCTGAGACTTTGGTTAATTCTTCTTCCTGCTAAGAAATTAGAGTGACATGTGCCCGTCCAAATGCCTAACAGCTACTCTTTCATTGGTTCTCCCTCATCCCTTTCATCCTCTCCCAATTTGGCAACGTGTGTGATCCAGGAGGTTAAAGGGGCTGTCTCTCCAAGTTGGGAGATTGATAGTAAAGAAGTTGGAAAGTCAAACCGCATCACCAGGAGACGGACTATTTGTTGAGTTTTAGAAACCTTTCGTATTCACAGTGTGTGCATTCTCTAGATTTCCTGTATATGTTATAGCTGTAGTAATATTCCCTTCAACCTGCTGAGTTTGGACCAATGGAATGGGTGCCATGCATTATTGCTTTAAAGGGTCTGCATTTGCTCACCCAATCTCACCAATCCTCTCAGTCCCAAAAGTCCAGCCTTATGCCACATACAGCTGTCGTTGTAGTTAAGGTCATTCCAGGTTTCATCAGAGACCCTGAAGGAATTGTAAAGAATTTCCCTGTTTTTTTGTTTTGTTTTTGAAATTCCTTTTTATAGTGGGTTTGAGCTGATTCTCCCTGCCATGTTTATGCCAGTCTAGAAACACTTGATTCCCTTACGGAGACATATCAGTACATAGGTTTTAAGATTCTTACTAGTCAGATGTATTCCTCTGCGGGAAATATGGGGTTTTGTGTCACTTTCACTGAGGAAGGGGTAGGTTTTGTATAATCCATAGTTGGTTTTTGGAACGGTATCTGTGCTTATATCAATCTCTGGTTTTATGCATCACCCCACCTCTCCTTCCCCCTTAAGCAGGCATAAGAGGGTTTTCTAAATGTGAGTCTCTGTTCTCTTTCCTAACTCAGTTCATGTGTAGCCATGTTTACAGGAACTTCATAAGTGATATCTTATGATAAGTTTCATTTTCTGTGTGACTTATTTCACTTAGAATCATCGTACCTGAATCCACTCATTTTGCTGCTACTGGCCTTATGACATTGATTTCATTGCTGAGGGATATTCCATCATATGTATGTACCACAATTTCTTTACCATTTTTGTCTTTCCTGGGATATTTAAGGTGTCCCCAATTCGAGGTTCTTGTAAGCAGTGCTGCCCTAAATTTTGAGATGGCTGTGTCTTATTGATATTCCGTTTTCCCAAGGTATATTCCCATGACTGGAAGTGACTTAGGTTGTGAAGCTCTGTTTTTTACTTCTTTTAGAGAACACAATGCACTCCTCCAGGTTGGCTGTTGGCAATTTACATCCCACCCATGAGTATAACAAGGCTTACTGTTCTCCAGAGCCTGTCTTGCCTTTCTGATTTTACACATTTTGCAGATAACCCTTTTGACCGGTGGGAAGTGATACTTATTTGTAGTGCAGATTTGCATTGTTCAGTTGCTTGTTCGGCCAAAATGGGCGTATGCGTTTTCACCTGAATATATTCACGTGAAAACGCATACACCCTTTATGGACAATTGCATAATTGTCGAAGTTGTGATGCTTTTCCTGTGTTTAAATGGGATTCCAATATACTTCTTGAAATCTGTTTCATGCAATTCTGCATCATTTTAAAGTCTGCCTCGTGGCTTTCCCTCAACAGATTTTTGGAAGAGAGTAGTCATTCATAACTCTGCTAGTTTGTGAATTGCTGTGCCCCTCTGCTCCATTTTTCAACTCGCATTTTTGTGAGCTGACCGCAAATCCACAGTTTTGCTTCAGGTCCTCTACAGGTTCCGGGAGGGGGCAGGCTGAGAGTTTGGTTAATTCTTCTTCGTGACAGGAAATTAGAGTGACATGTGGCCGTCCAAATGCCTACAGCTACTCTCTCATTGGTTCTCCCTTTTCCCTTATATCCTCTAACAATATGCCAACTGTGCGAACCAGGAGGTTATAGGGGCTGACTCTCCAAGTTGGGAGATTGATATTAAAGTGGTAGGAATGTCAAGTTGGAGCACAAGCAGAGAAAAAAAATAGTAGAGTTTTAGAAACCTCTCTCCTTCAGAGGGTGTCCATTTTCTAGGTTTCCCATACATGTTATAACTGTAGTCATATTCCCTTCTACCTGGAGAGTTGGGAACCATGGAATGATTGGCAGGCATTATTGCTTTAAAGGGTCTGCATTTTCTCACCCAATCTCACCAATCCTCTCAGTCCCATGTAACCAGCCTTATGCCACATCCAGCTGTCGTTGTAGATAGGGTCATTCCAAGTTTCATCAGAACCCCTGAAGGTATTTTGTAAGAACTTCACTGTTTTTTGTTTTGTTTTGAAATTCATTTTTATAGTGGGTTTGAGCTGCTTCTCACTGCCGTGTTTATGTCGTGCTAGACACACTTGGTTCCCTTACGGGGACATATCAATACATAGGTTTTAAGATTCTTACTAGTCAGCTATATTTCTCTGCCGGGAATTAGGGTGTTGAGTCCCGTTCACTGAGGAAGGAGTAGGGCTTGTCTCTTCTGTATTTGGATTATGGAATGGTACCTGTGCTAATATCATACTCTGGTTTTGTGTGTCTCCCCAACTCTCCTTTCCCCTTAAGCAAGCATAAGTGTTTTTTCTATATCTGAGACACTGTTCTCTTTCCTAATTCAGTTCATATGTAGCCATGTTTACATTCCCTTCATAAGTGATATCTTATGTCAGAATGCAATATGGCCCTTGTCATAATAATGCTCCATGACCCCTGTCATCACAATGCTCTATGTCCTGCTTATCACAATGCTCCATGTCCCTTGTCATCACATTTCTCCAGGTCCTTGTCATCACAATGCTACATGACACTTCTCATCAAAATGTTACATGCTCTTGTCATCACAATTCTCCATGCACTTGTCATTGCAATGTTCCATGCCCCCTGTCATAGCAAGCTCCAAGTGTTTGTCATCACAATGCTGCGTGCCCTTGTCATCACAATGCTCCATGACCCCTGTCATCACAATGCTCCCTGACACCTGTCATCACAATGCTTCATGCCCCTTGTCATTACAGTGCTTCATGATGCTCGTCATCACAATTACCCAAGGTCTTCTCATCACAATGCTCCACGGTTTTGCCATCACAATTCTCCATGCCCTGGTCATCTCAATGCTCAATGTCCCTCGTCCTCACAATTCTCCACTTCCTTGTCATCACAATGCTCCATGGCACTTCTCATCAGAATGTTATATGCTCTTGTCATCACAATACTCCATTCACTTGTCACCACAATGCTCCATGACCCCTGTCATAAGAAGCTCCATGCGCTTGTCATCACAATGTTTCACGACCTGGACATTAAAATTATCAATGGACCTTGTCATCTCAATGCTCCATGCCCTTGTCATCACAATGCTGCTTTACCTTTGTCACAACAATCCTCCGTGACACTTGGCATCACAATGCTCCGTGTTATTGTCATCACAACGGAACATGACATATGTCATCACAATGCTCCCTGACACCTGTCTTCACAATCTCATCACAATGCTCCATGCCCTTGTCATCACAATGTGCCATGCCCACTGTCATCACAATAATCCATGAAAATTGTCAGAAAAATGCTCCATGCCCCTTTTCATCAAAATGCTCCATGAACACTGTCATCACAATGCACCATGCCCATCATCATAATGCTTCATGCTATTGTCATCACAATGAAATCAAAATGCTCCATGACCTCTGTCATCACAATGCTCCAAACCCTTCTGATCACAATGTTCCATAACACTTGTCATCACAATGCCCCATGACGCTGGTCATCACAATTATCCATGGACTTCTCATCACAATGCCCCATGACATTTGTCATCACAATGCTCAATACACATGTCATCACAATGCTCCCTTACTCTTGCCATCGGTATGCTCCTTGAACCCTTTCATGACAAGGCTCCATGCCTTTTTCATCACAATGATCCATGCACTTTTCATCACAATGCTCCATGCCCTTGTCATCACAATGCTCCTAGACCCCTGTAGTCACAATGCTCCATGCCCATTTTCATCAGAATGCTCCATGAGACTTTTCATCACAAGGCTCCATGGTCTTCTCATCACAATGCTCCAGGACCTTGTCATCAAAATGCTCCATACCCTTATCATCACAATGCTCCATGAGGCCTGTCATCACAATACTCCATGAACGTTTTCAGCCCAATGCTCCATGACCTTCTCATCACAATGCTCCTTGACCAATATCATCACAATGCTCCATGACCACTGTCATCACAACGCTCCATGACACCTGACAACACAATGATCCGGGACTCTTGTCATCACAATGCTCTATTCCCTAGTCATCAAAATGCTCCATGAACCCTGTCATCACAATACTCCATGAACATTTTCAGCCCAATGCTCCATGACACTTGGCATCACAATGATGCATGCCCTTGTCATCCCAATGCTCCATGACCCCTGTAAACACAATGCTCCTTGACGCTTGCCATCACAGTGCTCCTGGACACCTGTCATCTCAATGCTCCATGCCTTTGTCAGCAAAAGGCTACATGACCTTGTCATTACGATGCTCTATGCGCTTGTCATCACAATACTCCATGAACCTTGGGATCACATTGCTTCATGCCCTTGTCATCACAATGCTCCATGTTCCTTGAAATCAAAATGATCCATGACCTCTCTCATCACAATGCTCCAAACCCTTGTGATCACAATGTTCCATAAAACTTGTCATCACAACGCTCCATGATGCCTGTCATCACAATACTCCATGCCCTTTTCATCACAATGCTCCATGACCATTGTCATCACAATGCTCCCTGACACTTGTGGTCAGAATGCTCCTTGAACCCTGTCAAGAAAAGGCTCCATGCCTTTTACATCACAATGCCCCATGCCGTTTTCATCACAATGCTCCATGCCAATGTCATCAAAATACTCCACAAGCTTGTCATCAGAATGCTCCCTGACCCTTGTCATCACAATGCTCCAAGCCATTGTCATCACAATGCTCCATTTCCTTTGTCATCAGAATCCTCCATGACACTTGGCATCACAATGCTCCATGCCATTGTCATCAAAATGGGCCATTACATATGTCATCACAATGCTCCCTGACACCTGTCTTCACAATACTGCATGACCTGGTCATCACAGTGCTCCATGCCCTTGTCATCACAATGCGCCATTCCAACTGTCATCGCAATAATCCATGAAACTTATTAGACCAATGCTCCATGCCCTTGTCATCACAATGCTCCATGCCCTTCTTATCACAATGCTCCACGACCCCTGTCATCACAATTCTCCGTGACTCCAGTCATCACAATGCTTCATGATCTTTGTCATCACAATGGTCCATTCCCTCGTCATCTACAGTCTCTGTGACTTTTTAACCACAATGCTCCATGAACTTTTCATCACAATTCTCTTTGACCCTTGTCATCACAATGCTCTATGCCTTTCTCAGCACAATGCTCCATGACCCTTGTCATCACAATGCTCCATGTGCTTGTCAGCACAATGCTCCATGACCCATGTCATCACAATGCGCCATGCGCTTGTCATCACAGTGCTCCACAATCTTGTCATCACAATGCTCCATAAACCTTGTCATCACAATGCTCCATGCACTTCCTATCAACATGCTCTCTCACCACTGATATCACAATGTTACATCACTATTCATCACAATACTCCCTCACCCCTGTCATCACAATGTTCCATGACTCCTGTCATCACAATTCTACATGCACTTATCATCACAATGTTCGATGACCCCTGACAACACAATGTTCCATAACCCCTGTCATCAAAATGCTCCATGAACCATTTCATGAAAATGCTCAATGACCCCTGACATCACAATGTTCCATAACCCCTGTCATCAAAATGTTGCATGACCCTTTTCATCAAATTGTTCCATGACCCTGTCATCACAATGCTCCCTGCCCTTCTCATCACAATGCAACACGCCCTTGTCATCAAAATGCTCCATGATCTTTGTCTTCACAAAGATCCATGACCCTTTGCATCACAATGCTCCATGTCATTGTCATCACAATGCTCCATGAACGCTCTCATCACATTGCTCCATGCCATTGTCATCACAATGCTACCTGACGCATGTCATCAGAATGCTCCATGGCCTTCTCATCACAATGCTCCATGCCCTTGCCATCACAATGCTCCATTACACCTGTCATAACAATGCTCCATTACCCCTGCCATCACGATGTTCCATGGCCTTGTCATTACAAGGCTCCATGACCATTCTCATCACAATGCTCCAAGACCCCTGTAATCACAATGCTCCATGCCCCTTTTCATCTCAATGATCCATGAACCCTGTCATCATAATGCACCATGCCCATCATCATAATGCTTCATGCTATTGTCATCACAATGAAATCAAAATGATCCATGACCTCTGTCATCACAATGCTCCAAACCCTTGTGATCACAATGTTCCGTAATACTTGTCATCACAACGCCCCATGATGCTCGTCATCACAATTATCCATGGACTTCTCATCACAATGCTCAATGACCTTTGTCATCACAATTCTCAATACACTTGTCATCAAAATGCTCCCTGACACCTGTCGTCACTATGCTCATTGAACCCTGTCATGACAAGTCTCCATGCCATTTTCATCACAATGATCCATGCCCTTTTCATCACAATGCTCCATGCCATTGTCATCACAATACTCCACAAGCTTGTCATCAGAATGCTCCGTGACCCTTGTCATCACAATGATCCATGACCCCTGTCGTCACAATGTTCCATGACACCTGTCATCACAATGCTCCATGCCCCTTGTCATTACAGTGCCCCATGATGCTCGTCATCACAATTATCCATGGTCTTCTCATCACAGTGCTCCACGGTCTTGCCATCACAATGCTCCATGCCCTGGTCATCATAATGCACCATGTCCCTTGTCATCACAATTCTCCACGTCCTTGTCATCACAGTGCTCCATGACAGTTCTCATCACTATGTTACATGCTCTTGTCATCACAATTCTCCATGCACTTGTCATCACAATGCCCCATGACCCCTGTCATAGCAAGCTCCATGCCTTTGTTATCACAATGCTTCACGACCTTTTCATCAAAATTCTCAATGCCCGTTGTCATCACAATGCTCCATGCCCTTGTCATCACAATGCTCTAAGCCCTTGTCATCACAATGCTCCATTACCTTTGTCATCACAATCCTCCATAACACTTGGCATCACAATGCTCCATGCCATTGTCATCACAATGGACAATGAAATATGTCATCACAATGCTCCCTGACACCTGTCTTCAAAATACTCCATGACCTTGTCTTCACAATGCTCCATGACCTTGTCATCACAATGTGCCATGCCCACTGTCAACACAATTATCCATGAAACTTGTCAGACCAATGCTCTATGTCCCTGTCATCACAAAGCTCCATGCCCTTGTCATCACAATGCTCCATGACCCCAGTCATCACAATGCTCCGTGACTCCAGTCTTCACAATGCTTCATGACCTGTGTCATCACAATGGTCCATGCCCTCATCATCACAAGGCTTTGTGAACTTTGTCACCACAATGCTCCATGAACTTTTCATCACAATGCTCCGTGACACTTGTCATCACAATCCTCCGCGCCTTTGTCAACTAAATGCTCCATGACCCTTGTCATCACAATACTCCACAACCTTGTCATCACAATGCTCCATAATGATTGTCATCACAATGATCCATGCACTTCTTATAAAAATGCTCTCTCACCACTGATATCAACATGTTCCCTCACTAGTCATCACAATAAACCCACTCCCCTGTCATCACAATGGTCCTTAAACCCTGTCATGGAAATGTTCCATGACCCCTGACATATCAATGTTCCATAAACCCTGTCATCAAAATGTTCCATGACACTTTTCATCAAATTGCTCCATGACCTTGTCATCACAATGCTCCCTGCCCTACACATCAGAATGCACCACACTCTTGTCATCAAAATGCTCCATGACCTTTGTCATCACAAAGCCCCATGACCCTTGGCATCACAATGCTGCATGCCATTGTCATGACAAGGCTCCATGAAACCTCTCATCACATTGTTCCATGCCCTTGTCATCACAGGCTCCATGATGCTTTTCATCACAATGCTCGATGCCATTCTTATCACAATGCTCCATGCGCTTGTCATTACAATCCTCCATGACCCATGTATCACAGTGTTCCATGCCCTTGTCATCACAATGCTCCATGACCCCTGTCATAACAATGCTCCATGACCCCTGCCATCACAATGGTCCACGGCCTTGTCATCACAAGGCTCCATGAACCTTGTCATCACAATGCTCCAAGACCCCTGTAATCACAATGCTCCATGCCCTTGTCATCACAAAGCTCCATGACGCATGTCATCAGAATGCTCCATGGCCTTCTCATTCACGATGCTCCATGCCCTTGTCATCACAATGCTCCAAGACTCCTGTAATCACAATGCTCCACTCCCCTTTTCATCTCAATGCACCATGAACCCTGTCATCACAATGCAAATGCCCATCATCATAATGCTTCAGGCTATTGTCATCACAATGAAATCAAAATGCTCCATGACCTCTGTCATCACAATGCTCGAAATCCTTGTGATCAAAATGTTCCATAACACTTATCATCACAACGCCCCATGACGCTCGTCATCACAATTATCCATCGTCTTCTCATCACAATGCTCCATGACCTTTGTCATCACAATGCTCAAAACCCTTGTCATCACAATGCTCCCTGACACTTGTCGTCAGTATGCTCCTTGAACCCTGTCATGACCAGGCTCCATGCCTTTTTCATCACAATGATCCATGCCCTTTTCATCACAGTGCTCCAATACCCCTGCAATCACAATGCTCCATTCCCTTGTCCTTGCAAAGCTCCATGATGCATGTCATCAGAACGCTCCATGGCCTTCTCATCCCAATGCTCCATGCCCTTGTCATCACAATGCTCCAAGACCTCTGTAATCACAATGCTCCATGCCCCTTTTCCTCAGAATGCCCCATGAGACATGTCATCACAAGGCTCCATGGTCTTCTCATCACAATGCTCCAGTACCTTGTCATCACAATGCTCCATGACGCCTCTCATCACAATACTCCATGAACATTTTCAGCCCAATGCTCCATGACGTTCTCATCACAATACTCCCTGACCCCTGTCATCACAATACTCCATGACCACTGTCATCACAACGCTCCATGAACCCTGACGACACAATGATCCGGGACTCTTGTCATCAAAATGCTCCATGAACCTTGTCATCACAATGATCCATGCTCTTGTCATCCCAATGCTCCATGACCCCTGTAATCACAATGCTCCGTGACGCTTGTCATCACAGTGCTCCATGAACCTTGTCATCACAATGCTCCTTGACTTTGTCAGCAAAATGCTACATAATCTTGTCATCACAATGCTCCATGCGCTAGTCATCACAATCCTCCATGACCCTTGGGATCACATTGCTTCATGCCCTTGTCATCTCTCTCTTGCCTTTCTGGTTTTTACAGATATTCAGATGTCCTTTTTGACCAGTGGGAAGAGACAATTCTTTGTAGTGTGGATTTGCATTGCATGCTTGCTTGATTGGCCAAAAAGGGCGTATGCGTTTTCTCCTGAATATATTCAGGAGAAAAGGCATACGCCCTTTTTGGCCAAGTGCATCACTCTCCAAGTTGGGATGCTTTTTCTGTGCTTTAAAGGCGATTCCAATTTACCTCTTGAAATATGTTTTGTGCAATTCTGCCTCATTTTCAAGTCCGCTTCATTGCCTTCCCTCAACAGATTTTTGGAAGAGAGTAGTCCTTTATAACTCTGCAGGTTTTTGAATTGCTGGGCCCCTGAACTCCAATTTTCAAATCCCATTTTTGTGAGCTGGCCGCAAATCCACAATTTTGCTGCAGGACCTATACTGGTTCCAGGGGTGGCTTTATTGGATCCCTGTGGATGGCTGATGCTTTGGTTAATTCTTCTTCCTGACGGGAAATTAGAGTGACATGTGCCCGTCCAAATGCCTACATCTACTCTCTGATTGGTTTTCCCTCTTCCCTTTCATCATCTGCACAAATAGCAAACTGTGCGATCCAGGAGGTTATAGGGGCTGACTCTCCTAAGTTGGGAGATTGATAGTAAAGCAGTTGGAATTCCAAACTGGAGCACAAGGAGACGAAAAAATTAGGAGAGTTTTATAAACCTTTCGCCATCACAGGGTGTCCATTCTCTAGGTTTCCATACATGTTATAACTGTAGTGATATTCCCTTCTACCTAGAGATTTGGGACCCATGGAATGGTTGCATGCATTACTACTTTAAAGGCTCTGCATTTTCTCTCCCAATCTCACCAGTCCTCTCAGTCCCAAGTGTCCAGCCTTATGTCTCATCCAGCTGTCTTTGCAGATAGGGTCATTCAAGGTTTCATCAGTACCCATGAAGGAATTGTGTAAGTATTTCGCTGTTTTTTGGTTTTGTTTCTGAAATTCATTTTTATTATGGGGTTGAGCTGATTTTCACTGACCTGTTTATGCCGGTCTAGACACAATTGATTTCCTTACGGAGACATATCAATACATAGGTTTTAAGATTCTTACTAGTCAGTTATATTCCTCTGCGGGGAATAGGGGTGTTGAGTCCCGTTCACTGAGGAAGGTGTAGGTCTTGTCTATTCTGTATTTGGTTTATGGAATGGTACCTGTGCTAATATCAAACTCTGGTTTTATGCATCACCCCACCTCTCCTTTCCCCTGAAGCAGGCATAAGAGTTTTTTTCTAAATGTGAGACTCTGTTCTCTTTCCTAATTCAGTTCATGTGTTGTGATATTGACATTACCTCTATAAGTGATATCTTATGATAAGATTCTTTTTCTGTGTGACTAATTTCCCTTAGAATCATCATACCTAAATCCACTCATTATGCTGCTACTGGCCTTATATACACTGATTTCACGTCTGAGTGATATTCCGTTGTACAAAATTACCACAAGTTCTTTATGCATTTCTCTTTTTCCTGGGATATTTTAGGTGTACCAAAGTTGAGGTTCTTGTATGCAGAGCAGCCCTACATTTTGGGGTGCCTGTGTCTTATTGATATTTAGTCTTCCCAAGTTATATGCCCGTGAGTTGAAGTCCCCTTTGCTTGGGGACTTTTTTTTAAATGTTTTAGGAAACAGCATACACTTCTTCACAGTGGCTCTTGGATATTTATACCCCACCCATCAGCGTGACTAGGCTCCCTGTTTTCCATGGCCTCTCCTGCATTTCTGGTTTGTACACATTTTTTGGATTGCCTTTCTGAGCAGTGGAAATTGAGACTCCTACGTTGTGTGGATTTGCATTTCCCTCTTGCTTGGTTGGCCAAAAATTCTGCATGTGTTTTTTTCCTGAAGGTATTCACGAAAAAAACGCATACACCCTTTTGCCCAACTGCATCATTTTAGAAATTCTGCTGCTTTTCATATGGTTTAAAAGTGAGTACAATCTACCTTTTGAAATCTGTTTCCTGCAGTTCTGCCTCTCATTCAGATCCTCTTCGTTTCCTTACCTGAATATATTTTTGGACGTTGGTTATCATTTTTATCTTTGCAGGCCTTTGAGTTGTCTGCTCCTGAGCTCCATTTTGCAACTCGCTTTTTTTGTGAGCTGGCCGCCAAAGCATTTGATTGCTTCCGGTCCTATTCTGGTTCTGGGGAGGCAGGCTGAGCCTTTGGTTAATTCTTCTTCCTAATGGGAAATTAGAGTGACATGTGCCTGTCAAAACTCCTACAGCTAATCTCTCATTGGTTCCCCCTCTTCCCATTTATCCTCTGCACAAATTGCAAACTGTGGGAAACAGGAGGTTAAAGGTGCTGATTCTCCAAGTGGGGAGATTGTTAGTAATGTGGCTGGAATGGCGAACCCCAGCAGCAGGAGATCAAAAATGAGGTGCATTTTAGACACCTTTCCTGAGCACACGGTGTACATTCATCTCGGTTTCCCAGGCATGTTTTCGCTGTCAGAAGACTCCCTTGAACCTGCAGATTTGGGACCCATGGAATGGGTACCAGGCAGTATTACTTTAAAAGGTCTGCATTTGCTCACCCAGCCTCTCTAACATCTCTTAGCGTGCATAGCTTCCAGCCTTATATAATCATCCTGCTGTGGGTCTACATGTGTTCAATCCATGTTACATCGTAGCCCTTCAACAGAAGTTGTAAGAATTTTTGTCTGTCTCAGTGTTTTTATAAATAGTTTTAAATTTATTTTTATATTGGTTACAGCTGATTTTCAAAGCTCTGTTTTTTGCTGCTGTACATCCACTTGATTCATGTACTGTGAGACAACAATAAATTCTTTTTCAGATGCTTACCAGTCCTATGTATTATTTTACAGTGACTTGAGTGGGCTGAGTGCAGTTCTTTGAGGTACCGTGTAGGCCTTGTCAGTTATTCAATTTGGTACTTGGAATGGTATCTTTGCTAATTTCAACCTCCTGGATAATACCTCACCATTCCCCACCTTTCCCATTTAGCAGCCTTATGTCTATTTTCTACATATTTGACTATGTTTCTGTCTTGTAATTTATTTCATGTGTAGCCATTTTTGATTCTACCTTTAAGTGATATTTTATATGTGTCTTTTTCTTTCTGACATATGTCACTTAGAATGATCGTATGTAACTCCTCCAGAGTTGTTACAACTGGCCTTATTTCATTGATTTCTGGATGAGTAATATTCCACTCTACATAAGTACCCCATCTCTTTTATCCATTTTATCCTTCCAGGGACATTTAAGTTATATCCAAGTTGCGGCCCTTTTTAACAGAGAGGTGGTAAACTTTGGGGTGCCTGTTTTCTGTCGATTTTTGTTTTTTCCCAGGGTATACGCCCATGAGTGCAAGTGCCCTACGCTCTGTAGCTCATTTTTTAGATGTTTTAGCAAACACAATACACTTCTCCAGAGTGGCCGTTGGCAAATTACATTTCCACCATCAACCTCACAGGGCTCCCTTTTCTCCTTGCCCTGTTCTGCATTTCTGGTGTTTACACTTTATGTGGATGGCCCTTCTGACTGATGTGAAGTGATACATTATGTAGTATTGATTTCCAGTGCCCACCTGTTTGGTTAGATAAAAAGTGTGTATGGCCTTTACTTGAATATATTCAGAAAAAATGCATACGCCCTTTTTGGCCAACTGCATCATTGGCGATGTTCAGCCCCTTTTCTTGTGCTTTAATGGGGAGTCCTTTCTACCTCTTCAAATCTGTTTCCTGCCACTCTCCCTTGCTTACAAGTCCTTTTCTGTGTCTTACCTCAAGACATTTTTCGATGATAGATATTTTCAACTCTGCAGTTTCATGAATTTTAGTGCCCCTGAGTTCCATTTTTCAACTTGTGTTTTTGGAAACTGGACACAAAACAGCGGGATTTCCTCTAGCCCTATTCTGTTTCCGTGGGCAATTCTAGCCTTTGATGAATTTGTCTTCCGGATTGGAAATTAGAGTGGCATGTGCCTGTCCGAACAACTAAGACTTGTCTCTAAATTTTTCTCATCCTTCCGCTTCATCCTCTGGACCAATTCGAAACTGTGTGCAACAGGATTTTGACGGTGCTGATAGCCCCAAGTGAGGAGATTGTTAGGAAAGATGCTGGAGGGGTGGACCCGAGCACCAGGCGATGAGCAGATGAGGTGCCTTTTCCAAACTCTTTGCGATCAAAAGGTGTACCATCCTCTAGGTGTGACAGGCATGTTTTAGCTGTAGGAAGGGTCCCGTGCATGTAAGGAGAACACCAGGGATTTTGGCAAATCAGTTCCTCCCCGAACCCCAAACTGGGGAATTTTTAAGCTACGGCTACACATATGTCCATTAAGGGCCTTGGGAAATAGGCAGAGCCCAAACTATAGATGATTGAAATCTTCAGGGTTAGAAGAGCTCACCATCGGCCTTGCTTAGGTTACATTTTATCTGTCATTGATAGATGATGTCAATAAAAATATCTGTTCTTTTTCAGATTATTTCCCCTTATAGGTTATTGCAAAATATTCAGTGTAGTTCCCTGTGCTATACAGTAGTTCCTTGTTGATGATCTATTTTATACATAGCAGTGTGTATGTGTTAATCCCAAACTGTTAATTTATCCCTTCTCTTACATTTCCCCTTTGGTAATAATAAATTATAAGATTTTATACTTCTCAGAAATGGGGGAGCTGAAAGAGAGGTATCATTTTCAATGGAAAAGCATTCAAAACAAGATTAAAGCTTCACCGAAGACTATTCGATGTACATCCATGGAAATAAATCACTTCATTTCTCTAATGTTGACCTGACAAATAAGACAGACGTCTTCACTGAACTTGCTTATAGGAAAGTGATTGAAATATCAAATGTAAGTCTTAGAAACATCTTATTTTACCCGAGCTTTATACACTGCTCTATGTTAACTACAGTTTGGCTCACACATCTGTTCATTGAAGTTACAATGTTCTCAAATTTTGTTACTGATCCTCCAGAGTGGACCCCAACAGGAGTCCCCATGCCCAGTGTCATTGGAGCCAACAGATCAAGACTGAGTTTGGTTCAGAAGCAAAGGAAACATTATTTTGAAAACAGAGTGGAGAGGTGAGAGCGTGCACTCCCCCAAGGGCTGTGGGCTGGGCTGTTGCGTAGGGATCCCGGCAGCGTCAGTGGGAGGCAGGGGATGGAGCTCTCGAGGGCTGAGTTGGCTGCACTTCAGGCTCTATGCCGCGGAGTCTGCATGGGACCCCGCTAGCTGAGGTGTCGACCCAGCCATTCTGCACTAGGAAATCGGGTCTGAAGTGCCGGGTGTGGGACCTCTGCATGCGGAACCCTAGGAGCACGTGAAATTAGACAAAGCACAAAGGAAAAACAGGTTAGACTTTATTTTATTGCCCAGATTCTCTTTTTATCTCCCAGGAATTTTTAATGAACGTTGCCGGAGACGAACACCTCCTCTGCTTTTTGTTTCGTTCCTCATTCTTGGGGTGTTGAGGGTGCAGACCCCTCTTTTGTAACTGCTTCATGCTGTGGTGGGAGCCCTGACACATCGGGGGAGGGGCAAAACGTCTCCCCACCATCCTCCAGGTGAGGTTGATTGTCCCAAGGCCTCCTGCCTCACTTCTCGTCCGCCTGAGCACCAGCATTGGAAGTGTTATAGATTCTAATGAGCTTTAAGGGTCCAGGAAAGAGATGCTCAGAGATGCTGCGGTGGCAGGTTTCACCCCACCCCACATTTGTTCGGCGACCTTAGGCTGACGGTTTTTGCCAGCCTAGATGCTCTGACCAGTAGTCTGTGCTTTCTTTAATTAGGTCCCTGAATTAATGTACAAACAGCACCATGTGTCAGAGCCCTGCCCGCACAACTCCCAGACAGTCCAGGGTCAGTGGTGATTCAGGACCATGACGTCCACTGAGTCAATGGCCTTTAGAAGTAGCCAGCATTCCACCCAGTCATATTGGCCACCATCACCGCGGTGTCTGTAGGGTTTTCTATGGTGAAAGCATGATATACGTTTCCTCCGCCAAGCTTATTAGCTCCCCTCTGGGTGCAGTAAGTCCTGCAAGCAGTAGTCTGCTCTTTCGGGGCACAGTCTTGTGGTTTTCTGAGAGAAACTCCAGGCCAAGTGATGGTCACACGAGTCATCTTGGGGGCCCATTGCCCCCGTTTGTCTCTCTGGAGGTTGGAGTTGGAGGGCCTCCTCACTCGAGGTCAGTGTGTCCACAGAGCGACCCCTGCAACTTCAGGACATGATGGGTGGTTAGGATCACCATGTGGGGTCCTTTTCCCTCAGGTGGGAGCTGGCCTTGCAGGCTGCTGATTTCCAGCTTTTTAGATACCCCAGTATCCTGGCCTGATGAGTCGGTGGGCAAAGCCCTTGGTGACAATAGTTTATCATACCTGAAGGGCATTCTTGTGTTGCTCCATTTCAAGTGGTCCCAGTTTTTGCACTAAGGCTCCAAGGGCAATTAACCTTTGACTGGGTATGTAAAGGTCAAAGGGTTTAGCTAAATTAGGGAGTTCCTGGGCAAGGGTCTGAATTGACTGCTCTTTCCATTCTTGAAAGGCTGCTTCTGGATTCTATTCAAAAGGATCATCATCTTTTCGTGTCAGTGTTTCATGTAGAGGCCCAACTATTAGACTGTAGTTAGGGATCCAGATGCAGAAAACCTTGGCCTCCCCAGGAACCTTTAAGCTGTCCTCTAATTTTAGAAGAGGTAAGGCTGCAAATGGCTTCTTCCCTATCCTGGGATGCGTTTCTCCTAATATCTGTGAGAATGAAGCCCAGGAATGTCACCTTAGCCTGGGATATTTGAGCCTTTTTCTTGGACACCTTCTATCCTTTCTTGGCTAGGTAGTTCAGAGGCGTCTTTAGTAGGCCTGGCGATCAGAATGTCATCTGCATATTGAAGGAGGGGTCCCTTTTACAGAGGTAGAACTTTTAGGTCTTTAGAGGACATTTCCCCAATGATGGTGTGGGGATTTTTGAACCATTGGGGCAGGACGGCCCAGCATTATTGCTTTTGTTGCATGTTGTGTCCTGCCACTCACAAGCCAAAAATTCTTGTGACTCTGAGATGAATGGAATACAGAAGAAGGCATCATTGAAGTCTAATACAGAATGCCATGGCCTTGTGGATGGTAGAATGACCAGAAGGGTGTAGGAAATAGGAGCTACTGGATGTATAACCTCGGTGGCTTCACTGACTGTCCTGATATCCTTTACCAGGTCTCCAGCAGCCCATGGGGCTCTCGTGGTCAGGCCAATCCCAGGATATGGAGCTCACCTGGGCTGCACCCCCCACCTCACAGCCCACAGGGCTCTCATGGTCAAGTCCTTCCCAGGGTATGGAGCTCACCTGTGCAGCTACCCAGCAGCCCATGGGGCTCTCCTAGTCAGGCCCTTCCCAGGATACGGAGCTCCCCTGGGCAGGTACCCCAGCAGGGCTGGACACACAGGAACTGTGCACATAGCCCACCTTGCAGAGAACCCCCAGCTCACCTGTCGCTCACAGCTGCCACAGAACACCTCAGAGCAGGACTTGAACTAACAAACAGCAGCTCTCACAGGTCTGTGACCCTGGCTATCACTCTGTGCAGCCTCTCTCTGCCTAGTCTTCCAGACACTTCTACTTCAGCCAGGGCACCAGGCCTCTGTCTCCACCCACCATCACTCCTCTCCCTGACTCCTGGGTTCCTCTCGTTAGGATAGGGTCTTCTTGAAGTTGTTTTCCACTCATGGACCACATAAAATGATAAGAAAACAAGCCACAGCTGCAGCCCCTTGTCTATCCTGACTCTCAAGAGCCCACACCTGTTCCTTGGGCCTGGCCCATTTAGCAAGGTTCATTTTCTGCAACTGTGAGTCCCTGAGGGGTGAGGATTGGCTGATTTGGGCAGCCTGACACTGCCTGCCAGCCCTCCCCGGGTGTGCCTGGGTTGAGGTCCATATAAACACCTCTCCAGTCAGCAAGAGCCCCTGTAGCTGTGCCTGACGCCATATTCTCTGCCCCGTCAGCAGTGTCGGGGCTGGGGTGGTGGGAGGGAGTGAGGGACCGTGGCTTTGTGGGTGGCCAAGTGTGAGTGGGGCTCTGCTGGACTTTCTGCAGGAGTTGCCAGGCTGCCACCTGCTAAAGAAGAGGATGTGTCACCCATACCTGCCGCTGGAATTTCTCCCCAGGCAGAGGTGAGGAAGTAAAAAAGCAGTGGGGGCCGTGGCAGGAGTGGTATCTCAGGCAGGGACATGGAAAGCTTCCAGAAGAGCATCTGGGGCCAGGACCATCCTGGTTGACCTGCAGGCACCAAGTCGGCCTGCGTGCTGTCGCTGGTGTGGCTCCACAGCCCTTCCTCTAGGCTTGCAAGTTCTTGTACATATTCAGGTGTTTTACCTGGAAAGGGTGGGAAGAGTTCAGCTGCAGCAGGCCTGGGGCTCAGCTCACATTTACTCACAGACGCCTCGACACAGTCCCCCAGCTTTGCAATGAGGATGCTTCTTGAGGGGGGGAGCACTGCTGACTGCAAGGGAGACGATTTCCCACCTCTGACCAACTTAAGAATTTTTTACCACTGGAGCAAGTGCCCTGATACGATTTTCCTCTGTATAATTGGTGGGTACTGTTTTTTTTTTCTTTTTTTCTTTTTGGTTCAAGGTAGATTTTATTTATTCCTCTTTTTTTTAATTTGGAGATATAAACATGAAAATAATGCATTAATATAAAGACGTCTATGTGAAGGGAAAAACATTTTTTGTTTTATTTTATTAAATGTTATGTATTGTTTTTATTTTTTTAAAATTTATTTATTTCTTTTATACAGCAGGTTCTTATTGTATATCTATTTTATACATATAAGTGTGCACATGTGAATCCCAGTCTCCCAATTCATCCCACCACCACCCTCACATGGCGTTCCCCCCTTGGTGTCCATATGTTTCTTCTCTACATCTGTGTCTCTAGCTCTGCCCTGCAAACCGGTTCATCTGTACCATTTTTCTAGGTTCCACATATATGCATTAATATACAATATTGTTTTTCTCTTTCTGACTTACTTCACTCTGTATGACAGTCTCTAGATCCATCAAGGTCTCTACAAATGACCCAATTTCATTCCTATGTATGGCTGGGTAATATTCCATTGTATATATGTACCACATCTTTATCCATTCTTCTGTCTGTGGGCACTTGGGTTGCTTTCATTACCTGGCTATTGTAAATAGTGCTGCAATGAATATTGTGGTGAATGTGTCTTTTTGATTTATGGTTTTCTCTGGGTATATGCCCAGTAGTGGGATTGCTGGATTATATGGTAATTCTATTTTTAGTTTTTTAAGGAACCTCCATACTGTTCTCCATAGAGACTATATCGATTCACATTCCCAACAATAGTGGAAGAAGGTTCCTTTTCTCCACACCATCTCCAGCATTTGTTGTTTGTAGATATTCTGATGATGCCTATTCTAACAGGTGTGACGTGATACCTCATTGTAGTTTCAATTTCCATTTCTCTAATAATTAGTGATGTTGAGCAGATTTTCATGTGCGTACTGGCCATCTCTATGTCTTCTTGGAAGAAATGTCTATTTAGATCTTCTTCCATTTTTGTATTGGGTTGTTTGTTTTATTAATATTGAGCTGCATGAGCTGTTTATATATATTGGAGATTAATCATTTGTCCATTGATTCGTTTGCAAATATTTTCTGCCATTCTGAGGGTTGTCTTTTCGTCTTGTTTGTAGTTTCCTTTGCTTTGCAAAAGCTTTTACATTTCATTAGGTCCCATCTGTTTCGTTTTCTTTTTTATTTCATTATTATAGGAGGTGGATCAAAAAAGATCTTGCTGTGATTTACGTCAGAGTATCCTTCGTAAGTTTTCCTCTCACAGTTTTACACTGTCCGGTCTTACATTAAGGTCTCTAATCCATTTTGAATATATTTTTATGTATGGTGTTGGGGAGTGTTCTAATTTCATTCTTTTACATGCAGTTGTCCATATTTCCCAGCACCAATGATTGAAGAGACTGTCTTATCTCCATTGTATAGTCTTGCCTCCTTTGTCATAGATTAGTTGACCATAGGTGTGTAGGTTTATCCCTGGGCTTTCTGTTTTTTTTTTTTTTCCTTTTACACGTTTATTGGAGTATAATTGTTTTACAATGGAGTGTTAGTTTCTGCTGTATAACAAAGTGAATCAGCTATACATATACAAATATCACAAGATCCCCTCCCTCTTGCATCTCCCTCCCACACTCCATATCCCACCCCTTTATGTGGTCACAAAGCACTGAGCTGATCTCCCTGTTCTATGTGGCTGCTCCCCAGTAGCTATCCGTGTTACATTTGGTAATGTATTTATGTCCATGCCACTCTGTCACTTCGTCCCAGCTTAGCCATCCCCCTTCCGGTATCCTCAAGTCCTTTCTGTACGTCTGTGTCTTTAATCCTGTCCTGCCACTAGGTTCTTCAAAACCTTTTTTTTTTCTTCTTTAGATTCCGTATATCTCTGTTAACATACAGTATTTGTTTTTCCCTCTCTGACTTACTTCACTGTGTGGGACAGATTCTAAGTCCATCCACCTCAGTACAAATAACTCAGTTTTGCTTCTTTTTATGGCTGAGTAATATTCCATTGTATATATGTGCCAGATCTTCTTTATTCATTCATCTGTCGATGGACACTTAGGTTGCTTCCATGTCCTGGCTATTGTAAATAGAGCTGCAATGAACATTTATGTACATAACTCTTTTTGAATTATGGTTTTCGCAAGGCAAATGCCCAGTAGTTGGATTGTTCTGTCGTATGGTACTTCAATTGTTAGTTATTTAAGGAACGTCCGTACTGTTCTCCCTAGTGCCCACATCAATTTACATTCCCACCCACAGTGCAAGTGTGTTCCCTTTTCTCCAATAAAGGCCTCTCCAGCATTTATTGTTTTGTAGATTTTTTTGATGATTGCCACTCTGACTGCTATGACGTGATACCTCAGGGTAGTTTTGATTTGCATTTCTCTAATGCTTAGTGATGTTCAGTATCCTTTCATGTGTTTCTTGGTAATCTGTATATCTTCTTTGGAGAAATGTCTATTTAGGTCTTCTGCCCGTTTTTGGAATGGGTTGTTTGTTTTTGTGATATTGAGCTACATGAGGTGCTTGTAAAGTTTGGAGATTAATCCTTTGTCAATTGCTTCATTTGAAAATATTTTCTCCCATTCTGAGGGTTGTTTTTGCATTTTGTTTATGTTTTCCTGTACGGTGTAAAAGCTTTTAAGTTTCATTAGGTCCTATTTGTTGATTTCTGTTTTTATTTCCATTTCTCTAGGAGGTGGGTCAAAAAGGATCTTGCTGTGATTTATGTCATAGAGTGTTCTGCCTATGGTTTCCTCTAAGTGTTTTACAGTGTCTGGTCTTATATTTAGATCTCTAATCAATTTAGAGTTTATTTTTGTGTATGGTGTTATGGAGTGTTCTAATTTAATTATTTTATGTGTAGGGGTCCAGTTTTCCCAGCACCAATTACTGAAGAGACTGTCTTTTCTGCACTGTATATCCTTATCTCCTTTGTCATAGATGAGATAGCCATAGGTATGTAGGTTTATCTCTGGGCTTTCTGTCCTGTTCCATTGATCTGTGTTTATGCCAATCTACATACACTTGATTCCATTATGGAGACATATAAATACATAGGTTTCAAGATTAATAACAGTCAGATATATTCCTCTTCAGTGAATAGGTTGTTTTGTGTCCAGTTCACTGAGAAAGGAGTAGGTCTTGTCTATTACATATTTGGTATATGGAATGGTATCTGTGCTAATTTCAAACTCTGCTTTTACACATCACCCCACGTCACCTTTCCCCTTAAGGAGGCATAAGTGTGTTTTCTAAATGTGAGACTCTGTTCTCTTTTGAAATTCAGTTCATGTGTAGCCATGTTTACACTCCCTCTATAAGTGATATATTACAATATGTTTCTTTTTCTTTGTGGCTCATTTCACTTAGCATCATTGTACCTAAAGCCACTCATTATGCTGCTATTGGCCTTATGACATTGATTTTATGTCTGAGTGACATTTCATTGTATATAAGTACCACAACAACTATATCCATTTTTTTTCCCTTTCCTGGGATATTTAAAGTGTACCGAAGTCAAGGTTCCTGTAAACAGAGCAGCCCTAAACTTTGGGCTGGCTGTGTGTTGTGGATTTTTAGTTTTCCCAAAATACACACCCATGAGTGGAAGTGTGCTATGCTCTGTAGCTCTGTTTTAGAAAACAACATACAGTTCTCCAGAGAGGTTGTTGACAATTTACATCCAGTCCATTGGCATAAGCCGGCTCCCTTTTCTCCATGGCCTGTCCTGCATTTGTGGTTTTTACACTATTTGTGGATAACCCTTTTGACTGGAGGTAAGGGAACACTTCTATGTAGTGTGGATTTGCAATGCCTGATGGCTTGCTTGGCGAAAAAGGGCGTATGCATTTTTTCCCGAATATATTAAGGAAAATACACATACTCCCTTTTCGGCCAAGGGCAACATTGTCGAAGTTCTGTCGCTTTTCATGTGCTTTAAAGATGACTCCAATGTACCTCTTGAAATCTGTTTCCTTCAATTCTGCCTTGCATTCAAATCCTCTTCACTGCCTTACCTCAATATATTTCTGGATGATAGTTGTCCTTTATAACTCTGCAAGTATGTGAATTGCTGTGCCCCCGATTTCCATTTTTCAACTCACCTATTTGTGAGCTGGCTGCAATACCGAAGGATGGCTTTAGGCCCTAGTCTGTTTCCGGGGCTTCAGGCTGAGCCTTTGGTTAATTCTTCTTCCTGATGGGAAACTAGAGTGACATGTGCCCATCCAAACACCTACAGCTAATCTCTCATTTGTTCGCCCTTTTCCTGTTCATCCTCTGCACAATTTGCAAACTGTGCATAACAGGAGGGTAAAGGCGCTGACACTCCAAGTGGGCAGATTTTTAGTAATGCAGGTGTAATGGCGAAGCCGAGCACGATGACAGGAAAAATGAGGTACCTTTTAGAAAACTTTCCCAATTCCACAGTGTACCATCCACTGGGTTTCCCATGCATGTTTTAACTGTAGGAAGATTCCCTTAAACCTGGAGAGTTGGGACCACTAGGAGGGGTAGCACACAGAATTGCTCTAAGTGGTGTTCTTTTGCTCACACAACCTCAGCAATCTTGTCAGCCCCAAGTGTCCAGTCTTGTATCTCATAGAGCTGTGTGTGTAAAGGTGGTCAATCCAGGTTGCATCACAGGCCCTGAACATAATTTTTAAGACTTTCTCTCTGTTTCGCTGTTTTTGCATTTTGCTTTTGAAATTTATTTTTGTAAGGGGGTTTAGCTGAATTTCAGTTCTGTGTTCATGCCGTTATACACACACATGATTCCTGTATGGAGACATGAGAATACATATGTTTTAAAATTCTTAGAATCAGATATATTCCTCAGCAATGAATAGGGTGTGTTGAGTCCAGTTCATTGTGCCGGGAGTAGGTGTTGTCTATTACATACTTGGTTTATGTAACGGTATCTGTGCTAATTTAAAAGTGTGGTTTTATGCATCACCCCACCTCGCCATTCCCATTAAGAAGGCAGAAGATTATTTTCTAAAAGTGTGACTCTGTTGTGTTTGTAATTCAGTTCATGTGTAGCCATGTGTACATTCCCGCTATGAGTGATACCTTATGATAAGATTAGTTACTCTGTTATCTTTCCTAACTCAGTTCATGTGCAGCCATGTTTACAGGACCTACATAAGTGATATCTTCTGATAAGTTTCTTTTTCTGTGTGACTTATTTCACTTAGAATCATCGGACCTGAATCTACTCATTTTGCTGCTACTGGCCTTATGACATTGATTTCATGGCTGAGGGATATTCCATCGTACGTAAGTACCACAATTGCTTAAACCATTTTTGTCTTTCCTGGGATATTTAAGGTGTACCCAAGTTGAGGTTCTTGTAAGCAGTGCAGCCCTAAATTTTGGCATGGCTGTGACTTATTGAATTTCAGTTTTCCAAAGGTATATTCCCTAGACTGCAACTGCCCATGGCTCTGTAACTCTGTTGTTTATTTGTTTTAGTGAACATAATGCACTCCTTCAGAAAGCAGTTGGCAATTTACATCCTGCCCATTTGCCTAAAAAGGTTCCCTTTTCTCCAGGGCCTGTCTTGCCTTTCTGGTTTTTACACATTTTTCGGATGTCCCTTTTGACCTGTGGGAAGTGATCGTTCTTTGTAGTGCAGATTTGAATTGCCCGCTTGCTTGCTTGGCCAAAAAGGGCGTATGCATTTTTTCCTGAATATATTCAGCAGCAAACACATACACCCTATTGGCTAAGTGCATCATTGTTGAAGTTGTGCCCCTCTACCTGTGCTTGAAAGGTGATTCCAATGTACCTCTTGAAATCTATTTCCTTCTATTCTGCCTAGCTTTCAAGTCCGGCTCGTTGCGTTCCCTCAACAGAATTTTGGACGATAGTTGTCCTTTATTACTCTGGCAGTTTGGGAATTGCTGTTCCCCTGAGCAACATTTTTCAACTCATTTTTGTGAGCTGACCGAAAGTCCAACATTTTGGATCAGGACCTATACTGTTTCCCGTTGGGATGCTGAGACTTTGGTTAATTCTTCTTCCTGCCGGGAAATTAGAGTGAGATGTGACAGTCCAAATGCCTAACAGCTGCTCTCTCATTGGTTCTCCCTCTTCCCTTTCATCCTCTGCCAAATTGGCAACCTGTGTAAACCAGGAGGTTAAAGGGGCTGTCTCTCCAAGTTGGGAGATTGATAGTAAAGCAGTTGGAAAGTCAAACCGGAGCACCAGGAGAGGGACTATTCGTTGAGTTTTAGAAACCTTTCGTATTCATAGTGTGTCCATTCTCTAGGTTCCCTCTTCATGTTATAGCTGTAGTAATATTCCCTTCAACCTAGCGAGTTGGGACCCATTGAATGGGTGCCATGCATTAATGCTTTAAAGGGTCTGCATTTGCTCACCCAATCTCAACAATCCTCTTTGTCGCAAGTGTCCAGTTTATGCCACATCAAGCTGTCGTTGTAGATAGGGTCATTACAGGTTTCATCAGAGACACTGAAGGAATTGTAAAGAATGTCCCTGTTTTTTTGATTTGTTTTTGACACTCCTTTTTATTGTGGGTTTGAGCTGATTCTCGCTGCCATGTTTATGCCAGTCTAGACAAACTTGATTCCCTTACGGATACATATCAATACATAGGTTTTAAGATTCTTACTAGTCAGATATATTCCTCTGCGGGAAATATGGGGTTTTGAGTCCCTTTCACTGAGGAAGGTGTAGGTCTTGTCTATTCCATAGGTGATTTTCGGAACGGTACATGTGCTTATCTCAAACTCTGTTTTTTTGTATCACCCCACCTCTCCTTCCCCCTTAAGCAGGCATAAGAGTGTTTTCTAAATGTGAGACTCTGTTCTCTTTCCTAACTCAGTTCAAGTGTAGCCATGTTTACAGGATCTTCATAAGTGATATCTTATGATAAGTTGCTTTTTCTGTGTGACTTATTTCATTTAGAATCATCGTACCTGAATCCACTCATTTTGCTGCTACTGGTCTTATGACATTGATTTCATGGCTGAGGGATATTCCATCGTACATAAGTACCACAATTTTTTGAACCATTTTTATATTTCCTGGGATATTTAAGGTGTACCCAAGTTGAGGTTCTTGTAAGCAGTGCAGCCCTAAATTTTGGGGTGGCTCTGCCCTATTGATTTTCAGTTTTCCCAAGGAATACTCCATATAGTGGAAGTGCCCTTGGCTCTGTAGCTCTGTTGTTTACTTGTATTAGGAAACACAATGCACTCCTCCAGAGAGGCAGTTGGCAATTTACATCCCGCCCATCAGCATAACAAGGCTCCCTGTTCTCCTGGGCCTGTCTTTCCTTTCTTGTTTTTACACATTTTGTGGATGTGCCCTTTTACCGGTGGGAAGTGATACTTCCTTGTAGTGCAGATTTGCATTCCCCACTTGCTTGCTTGGCCCAAAAGGGCGTATGCGTTTTCTCCTGAATATATTCAGGAGAAAACGCATACACACTTTTTGGCCAAGTACATCATTGTCGAAGTTGTACCCCTCTTTCTGGGCTTTAAAGGCGATTCCAGTGAACCTCTTGAAATCTGTTTCCTGCTATTCTGCCTCTCTTTCAAGTCCGCCTCGTTTCCTTCCCTCAACAGATTTTTGGACGATAGTTGTCCTTTATTGCTCTGCAAGTTTGTGAATTGCTGTGCACCTGAGCTCTGTTTTTAAACTCGTTTTTGGTGAGCTGAACACAAGTCCAATATTTCGGTTCAGGACCTATACTGGTTCCCGGTGGGTGGCTGAGACTTTGGTTAATTGTTCTTCATTCCGGGAAATTAGAGTGAAATGATCCCGTCCAACTGTCTAACAGCTACTCTCTCATTGATTCTCCCTCTTGCCTTTCATTCTCGGCCAAATTGGCAACCTGTGCGAACCAGGAGGTTAAAGGGGCTGTCTCTCCAAGTTGGGAGATTGATAGTAAAGCAGTTGAAAAGTCAAACCTGAGCACCAGGAGAGGGACTATTCGTTGAGTTTTAGAAACGTTTCGTATTCACAGTGTGTCCATTCTCTAGGTTTCCCTACATGTTATAGCTGTAGTAATATTCCCTTCAACATGGAGAGTTGGGACCCATGGAATGGGTACCATGCATTTTTGGTTTAAATGGTCTGCATTTCCTCACACAATCTCACCAATCCTCTCAGTCTCACGTTTACAGCCTTTTGCCTCATCCAGCTGTTGTTGTAGATAAGGTCTTTCGAGGTTTCATCTGATATTCTGAAAGAATTATAAAGAATTTCCCTGTTTTTTTTTTGTTTTGTTTTTGAAATTCCTGTTTATAGTGGGTTTGAGCAGATTCTTGCTGCCATGTTTATGCCACTCTAGACACACTTGATTCCCTTATGGAGACATATCAATACATAGGTTTTAAGTTTCTTACTACTCAGATATATTCCTGTGCGGGAAATATCGGGTTTTGAGTCCCTTTCACTGAGGAAGTTGTAGGTCTTTTCTACTCCATAGCTGGTTTTAGGAACGGTACCTTTGCTTATATCAAACTCTGGTTTTATGCATCACTCCACCTCTCCTTCCTCCTTAAACAGGCATAAGAGTATTTTCTAAATGTGAGACTCTGTTCTCTTTCCTAACTCAGTTCAAGTGTAGCCATGTTTACAGGATCTTTATAAGTGATATCCTATGATAGGTTACTTTTTCTGTGTGACTTATTTCACTTAGAATCATCGTACCTGAATCCACTCATTTTGCTACTACTGGTCTTATGACATTGATTTCATGGCTGAGGGATATTCCATCATACGTAAATACCACAAGTTTTTGAACCATTTTTATATTTCCTGGGACATTTAAGGTGTTAAATAGTTCAGGATCTTTTAAGGAGTGCAGCCCTAAATTTTGGGGTGGCTCTGTCTTATTGATTTTCAATTTTCCCAAGGTATATTCCCTAGACTGGAAGTGCCCTTCGCTTTGTAGCTCTGTTGTTTACTTGTTTTAGTAAACACAATGTACTCCTCCAGAGAGGCAGTTGGCAATTTACATCCCGCCCATCAGCATAACAAGGCTCCCTGTTCTCCAGGGCCTGTCTTGCCTTTCTGGTTTATACACATTTTGTGGATGTCCCTTTTGACCGGTGGGAAGTAATACTTCTTTGTTGTGCACATTTGCATTGCCCACTTGCTTGCTTGGCCAAAAAGGGCGTATGCGTTTTCTCCTGAATATATTCAGGGGAAAACACATACGCCCTTTTTGGCCAAGTGCATCATTGTCGAAGTTGTGCCCCTCTTCCTGTTCTTTAAAGGCGATTCCAACGTACCTCTTGAAATCTGTTTCCTGCTATTCTGCCTAGCTTTCAAGTCCTCCTCAGTGCCTTCCCTCAACAGATTTTTGGACGATTGTTGTCCTTTATTACTCTGCCAGTTGCTGAATTGCTGTGCCCCTGAGCTCCATTTTTAAACTCGTTTTTTGTGAGCTGACCGAAAGTCCAAAATTTTGGTTCAGAACCTATACTGCTTCCCCGTGTGTGGCTGAGACTTTGGTTAATTCTTCTTCCTGCCTGGAAATTAGAGTGACATGTGCCCGTCCGGATGCCTAACAGCTACTCTCTTATTGGTTCTCCCTCTTCCTTTTCCTACTCTGCCAAATTGGCAACGTGTGCGAACCAGGAGATAAAAGGGGCTGTCTCTCCAAGTTGGGAGATTGATAGTAAAGCAGTTGGAAAGTCAAACCGGAGCGCCAGGAATGGGACTATTCGTTGAGTTTTAGAAAGCTTTCGTATTCACAGTGTGTCCATTCTCTAGGTTTCCTGTACATGTTATATCTGTAGTAATATTCCCTTCACCCAGCAGAGTTGGGACCCATGGAATAGGTGCCATTCATTATAGCTTTAATGGGTCTGCATTTGCTCACACAATCTCTCGAATTCTCTCAGTCCCAAGTGTCCAGCCTTATGCCACATCCAGCTGTCATTGTAGATAGGGTCATTCCAGGTTTCATCAGAGACCCTGAAGGAATTGTAAAGAATTTCCTTGTTTTATTGTTTTGTTTCTGAAATTTCTTTTTATACTGGGTTTGAGCTGATTGTCGCTACCATGTTTATGCCAGTCTAGACACACTTGATTCCCTTAGAGAGACATATCAATAAACAGCTTTTAAGGTTCTTACTAGTCAGATATATTCCTCTGCGGGAAATATGGGGTTTTGAGTCCCTTTCACTGAGGAAGGTGTAGGTCTTTTGTATTCCATATTTGGTGTTTGGAAAGGTACCTGTGCTTATATTAAACTCTGGTTTTATAGATCACGCCACCTCTCTTCCCCCTTAAGCAGGCATAAGAGTGTTTTCTAAATGTGAGACTCTGTTCTCTTTCCTAACTCAGTTCATGTGTAGCCATGTTTACAGGATCTTCATAAGTGATATCTTATGATAAGTTGCTTATTCTGTGTGACTTATTTCACTTAGAATCATCGTACCTGAATCCACTCATTTTGCTGCTACTGGTCTTATGACATTGATTTCATGGCTGAGGGATATTCCATCCTACGTAATTACCACAATTTTTGAACCATTTATATATTTCCTTGGATATTAAAGGTGTACCCAAGTTGAGGTTCTTGTAAGCAGTGCAGCCATAAACATTGGGGTGGCTCTGTCTTATTGATTTTTAGTTTTCCCAAGGTATATTCCCTAGACTGGAAGTGCCCTTGGCTCTGTAGCTCTGTGGTTTACTTGTGTTAGGGAAAATAATGCACTCCTCCTGAGAGGCACTTGGCAATTTACATCCCGCCCAACAGCATAACAAGGCTCCCTCCTCTCCAGGTCCTGTCTTGCCTTTCTGGTTTTTCAACATTTTATGGATGTCCCTTTTGACCGGGTGGAAGTGATACTTCTTTGTAGTGCAGATTTGCATTGCCCGCTGGCTTGCTTGGCCAAAAAGGGCGTATGTGTTTTCTCCTGAATATATTCATGAGAAAATGCATACGCCCTTTTTGGGCAAGTGCATCACTGTCGAAGTTGTGACCCACTTCTCGTGCTTTAAAGGCGATTCCAAAATACCTCTTGAAATCTGTTTCCTGCTATTCTGCCTCGCTTTCAACTCTGCCTCGTTGCGTGCCCTCAAAAGATTTTTGGACGATAGTTGTTCTTTATTACTCTGGCAGTTTGTGAATTGCTGTGCCCCTAGCTCCATTTATCAACTCGTTTTTTGTGAGCTGACCGCAAGTCCAAAATTTTGGTAAAGGACCTATCCTGGTTCCCGATGGGTGGCTGAGACTTTGGTTAATTCTTCTTCCTGCCAGGAAATTAGAGTGACATGTGCCCGTCCAAATGCCTAACAGCTTCTCTCTCATTGGTTCTCCCTCTTCCCTTTCATCGTCTTCCATATTGGCAACCTGTGCAAACCAGGAGGTTAAAGGGGCTGTCTCTCCAAGTTGGGAGATTGATAGTAAAGCAGTTGGAAAGACAAACCGCATCAACAGGAGAGGGACTATTAGTTGAGTTTTAGAAACCTTTCGTATTCACAGTGTGTCCATTCTCTAGGTTTCCCGAACATGTTATAGCTGTAGTAATATCCCCTTCAACCTGGAGAGTTGGGACCCATAGAATGGGTGCCACATATTATAGCTTTAAAGGGACTACATTTGCTCAACCAATCTCACCAATCCTCTCAGTCCCAAGTGTCCAGGCTTATGCCACATCCAGCTGTCATTGTAGATAGGGTCATTCCAGGTTTCATCAGAGACCCTGAAGGAATTGTAAAGAATTTTCGTGTTTTTTTGTTTTGTTTTTGAAATTCCTTTTGATAGTGTGTTTGAGTTGATTCTCGCTGCCATGTTTATTCCAGTCTAGACACACTTGATTCCCTTACGGAGACATATCAGTACATAGGTTTTAAGATTCTTACTAGTCAGATATATTCCTCTGGGGGAAATATGGGCTTTTGAGTCCCTTTCGCTGAGGAAGGTCTAGGTCTTGTCTATTCTATAGTTGGTTTTTGGAAAGGTACCTGTGCTTATATCAATCTCTGGTTTTATGCAACACCCCACCTCTCCTTCCCCCTTAAGCAGGCATATGAGTGTTTTCCAAATGTGAGACTCTGTTCTCTTTACTAACTCAGTTCATGGGTAGCCATGTTACAGAATCTTCATAAGTGATATATTATTATAAGTTGCTTTATCTGTGTGACTTATTTCACTTAGAATCATCGTACCTGAATCCACCTATATTGCTGCTACTGGTCTTATGACATTGATTTCATGGCTGAAGGATATTCCATCGTACGTAACTACCACAATTTTTTGAATTTTTTTTTTCGTTCCTAGGATAATTAACGTGTACCCAAGTTGAGGTTATTGTAAGCAGTGCAGACCTAAACTTTGGGGTGGCACTGTCTTATTGATTTTCGGTTTTCCCAAGGTATATTTCCTAGACTGGAAGTGCCCTTGGCTCTGTAGCTCTGTTGTTTACTTGTTTTAGGGAACACCGTGCACTCCTCCAGAGAGGCAGTTCGCAATTTACATCCTGCCCAACAGCATAACAAGCCTCCCTGTTCTCCAGGGCCTGTCTTGCCTTTCTGGTTTTTGCACATTTTGTGGATGTCCCTTTTACAGGTGGGAAGTGCTACTTCTTTGTAGTGCAGATTTTCATTGCTGGCTTGCTTGTTTGGCCAAAAAGGTCGTATGTGTTTTCTCCTGAATATATTCAGGAGAAAACGCATACGCCCTTTTTGGCCAAGTGCATCATTGTCGAAGTTGTGCCCCACTTCTGGTGCTTTAAAGGCGATACCAACATACCTCTTGAAATCTGTTTCCTGCTATTCTGCCTCGCTTTCAACTCCGCCTCATTGCCTTCCCTCAACAGATTTTTGGACGATACTTGTCCTTTATTACTCTGCCAGTTTTTGAATTGCTGTGCCCCTGAGCTCCATTTTGCAACTCGTTTTTTGTGAGCTGACCGCAAGTCCAAAATTTTGGTTCAGGCCTATACTGATTCCCCGTGGGTAGCTGAGGCTTTGGTTAATTCTTCTTCCTGCCGTGAAATTAGAGTGACATGTGCACTTCTAAATGCCTAACAGCTACTCTGTCTTTGGTTCTCCCCCTTTCCTTTAATCCTCTGCCAAATTGGCAGCCTGTGCGAACCAGGAGGTTAAAGGGGCTGTCTCTCCAAGTTGGGAGATTGATAGTAAAGCAGTTGGAAAGTCAAACCGGAGCACCAGGAGAGGGACTCTTCGTTGAGTTTTAGAAACCTTTCGTATTCACAGTGTGTCCATTCTCTAGGTTTCCCGTACATGTTATAGCTGTAGTAATATTCCCTTCAACCTAGAGAGTTGGGACCCAAGGAATGGGTGCCATGCATTATTGCTTTATAGGGTCTGCATTTGCTCACCCAATATCATCAATCCTCTCAGTCCCAAGTGTCCTGCCTTATGCCACATCCAGCTCTCATTGTAGTTAGGGTCATTCCAGGTTTCATCAGAGACCCTGAAGGAATTGTAAAGAATTTTCGTGTTTTTTTGTTTTGTTTTTGAAATTCCTTTTGATAGTGGGTTTCAGCTGATTCTCGCTGCCATGTTTATGCCAGTGTAGACACACTTGATTCCCTTACGGAGACATATCAATACATAGGTTTTAAGATTCTTACTAGTCAGATATATTCCGCTGCAGGAAATATGGGGTTTTGAGTCCCTTTCACTGAGGAAGGTGTATGTCTTGTCTATTCCATAGTTGGTTTTTGGAACGGTACCTCTGCTTATATCAAACTCTGGTTTCATGCATCACCCCACCTCTCCTTCCCCCTTAAGCAGGCATAAGAGTGTTTTCCAAATGTGAGACTCTGTTCTCTTTCCTAACTCAGTTCAAGTGTAGCCATGTTTACAGCATTTTCATAAGTGATATCTTATGATAAGTTACTTTTTCTGTGTGACTTATTTCACTTAGAATCATCGTACCTGAATCCACTCATTTTGCTGCTACTGGTCTTATGACATTGATTTCATGGCTGAGGGATATTCCATCGTACGTAAGTACCACAATTTTTTGAACCATTTTTATATTTCCTGGGATATTTAAGGTGTACCGAAGTTGAGGTTCTTGTAAGCAGTGCAGCCTTAAATTTTGTGGTGGCTGTGGCTTATTGATTTTCAGTTTTCCCAAGGTATATTCCCTAGACTGGAAGTGCCCTTGGCTCTGTAGCTCTGTTGTTTCCTTGTATTAGGGAACACAATGCACTACTCCAGAGAGGTAGTTGGCAATATATATCCCGCCCATCAGCATAACAAGGCTCCCTGGTCTCCAGGGCCTGTCTTGCCTTTCTGGTATTTACATATTTTGTGGATGTCCCTTTTGACCTGTGGGAAGTGATCCCCTTTGTAGTGCAGATTTGCATTGCCCGCTTCATTGTTTGGCCAAAAAGGGCGTATGCATTTTCTCCTTATATATTCAGGAGAAAACGCATACGCCCTTTTTGGCCAAGTGCAACATTGTCGAAGTTTTGCCCCTCTTCCTGTGCTTTAAAGGCGATTCCAACGTAACTCTTGAAATCTGTTTCCTGCTATTCTGCCTAGCTTTCAAGTCCGCCTCGTTGCCTTCCCTCAACAGATTTTTGGAGGATAGTTGTCCTTTATTACTCTGCCAGTTTGTGAATTGCTGTGCCCCTGAGCTCCATTTTTCAGCTCGTTTTTTGTGAGGTGACCGCAAGTCCAAAATTTTGGTCCAGGACCTGTACTGTTTCCCGGTTGGTGGCTGAGACTTTGGTTAATTCATCTTCCTGTCGGGAAATTAGAGTGACATGTGCCCGTCCAAATGCCTAACAGCTACTCTCTCATTGGTTCTCCCTCCTTCCTTTAATCCTCTGCCAAATTGGCAACATGTGCGAACCAGGAGGTTAAAGGGGCTGTCTCTCCAAGTTGGGAGATTGATAGTAAAGCAGTTGGAAAGTCAAACCGGAGCACCAGGAGAGGGACTACTCGTTGAGTTTTAGAAACCTTTCGTATTCACAGTGTGTCCATTCTCTAGGTTTCCCGTACATGTTATAGCTGTAGTAATATTCCCTTCAACGTGGAGAGTTGGGACCCATGGAATTTGTGCCACGCATTATTGCTTAAAAGGGTCTGCATTTGCTCCCCCAATCTCACCAATCCTCTCAGTCCCAAGTGTCCAGCCTTATGCCACATCTAGCTGTCATTGTAGATAGGGTCATTCCAGGTTTCATCAGAGACCCTGAAGGAATTGTAAAGAATTTCCCTGTTTTTTTGTTTTGTTTTTGAAATTCCTTTGGATAGTGGGTTTGAGCTGATTCTCGCTGCCAAGTGTATGCCAGTCTAGACACACTTGATTCCCTTACTGAGACATATCAATACATAGGTTTTAAGATTCTTACTAGTCAGATATATTCCTCTGCGGTAAATATGGGGTTTGAATCCCTTTCACTGAGGAAGGTGTAGGTCTTGTCTATTCTGTATTTGGGTTATGGAACCATACCTGCTCTAATATCAAACTCTGCTTCTATGCATCACCCCACCTCTCCTTTCCTCTTAAGCAGGCATAAGAGTGTTTTATAAATGTGAGACTCTGTTTCCTTTCCTAATTTATTCCATGTGTTGCCATGTTTACATACCCTTCATAATTGATATGTTATGATAAGTTTTTTTGGTGTGTGATTTATTTCAGTTACAATCATCGTACATGAATCCCGTCATTAAGCTGGTACTGGCCTTATGACATTGATTTCATGGCTGAGGGATATTCCATCGTACATAAGTACCACATTTTCTTTACTATTTCTATCTTTCCTGGGATTTTAAGGTGTCCCGAAGTCGGGGTTCTTGTAAGGAGTGCTGCCCTAAATTTCGGGGTGGCTGTGTCTTATTGATTTTCAGTTTTCCCAAGGTATATTCCCATGACTGGAAGTGCCTTAGGTTGTGAAGCTCTGTTGTTTACTTCTTTTAGGGAACACAATGCACTCGTCCAGTGTGGCTGTTGGCAATTTACATCCCACCCATCCGCATAACAAGGCTCCCTGTTCTCCAGGGCCTGTCTTGAATTTCTTGTTTTTACACATTTTATGGATATCCCTTTTGACTGGTGGGAAGTGATACTTCTTTGTAGTGCAGATTTGCATTGTGAGGATGCTTGGTTGGCCAATATGGGCGTATGCATATTCTCCTGAATATATTCAGGTGAAAACGCATACGCCCTTTATGGACAATTCCATAATTGTCGAAGTTGTGATGTTTTTCCTGTTTTTAAAGGCGATTCCAATGTACTTCTTGAAATCTGTGTCGTGCAATTCTGCCTCATTTTCAAGTCTGCCTCGTGGCTTTCCCTCAACAGATTTTTGCAAGAGAGTAGTCCTTTATAGCTCTGCAAGTTAGTGAATTGCTGTGCTCCTGAGCTCCATTTTTCAACTCGCGTTTTTGTGAGCTGACCGCAAATCCACAGTTTTGCTTCAGGACCTATACAGGTTCCTGGCGGGTGGCAGGCTGAGAGTTTGGTTAATTCTTCTTCGTGACGGGAAATTAGAGTGACATGTGGCCGTCCAAATGCCTACAGCTACTCTCTCATTGGTTCTTCCTCTTCCCTTATATCCTCTGCACAATGTGCCAACTGTGCGAACCAGGAGTTTATAGTGGCTGACTCTCCAAGTTGGGAGATTGATATTAAAGCAGTTGGAATGTCAAGTTGGAGCACAAGGAGAGAAAAAAATTAGTAGAGTTTTAGAAACCTTTCGCCATCAGAGGGTGTCCATTCTCTAGGTTTCCCATACATGTTATAACTGTAGTCATATTCCCTTCTACCTGGAGACTTGAGAACCATGGAATGAGTGGCAGGCATTATTAGTTTAAAGGGTCTGCATTTTCTCACCCAATCTCACCAATCCTCTCAGTCCCAAGTGACCAGCCTTATGCCACATCCAGCTGTCGTTGTAGATAGGGTCATTCCAAGTTTCATCAGAACCCCTGAAGGTATTGTGTAAGAATTTCACTGTTTTTTTGTTTTGTTTTGAAATTCATTTTTATAGTGGGTTTGAGCTGCTTCTCACTGCCGTGTTTATGTCGTTCTGCACACACTTGGTTCCCTTACAGAGATATATCAATACATAGGTTTTAAGATTCTTACTAGTCAGATATATTTCTCTGCGGGGAATAGGGGTGTTGATTCCCATTCACTGAGGAGGGAGTAGGTCTTGTTTATTCTGTATTTGGATTATGAAACGGTACCTGTGCTAATATCAAACTCTGGTTTTGTGTGTCTCCACACCTCTCCTTTCCCCTTAAGCAAGCATAAGTGTGTTTTCTAAATCTGAGACACTGTTCTCTTTCCTAATTCAGTTCATATGTAGCCATGTTTACATTCCCTTCATAAGTGATATCTTATGTCAGAATGCACCATGGCCTTTGTCATAATAATGCTCCATGGCCCCTGTCATCACAATGATCTATGCCCTGGTTATCAGAATGCTCCATGTCCCTTGTCATCACAATTCTCCACGTCCTTTTCATCACAATGTTACATGACACTTCTCATCACAATGTTACATGCCCTTGTCATCACAATTCTCCATGCACTTGTCATTGCAATGTTCCATGAACCCTGTCATAGCAAGGTCCAAGTGTTTGTCATCACAATGCTTCACGACCTTGTCATCAAAATTCTCAATGGCCCTTGTCATCACAATGCTCCGTGCCATTGTCATCACAATGCTCCATGACCCCTGTCATCACAATGCTCCCTGACACCTCTCATCACAATGCTTCATGCCTGTTGTCATTACAGTGCTCCATGATGCTCGTCATCACAATTACCCAGGGTCTCCACATCACAATGCTCCACGGTTTTGCCATCACAATGCTCCATGCCATGGTCCTCTTAAAGCTCAATGTCCCTCGTCCTCACAATTCTCCACTTCCTTGTCATCACAATGATCCATGGTACTTCTCATCACAATGTTATATTCTTTGTCATCACAATACTCCATGCACTTGTCATTGCAATGCTCCATGAACCATGTCATAGGAAGCTCCATGCGCTTGTCATCACAATGTTTCACGACCTGGACATTAAAATTATCAATGGACCTTGTCATCTCAATGCTCCATGCCCTTGTCATCACAATGCTCCTTTACCTTTGTCACAACAATCCTCCATGACACTGGGCATCACAATGCTCCGTGCTATTGTCATCACAATGGAACATGACATATGACATCACAATGCTCCCTGACACCTGTCTTCACAATACTCCATGACCTTGTCATCACAATGCTCCATGTCCTTGTCATCACATTATGCCATGCCCGCTGTCATCACAATAATCCATGAAACTTGTCAGACGAATGCTCCATGCCCCTTTCATCAAAATGCTCCATGAACACTGTCATCAAAATGCACCATGCCCATCATCATAATGCTTCATGCTATTGTCATCACAATGAAATCAAAATGCTCCATGACCTCTGTCATCACAATGCTCCAAACCCTTCTGATCACAATGTTCCATAACACTTGTCATCACAATGCCCCATGACGCTGGTCATCACAATTATCCATGCTCTTCTCATCACAATGCCCCATGACATTTGTCATCACAATGCTCAATACACATGTCATCACAATGCTCCCTGACTCTTGCCATCAGTATGCTCCTTGTACCCTTTCATGACAAGGCTCCATGCCTTTTTCATCACAATGATCCCTGCTCTTTTCATCACAATGCTCCAAGATCCCTGTAATCACAATGCTCCTTGCCCTTGTCATCACAAAGCTCCATGACGCATGTCATCAAAATGCTCCATGGCCTTCTCATCACAATGCTCCATGCCCTTGTCATCACAATGCTCCAAGACCCCAGTAATCACAATGATCCTTGCCTCTTTTCATCACAATGCTCCATGAGACTTGTCATCACAAGGCTCCATGGTCTTCTCATCACAATGCTCCAGGACCTTGTCATCAAAATGCTCCATTCCCTTATCATCACAATGCTCCATGACGCCTGTCATCACAATACTCCATGAACGTTTTCAGCGCAATGCTCCATGACCTTCTCATCACAATGCTCCTTGACCAATATCATCACAATGCTCGATGACCGCTGTCATCACAACGCTCCATGACACCTGACAACACAATGATCCGGGACTGTTGTCATCACAATGCTCCATTCCCTTGTCATCACAATGCTCCATGAATCTTGGGATCACATTGCTTCATGCCCTTGTCATCACAATGCTCCATGTTCCTTGAAATCAAAATGATCCATGACCTCTGTCATCACAATGCTCCAAACCCTTGTGATCACAATGTTCCATAACACTTGTCATCACAACGCTCCGTGATGCCTGTCATCACAATACTCCATGCCCTTTTCATCACAATGCTCCATGACCCTTGTCATCACAATTCTCAATACACTTGTCATCACAATGCTCCTTGACACTTGTCGTCAGGATGCTCCTTGAACCCTGTCACGAAAAGGCTCCATGCCTTTTTCATCACAATGCCCCATGCCGTTTTCATCACAATGCTCCATGCCATTCTCATCAAAATACTCCACAAGATTGTCATCAGAATGCTCCCTGACCCTTGTCATCACAATGCTCCATGCACTTGTCATCTCAATGCTCCCTGACCCTTGTCATCACAATGCTCCAAGCCATTGTCATCACGATGCTCCATTACCTTTGTCATCAGAATCCTCCATGACACTTGGCATCACAATGCTCCATGCCATTGTCATCACAATGGGCCATTACATATGTCATCACAATGCTCCCTGACACCTGTCCTCACAATACTGCATGACCTGGTCATCACAATGCTCCATACCCTTGTCATCACAATGCGCCATTCCAACTGTCATCGCAATAATACATGAAACTTATTAGACCAATGCTCCATGCCCTTGTCATCACAATGCTCCATGCCCTTGTTATCACAATGCTCCATGACCCCTGTCATCACAATGGTCCATGACTCCAATCATCACAATGCTTCATGACCTTTGTCATCACAATGGTCCATGCCCTCATCATCAACAGTCTCTGTGACCATTTTAACCACAATGCTCCATGAACATTTCATCACAATGCTCTTTGACCCTTGTCATCACAATGCTCTATGCCTTTCTCAGCACAATGCTCCTTGACCCTTGTCAACACAATGCTTCATGCGCCTGTCAGCACAATGCTCCATGACCCATGTCATCACAATGAGCCATGCGCTTGTCATCACAGTGCTCCACACTCTTGTCATCACAATGCTCCAAAAACCTTGTCATCACAATGCTCCATGCACTTCTCATCAAAATGCTCTCTCACCACTGATATCACAATGTTACATCACTATTCATCACATTACTCCCTCAGCCCTGTCATCACAATGTTCCATGACACCTGTCATCACAATGCTACATGACCCCTGTCATCACAACGTTCCACGGCCTTGTCATCAAAATGTTCCATGACCCTTGTCATCACAATGCTCCAAGACCCCTGTAATCACAATGCTCCATGCCCTTGTCATCACAAAGCTCCATGACGCATGTCATCAGAATGCTCCATGGCCTTCTGATCACAATATTCCATGCTCTTGCCATCACAATGCTCCATTACACCTGTCATAACAATGCTCCATGACCCCTACCATCACGATGTTCCATGGCCTTGTCATCACAAGGCTCCATGACCCTTCTTATCACAATGCTGCAAGACCACTGTAATAACAATGCTCCATGCCCCTTTTCATCTCAATGATCCATGAACCCTGTTATCACAATGCACCATGCCCATCATCATAATGCTTCATGCTATTGTCATCACAATGAAATCAAAATTCTCCATGACCTCTGTCATCACAATGCTCCAAACCCTTGTGATCACAATGTTCCATAATACTTGTCATCACAACGCCCCATGATGCTGGTCATCACAATTATCCATGGACTTCTCATCACAATGCTCCATGACCTTTGTCATCACAATTCTCAATACACTTGTCATCACAATGCTCCCTGACACCTGTCGTCAGTATGCTCATTGAACCCTGCCATGACAAGGCTCCATGCCTTTTTCATCACAATGATCCATGCCCTTTTCATCACAATGCTCTATGCCATTATCATCACAATACTCCACAAGCTTGTCATCAGAATGCTCCGTGACCCTTTTCATCACAATGATCCATGACCCCTGTCATCACAATGCTCCATGACACCTGTCATCACAATGCTCCATGCCCCATGTCATTAAAGTGCTCAATGATGCTCGTCATCACAATTATCCATGGTCTTCTCATCACAGTGCTCCACGGTATTGCCATCACCGTGCTCCATGCCCTGGTGATCACAATGCTCCATGTCCCTTGTCATCACAATTCTCCACGTCCTTGTCATCACAGTGCTCCGTGACAGTTCTCATCACTATGTTACATGCTCTTGTCATCACAATTCTCCATGCACTTGTCATCGCAATGCCCCATGACCCCTGTCATAGCAAGTTCCATGCCTTTGTTATCACAATGCTTCACGACCTTTTCATCAAAATTCTCGATGCCCGTTGTCATCACAATGCTCCATGCCCTTGTCATCACAATGCTCCACAACCTTGTCATCACAATGCTCCATAAAGATTGTCATCACAATGCTCCATGCACTTCTTATAAAAATGCTCTCTCACCACTGATATCAACATGTTCCCTCACTAGTCATCACAATACACCCACTCCCCTGTCATCACAATGGTCCATAACACCTGTCATGAAAATGTTCCATGACCCCTGACATCTCAATGTTCTATAACCCCTGTCATCAAAATGTTCCATGACACTTTTCATTAAATTGCTCCATGACCCTGTCATCACAATGCTCCCTGCCCTACACAACAGAATGCACCACACCCTTGTCATCAAAATGCTCCATGACCTTTGTCATTACAAAGCTCCATGACCCTTGGCATCACAATGCTGCATGCCATTGTCATCACAATGCTCCATGAAACCTCTCATCACATTGTTCCATGCCCTTGTCATCACAGGCTCCATGATGCTTTTCATCACAATGCTCGATGCCATTCTTATCACAATGCTCCATGCGCTTGTCATTACAATCCTCCATGACCCATGTATCACAGTGTTCCATGCCCTTGTCATCACAAAGCTCCTTGCCCCCTCTCATCACAATAATCCATGAAACTTTTCAGACCAATGCTCCATGCCCTTGTCATCACAATGCTCCATGACCCCTGTCATAACAATGCTCCATGACCCCTGCCATCACAATGTTCCACGGCCTTGTCATCACAAGGCTCCATGACCCTTGTCATCACAATGCTCCAAGAGCCCTGTAATCACAATGCTCCATGCCCTTGTCATCACAAAGTTCCATGACACATGTCATCAGAATGCTCCATGGCCTTCTCATTCACGATGCTCCATTGCCTTGTCATCACAGTGCTCCAAGACTCCTGTAATCACAATGCTCCATGCCCCTTTTCATCTCAATGCTCCATGAACCCTGTCATCACAATACACCATACCCATCATAATAATGCTTCAGGCTATTGTCATCACAATGAAATTAAAATGCTCCATGACCTCTGTCATCACAATGCTCCAAATCCTCGTGATCAAAATGTTCCATAACACTTATCATCACAACGCCCCATGACGCTCGTCATCACAATTATCCATGGCCTTCTCATCACAATGCTCCATGACCTTTGTCATCAAAATGCTCAATACCCTTGTCATCACAATGCTCCCTGACACTTGTCGTCAGTATGCTCCTTGAACCCTGTCATGACCAGGCTCCATGCCTTTTTCATCACAATGATCCATGCCCTTTTCATCACAGTGCTCCAAGACCCCTGCAATCACAATGCTCCATGCCCTTGTCATCACAAAGCTCCATGATGCATGTCATCAGAACGCTCCATGGCTTTCTCATCCCAATGCTCCATGCCCTTGTCATCACAATGCTCCAAGACCCCTGTAATCACAATGCTCCATGTCCCTTTTCATCAGAATGCCCCATGAGACTTGTCATCACAAGGCTCCATGGCCTTCTCATCACAATGCTCCAGTACCTTGTCATCACAATGCTCCATGACGCCTGTCATCACAATACTCCATGAACATTTTCAGCCCAATGCTCCATGACCTTCTCATCACAATGCTCCATGACCACTGTCATCACAACGCTCCATGAACCATGACAACACAATTGTCCGGGACTCTTGTCATCAAAATTCTCCATGAACCTTGTCATCACAATGCTCCATGCGCTTGTCATCACAATCCTCCATGACCCTTGGGATCACATTGCTTCATGCCCTTGTCATCTCGCTCTTGCCTTTCTGGTTTTTACAGATATTCTGATGTCCCTTTTGACCGCTGGGAAGTGACAATTCTTTGTAGTGTGTATTTTCATTGCGTGCTTGCTTGATTGGCCAAAAAGGGCGTATGCGTTTTCTCCTGAATATATTCAGGAGAAAAGGCATACACCCTTTTAGGCCAAGTGCATCACTGTCCAAGTTGTGATGTTTTCCCTGTGCTTTAAAGACGATTCCAATTTACCTCTTGAAATATGTTTTGTGCAATTCTGCCTCATTTTCAAGTCCGCTTCATTGCCTTCCCTCAACAGATTTTTGGAAGAGAGTAGTCCTTTATAACTCTGCAGGTTTTTGAATTGCTGTGCCCCTGAGCTCCAATTTTCAAATCCCATTTTTGTGAGCTGGCTGCAAATCCACAATTTTGCTTCAGGACATAAACTGGTTCCAGGGGTGGCTATATTTGTTCCCTGTGGGTGGCTGAGGCTTTGGTTAATTCTTCTTCCTGACGGGAAATTAGAGTGACATGTGTCCGTCCAAATGCCTACATCTACTCTCTGATTGGTTCTCCCTCTTCCCTTTCATCATCTGCACAATTAGCAAACGGTGCGAACCAGGAGGTTATAGGGGCTGACTATCCTAAGTTGGAAGATTGATAGTAAAGCAGTTGGAATGCCAAACTGGAGCACAAGGAGAGGAAAAATTAGGAGAGTTTTAGAAACCTTTTGCCATCACAGGGTGTCCATTCTCTAGGTTTCCTATACATGTTATAACTGTAGGGATATTCCCTTCTACCTGGAGATTTGGGACCCATGGAATGGTGGCATGCATTACTAATTTAAAGGGTCTGCATTTTCTCTCCCAATCTCACCAGTCCTCTCAGTCCCAAGTGTCCAGCCTTATGTCTCATGCAGCTGTCTTTGCAGATAGGGTCATTCCAGGTTTCATCAGAACCCCTGAAGGAATTGTGAAAGAATTTCGCTGTTTTTTGGTTTTGTTTTTGAAATTCATTTTTATAATGGGGTTGACCTGATTTTCACTGATGTGTTTATGCCGGTCTAGACACAATTGATTCCCTTACGGAGACATATCAATACATAGGTTTCAAGATTATTACCAGTCAGATATATTCCTCTTCAGTGAATAGGGTGTTTTATGTCCAGTTCATTGAGAAAGGAGTAGGTCTTGTCTATTACATATTTGGTATATGGAATGGTATCTGTGCTAATTTCAAACTCTGCTTTTACACATCACCCCACGTCACCTTTCCCCTTAAGGAGGCATAAGTGTGTTTTCTAAATGTGAGACTCTGTTCTCTTTTGAAATTCAGTTCATGTGTAGCCATGTTTACATTCCCTCTATAAGTGATATATTACAATAAGTTTCTTTTTCTTTGTGGCTCATTTCACTTAGCATCATCGTACCTAAAGCCACTCATTATGCTGCTATTGGTCTTATGACATTGATTTTATGTCTGAGTGACATTCCATTGTATATAAGTACCACAATATCTATATCCATTTTTTTCCATTCCTGTGATATTTAAAGTGTAACGAAGTCGAGGTTCTTGTAAACAGAGCAGCCCTAAACTTTGGGCTGGCTGTGTGTTGTGGATTTTTAGTTTTCCCAAAATACACGCCCATGAGTGGAAGTGTGCTATGCTCTGTAGCTATGTTTTAGAAAACAACATACAGTTCTCCAGAGAGGCTGATGGCAATTTACATCCTGTCCATCGGCGTAAGCAGGCTCCCTTTTCTCCATGGAATGTCCTGCATTTGTGGTTTTTACACTATTTATGGATGGCCCTTTTGACTGGAGGTAAGGGACACTTCTATGTAGTGTGGATTTGCAATGCCTGATGGCTTGCTTGGCGAAAAAGGGCGTATGCATTTTTTCCCGAATATATTCAAGAAAATACACATACTCCCTTTTCGGACAAGGGCAACATTGTCGAAATTCTGTCCCTTTTCATGTGCTTTAAAGATGACTCCAATGTACCTCTTAAAATCTGTTTCCTTCAATTCTGCCTTGCATTCAAATCCTCTTCACTGCCTTACCTCAATATATTTCTGGATGATAGTTGTCCTTTATAACTCTGCAAGTTTGTGAATTGCTGTGCCACTGATTTCCATTTTTCAACTCGCCTATTTGTGAGCTGGCTGCAATACCGCAGGATGGCTTTAGACCCTAGTCTGGTTCCGTGGCTTCAGGCTGAGCCTTTGGTTAATTCTTCTTCCTGATGGGAAACTAGAGTGACATGTGCCCATCCAAACACCTACAGCTAATCTCTCACTTGTTTCCCCTCTTCCTGTACATACACTGCACAATTTGCAAACTGTGCATAACAGGAGGGTAAAGGCGCTGACACTCCAAGTGGGGAGATTTTTAGTAATGAAGATGGAATGGCGAAGCCGAGCACGACGACAGGAAAAATGAGGTACCTTTTAGAAAACTTTCCCAATTCCACAGTGTACCATCCACTGGGTTTCCCATGCATGTTTTAACTGTAGGAAGATTCCCTTAAACCTGGAGAGTTGGGACCACTAGAAGGGGTAGCCCACAGTATTGCTCTAAGTGGTGTTCTTTTGCTCACACAACCTCAGCAATCTTGTCATCCCCAAGTGTCCAGTCTTATGTCTCATCCACCTGTGGGTGTAAAGGTGGTCAATCCAGGTTGCATCACAGGCCCTGAACTTAATTTTTAAGACTTTCTCAGTGTTTCGCTGCTTTTGCACTTTGCTTTTGAAATTTATTTTTACAAGGGGGCTTAGCTGAATTTCAGTGCTGTGTTCATGCCGTTATACACACACATGATTCCTGTATGTAGACATGAGAATACATATGTTTTAAAATTCTTAGAGTCAGATATATTCCTCTGCAATGAATAGGGATATTTAGTCTAGTTCATTGTGCCAGGAGTAGGTGTTGTCTATTACATACATGGTTTATGTAACGATATCTGTGCTAATTTAAACCTGTGGTTTTATGCATCACCCCACCTCGTCTGTCCCCTTAAGCAGGCAGAAGATTGTTTTCTAAATGTGTGACCCTGTTGTGTATCTAATTCAGTTCATGTGTAGCCATGTGTACATTCCCACTATGAGTGATATCTTATGATAACATTTGCTACTCTGTTATCTTTCCTAACTATGTTCAAGTGTAGCCATGTTTACAGGATCTTCATAAGTGATATTTTATGATAAGTTTCTTTTTCTCGGGGACTTATTTCACTTAGAATCATCGTACCTGAATCCACTCATTTTGCTGCTACAGGCCTTATGACATTGATCTCATGGCTGAGGGATATTCCATCGTACGTAAGTACCACAATTTTTTGAACCATTTTTATATTTCCTGGGTTATTTAAGGTGTACCCAAGTTGAGGTTCTTGTAAGCAGTGCAGCCCTAAATTTTAGGGTGATTCTAGCTTATTGAGTTTCAGTTTTCCCAAGGTATATTCCCTAGACTGGAAGTGTCCTTGGCTCTGTAGCTCTGTTGTTTACTTGTTTTAGGAAACACAATGCAGTCCTCCAGAGAGGCAGTTGGCAATTTACATCCCGCCCATGAGCATAACAAGGCTCCCTGGTCTCCAGGGCCTGTCTTGCCTTTCTGGTTTTTACAAATTTTGCGGATGTCCCCTTTGACCGGTGGGAAGTGATACTTCTTTGTAGTGCAGATTTGCATTGCCCGCTTGCTTGCTTGGCCAAAAAGGGCGTATGCGTTTTCTCCTGAATATATTTGCTTGCTTGCTTGGCCAAAAAGGGCGTATGCGTTTTCTCCTCAATATATTCAGGAGAAAACGCATACGCCCTTTTTGGCCAAGTGCATCATTGTCGAAGTTTTGACCCTCTTCCTGTGCTTTAAGGGCGATTCCAACGTACCTCTTGAAATCTGTTTCCTGCTATTCTGCCTAGGTTTCAAGTCCTCCTCGTTGCCTTCCCTCAACAGGTTTTTGGACGATAGTTGTCCTTTATTACTCTGCCAGTTAGTGAATTGCTGTGCCCCTTAGCACCATTTTTCAACTTGTTGTTTGTGATCTCACCGCAAGTCCAAAATTTTGGTTCAGGACCTATACTGGTTCCCTGTGGGTGGCTGAGCCTTTGGTTAATTCTTCTTCCTGTCGGGAAATTAGAGTGACTTGTGCCCGTCCAAATGCCTAACAGCTACTCTCTCATTGGTTCTCCCTCTTCCCTTTCATCCTCTGCCAAATTGGCAACCGGTGCGAACCAGGAGGTTAAAGGGGCTGTCTCTCCAAGTTCGGAGATTGATAGTAAAGCAGATGGAATGTCAAATCGGAGCACTAGGAGAGGGACTATTCGTTGCGTTTTAGAAACATTTCGTATTCACAGTGTGTCCATTCTCTAGGTTTCCCGTACATGTTATAGCTGTCGTAATATTCCCTTAAACTTGGAGAGTTGGGACCAATGGAATTGGTGCCATGCATTATTGCTTTAAAGGGTCTGTATTTGCTCACCCAATCTCACCAATCCTCTCAGTCCCAAGTGTCCAGCCTTATGCCACATCCAGCTGTCATTGTAGATAGGGTCATTCCAGGTTTTATCAGAGTCCCTGAAGGAATTGTAAAGAATTTCCCTTTTTTTTGTTTTGTTTTTGAAATTCCTTTTTATAGTGGGTTTCTGCTGATTCTCGCTGCCATGTTTATGCCAGTCTAGACACACTTGATTCCCTTACGGAGACATATCAATACATAGGTTTTAAGATTATTACTAGTCAGATACATTCCTCTGCAGGAAATATGGGGTTTTGAGTCCCTTTCTCTGAGGAAAGTGTAGGTCTTGTCTATTCCATAGTTGGTTTTTGGAACGGTACCTGTGCTTATATCAAACTCTGGTTTTATGCATCACCCCACCTCTCCTTCCCCCTTAAGCAGGCATAAGAGTGTTTTCCAAATGTGAGACTCTGTTCTCTTTCCTAACTCAGTTCAAGTGTAGCCATGTTTACAGGATCTTCATAAGTGATATCTTATGATAAGTTTCTTTTTCTGTGTCACTTATTTCACTTAGAATCATCGTACATGAATCCACTCATTTTGCTGCTACTGGTCTTATGACATTGATTTCATGGCTGAGGGATATTCCATCGTACATAAGTACCACAATTTTTTGAACCATTTTTATATTTCCTGGGATTTTTAAGGTGAACCCAAGTTGAGGTTCTTGTAAGCAGTGCAGCCCTAAATTTTGGGGTGGCTCTGGCTTATTGATTTTCAGTTTTCCCAAGGTATATTCCCTAGACTGGAAGTGCCCTTGGCTCTGTAGCTCTGTTGTTTACTTGTTTTAGGGAACACAATGCACTCCTCCAGAGAGGCAGTTGGCAATTTACATCCCGCCCATCAGCATAACAAGGCTCCCTGTTCTCCAGGGCCTGTCTTGCCTTTCTGGTTTTTACACATTTTGCGGATGTCCCTTTTGACCGGTGGGAAGTGATACTTCTTTGTAGTGCAGATTTGCATTGCCCGCTTGCTTGCTTGGCCAAAAAGGGCGTATTCGTTTTCTGCTGAATATATTCAGGAGAAAACGCATACGCCCTTTTTGGCCAAGTGCATCATTGTCGAAGTTGTGCCCCTCTTCCTGTGCTTTAAAGGCGATTCCAACGTACCTCTTGAAATCTGTTTCCTGCTATTCTGCCTAGCTTTCAAGTCCGCCTCGTTGCCTTCCCTCAACAGATTTTTGGACGATAGTTGTCCTTTATTACTCTGCCAGTTTGTGAATTGCTGTGCCCCTGAGCTCCATTTTTCAACTCGTATTTTGTAAGCTGACCGCAAGTCCAAAATTTTGGTTCACGACCTATACTGGTTCCCGGTGGGTGGCTGAGACTTTGTTTAATTCTTCTTCCTGTCGGGAATTTAGAGTGACATGTGCCCGTCCAAATTCCTAACAGCTACGCTCTCATTGGTTCTCCCTCTTCCCTTTCATCCTCTGCCAAATGGGCAACATGTGCGAACCAGGAGGTTAAAGGGGCTGTCTCTCCAAGTTGGGAGATTGATAGTAAAGCAGTTGGAAAGTCAAACTGGAGCACCAGGAGAGAGACTATTCGTTGCGTTTTAGAAACCTTTCGTATTCACAGTGTGTCCATTCTCTAGGTTTCCCGTACATGTTATAGTTGTAGTAATATTCCCTTCAACCTGGAGAGTTGGGACCCATGGAATTGGTGCCACGCATTATTGCTTTAAAGGGTCTGCATTTGCTCACCCAATCTCACCAATCCTCTCAGTCCCAAGTGTCCAGCCTTATGCCACATCCAGCTGTCATTGTAGATAGGGTCATTCCAGGTTTCATCAGAGACCCTGAAGGAATTGTAAAGAATTTCCCTGTTTTTTTGTTTTGTTTTTGAAATTCCTTTTGATAGCGGGTTTCAGCTGATTCTCGCTGCCATGTTTATGCCAGTCTAGACACACTTGACTCCCTAATGGAGACATATCAATACATAGGTTTTAAGATTCTTACTAGTCAGATATATTCCTCTGCGGGAAATATGGCGTTTTGAGTCCCTTTCACTGAGGAAGGTGTAGGTCTTGTCTATTCCATAGTTGGTTTTTGGAACGGTACCTGTGCTCTTATCAAACTCTGGTCTTATGCGTCACCCCACCTCTCCTTCCCCCTTAAGCAGGCATAAGAGTGTTTTCCAAATGTGAGACTCTGTTCTCTTTCCTAACTCAGTTCAAGTGTAGCCATGTTTACAGGATCTTCATAAGTGATATCTTATGATATGTTTCGTTTTCTGTGTGACTTATTTCACTTAGAATCATCGTACCTGAATCCACTCATTTTGCTGCTACTGGTCTTATGACATGGATTTCATGGCTGAGGGATATTCCATCGTACGTAAGTACCACAATTTTTTGAACCATTTTTATATTTCCTGGGATATTTAAGGTGTACCCAAGTTGAGGTTCTTGTAAGCAGTGCAGCCCTAAATTTTGGGGTGGCTCTGGCTTATTGATTTTCAGTTTTCCCAAGGTATATTCCCTAGACTGGAAGTGCCCTTGGCTCTGTAGCTCTGTTGTTTACTTGTTTTAGGGAACACAATGCACTCCTCCAGAGAGGCAGATGGCAATATACATCCCGCCCATCAGCATAACAAGGCTCTCTGTTCTCCAGGGCCTGTCTTGCCTTTCTGGTTTTTACACATTTTGTGGATGTCCCTTTTGACCGGTGGGAAGTGATACTTCTTTGTAGTGCAGATTTGCATTGCCCGCTTGCTTGCTTGGCCAAAAAGGGCGTATGCGTTTTCTGCTGAATATATTCAGGAGAAAACGCATACGACCATTTTGGCCAAGTGCATCATTGTCGAAGTTGTGCCCCTCTTCCTGTGCTTTCAAGGCGATTCCAAGGTACCTCTGGAAATCTGTTTCCTGCTATTGTGCCTTGCTTTCAAGTCCGCCTCGATACCTTCCCTCAACAGATTTTTGGACGATAGTTGTCCTTTATTACTCTGCCAGTTTGTGAATTGCTGTGCCCCTGAGCTCCATTTTTCAACTCGTTTTTTGTGAGCTGACCGCAAGTCCAAAATTTTGGTTCAGGACCTATACTGGTTCCCGGTGGGTGGCTGAGACTTTGGTTAATTCTTCTTCCTGTCAGGAAATTAGAGTGACATGTGCCCTTCCAAATGCCTAATAGCTACTCTCTCATTGGTTCTCCCTCTTCCCTTTCATCCTCTGCCAAATTGGCAACCTGTGTGAACCAGGATGTTAAAGGGGCTGTCTCTCCAAGTTGGGAGATTGATAGTAAAGCAGTTGGAAAGTCAAACCGGAGCACCAGGAGAGGGACTATCCGTTGAGTTTTAGAAACTTTTCGTATTCACAGTGTGTCCATTCTCTAGGTTATCTGTACATGATATATCTGTAGTAATATTCCCTTCAACCTGGAGAGTTGGGACCCATGGAATTGGTTCCACGCATTATTGCTTTAAAGTGTCTGCATTTGCTCACCCAATCTCACCAATCCTCTCAGTCCCAAGTGTCCAGCCTTATGCCACATCCAGCTGTCATTGTAGATAGGGTCATTCCAGGTTTCATCAGAAACCCTGAAGGAATTGTAAAGAATTTCCCTGTTTTTTTGTTTTGTTTTTGAAATTCCTTTTGATAGTGGGTTTCAGCTGATTCTCGCTGCCATGTTTATGCCAGTCTAGACACACTTGATTCCCTTACGGAGACATATCAATACATAGGTTTTAAGATTCTTACTAGTCAGATATATTCCTTTTCGGGAAATATGGGCTTTTGAGTCCCTTTCACTGAGGAAGGTGTAGGTCTTGTCTATTCCATAGTTGGTTTTTGGAACGGTCCCTGTGTTTATATCAAACTCTGGTTTTATATATCACCCCACCTCTCCTTCCCCCTTAAGCAGGCATAAGAGTGTTTTCCAAATGTGAGACTCTGTTCTCTTTCCTAACTCAGTTCAAGTGTAGCCATGTTTACAGGATCTTCATAAGTGATATCTTATGATAAGTTTCTTTTTCTGTGTGACTTATTTCACTTAGAATCATCATACCTGAATCCACTCTTTTTGCTGCTACTGGTCTTATGACATTGATTTCATGGCTGAGGGATATTCCATTGTACGTAAGTAGCACAATTTTTTGAACCATTTTTATATTTCCTGGGATATTTAAGGTGTACCCAAGTTGAGGTTCTTGTAAGCAGTGCAGCCCTAAATTTTGGGGTGGCTCTGTCTTATTGATTTTCCGTTTTCCCAAGGTATATTCCATAGACTGGAAGTGCCCTTGGCTCTGTAGCTCTGTTGTTTACTTGTTTTAGGGAACACAACACACTCCTCCAGAGAGGCAGTTGGCAATTTCCATCCCGCCCATCAGCATAACAAGGCTCCCTGTTCTCCAGGGCCTGTCTTGCCTTTCTGGTTTTCACACATTTTGCGGATGTCCCTTTTGACCGGTGGGATGAGCTACTTCTATGTAGTGCAATTTTGCATTGCCCGCTTGCTTGCTTGGCCAAAATGCGTATGCGTTTTCTCGTGAATATATTCAGGAGAAAACGCATACGCCCTTTTTGGCCAAGTGCATCATTGTCGAAGTTGTGCCCCTCTTCCTGTGCTTTCAAGGCGATTCCAACGTACCTCTTGAAATCTGTTTCCTGCTATTGTGCCTAGCTTTCAAGTCCGCCTCGTTGCCTTCCCTAAACAGATTTTTGGACGATAGTTGTCCTTTATTACTCTGCCAGTTTGTGAATTGCTGTGCCCCTGAGCTCCATTTTTCAACTCGTTTTTTGTGAGCTGACCGCAAGTCCAAAATTTTGGTTCAGGACCTATACTGGTTCCCGGTGGGTGGCTGAGACTTTGGTTCATTATTCTTCCTATCAGGAAATTAGAGTGACATGTGCCCGTCCAAATGCCTAACAGCTACTCTCTCATTGGTTCTCCCTCTTCCATAACATCCTCTGCCAAATTGGCAACCTGTGCGAACCAGGAGGTTAAAGGGGCTGTCTCTCCAAGTTGGGAGATTGATAGTAAAGCAGTTGGAAAGTCAAACCGGAGCACCAGGAGAGGGACTATTCGTTGAGTTTTAGAAACCTTTCGTATTCACAGTGTGTCCATTCTCTAGGTTTCCTGTACATGTTATAGCTGTAGTAATATTCCCTTCAACCTGGAGAGTTGGGACCCATGGAATTGGTGCCACGCATTATTGCTTTAAAGGGTCTGCATTTGCTCACCCAATCTCACCAATCCTCTCAGTTCCAAGTGTCCAGCCTTATGCCACATCCAGCTGTCATTGTAGATAGGGTCATTCCAGGTTTCATCAGAGAACCTGAAGGAATTGTAAAGAATTTCCCTGTGTTTTTGTTTTGTTTTTGAAATTCCTTTTGATAGCGGTTTTCAGCTGATTCTCGCTGCCATGTTTATGCCAGTCTAGACACACTTGATTCCCTTATTGAGACATATCAATACATAGGTTTTAAGATTCTTACTGGTCAGATATATTCCTCTGCGTGAAATATGGAGTTTTGAGTCCCTTTCACTGAGGAAGGTGTAGGTCTTGTCTATTCCATAGTTGGTTTTTGGAACGGTACCTGTGCTTATATCAAACTCTGGTTTTATGCATCACCCCACCTCTCCTTCCCCCTTAAGCAGGCATAAGTGTGTTTTCCAAATGTGAGACTCTGTTCCCTTTCCTAACTCAGTTCAAGTGTAGCCATGTTACAGGATCTTCATAAGTGATATATTATGATAAGTTTCTTTTTCTGTGTGACTTATTTCACTGAGAATCATCGTACCTGAATCCACTCATTTTGCTGCTACTGGTCTTATGACATTGATTTCATGGCTGAGGGATATTCCGTCGTACGTAAGTACCACAATTTTTTGAACCATTTTTATATTTCCTGGGATTTTTAAGGTGAACCCAAGTTGAGGTTCTTGTAAGCAGTGCAGCCCTAAATTTTGAGGTGGCTCTGTCTTATTGATTTTCAGTTTTTCCAAGGTATATTCCCTAGACTGGAAGTGCCCTTGGCTCTGTAGCTCTGTTGTTTACTTGTTTTAGGGAACACAATGCACTCCTCCAGAGAGGCAGTTGGCAATTTACATCCCGCCCATCAGCATAACAAGGCTCCCTGGTCTCCAGGGCCTGTCTTGCCTTTCTGGTTTTTACATATTTTGAGGATGACCCCTTTGACCAGTGGGAAGTGATACTTCTTTGTAGTGCAGATTTGCATTGCCCGCTTCCTTGCTTGACCAAAAATGGCGTATGCGTTTTCTCCTGAATATATTCAGGAGAAAACGAATACGCCCTTTTTGGCAAAGTGCATCATTGCCGAAGTTGTGCCCCTCTTACTGTGCTTTAAAAGTGATTCCAACGTACCTCTTGAAATCTGTTTCAAGCTATTCTGCCTAGCTTTCAAGTCCGCCTCGTTGCCTTCCCTCAACAGATTTTTGGACGATAGTTGTCCTTTATTACTCTGCCAGTTTGTGAATTGCTGTGCCCCTGAGCTCCATTTTTCAACTCGTTTTTTTGTGAGCTGACCCCAAGTGCAAAATTTTGGTTCAGTACCTATGCTGGTTCAAGGTGGGTGGCTGAGACTTTGGTTAATTATTATTCCTGTCGGGAAATTAGGGTGACATGTTCCCGTCCAAATGCCTAACAGCTACTCTCTCATTGGTTCTCCCTCTTCCCTTTCATCCTCTGCCAAATTGGCAACCTGTGCGAACCAGGAGGTTAAAGGGGCTGTCTCTCCAAGTTGGGAGATTGATAGTAAAGCAGTTGGAAAGTCAAACCGGAGCACCAGCAGAGGGACTATTCATTGAGTTTTAGAAACCTTTCGTATTCACAGTGTGTCCATTCTCTAGGTTTTCCGTACAGGTTATAGCTGTAGTAATATTCCCTTCAACCTGGAGAGTTGGGACCCATGGAATTGGTGCCACGCATTATTGCTTTAAAGGGTCTATATTTGCTCACCCAATCTCACCAATCCTCTCAGTCCCAAGTGTCCAGCCTTATGCCACATCCAGCTGTCATTGTAGATAGGGTCATTCCAGGTTTTATCAGAGTCCCTGAAGGAATTGTAAAGAATTTCCCTTTTTTTTGTTTTGTTTTTGAAATTCCTTTTTATAGTGGGTTTCTGCTGATTCTCGCTGCCATGTTTATGCCAGTCTAGACACACTTGATTCCCTTACGGAGACATATCAATACATAGGTTTTAAGATTATTACTAGTCAGATACATTCCTCTGAAGGAAATATGGGGTTTTGAGTCCCTTTCTCTGAGGAAAGTGTAGGTCTTGTCTATTCCATAGTTGGTTTTTGGAACGGTACCTGTGCTTATATCAAACTCTGGTTTTATGCATCACCCCACCTCTCCTTCCCCCTTAAGCAGGCATAAGAGTGTTTTCCAAATGTGAGACTCTGTTCTCTTTCCTAACTCAGTTCAAGTGTAGCCATGTTTACAGGATCTTCATAAGTGATATCTTATGATAAGTTTCTTTTTCTGTGTGACTTATTTCACTTAGAATCATCGTACCTGAATCCACTCATTTTGCTGCTACTGGTCTTATGACATGGATTTCATGGCTGAGGGATATTCCATCGTACATAAGTACCACAATTTTTTGAACCATTTTTATATTTCCTGGGATTTTTAAGGTGAACCCAAGTTGAGGTTCTTGTAAGCAGTGCAGCCCTAAATTTTGGGGTGGCTCTGGCTTATTGATTTTCAGTTTTCCCAAGGTATATTCCCTAGACTGGAAGTGCCCTTGGCTCTGTAGCTCTGTTGTTTACTTGTTTTAGGGAACACAATGCACTCCTCCAGAGAGGCAGTTGGCAATTTACATCCCGCCCATCAGCATAACAAGGCTCCCTGTTCTCCAGGGCCTGTCTTGCCTTTCTGGTTTTTACACATTTTGCGGATGTCCCTTTTGACCGGTGGGAAGTGATACTTCTTTGTAGTGCAGATTTGCATTGCCCGCTTGCTTGCTTGGCCAAAAAGGGCGTATTCGTTTTCTGCTGAATATATTCAGGAGAAAACGCATACGCTGTTTTTGGCCAAGTGCATCATTGTCAAAGTTCTGCCCCTCTTCCTGTGCTTTAAAGGTGATTCCAACGTACCTCTTGAAATCTGTTTCCTGCTGTTGTGCCTAGCTTTCAAGTCCGCCTCGTTGCCTTCCCTCAACAGATTTTTGGACGATAGTTGTCCTTTATTACTCGGCCAGTTTGTGAATTGCTGTGCCCTTGAGCTCCGTTTTTCAAGTCGTTTTTTGTGAGCTGACCACAAGTCCAAAATTTTGGTTCAGGACCTATACAGGTTCCCGGTGGTTGGCTGAGACTTTGGTTCATTCTTATTCCTGTCAGGAAATTAGAGTGACATGTGCCCGTCCAAATGCCTAACAGCTACTCTCTCATTGGTTCTCCCTCTTCCCTTTCATCCTCTGCCGAACTGGCAACCTGTGTGAACCAGGAGGTTAAAGGGGCTGTCTCTCCAAGTTGGGAGATTGATAGTAAAGCAGTTGGAAAGTCAAACCGGAGCACCAGGAGAGGGACTATTCGTTGAGTTTTAGAAACCTTTCGTATTCACAGTGTGTCCATTCTCTAGGTTTCCCATACATTTTATAGCTGTAGTAATATTCCCTTCAACCTGGAGAGTTGGGACCCATGGAATTGGTGCCATGCATTATTGCTTTAAAGTGTCTGCATTTGCTCACCCAATCTCATCAATCCTCTCAGTCCCAAGTGTCCAGCCTTATGCCACATCCAGCTGTCATTGTAGATAGGGTCATTCCAGGTTTCATCAGAGACCCTGAAGGAATTGTAAAGAATTTCCCTGTTTTTTTGTTTTGTTTTTGAAATTCCTTTTGATAGTGGGTTTCAGCTGATTCTCGCTGCCATGTTTATGCCAGTCTAGACACACTTGACTCCCTTATGGAGACATATCAACACATAGGTTTTAAGATTCTTACTAGTCAGATATATTCCTCTGCGGGAAATATGGGGTTTTGAGTCCCTTTCACTGAGGAAGGTGTAGGTCTTGTCTATTCCATAGTTGGTTTTTGGAACGGTACCTGTGCTTATATCAAACTCTGCTTTTATGCATCACCCCACCTCTCCTTCCCCCTTAAGCAGGCATAAGAGTGTTTTCCAAATGTGAGACTCTGTTCTCTTCCCTAACTCAGTTCAAGTGTAGCCTTGTTTACAGGATCTTCATAAGTGATATCATATGATAAGTTTCTTTTTCTGTGTGACTTATTTCACTTAGGATCATCATACCTGAATCCACTCATTTTGCTGCTACTGGTCTTATGACATTGATTTCATGGCTGAGGGATATTCCATCGTACGTAAGTAGCACAATTTTTTGAACCATTTTTATATTTCCTGGGATATTTAAGGTGTACCCAAGTTGAGGTTCTTGTAAGCAGTGCAGCCCTAAATTTTGGGGTGGCTCTGTCTTATTGATTTTCAGTTTTCCCAAGGTATATTCCCTAGACTGGAAGTGCCCTTGGCTCTGTAGCTCTGTTGTTTACTTGTTTTAGGGAACACAATGCACCCCTCCAGAGAGGCAGTTGGCAATTTACATCCCGCCCATCAGCATAACAAGGCTCCCTCGTCTCCACGGCCTGTCTTGCCTTTCTGGATTTCACACATTTTGCGGATGTCCCTTTTGACCGGTGGGAAGTGTTACTTCTTTGTAGTGCATTTTTGCATTGCCCGCTTGCTTGCTTGGCCAAAAAGGGAGTATGCCTTTTCTGCTGAATATATTCAGCAGAAAACGCATACACCCTTTTTGGCCAAGTGCATCATTGTTGAAGTTGTGCCCCTCTTCCTGTGCTTTCAAGGCGATTCCAACGTACCTCTTGAAATCTGTTTCCTGCTATTTTGCCTAGCTTTCAAGTCCGCCTCGTTGCCTTCCCTCAACAGATTTTTGGACGATAGTTGTCCTTTATTACTCTGCCAGTTTGTGAATTGCTGTGCCCCTGAGCTCCATTTTTCAACTCGTATTTTGTAAGCTGACCGCAAGTACAACATTTTGGTTCACGACCTATAATGGTTCCCGGTGGGTGGCTGAGACTTTGTTTAATTCTTCTTCCTGTCGGGAATTTAGAGTGACATGTGCTCGTCCAAATGCCTAACAGCTACGCTCTCATTGGTTCTCCCTCTTCCCTTTCATCCTCTGCCAAATTGGCAACATGTGCGAACCAGGAGGTTAAAGGGGCTGTCTCTCCATGTTGGGAGATTGATAGTAAAGCAGTTGGAAACTCAAACTGGAGCACCAGGAGAGAGACTATTCGTTGAGTTTTAGAAACCTTTGATATTCACAGTGTGTCCTTTCTCTAGGTTTCCCGTACATGTTTTAGTTGTAGTAATATTCCCTTCAACCTGGAGAGTTGGGACCCAAGGAATTGGTGCCACGCATTATTGCATTAAAGGGTCTGCATTTGCTCACCCAATCTCACCAATCCTCTCAGTCCCAAGTGTCCAGCCTTATGCCAAATCCTGCTGTCATTATAGATAGGGTCATTCCAGGTTTCATCAGAGACCCTGAAGGAATTGTAAAGAATTTCCCTGTTTTTTTGTTTTGTTTTTGAAATTCCTTTTGATAGTGGGTTTCAGCTGATTCTCGCTGCCATGTTTATGCCAGTGTAGAAACACTTGATTCCCTTACGGAGACATATCAATACATAGGTTTTAAGATTCTTACTAGTCAGATATATTCCTCTGCGGGAAATATGGCGTTTTGAGTCCCTTTCACTGAGGAAGGTGTAGGTCTTGTCTATGCCATAGTTGGTTTTTGGAACGGTACCTGTGTTTATATCAAATTCTGGTTTTATGCATCACCCCACCTCTCCTTCCCCCTTAAGCAGGCATAAGAGTGTTTTCCAAATGTGAGACTCTGTTCTCTTTCCTAACTCAGTTCAAGTGTAGCCATGTTTACAGGATCTTCATAAGTGATATCTTATGATAAGTTTCTTTTTCTGTGTGACTTATTTCACTTAGGATCATCATACCTGAATCCACTCATTTTGCTGCTACTGGTCTTATGACATTGATTTCATGGCTGAGGGATATTCCATCGTACGTAAGTAGCACAATTTTTTGAACCATTTTTATATTTCCTGGGATATTTAAGGTGTACCCAAGTTGAGGTTCTTGTAAGCACTGCAGCCCTAAATTTTGGGGTGGCTCTGTCTTATTGATTTTCAGTTTTCCCAAGGTATATTCCCTAGACTGGAAGTGCCCTTGGCTCTGTAGCTCTGTTGTTTACTTGTTTTAGGGAACACAATGCACCCCTCCAGAGAGGCAGTTGGCAATTTACATCCCGCCCATCAACATAACAAGGCTCCCTGGTCTCCAGGGCCTGTCTTGCTTTCTGGTTTTCACACATTTTGCGGTTGTCCCTTTTGACCGGTGGGATGAGATACTTCTTTGTAGTGCAATTTTGCATTGCCCGCTTGCTTGCTTGGCCAAAATGCGTATGCGTTTTCTCCTGAATATATTCAGGAGAAAATGCATACGCCCTTTTTGGCCAAGTGCATCATTGTTGAAGTTGTGCCTCTCTTCCTGTGCTTTCAAGGCGATTCCAACGTACCTCTTGAAATCTGTTTCCTGCTATTGTGCCTAGCTTTCAAGTCCGCCACGTTGCCTTCCCTCAACAGATTTTTGGACGATAGTTGCCCTTTATTACTCGGCCAGTTTGTGAATTGCTGTGCCCCTGAGCTCCATTTTTCAAATCGTTTTTGGTGAGCTGACCGCAAGTCCAAAATTTTGGTTCAGGACCTATACTGGTTCCCGGTGGGTGGCTGAGACTTTGGTTCATTCTTCTTTCTGTCAGGAAATTAGGGTGACATGTGCCCGTCCAAATGCATAACAGCTACTCTCTCATTGGTTCTCCCTCTTCCCTTTCATCCTCTGCCAAAGTGGCAACCTGTGCGAACCAGGAGGTTAAAGGGGCTGTCTCCCCAAGTTGGGAGATTGATAGTAAAGCAGTTGGAAAGTCAAACCTGAGCACCAGGAGAGGGACTATTCGTTGAGTTTTAGAAACCTTTCGTATTCACAGTGTGTCCATTCTCTAGGTTTCCCGTACATGTTATAGCTGTAGTAATATTCCCTTCAACCTGGAGAGTTGGGACCCATGGAATTGTAGCCACGCATTATTGCTTTAAAGGGTCTGCATTTGCTCACCCAATCTCATCAATCCTCTCAGTTCCAAGTGTCAGGCCTTATGCCACATCCAGCTGTCATTGTAGATAGGGTCATTCCAGGTTTCATCAGAGACCCTGAAGGAATTGTAAAGAATTTCCCTGTTTTTCTGCTTTGTTTTTGAAATTCCTTTTGATAGTGGGTTTCAGCTGATTCTCGCTGCCATGTTTATGCCAGTCTAGACACACTTGATTCCCTTACGGAGACATATCAATACATAGGTTTTAAGATTCTTACTAGTCAGATATATTCCTCTGCGGGAAATATGGGCTTTTGAGTCCCTTTCACTGAGGAAGGTGTAGGTCTTGTCTATTCAATAGTTGGTTTTTGGAACGGTACCTGTGCTTATATCAAACTCTGTTTTTATGCATAAACCCACCTCTCCTTCCCCCTTAAGCAGGCATAAGAGTGTTTTCCAAATGTGAGACTCTGTTCTCTTTCCTAACTCAGTTCAAGTGTAGCCATGTTTACAGCATCTTCATAAGTGATATCTTATGATAAGTTTCTTTTTCTGTGTGACTTATTTCACTTAGAATCATCGTACCTGAATCCACTCATTTTGCTGCTACTGGTCTTATGACATTGATTTCATGGCTGAGGGATATTCCATCTTACGTAAGTACCACAATTTTTTGAACCATTTTAATATTTCCTGGGATACTTAAGGTGTACCCAAGTTGAGGTTATTGTAATCAGTGCAGCCCTAAAGTTTGGGGTGGCTCTGGCTTATTGATTTTCAGTTTTCCCAAGGTATATTCCCTAGACTGGAAGTGCCCTTGGCTCTGTAGCTCTGTTGTTTACTTGTATTAGGGAACACAACACACTCCTCCAGAGAGGCAGTTGGCAATTTACATCCCGCCCTTCAGCATAACAAGGCTCCCTGGTCTCCAGGGCCTGTCTTGCCTTTCTGGTATTCACACATTTTGCGGATGTCCCTTTTGACTGGTGGGAATAGATACTTCTTTGTAGCGCATTTTTGCATTGCCCGCTTGCTTTCTTGGCCAAAAAGGGCGTATGCGTTTTCTTCTGAATATATTCAGGAGAAAACACATATGCTCTTTTTGGCCAAGTGCATCATTGTCGAAGTTGTGCCCCTCTTCCTGTGCTTTCAAGGCGATTCCAATGTACCTCTTGAAATCTGTTTCCTGCTATTCTGCCTAGCTTTCAAGTCCGCCTCGTTGCCTTCCCTCAACAGATTTTTGGACGATAGTTGTCCTTTATTACTCTGCCAGTTTGTGAATTGCTGTGCCCCTGAGCTCCATTTTTCAAGTCGTTTTTTGTGAGCTGAACGCAAGTCCAAAATTTTGGTTCAGGACATATACAGGTTCCCGGTGGGTGGCTGAGACTTTGGTTAATTCTTCTTCCTGTCGGGAAATTAGAGTGAAATGTGCCCGTCCAAATGCCTAACAGCTACTCTCTCATTGGTTCTCCCTCTTCCCTTTCATTCTCTGCCAAATTGGCAACCTGTGCGAACCAGGAGGTTAAAGGGGCTGTCTCTCCAAGTTGGGAGATTGATAGTAAAGCAGTTGGAAAGTCAAACCGGAGCACCAGGAGAGGGACTATTCGTTGAGTTTTAGAAACCTTTCGTATTCACAGTGTGTCCATTCTCTAGGTTTCCCGTACATGTTATAGCTGTAGTAAAATTCCCTTCAACCTGGAGAGTTGGGACCCATGGAATTGGTGCCACACATTATTGCTTTAAAGGGTCTGCATTTGCTCACCCAATCTCACCAATCCTCTCAGTTCCAAGTGTCCAGCCTTATGCCACATCCAGCTGTCATTGTAGATAGGGTCATTCCAGGTTTCATCAGAGAACCTGAAGGAATTGTAAAGAATTTCCCTGTTTTTTTGTTTTGTTTTTGAAATTCCTTTTGATAGCGGTTTTCAGCTGATTCACGCTGCCATGTTTATGCCAGTCTAGCCACACTTGATTCCCTTATTGAGACATATCAGTACATAGGTTTTAAGATTCTTACTAGTCAGATATATTCCTCTGCGGGAAATATGGAGTTTTGGGCCCCTTTCACTGAGGAAGGTGTAGGTCTTGTCTATTCCATAGTTGGTTTTTGGAACGGTACCTGTGCTTATATCAAACTCTGCTTTTATGCATCACCCCACCTCTCCTTCCCCGTTGAGCAGGCATAAGAGTGTTTTCCAAATGTGAGACTCTGTTCTCTTTCCTAACTCAGTTCAAGTGTAGCCATGTTTACAGCACCTTCATAAGTGATATCTTATGATAAGTTTCTTTTTCTGTGTGACTTATTTCACTTAGAATCATCGTACCTGAATCCACTCATTTTGCTGCTACTGGTCTTATGACATTGATTTCATGGCTGAGGGATATTCCATCGTACGTAAGTAGCACAATTTTTTGAACCATTTTTATATTTCCTGGGATATTTAAGGTGTACCCAAGTTGAGGTTCTTTTAAGCAGTGCAGCCCTAAATTTTTGGGTGGCTCTGGCTTATTGATTTTCAGTTTTCCCAAGGTATACTCCCTAGACTGGAAGTGCCCTTGGCTCTGTAGCTCTGTTGTTTACTTGTTTTAGGGAACACAACACACTCCTCCAGAGAGGCAGTTGGCAATTTACATCCCGCCCATCAGCATAAAAAGGCTCCCTGGTCTCCAGGGCCTGTCTTGCCTTTCTGGTTTTCACACATTTTGCGGATGTCCCTTTTGACCGGTGGGAAGAGATACTTCTTGGTAGTGCATTTTTGCATTGCCCGCTTGCTTTCTTGCCCAAAAAGGGTGTATGCGTTTTCTCCTGAATATATTCACGAGAACACGCATACGCCCTTTTTGGCCAAGTGCATCATTGTCGAAGTTGTGCCCCTCTTCCTGTACTTTCAAGGCGATTCCAACGTACCTCTTGAAATCTGTTTCCTGCTATTCTGCCTAGATTTCAAGTCCGCCTCGATGCCTTCCCTCAACAGATTTTTGGACGATAGTTGTCCTTTATTACTCTGCCAGTTTGTGAATTGCTGTGCCGCTCAGCTCCATTTTTCAAGTCGTTATTTGTGAGCTGACCGCAAGTCCAAAATTTTGGTTCAGGACCTATACTGGTTCCCGGTGGGTGGCTGAGACTTTGGTTAATTCTTCTTCCTGTCGGGAAATTAGAGTGACATGTGCCCGTCCAAATGCCTAACAGCTACTCTCTCATTGGTTCTCCCTCTTCCCTTTCATCCTCTGCCAAATTGGCAACCTGTGCGAACCAGGAGGTTAAAGGGGCTGTCTCTCCAAGTTGGGAGATTGATAGCAAAGCAGTTGGAAAGTCAAACCGGAGCACCAGGAGAGGGACTATTCGTTGAGTTTTAGAAACCTTTCGTATTCACAGTGTGTCCATTCTCTAGGTTTCCCGTACATGTTATAGCTGTAGTAATATTCCCTTCAACCTGGAGAGTTGGGACCCATGGAATTGGTGCCACGCATTATTGGTTTAAAGGGTCTGCATTTGCTCACCCATTCTCACCAATCCTCTCAGTCCCAAGTGTCCAGCCTTATGCCACATCCAGCTGTCATTGTAGATAGGGTCTTTCCAGGTTTCATCAGAGACCCTGAAGGAATTGTAAAGAATTTCCCTGTTTTTTTGTTTTGTTTTTGAAATTCCTTTTGATAGTGGGTTTCAGCTGATTCTCGCTGCCATGTTTATGCCTGTCTAGACACACTTGATTGCCTTATGGAGACATATCAATACCTAAGTTTTAAGATTCTTACTAGTCAGATATATTCCTCTGCAGGAAATATGGGGTTTTGAGTCCCTTTCACTGAGGAAGGTGTAGGTCTTGTCTATTCCATAGTTGATTTTTGGAACGGTACCTGTGCTTATATCAAACTCTGGTTTTATGCATCACCCCACCTCTCCTTCCCCCTTAAGCAGGCATAAGAGTGTTTTACAAATGTGAGACCGTGTTCTCTTTCCAAACTCAGTTCAAGTGTAGCCATGTTTACAGGATCTTCATAAGTGATATCTTATGATAAGTTTCTTTTTCTGTGTGACTTATTTCACTTAGAATCATCATACCTGAATCCAGTCATTTTGCTGCTACTGGTCTTATGACATTGATTTCATGGCTGAGGGATATTCCATCGTACTTAAGTACCACAATTTTTTGAACCATTTTTATATTTCCTGGGATATTTAAGGTGTACCCAAGTTGAGGTTCTTGTAGGCAGTGCAGCCGTAAATTTTGGGGTGCCTCTGGCTTATTGATTTTCAGTTTTCCCAAGGTATATTACCTAGACAGGAAGTGCCCTTGGGTCTGTAGTTCTGTTGTTTACTTGTTTTAGGGAACACAATGCACTCCTCCAGAGAGGCTGTTGGCTATATACATACTGCCCATCAGCATAACAAGGCTCCCTGGTCTCCAGGGCTTGTCTTGCCTTTCTGGTTTTCACACATTTTGCCGACGTCCCTTTTGACCGGTGGGAAGAGATACTTCTTTGTAGTGCATTTTTGCATTGCCCGCTTGCTTGCTTGGCCAAAAAGGGCGTATGTGTTTTCCTCTGAATATATTCAGGGGAAAACACATACGCCATTTTCGGCAAAGTGCATCATTGCCGAAGTTGTGACCCTCTTCCTGTGTTTTAAAAGTGATTCCAACGTGCCTCTTGAAATCTGTTTACTGCTATTCTGCCTAGCTTTCAAGTCCGCCTCGTTGCCTTCCCTCAACAGATTTTTGGACGATAGTTGTCCTTTATTACTCTGCCAGATTGTGAATTGCTGTTACCCTGAGCTCCATTTTTCAACTCGTTTTTTTGTGAGCTGACCCCAAGTGCAAAATTTTGGTTCAGGACCTATACTGGTTCCCGGTGGGTGGCTGAGACTTTGGTTAATTCTTCTTCCTGTTGGGAAATTAGGGTGACATGTGCCCATCCAAATGCCTAACAGCTACTCTCTCATTGGCTCTCCCTCTTCCCTTTCATCCTCTGCCAAATTGGCAACCTGTGAGAACCAGGAGGTTAAAGGGGCTGTCTCTCTAAGTTGGGAGATTGATAGTAAAGCATATGGAAAGTCAAACCGGAGCACCAGGAGAGGGACTATTCGTAGAGTTTTAGAAACCTTTCGTATTCACAGTGTGTCCATTCTCTAGGTTTTCCGTACATGTTATAGCTGTAGTAATATTCCCTTCAACCTGGAGAGTTGGGACCCATGGAATTGGTGCCACGCATTATTGCTTTAATGGGTCTGCATTTGCTCACCCAATCTCACCAATCCTCTCAGTCCCAAGTGTCCAGCCTTATGCCACATCCAGCTGTCATTGTAGATAGGGTCATTCCAGGTTTCATCAGAGACCCTGAAGGAATTTTAAAGAATTTCCCTGTTTTTTTGTTTTGTTTTTGAAATTCCTTTTGATAGTGGGTTTCAGCTGATTCTCGCTGCCATGTTTATGCCAGTCTAGACACACTTGATTCCCTTACGCAGACATATCAATACATAGGTTTTAAGATTCTTACTAGTCAGATACATTCCTCTGCAGGAAATATGGGGTTTTGAGTCCCTTTCTCTGAGGAAAGTGTAGGTCTTGTCTATTCCATAGTTGGTTTTTGGAACGGTACCTGTGCTTATATCAAACTCTGGTTTTATGCATCACCCCACCTCTCCTTCCCCCTTAAGCAGGCATAAGAGTGTTTTCCAAATGTGAGACTCTGTTCTCTTTCCTAACTCAGTTCAAGTGTAGCCATGTTTACAGGATCTTCATAAGTGATATCTTATGATAAGTTTCTTTTTCTGTGTGACTTATTTCACTTAGAATCATCGTACCTGAATCCACTCATTTTGCTGCTACTGGTCTTATGACATTGATTTCATGGCTGAGGGATATTCCATCGTACATAAGTACCACAATTTTTTCAACCATTTTTATATTTCCTGGGATTTTTTAGGTGAACCCAAGTTGAGGTTCTTGTAAGCAGTGCAGCCCTAAATTTTGGGGTGGCTCTGGCTTATTGATTTTCAGTTTTCCCAAGGTATATTCCCTAGACTGGAAGTGCCCTTGGCTCTGTAGCTCTGTTGTTTACTTGTTTTAGGGAACACAATGCACTCCTCCAGATAGGCAGTTGGCAATTTACATCCCGCCCATCAGCATAACAAGGCTCCCTGTTGTCCAGGGCCTGTCTTGCCTTTCTGGTTTTTACACATTTTGCGGATGTCCCTTTTGACCGGTGGGAAGTGATACTTCTTTGTAGTGCAGATTTGCATTGCCCGCTTGCTTGCTTGGCCAAAAAGGGCGTATTCGTTTTCTGCTGAATATATTCAGGAGAAAACGCATACGCCCTTTTTGGCCAAGTGCATCATTGTCGAAGTTGTGCCCCTCTTCCTGTGCTTTCAAGGCGATTCCAACGTACCTCTTGAAATCTGTTTCCTGCCATTGTGCCTAGCTTTCAAGTCCGCCTCGTTGACTTCCCTCAACAGATTTTTGGACGATAGTTGTCCTTTATTACTCTGCCAGTTTGTGAATTGCTGTGCCCCTGAGCTCCGTTTTTCAAGTCGTTTTTTATGAGCTGACCACAAGTCCAAAATTTTGGTTCAGGACCTATACAGGTTCCCGGTGGTTGGCTGAGACTTTGGTTCATTCTTATTACTGTCAGGAAATTAGAGTGACATGTGCCCGTCCAAATGCCTAACAGCTACTCTCTCATTGGTTCTCCCTCTTCCCTTTCATCCTCTGCCGAATTGGCAACCTGTGCGAACCAGGAGGTTAAAGGGGCTGTCTCTCTAAGTTGGGAGATTGATAGTAAAGCAGTTGGAAAGTCAAACCGGAGCACCAGGAGAGGGACTATTCGTTGAGTTTTAGAAACCTTTCGTATTCACAGTGTGTCCATTCTCTAGGTTTCCCGTACATGTTATAGCTGTAGTAATATTCCCTTCAACCTGGAGAGTTGGGACCCATGGAATTGGTGCCATGCATTATTGCTTTAAAGGGTCTGCATTTGCTCACCCAATCTCATCAATCCTCTCAGTCCCAAGTGTCCAGCCTTATGCCACATCCAGCTGTCATTGTAGATAGGGTCATTCCAGGTTTCATCAGAGACCCTGAAGGAATTGTAAAGAATTTCCCTGTTTTTTTGTTTTGTTTTTGAAATTCCTTTTGATAGTGGGTTTCAGCTGATTCTCGCTGCCATGTTTATGCCAGTCTAGACACACTTGACTCCCTTATGGAGACATATCAATACATAGGTTTTAAGATTCTTACTAGTCAGATATATTCCTCTGCGGGACATATGGGGTTTTGAGTCCCTTTCACTGAGGAAGGTGTAGGTCTTGTCTATTCCATAGTTGGTTTTTGGAACGGTAACTGTGCTTATATCAAACTCTGGTCTTATGCGTCACCCCACCTCTCCTTCCCCCTTAAGCAGGCATAAGTGTGTTTTCCAAATGTGAGACTCCGTTCTCTTCCCTAACTCAGTTCAAATGTAGCCATGTTTACAGGATCTTCATAAGTGATATCTTATGATAAGTTTCTTTTTCTGTGTGACTTATTTCACTTAGAATCATCGTACATGAATCCACTCATTTTGCTGCTACTGGTCTTATGACATTGATTTCATGGCTGAGGGATATTCCATCGTATGTAAGTACCACAATTTTTTTAACCATTTTTATATTTCCTGGGATATTTAAGGTGTACCCAAGTTGAGGTTCTTGTAAGCAGTGTAGCCATAAATTTTGGGGTGGCTCTGGCTTATTGATTTTCAGTTTTCCCAAGGTATATTCCATAGACTGGAAGTGCCTTTGGCTCTGTAGCTCTGTTGTTTACTTGTTTTAAGGAACACAACGCACTCCTCCAGAGAGGCAGTTGGCAATTTACATCCCGCCCATCAGCATAACAAGGCTCCCTCGTCTCCACGGCCTGTCTTGCCTTTCTGGATTTCACACATTTTGCGGATGTCCCTTTTGACCGGTGGGAAGTGATACTTCTTTGTAGTACATTTTTGCATTGCCCGCTTGCTTGCTTGGCCAAAAAGGGCGTATGCGTTTTCTCCTGAATATATTCAGGAGAAAACGCATACGCCCTTTTTGGCCAAGTGCATCATTGTTGAAGTTGTGCCCCTCTTCCTGTGCTTTCAAGGCGATTCCCACGTACCTCTTGAAATCTGTTTCCTGCTATTCTGCCTAGCTTTCAAGTCCGCCTCGTTGCCTTCCCTCAACAGATTTTTGGACGATAGTTGTCCTTTATTACTCTGCCAGTTTGTGAATTGCTGTGCCCCTGAGCTCCATTTTTCAACTCGTATTTTGTAAGCTGACCGCAAGTCCAAAATTTTGGTTCACGACCTATACTGGTTCCCGGTGGGTGGCTGAGACTTTGTTTAATTCTTCTTCCTGTCGGGAATTTAGAGTGACATGTGCCCGTCCAAATTCCTAACAGCTACGCTCTCATTGGTTCTCCCTCTTCCCTTTCATCCTCTGCCAAATGGGCAACATGTGCGAACCAGGAGGTTAAAGGGGCTGTCTCTCCAAGTTGGGAGATTGATAGTAAAGCAGTTGGAAAGTCAAACTGGAGCACCAGGAGAGAGACTATTCGTTGAGTTTTAGAAACCTTTCGTATTCACAGTGTGTCCATTCTCTATGTTTCCCGTACATGTTATAGTTGTAGTAATATTCCCTTCAACCTGGAGAGTTGGGACCCATGGAATTGGTGCCACGCATTATTGCTTTAAAGGGTCTGCATTTGCTCACCCAATCTCATCAATCCTCTCAGTCCCAAGTGTCCAGCCTTATGCCACATCCAGCTGTCATTGTAGATAGGGTCATTCCAGGTTTCATCAGAGACCCTGAAGGAATTGTAAAGAATTTCCCTGTTTTTTTGTTTTGTTTTTGAAATTCCTTTTGATAGTGGGTTTCAGCTGATTCTCGCTGCCATGTTTATGCCAGTCTAGACACACTTGACTCCCTTATGGAGACATATCAATACATAGGTTTTAAGATTCTTACTAGTCAGATATATTCCTCTGCGGGACATATGGGGTTTTGAGTCCCTTTCACTGAGGAAGGTGTAGGTCTTGTCTATTCCATAGTTGGTTTTTGGAACGGTACCTGTGCTTATATCAAACTCTGGTCTTATGCGTCACCCCACCTCTCCTTCCCCCTTAAGCAGGCATAAGTGTGTTTTCCAAATGTGAGACTCTGTTCTCTTCCCTAACTCAGTTCAAAAGTAGCCATGTTTACAGGATCTTCATAAGTGATATCTTATGATAAGTTTCTTTTTCTGTGTGACTTATTTCACTTAGAATCATCGTACATGAATCCACTCATTTTGCTGCTCCTGGTCTTATGACATTGATTTCATGGCTGAGGGATATTCCATCGTATGTAAGTACCACAATTTTTTGAACCATTTTTATATTTCCTGGGATATTTATGGTGTACCCAAGTTGAGGTTCTTGTAAGCAGTGTAGCCCTAAATTTTGGGGTGGCTCTGGCTTATTGATTTTCAGTTTTCCCAAGGTATATTCCATAGACTGGAAGTGCCCTTGGCTCTGTAGCTCTGTTGTTTACTTGTTTTAAGGAACACAACGCACTCCTCCAGAGAGGCAGTTGGCAATTTACATCCCGCCCATCAGCATAACAAGGCTCCCTGGTCTCCACGGCCTGTCTTGCCTTTCTGGATTTCACACATTTTGCGGATGTCCCTTTTGACCGGTGGGAAGTGATACTTCTTTGTAGTGCATTTTTGCATTGCCCGCTTGCTTGCTTGGCCAAAAAGGGCGTATGCGTTTTCTCCTGAATATATTCAGGAGAAAACGCATACGTCCTTTTTGGCCAAGTGCATCATTGTTGAAGTTGTGCCCCTCTTCCTGTGCTTTCAAGGCGATTCCAACGTACCTCTTGAAATCTGTTTCCTGCTATTCTGCCTAGCTTTCAAGTCCGCCTCGTTGCCTTCCCTCAACAGATTTTTGGACGATAGTTGTCCTTTATTACTCTGCCAATTTGTGAATTGCTGTGCCCCTGAGCTCCATTTTTCAACTCGTATTTTGTAAGCTGACCGCAAGTCCAAAATTGTGGTTCACGACCTATACTGGTTCCCGGTGGGTGGCTGAGACTTTGTTTAATTCTTCTTCCTGTCGGGAATTTAGAGTGACATGTGCCCGTCCAAATTCCTAACAGCTACGCTCTCATTGGTTCTCCCTCTTCCCTTTCATCCTCTGCCAAATGGGCAACATGTGCGAACCAGGAGGTTAAAGGGGCTGTCTCTCCAAGTTGGGAGATTGATAGTAAAGCAGTTGGAAAGTCAAACTGGAGCACCAGGAGAGAGACTATTCGTTGAGTTTTAGAAACCTTTCGTATTCACAGTGTGTCCATTCTCTAGGTTTCCCGTACATGTTATAGTTGTAGTAATATTCCCTTCAACCTGGAGAGTTGGGACCCATGGAATTGGTGCCACGCATTATTGCTTTAAAGGGTCTGCATTTGCTCACCCAATCTCACCAATCCTCTCAGTCCCAAGTGTCCAGCCTTATGCCACATCCAGCTGTCATTGTAGATAGGGTCATTCCAGGTTTCATCAGAGACCCTGAAGGAATTGTAAAGAATTTCCCTGTTTTTTTGTTTTGTTTTTGAAATTCCTTTTGATAGCGGGTTTCAGCTGATTCTCGCTGCCATGTTTATGCCAGTCTAGACACACTTGACTCCCTAATGGAGACATATCAATACATAGGTTTTAAGATTCTTACTAGTCAGATATATTCCTCTGCGGGAAATATGGGGTTTTGAGTCCCTTTCACTGAGGAAGGTGTAGGTCTTGTCTATTCCATAGTTGGTTTTTGGAACGGTACCTGTGCTCTTATCAAACTCTGGTCTTATGCGTCACCCCACCTCTCCTTCCCCCTTAAGCAGGCATAAGAGTGTTTTCCAAATGTGAGACTCTGTTCTCTTTCCTAACTCAGTTCAAGTGTAGCCATGTTTACAGGATCTTCATAAGTGATATCTTATGATATGTTTCGTTTTCTGTGTGACTTATTTCACTTAGAATCATCGTACCTGAATCCACTCATTTTGCTGCTACTGGTCTTATGACATTGATTTCATGGCTGAGGGATATTCCATCGTACGTAAGTACCACAATTTTTTGAACCATTTTTATATTTCCTGGGATATTTAAGGTGTACCCAAGTTGAGGTTCTTGTAAGCAGTGCAGCCCTAAATTTTGGGGTGGCTCTGGCTTATTGATTTTCAGTTTTCCCAAGGTATATTCCCTAGACTGGAAGTGCCCTTGGCTCTGTAGCTCTGTTGTTTACTTGTTTTAGGGAACACAATGCACTCCTCCAGAGAGGCAGATGGCAATATACATCCCGCCCATCAGCATAACAAGGCTCCCTGTTCTCCAGGGCCTGTCTTGCCTTTCTGGTTTTTACACATTTTGTGGATGTCCCTTTTGACCGGTGGGAAGTGATACTTCTTTGTAGTGCAGATTTGCATTGCCCGCTTGCTTGCTTGGCCAAAAAGGGCATATGCGTTTTCTGCTGAATATATTCAGGAGAAAACGCATACGACCATTTTGGCCAAGTGCATCATTGTCGAAGTTGTGCCCCTCTTCCTGTGCTTTCAAGGCGATTCCAAGGTACCTCTGAAAATCTGTTTCCTGCTATTGTGCCTTGCTTTCAAGTCCGCCTCGATACCTTCCCTCAACAGATTTTTGGACGATAGTTGTCCTTTATTACTCTGCCAGTTTGTGAATTGCTGTGCCCCTGAGCTCCATTTTTCAACTCGTTTTTTGCGAGCTGACCGCAAGTCCAAAATTTTGGTTCAGGACCTATACTGGTTCCCGGTGGGTGGCTGAGACTTTGGTTCATTCTTCTTCCTGTCAGGAAATTAGAGTGACATGTGCCCGTCCAAATGCCTAATAGCTACTCTCTCATTGGTTCTCCCTCTTCCCTTTCATCCTCTGCCAAATTGGCAACCTGTGTGAACCAGGATGTTAATAGGGCTGTCTCTCCAAGTTGGGAGATTGATAGTAAAGCAGTTGGAAAGTCAAACCGGAGCACCAGGAGAGGGACTATCCGTTGAGTTTTAGAAACTTTTCGTATTCACAGTGTGTCCATTCTCTAGGTTATCTGTACATGATATATCTGTAGTAATATTCCCTTCAACCTGGAGAGTTGGGACCCATGGAATTGGTTCCACGCATTATTGCTTTAAAGGGTCTGCATTTGCTCACCCAATCTCACCATTCCTCTCAGTCCCAAGTGTCCAGCCTTATGCCACATCCAGCTGTCATTGTAGATAGGGTCATTCCAGGTTTCATCAGAAACCCTGAAGGAATTGTAAAGAATTTCCCTGTTTATTTTTTTTGTTTTTGAAATTCCTTTTGATAGTGGGTTTCAGCTGATTCTCGCTGCCATGTTTATGCCAGTCTAGACACACTTGATTCCCTTACGGAGACATATCAATACATAGGTTTTAAGATTCTTACTAGTCAGATATATTCCTTTTCGGGAAATATGGGATTTTGAGTCCCTTTCACTGAGGAAGGTGTAGGTCTTGTCTATTCCATAGTTGGTTTTTGGAACGGTCCCTGTGTTTATATCAAACTCTGGTTTTATATATCACCCCACCTCTCCTTCCCCCTTAAGCAGGCATAAGAGTGTTTTCCAAATGTGAGACTCTGTTCTCTTTCCTAACTCAGTTCAAGTGTAGCCATGTTTACAGGATCTTCATAAGTGATATCTTATGATAAGTTTCTTTTTCTGTGTGACTTATTTCACTTAGAATCATCATACCTGAATCCACTCATTTTGCTGCTACTGGTCTTATGACATTGATTTCATGGCTGAGTGATATTCCATCGTACGTAAGTAGCACAATTGTTTGAACCATTTTTATATTTCCTGGGATATTTAAGGTGTACCCAAGTTGAGGTTTTTGTAAGCAGTGCAGCCCTAAATTTTGGGGTGGCTCTGTCTTATTGATTTTCAGTTTTCCCAAGGTATATTCCTTAGACTGGAAGTGCCCTTGGCTCTGTAGCTCTGTTGTGTACTTGTTTTAGGGAACACAATGCACTCCTCCAGAGAGGCAGTTGGCAATTTACATCCCGCCCATCAGCATAACAAGGCTCCCTGGTCTCCAGGGCCTGTCTTGCCTTTCTGGTTTTTACACATTTTGCGGATGTCCCTTTTGACCGGTGGGAAGTGATACTTCTTTGTAGTGCAGATTTGCATTGCCCGCTTGCTTGCTTGGCCAAAAAGGGTGTATTCGTTTTCTGCTGAATATATTCAGGGGAAAACGCATACGCCCTTTTTGGCCAAGTGCATCATTGTCAAAGTTCTGCCCCTCTTCCTGTGCTTTAAAGGTGATTCCAACGTACCTCTTGAAATCTGTTTCCTGCTGTTGTGCCTAGCTTTCAAGTCCGCCTCGTTGTCTTCCCTCAACAGATTTTTGGACGATAGTTGTCCTTTATTACTCTGCCAGTTTGTGAATTGCTGTGCCCCTGAGCTCCGTTTTTCAAGTCGTTTTTTGTGAGCTGACCACAAGTCCAAAATTTTGGTTCAGGACCTATACAGGTTCCCGGTGGTTGGCTGAGACTTTGGTTCATTCTTATTCCTGTCAGGAAATTAGAGTGACATGTGCCCGTCCAAATGCCTAACAGCTACTCTCTCATTGGTTCTCCCTCTTCCCTTTCATCCTCTGCCGAACTGGCAACCTGTGTGAACCAGGAGGTTAAAGGGGCTGTCTCTCCAAGTTGGGAGATTGATAGTAAAGCAGTTGGAAAGTCAAACCGGAGCACCAGGAGAGGGACTATTCGTTGAGTTTTAGAAACCTTTCGTATTCACAGTGTGTCCATTCTCTAGGTTTCCCGTACATTTTATAGCTGTAGTAATATTCCCTTCAACCTGGAGAGTTGGGACCCATGGAATTGGTGCCATGCATTATTGCTTTAAAGGGTCTGCATTTGCTCACCCAATCTCATCAATCCTCTCAGTCCCAAGTGTCCAGCCTTATGCCACATCCAGCTGTCATTGTAGATAGGGTCATTCCAGGTTTCATCAGAGACCCTGAAGGAATTGTAAAGAATTTCCCTGTTTTTTTGTTTTGTTTTTGAAATTCCTTTTGATAGTGGGTTTCAGCTGATTCTCGCTGCCATGTTTATGCCAGTCTAGACACACTTGACTCCCTTATGGAGACATATCAACACATAGGTTTTAAGATTCTTACTAGTCAGATATATTCCTCTGCGGGAAATATGGGGTTTTGAGTCCCTTTCACTGAGGAAGGTGTAGGTCTTGTCTATTCCATAGTTGGTTTTTAGAACGGTACCTGTGCTTATATCAAACTCTGCTTTTATGCATCACCCCACCTCTCCTTCCCCCTTAAGCAGGCATAAGAGTGTTTTCCAAATGTGAGACTCTGTTCTCTTCCCTAACTCAGTTCAAGTGTAGCCTTGTTTACAGGATCTTCATAAGTGATATCATATGATAAGTTTCTTTTGCTGTGTGACTTATTTCACTTAGAATCATCGTACATGAATCCACTCATTTTGCTGCTCCTGGTCTTATGACATTTATTTCATGGCTGAGGGATATTCCATCGTACGTAAGTACCACAACTTTTTGAACCATTTTTATATTTCCTGGGATATTTAAGGTGTACCCAAGTTGAGGTTCTTGTAAGCAGTGCAGCCCTAAATTTTGGGGTGGCTCTGTCTTATTGATTTTCAGTTTTCCCAAGGTATATTCCCTAGACTGGATGTGCCCTTGGCTCTGTAGCTCTGTTGTTTACTTGTTTTAGGGAACACAATGCACCCCTCCAGAGAGGCAGTTGGCAATTTACATCCCGCCCATCAGCATAACAAGGCTCCCTGGTCTCCAGGGCCTGTCTTGCCTTTCTGGATTTCACACATTTTGCGGATGTCCCTTTTGACCGGTGGGAAGTGATACTTCTTTGTAGTGCATTTTTGCATTGCCCGCTTGCTTGCTTGGCCAAAAAGGGCGTATGCGTTTTCTGCTGAATATATTCAGGAGAAAACGCATACACCCTTTTTGGCCAAGTGCATCATTGTTGAAGTTGTGCCCCTCTTCCTGTGCTTTCAAGGCGATTCCAACGTACCTCTTGAAATCTGTTTCCTGCTATTGTGCCTAGCTTTCAAGTCCGCCTCGTTGCCTTCCCTCAACAGATTTTTGGACGATAGTTGTCCTTTATTACTCTGCCAGTTTGTGAATTGCTGTGCCCCTGAGCTCCATTTTTCAACTCGTATTTTGTAAGCTGACCGCAAGTCCAAAATTTTGGTTCACGATCTATAAAGGTTCCCGGTGGGTGGCTGAGACTTTGTTTAATTCTTCTTCCTGTCGGGAATTTAGAGTGACATGTGCTCGTCCAAATGCCTAACAGCTACGCTCTCATTGGTTCTCCCTCTTCCCTTTCATCCTCTGCCAAATTGGCAACATGTGCGAACCAGGAGGTTAAAGGGGCTGTCTCTCCAAGTTGGGAGATTGATAGTAAAGCAGTTGGAAAGTCAAACTGGAGCACCAGGAGAGAGACTATTCGTTGAGTTTTAGAAACCTTTCGTATTCACAGTGTGTCCTTTCTCTAGGTTTCCCGTACATGTTATAGTTGTAGTAATATTCCCTTCAACCTGGAGAGTTGGGACCCATGGAATTGGTGCCACGCATTATTGCATTAAAGGGTCTGCATTTGCTCACCCAATCTCACCAATCCTCTCAGTCCCAAGTGTCCAGCCTTATGCCACATCCAGCTGTCATTGTAGATAGGGTCATTCCAGGTTTCATCAGAGACCCTGAAGGAATTGTAAAGAATTTCCCTGTTTTTTTGTTTTGTTTCTGAAATTCCTTTTGATAGTGGGTTTAGGCTGATTCTCGCTGCCATGTTTATGCCAGTGTAGACACACTTGATTCCCTTACGGAGACATATCAATACATAGGTTTTAAGATTCTTACTAGTCAGATATATTCCTCTGCGGGAAATATGGCGTTTTGAGTCCCTTTCACTGAGGAAGGTGTAGGTCTTGTCTATGCCATAGTTGGTTTTTGGAACGGTACCTGTGTTTATATCAAACTCTGGTTTTATGCATCACCCCACCTCTCCTTCCCCCTTAAGCAGGCATAAGAGTGTTTTCCAAATGTGAGACTCTGTTCTCTTCCCTAACTCAGTTCAAGTGTAGCCATGTTTACAGGATCTTCATAAGTGATATCTTATGATAACTTTCTATTTCTGTGTGACTTATTTCACCTAGGATCATCATACCTGAATCCACTCATTTTGCTGCTACTGGTCTTATGACATTGATTTCATGGCTGAGGGATATTCCATCGTACGTAAGTAGCACAATTTTTTGAACCATTTTTATATTTCCTGGGATATTTAAGTTGTACCCAAGTTGAGGTTCTTGTAAGCAGTGCAGCCCTAAATTTTGGGGTGGCTCTGTCTTATTGATTTTCAGTTTTCCTAAGGTATATTCCCTAGACTGGAAGTGCCCTTGGCTCTGTAGCTCTGTTGTTTACTTGTTTTAGGGAACACAATGCACCCCTACAGAGAGGCAGTTGGCAATTTACATCCCGCCCATCAGCATAACAAGGCTCCCTGGTCTCCAGGGCCTGTCTTGCCTTTCTGGTTTTCACACATTTTGCGGTTGTCCCTTTTGACCGGTGGGATGAGATACTTCTTTGTAGTGCAATTTTGCATTGCCCGCTTGCTTGCTTGGCCAAAATGCGTATGCGTTTTCTCCTGAATATATTCAGGAGAAAATGCATACGCCCTTTTTGGCCAAGTGAATCATTGTTGAAGTTGTGCCTCTCTTCCTGTGCTTTCAAGGCGATTCCAACGTACCTCTTGAAATCTGTTTCCTGCTATTGTGCCTAGCTTTCAAGTCCGCCTCGTTGCCTTCCCTCAACAGATTTTTGGACGATAGTTGCCCTTTATTACTCGGCCAGTTTGTGAATTGCTGTGCCCCTGAGCTCCATTTTTCAACTCGTGTTTGGTGAGCTGACCGCAAGTCCAAAATTTTGGTTCAGGACCTATACTGGTTCCCGGTGGGTGGCTGAGACTTTGGTTCATTCTTCTTTCTGTCAGGAAATTAGAGTGACATGTGCCCGTCCAAATGCATAACAGCTACTCTCTGATTGGTTCTCCCTCTTCCCTTTCATCCTCTGCCAAAGTGGCAACCTGTGCGAACCAGGAGGTTAAAGGGGCTGTCTCCCCAAGTTGGGAGATTGATAGTAAAGCAGTTGGAAAGTCAAACCTGAGCACCAGGAGAGGGACTATTCGTTGAGTTTTAGAAACCTTTCGTATTCACAGTGTGTCCATTCTCTAGGTTTCCCGTACATGTTATAGCTGTAGTAATATTCCCTTCAACCTGGAGAGTTGGGACACATGGAATTGTAGCCACGCATTATTGCTTTAAAGGGTCTGCATTTGCTCACCCAATCTCATCAATCCTCTCAGTTCCAAGTGTCAGGCTTTATGCCACATCCAGCTGTCATTGTAGATAGGGTCATTCCAGGTTTCATCAGAGACCCTGAAGGAATTGTAAAGAATTTCCCTGTTTTTCTGCTTTGTTTTTGAAATTCCTTTTGATAGTGGGTTTCAGCTGATTCTCGCTGCCATGTTTATGCCAGTCTAGACACACTTGATTCCCTTACGGAGACATATCAATACATAGGTTTTAAGATTCTTACTAGTCAGATATATTCCTCTGCGGGAAATATGGGGTTTTGAGTCCCTTTCACTGAGGAAGTTGTAGGTCTTGTCTATTCAATAGTTGGTTTTTGGAACGGTACCTGTGCTTATATCAAACTCTGTTTTTATGCATAAACCCACCTCTCCTTCCCCCTTAAGCAGGCATAAGAGTGTTTTCCAAATGTGAGACTCTGTTCTCTTTCCTAACTCAGTTCAAGTGTAGCCATGTTTACAGCATCTTCATAAGTGATATCTTATGATAAGTTTCTTTTTCTGTGTGACTTATTTCACTTAGAATCATCGTACCTGAATCCACTCATTTTGCTGCTACTCTTCTTATGACATTGATTTCATGGCTGAGGGATATTACATCGTACGTAAGTACCACAATTTTTTGAACCATTTTAATATTTCCTGGGATACTTAAGGTGTACCCAAGTTGAGGTTATTGTAATCAGTGCAGCCCTAAAGTTTGGGGTGGCTCTGGCTTATTGATTTTCAATTTTCCCAAGGTATATTCCCTAGACTGGAAGTGCCCTTGGCTCTGTAGCTCTGTTGTTTACTTGTATTAGGGAACACAACACACTCCTCCAGAGAGGCAGTTGGCAATTTACATCCCGCCCTTCAGCATAACAAGGCTCCCTGGTCTCCAGGGCCTGTCCTGCCTTTCTGGTATTCACACATTTTGCGGATGTCCCTTTTGACTGGTGGGAAGAGATACTTCTTTGTAGCGCATTTTTGCATTGCCCGCTTGCTTTCTTGTCCAAAAAGGGCGTATGCGTTTTCTTCTGAATATATTCAGGAGAAAACGCTTATGCTCTTTTTGGCCAAGTGCATCATTGTCGAAGTTGTGCCCCTCTTCCTGTGCTTTCAAGGCGATTCCAACGTACCTCTTGAAATCTGTTTCCTGCTATTCTGCCTAGCTTTCAAGTCCGCCTCGTTGCCTTCCCTCAACAGATTTTTGGGCGATAGTTGTCCTTTATTACTCTGCCAGTTTGTGAATTGCTGTGCCCCTGAGCTCCATTTTTCAAGTCGTTTTTTGTGAGCTGAACGCAAGTCCAAAATTTTGGTTCAGGACCTATACAGGTTCCCGGTGGGTGGCTGAGACTTTGGTTAATACTTCTTCCTGTCGGGAAATTAGAGTGAAATGTGCCCGTCCAAATGCCTAACAGCTACTCTCTCATTGGTTCTCCCTTTTCCCTTTCATCCTCTGCCAAATTGGCAACCTGTGCGAACCAGGAGGTTAAAGGGGCTGTCTCTCCAAGTTGGGAGATTGATAGTAAAGCAGTTGGAAAGTCAAACCGGAGCACCAGGAGAGGGACTATTCGTTGAGTTTTAGAAACCTTTCGTATTCACAGTGAGTCCATTCTCTAGGTTTCCCGTACATGTTATAGCTGTAGTAATATTCCCTTCAACCTGGAGAGTTGGGACCCATGGAATTGGTGCCACACATAATTGCTTTAAAGGGTCTGCATTTGCTCACCCAATCTCACCAATCCTCTCAGTTCCAAGTGTCCAGCCTTATGCCACATCCAGCTGTCATTGTAGATAGGGTCATTCCAGGTTTCATCAGAGAACCTGAAGGAATTGTAAAGAATTTCCCTGTTTTTTTGTTTTGTTTTTGAAATTCCTTTTGATAGCGGTTTTCAGCTGATTCTCGCTGCCATGTTTATGCCAGTCTAGCCACACTTGATTCCCTTATTGAGACATATCAGTACATAGGTTTTAAGATTCTTACTAGTCAGATATATTCCTCTGCGGGAAATATGGAGTTTTGGGCCCCTTTCATTGAGGAAGGTGTAGGTCTTGTCTATTCCATAGTTGGTTTTTGGAACGGTACCTGTGCTTATATCAAACTCTGCTTTTATGCATCACCCCACCTCTCCTTCCCCCTTAAGCAGGCATAAGAGTGTTTTCCAAATGTGAGTCTCTGTTCTCTTTCCTAACTCAGTTCAAGTGTAGCCATGTTTACAGCACCTTCATAAGTGATATCTTATGATAAGTTTCTTTTTCTGTGTGACTTATTTCACTTAGAATCATCGTACCTGAATCCACTCATTTTGCTGCTACTGGTCTTATGACATTGATTTCATGGCTGAGGGATATTCCATCGTACGTAAGTAGCACAATTTTTTGAACCATTTTTATATTTCCTGGGATATTTAAGGTGTACCCAAGTTGATGTTCTTTTAAGCAGTGCAGCCCTAAATTTTGGGGTGGCTCTGGCTTATTGATTTTCAGTTTTCCCAAGGTATACTCCCTAGACTGGAAGTGCCCTTGGCTCTGTAGCTCTGTTGTTTACTTGTTTTAGGGAACACAACGCACTCCTCCAGAGAGGCAGTTGGCAATTTACATCCCGCCCATCAGCATAAAAAGGCTCCCTGGTCTCCAGGGCCTGTCTTGCCTTTCTGGTTTTCACACATGTTGCGGATGTCCCTTTTGACCGGTGGAAAGAGATACTTCTTGGTAGTGCATTTTTGCATTGCCCGCTTGCTTTCTTGCCCAAAAAGGGCGTATGCGTTTTCTCCTGAATATATTCAGGAGAACACGCATACGCCCTTTTTGGCCAAGTGCATCATTGTCGAAGTTGTGCCCCTCTTCCTGTGCTTTCAAGGCGATTCCAACGTACCTCTTGAAATCTGTTTCCTGCTATTGTGCCTAGCTTTCAAGTCCGCCTCGATGCCTTCCCTCAACAGATTTTTGGACGATAGTTGTCCTTTATTACTCTGCCAGTTTGCGAATTGCTGTGCCGCTCAGCTCCATTTTTCAAGTCGTTATTTGTGAGCTGACCGCAAGTCCAAAATTTTGGTTCAGGACCTATACTGGTTCCCGGTGGGTGGCTGAGACTTTGGTTAATTCTTCTTCCTGTCGGGAAATTAGAGTGACATGTGCCCGTCCAAATGCCTAACAGCTACTCTCTCATTGCTTCTCCCTCTTCCCTTTCATCCTCTGCCAAATTGGCAACCTGTGTGAACCAGGTGGTTAAAGGGGCTGTCTCTCCAAGTTGGGAGATTGAAAGCAAAGCAGTTGGAAAGTCAAACCGGAGCACCAGGAGAGGGACTATTCGTTGAGTTTTAGAAACCTTTCGTATTCACAGTGTGTCCATTCTCTAGGTTTCCCGTACATGTTATAGCTGTAGTAATATTCCCTTCAACCTGGAGAGTTGGGACCCATGGAATTGGTCCCACGCATTATTGGTTTAAAGTGTCTGCATTTGCTCACCCATTCTCACCAATCCTCTCAGTCCCAAGTGTCCAGCCTTATGCCACATCCAGCTGTCATTGTAGATAGGGTCTTTCCAGGTTTCATCAGAGACCCTGAAGGAATTGTAAAGAATTTCCCTGTTTTTTTGTTTTGTTTTTGAAATTCCTTTTGATAGTGGGTTTCAGCTGATTCTCGCTGCCATGTTTATGCCTGTCTAGACACACTTGATTGCCTTATGGAGACATATCAATACCTAAGTTTTAAGATTCTTACTAGTCAGATATATTCCTCTGCAGGAAATATGGGGTTTTGAGTCCCTTTCACTGAGGAAGGTGTAGGTCTTGTCTATTCCATAGTTGATTTTTGGAACGGTACCTGTGCTTATATCAAACTCTTGTTTTATGCATCACCCCACCTCTCCTTCCCCCTTAAGCAAGCATAAGAGTGTTTTACAAATGTGAGACCGTGTTCTCTTTCCAAACTCAGTTCAAGTGTAGCCATGTTTACAGGATCTTCATAAGTGATATCTTATGATAAGTTTCTTTTTCTGTGTGACTTATTTCACTTAGAATCATCATACATGAATCCAGTCATTTTGCTGCTACTGGTCTTATGACATTGATTTCATGGCTGAGGGATATTCCATCGTACTTAAGTACCACAATTTTTTGAACCATTTTTATATTTCCTGGGATATTTAAGGTGTACCCAAGTTGAGGTTCTTGTAAGCAGTGCAGCCCTAAATTTTGGGGTGGCTCTGGCTTATTGATTTTCAGTTTTCCCAAGGTATATTACCTAGACAGGAAGTGCCCTTGGGTCTGTAGTTCTGTTGTTTACTTGTTTTAGGGAACACAATGCACTCCTCCAGAGAGGCTGTTGGCTATATACATAATGCCCATCAGCATACCAAGGCTCCCTGGTCTCCAGGGCCTGTCTTGCCTTTCTGGTTTTCACACATTTTGCCGACGTCCCTTTTGACCGGTGGGAAGAGATACTTCTTTGTAGTGCATTTTTGCATTGCCCGCTTGCTTGCTTGGGCAAAAAGGGCGTATGTGTTTTCCCCTGAATATATTCAGGGGAAAACACATACGCCATTTTCGGCAAAGTGCATCATTGCCGAAGTTGTGACCCTCTTCCTGTGTTTTAAAAGTGATTCCAACGTACCTCTTGAAATCTGTTTACTGCTATTCTGCCTAGCTTTCAAGTCCGCCTCGTTGCCTTGCCTCAACAGATTTTTGGACGATAGTTGTCCTTTATTACTCTGCCAGATTGTGAATTGCTGTTACCCTGAGCTCCATTTTTCAACTCGTTTTTTTGTGAGCTGACCCCAAGTGCAAAATTTTGGTTCAGGACCTATACTGGTTCCCGGTGGGTGGCTGAGACTTTGGTTAATTCTTCTTCCTGTTGGGAAATTAGGGTGACATGTGCCCATCCAAATGCCTAACAGCTACTCTCTCATTGGCTCTCCCTCTTCCCTTTCATGCTCTGCAAAATTGGCAACCTGTGAGAACCAGGAGGTTAAAGGGGCTGTCTCTCCAAGTTGGGAGATTGATAGTAAAGCAGATGGAAAGTCAAACCGGAGCACCAGGAGAGGGACTATTCATTGAGTTTTAGAAACCTTTCGTATTCACAGTGTGTCCATTCTCTATGTTTTCCGTACATGTTATAGCTGTAGTAATATTCCCTTCAACCTGGAGAGTTGGGACCCATGGAATTGGTGCCACGCATTATTGCTTTAAAGGGTCTGCATTTGCTCACCCAATCTCACCAATCCTCTCAGTCCCAAGTGTCCAGCCTTATGCCACATCCAGCTGTCATTGTAGATAGGGTCATTCCAGGTTTCATCAGAGACCCTGAAGGAATTTTAAAGAATTTCCCTGTTTTTTTGTTTTGTTTTTGAAATTCCTTTTGATAGTGGGTTTCAGCTGATTCTCGCTGCCATGTTTATGCCAGTCTAGACACACTTGATTCCCTTACGCAGACATATCAATACATAGGTTTTAAGATTCTTACTAGTCAGATATATTCCTCTGCGGGAAATATGGGGTTTTGAGTCCCTTTCACTGAGGAAGGTGTAGGTCTTGTCTATTCCATTGTTGGTTTTTGGAAAAGTACCTGTGCTTATATCAAACTCTGGTTTTATGCATCACCCCACCTCTCCTTCCCCCTTAAGCAGGCATAAGAGTGTTTTCCAAATGTGAGACTCTGTTCTCTTTCCTAACTCAGTTCAAGTGTAGCCATGTTTACAGGATCTTCATAAGTGATATCTTATGATAAGTTTCTTTTTCTGTGTGACTTATTTCACTTAGAATCATCGTACCTGAATCCACTCATTTTGCTGCTACTGGTCTTATGACATTGATTTCATGGCTGAGGGATATTCCATCATACGTAAGTACCACAATTTTTTGAAAGATTTTTATATTTCCTGGGATATTTAAGGTGTATGCAAGTTGAGGTTCTTGTAAGCAGTGCAGCCCTAAATTTTGAGGTGGCTCTGTCTTATTGATTTTCAGTTTTCCCAAGGTATATTCCCTAGACTGGAAGTGCCCTTGACTCTGTAGCTCTGTTGTTTACTTGTTTTAGGGAACACAATGCACTCCTCCAAAGAGGCAGTTGGCAATTTACATCCCGCCCATCAGCATATCAAGGCTCCCTGGTCTCCAGGGCCTGTCTTGCCTTTCTGGTTTTTACACATTTTGTGTGTGTCCCCTTTGACCAGTGGGAAGTGATACTTCTTTGTAGTGCAGTTTGGCATTGCCCGCTTGCTTGCTTGGCCAAAAATGGCGTATGCGTTTTCTCCTGAATATATTCAGGAGAAAATGCATACGACATTTTTGACCAAGTGCATGATTGTCGAAGTTGTGCCCCTCTTCCTGTGCTTTATAGGCGATTCCAACGTACCTCTTGAAATCTGTTTCCTGCTATTCTGCCTAGGTTTCACGTCTGCCTCGTTGCCTTTCCTCAACAGATTTTTGGACGATAGTAGTCCTTTATTACTCTGCCAGTTTGTGAATTGCTGTGCCCCTGAGCTCCATTTTTCAACTCGTTATTTGTGATCTGACCGCAAGTCCAAAATTTTGATTCAGGACCTATACTGGTTCCCGGTGGGTGGCTGAGACTTTGGTTAATTCTTCTTCCTCTCGGGAAATTAGAGTGACATGTGCCGTCCAAATGCATAACAGCTACTCTCTCATTGGTTCTCCCTCTTCCCTTTCATCCTCTGCCAAATTGGCAACCTGTGAGAACCAGGAGGTTAAAGGGGCTGTCTCTCCAAGTTGGGAGATTGATAGTAAAGCAGTTGGAAAGTCAAACCGGAGCACCAGGAGAGGGACTATTCGTTGAGTTTTAGAAACCTTTCGTATTCACAGTGTGTCCATTCTCTAGGTTTCCTGTACATGTTATAGCTGTAGTAATATTCCCTTCAACCTGGAGAGTTGGGACCCATGGAATTGGTGCCATGCATTATTGCTTTAAAGGGTCTGCATTTGCTCACCCAATCTCACCAATCCTCTCAGTTCCAAGTGTCCAGCCTTATGCCACATCCAGCTGTCATTGTAGATAGGGTCATTCCAGGTTTCATCAGAGAACCTGAAGGAATTGTAAAGAATTTCCCTGTTTTTTTGTTTTGTTTTTGAAATTCCTTTTGATAGCGGTTTTCAGCTGATTCTCGCTGCCATGTTTATGCCAGTCTAGCCACACTTGATTCCCTTATTGAGACATATCAGTACATAGGTTTTAAGATTCTTACTAGTCAGATATATTCCTCTGCGGGAAATATGGAGTTTTGGGCCCCTTTCACTGAGGAAGGTGTAGGTCTTGTCTATTCCATAGTTGGTTTTTGGAACGGTACCTGTGCTTATATCAAACTCTGCTTTTATGCATCACCCCACCTCTCCTTCCCCGTTGAGCAGGCATAAGAGTGTTTTCCAAATGTGAGACTCTGTTCTCTTTCCTAACTCAGTTCAAGTATAGCCATGTTTACAGCACCTTCATAAGTGATATCTTATGATAAGTTTCTTTTTCTGTGTGACTTATTTCACTTAGAATCATCGTACCTGAATCCACTCATTTTGCTGCTACTGGTCTTATGACATTGATTTCATGGCTGACGGATATTCCATCGTACGTAAGTAGCACAATTTTTTGAACCATTTTTATATTTCCTGGGATATTTAAGGTGTACCCAAGTTGAGGTTCTTTTAAGCAGTGCAGCCCTAAATTTTGGGGTGGCTCTGGCTTATTGATTTTCAGTTTTCCCAAGGTATACTCCCTAGACTGGAAGTGCCCTTGGCTCTGTAGCTCTGTTGTTTACTTGTTTTAGGGAACACAACGCACTCTTCCAGAGAGGCAGTTGGCAATTTACATCCCGCCCATCAGCATAACAAGGCTCCCTGGTCTCCAGGGCCTGTCTTGCCTTTCTGGTTTTCACACATTTTGCGGATGTCCCTTTTGACCGGTGGAAAGAGATACTTCTTGGTAGTGCATTTTTGCATTGCCCGCTTGCTTTCTTGCCCAAAAAGGGCGTATGCGTTTTCTCCTGAATATATTCAGGAGAACACGCATACGCCCTTTTTGGCCAAGTGCATCATTGTCGAAGTTGTGCCCCTCTTCCTGTGCTTTCAAGGCGATTCCAAAGTACCTCTTGAAATCTGTTTCCTGCTATTCTGCCTAGCTTTCAAGTCCGCCCCGATGCCTTCCCTCAATAGATTTTTGGATGATAGTTGTCCTTTATTACTCTGCCAGTTTGTGAATTGCTGTGCCGCTCAGCTCCATTTTTCAGGTCGTTATTTGTGAGCTGACCGCAAGTCCAAAATTTTGGTTCAGGACCTATACTGGTTCCCGGTGGGTGGCTGAGACTTTGGTTCATTCTTCTTCCTCTCGGGAAATTAGAGTGACATGTGCCCATCCAAATGCCTAACAGCTACTCTCTCATTGGTTCTCCCTCTTCCCTTTCATCCTCTGCCAAATTGGCAACCTGTGCGAACCAGGTGGTTAAAGGGGCTGTCTCTCCAAGTTGGGAGATTGATAGCAAAGCAGTTGGAAAGTCAAACCGGAGCACCAGGAGAGGGACTATTCGTTGAGTTTCAGAAACCTTTCGTATTCACAGTGTGTCCATTCTCTAGGTTTCCCGTACATGTTATAGCTGTAGTAATATTCCCTTCAACCTGGAGAGTTGGGACCCATGGAATTGGTGCCACGCATTATTGGTTTAAAGTGTCTGCATTTGCTCACCCATTCTCACCAATCCTCTCAGTCCCAAGTGTCCAGCCTTATGCCACATCCAGCTGTCATTTTAGATAGGGTCTTTCCAGGTTTCATCAGAGACCCTGAAGGAATTGTAAAGAATTTCCCTGTTTTTTTGTTTTGTTTTTGAAATTCCTTTTGATAGTGGGTTTCAGCTGATTCTCGCTGCCATGTTTATGCCTGTCTAGACACACTTGATTGCCTTATGGAGACATATCAATACCTAAGTTTTAAGATTCTTACTAGTCAGATATATTCCTCTGCAGGAAATATGGGGTTTTGAGTCCCTTTCACTGAGGAAGGTGTAGGTCTTGTCTATTCCATAGTTGATTTTTGGAACGGTACCTGTGCTTATATCAAACTCTGGTTTTATGCATCACCCCACCTCTCCTTCCCCCTTAAGCAAGCATAAGAGTGTTTTACAAATGTGAGACCGTGCTCTCTTTCCAAACTCAGTTCAAGTGTAGCCATGTTTACAGGATCTTCATAAGTGATATCTTATGATAAGTTTCTTTTTCTGTGTGACTTATTTCACTTAGAATCATCTTACCTGAATCCAGTCATTTTGCTGCTACTGGTCTTATGACATTGATTTCATGGCTGAGGGATATTCCATCGTACTTAAGTACCACAATTTTTTGAACCATTTTTATATTTCCTGGGATATTTAAGGTGTACCCAAGTTGAGGTTCTTGTAAGCAGTGCAGCCCTAAATTTTGGGGTGGCTCTGGCTTATTGATTTTCAGTTTTCCCAAGGTATATTACCTAGACAGGAAGTGCCCTTGGGTCTGTAGTTCTGTTGTTTACTTGTTTTAGGGAACACAATGCACTCCTCCAGAGAGGCTGTTGGCTATATACATAATGCCCATCAGCATAACAAGGCTCCCTGGTCTCCAGGGCCTGTCTTGCCTTTCTGGTTTTCACACATTTTGCCGACATCCCTTTTGACCGGTGGGAAGAGATACTACTTTGTAGTGCATTTTTGCATTGCCCGCTTGCTTGCTTGGGCAAAAAGGGCGTATGTGTTTTCCCCTGAATATATTCAGGGGAAAACACATACGCCATTTTCGGCAAAGTGCATCATTGTCGAAGTTGTGCCCCTCTTCCTGTGCTTTAAAGGCGATTCCAACATACCTCTGGAAATCTGTTTCCTACTATTCTGCCTAGCTTTCAAATCCGCCTCGTTGCCTTCCCTCAACAGATTTTTGGACGATAGTTGTCCTTTATTACTCTGCCAGTTTGTGAATTGCTGTGCCCCTTAGCTCCATTTTTCAACTAGTTATTTGTGATCTGACCACAAGTCCAAAATTTTGATTCAGGACCTATACTGGTTCCCGGTGGGTGGCTGAGACTTTGGTTACTTCTTCTTCCTGTCGGGAAATTAGAGTGACATGTGCCCGTCCAAATGCCTGACAGCTACTCTCTCATTGGTTCTCCCTCTTCCCTTTCATCCTCTGCCAAATTGGCAACCTGTGCGAACCAGGAGGTTAAAGGGGTTGTCTCTCCAAGTTGGGAGATTGATAGTAAAGCAGATGGAAAGTCAAACCGGAGAAACAGGAGAGGGTCTATTCGTTGAGTTTTAGAAACCTTTCGTATTCACTGTGTGTCCATTCTCTAGGTTTCCCGTACATGTTATAGCTGTAGTAATATTCCCTTCAACCTGGAGAGTTGAGACCCATGGAATGGGTGCCACGCATTATTGCTTTAAAGGGTCTGCATTTGCTCACCCAATCTCACCAATCCTCTCAGTCCCAAGTGTCCAGCCTTATGCCACATCCAGCTGTCATTGTAGATAGGGTCATTCCAGGTTTCATCAGAGACCCTGAAGGAATTTTAAAGAATTACCCTGTTTTTTTGTTTTGTTTTTGTAATTCCTTTTGATAGTGGGTTTCAGCTGATTCTCGCTGCCATGTTTATGCCAGTCTAGACACACTTGATTCCCTTATGCAGACATATCAATACATAGGTTTTAAGATTCTTACTAGTCAGATATATTCCTCTGCGGGAAATATGGGGTTTTGAGTCCCTTTCACTGAGGAAGGTGTAGGTCTTGTCTATTCCATAGTTGGTTTTTGGAAAAGTACCTGTGCTTATATCAAACTCTGGTTTTATGCATCACCCCACCTCTCCTTCCCACTTAAGCAGGCATAAGTGTGTTTTCCAAATGTGAGACTCTGTTCTCTTTCCTAACTCAGTTCAAGTGTAGCCATGTTTACAGGATCTTCATAAGTGATATCTTATGATAAGTTTCTTTTTCTGTGTGACTTATTTCACTTAGAATCATCGTACCTGAATCCACTCATTTTGCTGCTACTGGTCTTATGACATTGATTTCATGACTGAGGGATATTCCATCATACGTAAGTGCCACAATTTTTTGAACCATTTTTATATTTCCTGGGATATTTAAGGTGTACGCAAGTTGAGGTTCTTGTAAGCAGTGCAGCCCTAAATTTTGAGGTGGCTCTGGCTTATTGATTTTCAGTTTTCCCAAGGTATATTCCCTAGACTGGAAGTGCCCTTGACTCTGTAGCTCTGTTGTTTACTTGTTTTAGGGAACACAATGCACTCCTCCAAAGAGGCAGTTGGCAATTTACATCCCGCCCATCAGCATATCAAGGCTCCCTGGTCTCCAGGGCCTGTCTTGCCTTTCTGGTTTTTACACACTTTGTGTGTGTCCCCTTTGACCAGTGGGAAGTGATACTTCTTTGTAGTGCAGTTTGGCATTGCCCGCTTGCTTGCTTGGCCAAAAATGGCGTATGCGTTTTCTCCTGAATATATTCAGGAGAAAATGCATACGACATTTTTGACCAAGTGCATGATTGTCGAAGTTGTGCCCCTCTTCCTGTGCTTTATAGGCGATTCCAACGTACCTCTTGAAATCTGTTTCCTGCTATTCTGCCTAGGTTTCACGTCTGCCTCGTTGCCTTTCCTCAACAGATTTTTGGACGATAGTAGTCCTTTATTACTCTGCCAGTTTGTGAATTGCTGTGCCCCTGAGCTCCATTTTTCAACTCGTTATTTGTGATCTGACCGCAAGTCCAAAATTTTGGTTCAGGACCTATACTGGTTCCCGGTGGGTGGCTGAGACTTTGGTTAATTCTTCTTCCTCTCGGGAAATTAGAGTGACATGTGCCGTCCAAATGCATAACAGCTACTCTCTCATTGGTTCTCCCTCTTCCCTTTCATCCTCTGCCAAATTGGCAACCTGTGAGAACCAGGAGGTTAAAGGGGCTGTCTCTCCAAGTTGGGAGATTGATAGTAAAGCAGTTGGAAAGTCAAACCGGAGCACCAGGAGAGGGACTATTCGTTGAGTTTTAGAAACCTTTCGTATTCACAGTGTGTCCATTCTCTAGGTTTCCTGTACATGTTATAGCTGTAGTAATATTCCCTTCAACCTGGAGAGTTGGGACCCATGGAATTGGTGCCATGCATTATTGCTTTAAAGGGTCTGCATTTGCTCACCCAATCTCACCAATCCTCTCAGTTCCAAGTGTCCAGCCTTATGCCACATCCAGCTGTCATTGTAGATAGGGTCATTCCAGGTTTCATCAGAGAACCTGAAGGAATTGTAAAGAATTTCCCTGTTTTTTTGTTTTGTTTTTGAAATTCCTTTTGATAGCGGTTTTCAGCTGATTCTCGCTGCCATGTTTATGCCAGTCTAGCCACACTTGATTCCCTTATTGAGACATATCAGTACATAGGTTTTAAGATTCTTACTAGTCAGATATATTCCTCTGCGGGAAATATGGAGTTTTGGGCCCCTTTCACTGAGGAAGGTGTAGGTCTTGTCTATTCCATAGTTGGTTTTTGGAACGGTACCTGTGCTTATATCAAACTCTGCTTTTATGCATCACCCCACCTCTCCTTCCCCGTTGAGCAGGCATAAGAGTGTTTTCCAAATGTGAGACTCTGTTCTCTTTCCTAACTCAGTTCAAGTATAGCCATGTTTACAGCACCTTCATAAGTGATATCTTATGATAAGTTTCTTTTTCTGTGTGACTTATTTCACTTAGAATCATCGTACCTGAATCCACTCATTTTGCTGCTACTGGTCTTATGACATTGATTTCATGGCTGACGGATATTCCATCGTACGTAAGTAGCACAATTTTTTGAACCATTTTTATATTTCCTGGGATATTTAAGGTGTACCCAAGTTGAGGTTCTTTTAAGCAGTGCAGCCCTAAATTTTGGGGTGGCTCTGGCTTATTGATTTTCAGTTTTCCCAAGGTATACTCCCTAGACTGGAAGTGCCCTTGGCTCTGTAGCTCTGTTGTTTACTTGTTTTAGGGAACACAACGCACTCTTCCAGAGAGGCAGTTGGCAATTTCCATCCCGCCCATCAGCATAACAAGGCTCCCTGGTCTCCAGGGCCTGTCTTGCCTTTCTGGTTTTCACACATTTTGCGGATGTCCCTTTTGACCGGTGGGATGAGATACTTCTATGTAGTGCAATTCTGCATTGCCCGCTTGCTTGCTTGGCCAAAATGTGTATGCGTTTTCTCGTGAATATATTCAGGAGAAAACGCATATGCCCTTTTTGGCCAAGTGCATCATTGTCGAAGTTGTGCCCCTCTTCCTGTGCTTTCAAGGCGATTCCAACGTACCTCTTGAAATCTGTTTCCTGCTATTGTGCCTAGCTTTCAAGTCCGCCTCGTGGCCTTCCCTAAACAGATTTTTGGACGATAGTTGTCCTTTATTACTCTGCCAGTTTGTGAATTGCTGTGCCCCTGAGCTCCATTTTTCAACTGGTTTTTTGTGAGCTGACCGCAAGTCCAAAATTTTGGTTCAGGACCTATACTGGTTCCTGGTGGGTGGCTGAGACTTCGGTTCATTCTTCTTCCTGTCAGGAAATTAGAGTGACATGTGCCCGTCCAAATGCCTAATAGCTACTCTCTCATTGGTTCTCCCTCTTCCCTTTCATCATCTGCCAAATTGGCAACCTGTGTGAACCAGGATGTTAAAGGGGCTGTCTCTCCAAGTTGGGAGATTGATAGTAAAGCAGTTGGAAAGTCAAACCGGAGCACCAGGAGAGGGACTATCCGTTGAGTTTTAGAAACTTTTCGTATTCACAGTGTGTCCATTCTCTAGGTTATCTGTACATGATATATCTGTAGTAATATTCCCTTCAACCTGGAGAGTTGGGACCCATGGAATTGGTTCCACGCATTATTGCTTTAAAGTGTCTGCATTTGCTCACCCAATCTCACCAATCCTCTCAGTCCCAAGTGTCCAGCCTTATGCCACATCCAGCTGTCATTGTAGATAGGGTCATTCCAGGTTTCATCAGAGACCCTGAAGGAATTGTAAAGAATTTCCCTGTTTTTTTGTTTTGTTTTTGAAATTCCTTTTGATAGTGGGTTTCAGCTGATTCTCGCTGCCATGTTTATGCCAGTCTAGACACACTTGATTCCCTTACGGAGACATATCAATACATAGGTTTTAAGATTCTTACTAGTCAGATATATTCCTTTTCGGGAAATATGGGCTTTTGAGTCCCTTTCACTGAGGAAGGTGTAGGTCTTGTCTATTCCATAGTTGGTTTTTGGAACGGTCCCTGTGTTTATATCAAACTCTGGTTTTATATATCACCCCACCTCTCCTTCCCCCTTAAGCAGGCATAAGAGTGTTTTCCAAATGTGAGACTCTGTTCTCTTTCCTAACTCAGTTCAAGTGTAGCCATGTTTACAGGATCTTCATAAGTGATATCTTATGATAAGTTTCTTTTTCTGTGTGACTTATTTCACTTAGAATCATCATACCTGAATCCACTCATTTTGCTGCTACTGGTCTTATGACATTGATTTCATGGCTGAGGGATATTCCATCGTACGTAAGTAGCACAATTTTTTGAACCATTTTTATATTTCCTGGGATATTTAAGGTGTACCCAAGTTGAGGTTCTTGTAAGCAGTGCAGCCCTAAATTTTGGGGTGGCTCTGTCTTATTGATTTTCAGTTTTCCCAAGGTATATTCCATAGACTGGAAGTGCCCTTGGCTCTGTAGCTCTGTTGTTTACTTGTTTTAGGGAACACAACACACTCCTCCAGAGAGGCAGTTGGCAATTTCCATCCCGCCCATCAGCATAACAAGGCTCCCTGTTCTCCAGGGCCTGTCTTGCCTTTCTGGTTTTCACACATTTTGCGGATGTCCCTTTTGACCGGTGGGATGAGATACTTCTATGTAGTGCAATTTTGCATTGCCCGCTTGCTTGCTTGGCCAAAATGCGTATGCGTTTTCTCGTGAATATATTCAGGAGAAAACGCATACGCCCTTTTTGGCCAAGTGCATCATTGTCGAAGTTGTGCCCCTCTTCCTGTGCTTTCAAGGCGATTCCAACGTACCTCTTGAAATCTGTTTCCTGCTATTGTGCCTAGCTTTCAAGTCCGCCTCGTTGCCTTCCCTAAACAGATTTTTGGACGATAGTTGTCCTTTATTACTCTGCCAGTTTGTGAATTGCTGTGCCCCTGAGCTCCATTTTTCAACTCGTTTTTTGTGAGCTGACCGCAAGTCCAAAATTTTGGTTCAGGACCTATACTGGTTCCCGGTGGGTGGCTGAGACTTTGGTTCATTATACTTCCTATCAGGAAATTAGAGTGACATGTGCCCGTCCAAATGCCTAACAGCTACTCTCTCATTGGTTCTCCCTCTTCCATAACATCCTCTGCCAAATTGGCAACCTGTGCATACCAGGAGGTTAAAGGGGCTGTCTCTCCAAGTTGGGAGATTGATAGTAAAGCAGTTGGAAAGTCAAACCGGAGCACCAGGAGAGGGACTATTCGTTGAGTTTTAGAAACCTTTCGTATTCACAGTGTGTCCATTCTCTAGGTTTCCTGTACATGTTATAGCTGTAGTAATATTCCCTTCAACCTGGAGAGTTGGGACCCATGGAATTGGTGCCACGCATTATTGCTTTAAAGGGTCTGCATTTGCTCACCCAATCTCACCAATCCTCTCAGTTCCAAGTGTCCAGCCTTATGCCACATCCAGCTGTCATTGTAGATAGGGTCATTCCAGGTTTCATCAGAGAACCTGAAGGAATTGTAAAGAACTTCCCTGTTTTTTTGTTTTGTTTTTGAAATTCCTTTTGATAGCGGTTTTCAGCTGATTCTCGCTGCCATGTTTATGCCAGTCTAGACACACTTGATTCCCTTATTGAGACATATCAATACATAGGTTTTAAGATTCTTACTGGTCAGATATATTCCTCTGCGTGAAATATGGAGTTTTGAGTCCCTTTCACTGAGGAAGGTGTAGGTTTTGTCTATTCCATAGTTGGTTTTTGGAACGGTCCCTGTGTTTATATCAAACTCTGGTTTTATGCATCACCCCACCTCTCCTTCCCCCTTAAGCAGGCATAAGTGTGTTTTCCAAATGTGAGACTCTGTTCCCTTTCCTAACTCAGTTCAAGTGTAGCCATGTTACAGGATCTTCATAAGTGATATATTATGATAAGTTTCTTTTTCTGTGTGACTTATTTCACTGAGAATCATCGTACCTGAATCCATTCATTTTGCTGCTACTGGTCTTATGACATTGATTTCATGGCTGAGGGATATTCCGTCGTACGTAAGTAGCACAATTTTTTGAACCATTTTTATATTTCCTGGGATATTTAAGGTGTACGCAAGTTGAGGTTCTTGTAAGCAGTGCAGCCCTAAATTTTGGGGTGGCTCTGGCTTATTGATTTTCAGTTTTCCCAAGGTATATTCCCTAGACTGGAAGTGCCCTTGGCTCTGTAGCTCTGTTGTTTACTTGTTTTAGGGAACACAATGCACTCCTCCAGAGAGGCAGTTGGCAATTTACATCCCGCCCATCAGCATAACAAGGCTCCCTGTTCTCCAGGGCCTGTCTTGCCTTTCTGGTTTTTACACATTTTGCGGATGTCCCTTTTGACCGGTGGGAAGTGATACTTCTTTGTAGTGCAGATTTGCATTGCCCGCTTGCTTGCTTGGCCAAAAAGGGCGTATTCGTTTTCTGCTGAATATATTCAGGAGAAAACGCATACGCCCTTTTTGGCCAAGTGCATCATTGTCAATGTTCTGCCCCTCTTCCTGTGCTTTAAAGGTGATTCCAACGTACCTCTTGAAATCTGTTTCCTGCTGTTGTGCCTAGCTTTCAAGTCCGCCTCGTTGCCTTCCCTCAACAGATTTTTGGACGATAGTTGTCCTTTATTACTCTGCCAGTTTGTGAATTGCTGTGCCCCTGAGCTCCATTTTTCAAGTCGTTTTTTGTGAGCTGACCACAAGTCCAAAATTTTGGTTCAGGACCTATACAGGTTCCCGGTGTTTGGCTGAGACTTTGGTTCATTCTTATTCCTGTCAGGAAATTAGAGTGACATGTGCCCGTCCAAATGCCTAACAGCTACTCTCTCATTGGTTCTCCCTCTTCCCTTTCATCCTCTGCCGAACTGGCAACCTGTGTGAACCAGGAGGTTAAAGGGGCTGTCACTCCAAGTTGGGAGATTGATAGTAAAGCAGTTGGAAAGTCAAACCGGAGCACCAGGAGAGGGACTATTCGTTGAGTTTTAGAAACCTTTCGTATTCACAGTGTGTCCATTCTCTAGGTTTCCCGTACATTTTATAGCTGTAGTAATATTCCCTTCAACCTGGAGAGTTGGGACCCATGGAATTGGTGCCATGCATTATTGCTTTAAAGGGTCTGCATTTGCTCACCCAATCTCATCAATCCTCTCAGTCCCAAGTGTCCAGCCTTATGCCACATCCAGCTGTCATTGTAGATAGGGTCATTCCAGGTTTCATCAGAGACCCTGAAGGAATTGTAAAGAATTTCCCTGTTTTTTTGTTTTGTTTTTGAAATTCCTTTTGATAGTGGGTTTCAGCTGATTCTCGCTGCCATGTTTATGTCAGTCTAGACACACTTGACTCCCTTATGGAGACATATCAATACATAGGTTTTAAGATTCTTACTAGTCAGATATCTTCCTCTGCGGGAAATATGGGGTTTTGAGTCCCTTTCACTGAGGAAGGTGTAGGTCTTGTCTATTCCATAGTTGGTTTTTGGAACGGTACCTGTGCTTATATCAAACTCTGCTTTTATGCATCACCCCACCTCTCCTTCCCCCTTAAGCAGGCATAAGAGTGTTTTCCAAATGGGAGACTCTGTTCTCTTCCCTAACTCAGTTCAAGTGTAGCCTTGTTTACAGGATCTTCATAAGTGATATCATATGATAAGTTTCTTTTTCTGTGTGACTTATTTCACTTAGAATCATCGTACATGAATCCACTCATTTTGCTGCTCCTGGTCTTATGACATTTATATCATGGCTGAGGGATATTCCATCGTACGTAAGTACCACAACTTTTTGAACCATTTTTATATTTCCTGGGATATTTAAGGTGTACCCAAGTTGAGGTTCTTGTAAGCAGTGCAGCCCTAAATTTTGGGGTGGCTCTGTCTTATTGATTTTCAGTTTTCCCAAGGTATATTCCCTAGACTGGAAGTGCCCTTGGCTCTGTAGCTCTGTTGTTTACTTGTTTTAGGGAACACAATGCACCCCTCCAGAGAGGCAGTTGGCAATTTACATCCCGCCCATCAGCATAACAAGGCTCCCTGGTCTCCAGGGCCGGTCTTGCCTTTCTGGATTTCACACATTTTGCGGATGTCCCTTTTGACCGGTGGGAAGTGATACTTCTTTGTAGTGCATTTTTGCATTGCCCGCTTGCTTGCTTGGCCAAAAAGGGCGTATGCGTTTTCTGCTGAATATATTCAGGAGAAAACGCATACACCCTTTTTGGCCAAGTGCATCATTGTTGAAGTTGTGCCCCTCTTCCTGTGCTTTCAAGGCGATTCCAACGTACCTCTTGAAATCTGTTTCCTGCTATTGTGCCTAGCTTTCAAGTCCGCCTCGTTGCCTTCCCTCAACAGATTTTTGGACGATAGTTGTCCTTTATTACTCTGCCAGTTTGTGAATTGCTGTGCCCCTGAGCTTCATTTTTCAACTCGTATATTGTAAGCTGACCGCAAGTCCAAAATTTTGGTTCACGACCTATAATGGTTCCCGGTGGGTGGCTGAGACTTTGTTTAATTCTTCTTCCTGTCGGGAAATTAGAGTGACATGTGCCTGTCCAAATGCCTAACAGCTACTCTCTCATTGGTTCTCCCTCTTCCCTTTCATCCTCTGCCAAATTGGCAACCTGTGCGAACCAGGAGGTTAAAGGGGCTGTCTCTCCAAGTTGGGAGATTGATAGTAAAGCAGTTGGAAAGTCAAACCGGAGCACCAGGAGAGGGACTATTCGTTGAGTTTTAGAAACCTTTCGTATTCACAGTGTGTCCATTCTCTAGGTTTCCCGTACATGTTATAGCTGTAGTAAAATTCCCTTCAACCTGGAGAGTTGGGACCCATGGAATTGGTGCCACACATTATTGCTTTAAAGGGTCTGCATTTGCTCACCCAATCTCACCAATCCTCTCAGTTCCAAGTGTCCAGCCTTATGCCACATCCAGCTGTCATTGTAGATAGGGTCATTCCAGGTTTCATCAGAGAACCTGAAGGAATTGTAAAGAATTTCCCTGTTTTTTTGTTTTGTTTTTGAAATTCCTTTTGATAGCGGTTTTCAGCTGATTCTCGCTGCCATGTTTATGCCAGTCTAGCCACACTAGATTCCCTTATTGAGACATATCAGTACATAGGTTTTAAGATTCTTACTAGTCAGATATATTCCTCTGCGGGAAATATGGAGTTTTGGGCCCCTTTCACTGAGGAAGGTGTAGGTCTTGTCTATTCCATAGTTGGTTTTTGGAACGGTACCTGTGCTTATATCAAACTCTGCTTTTATGCATCACCCCACCTCTCCTTCCCCGTTGAGCAGGCATAAGAGTGTTTTCCAAATGTGAGACTCTGTTCTCTTTCCTAACTCAGTTCAAGTGTAGCCATGTTTACAGCACCTTCATAAGTGATATCTTATGATAAGTTTCTTTTTCTGTGTGACTTATTTCACTTAGAATCATCGTACCTGAATCCACTCATTTTGCTGCTACTGGTCTTATGACATTGATTTCATGGCTGAGGGATATTCCATCGTACGTAAGTAGCACAATTTTTTGAACCATTTTTATATTTCCTGGGATATTGAAGGTGTACCCAAGTTGAGGTTCTTTTAAGCAGTGCAGCCCTAAATTTTGGGGTGGCTCTGGCTTATTGATTTTCAGTTTTCCCAAGGTATACTCCCTAGACTGGAAGTGCCCTTGGCTCTGTAGCTCTGTTGTTTACTTGTTTTAGGGAACACAACGCACTCCTCCAGAGAGGCAGTTGGCAATTTACATCCCGCCCATCAGCATAAAAAGGCTCCCTGGTCTCCAGGGCCTGTCTTGCCTTTCTGGTTTTCACACATGTTGCGGATTTCCCTTTTGACCGGTGGGAAGAGATACTTCTTGGTAGTGCATTTTTGCATTGCCCGCTTGCTTTCTTGCCCAAAAAGGGCGTATGCGTTTTCTCCTGAATATATTCAGGAGAACACGCATACGCCCTTTTTGGCCAAGTGCATCATTGTCGAAGTTGTGCCCCTCTTCCTGTGCTTTCAAGGCGATTCCAACGTACCTCTTGAAATCTGTTTCCTGCTATTCTGCCTAGCTTTCAAGTCCGCCTCGATGCCTTCCCTCAACAGATTTTTGGACGATAGTTGTCCTTTATTACTCTGCCAGTTTGTGAATTGCTGTTACCCTGAGCTCCATTTTTCAACTCGTTTTTTTGTGAGCTGACCGCAAGTCCAATATTTTGGTTCAGGACCTATACTGGTTCCCGGTGGGTGGCTGAGACTTTGGTTAATTCTTCTTCCTGTTGGGAAATTAGGGTGACATGTGCCCATCCAAATGCCTAACAGCTACTCTCTCATTGGCTCTCCCTCTTCCCTTTCATCCTCTGCCAAATTGGCAACCTGTGAGAACCAGGAGGTTAAAGGGGCTGTCTCTCCAAGTTGGGAGATTGATAGTAAAGCAGATGGAAAGCCAAACCGGAGCACCAGGAGAGGGACTATTCGTAGAGTTTTAGAAACCTTTCGTATTCACAGTGTGTCCATTCTCTAGGTTTTCCGTACATGTTATAGCTGTAGTAATATTCCCTTCAACCTGGAGAGTTGGGACCCATGGAATTGGTGCCACGCATTATTGCTTTAAAGGGTCTGCATTTGCTCACCCAATCGCACCACTCCTCTCAGTCCCAAGTGTCCAGCCTTATGCCACATCCAGCTGTCATTGTAGATAGGGTCATTCCAGGTTTCATCAGAGACCCTGAAGGAATTTTAAAGAATTTCCCTGTTTTTTTGTTTTGTTTTTGAAATTCCTTTTGATAGTGGGTTTCAGCTGATTCTCGCTGCCATGTTTATGCCAGTCTAGACACACTTGATTCCCTTACGCAGACATATCAATACATAGGTTTTAAGATTCTTACTAGTCAGATACATTCCTCTGCAGGAAATATGGGGTTTTGAGTCCCTTTCTCTGAGGAAAGTGTAGGTCTTGTCTATTCCATAGTTGGTTTTTGGAACGGTACCTGTGCTTATATCAAACTCTGGTTTTATGCATCACCCCACCTCTCCTTCCCCCTTAAGCAGGCATAAGAGTGTTTTCCAAATGTGAGACTCTGTTCTCTTTCCTAACTCAGTTCAAGTGTAGCCATGTTTACAGGATCTTCATAAGTGATATCTTATGATAAGTTTCTTTTTCTGTGTGACTTATTTCACTTAGAATCATCGTACCTGAATCCACTCATTTTGCTGCTACTGGTCTTATGACATTGATTTCATGGCTGAGGGATATTCCATCGTACATAAGTACCACAATTTTTTGAACCATTTTTATAGTTCCTGGGATTTTTAAGGTGAACCCAAGTTGAGGTTCTGGTAAGCAGTGCAGCCGTAAATTTTGGGGTGGCTCTGGCTTATTGATTTTCAGTTTTCCCAAGGTATATTCCCTAGACTGGAAGTGCCCTTGGCTCTGTAGCTCTGTTGTTTACTTGTTTTAGGGAACACAATGCACTCCTCCAGAGAGGCAGTTGGCAATTTACATCCCGCCCATCAGCATAACAAGGCTCCCTGTTCTCCAGGGCCTGTCTTGCCTTTCTGGTTTTTACACATTTTGCGGATGTCCCTTTTGACCGGTGGGAAGTGATACTTCTTTGTAGTGCAGATTTGCATTGCCCGCTTGCTTGCTTGGCCAAAAAGGGCGTATTCGTTTTCTTCTGAATATATTCAGGAGAAAACGTATACGCCCTGTTTGGCCAAGTGCATCATTGTCGAAGTTGTGCCCCTCTTCCTGTGCTTTCAAGGCCATTCCAACGTACCTCTTGAAATCTGTTTCCTGCTATTGTGCCTAGCTTTCAAGTCCGCCTCGTTGACTTCCCTCAACAGATTTTTGGACGATAGTTGTCCTTTATTACTCTGCCAGTTTGTGAATTGCTGTGCCCCTGAGCTCCGTTTTTCAAGTCTTTTTTTATGAGCTAACCACAAGTCCAAAATTTTGGTTCAGGACCTATACTGGTTCCCGGTGGGTGGCTGAGACTTTGTTTAATTCTTCTTCCTGTCGGGAATTTAGAGTGACATGTGCCCGTCCAAATTCCTAACAGCTACGTTCTCATTGGTTCTCCCTCTTCCCTTTCATCCTCTGCCAAATGGGCAACATGTGCGAACCAGGAGGTTAAAGGGGCTGTCTCTCCAAGTTGGGAGATTGATAGTAAAGCAGTTGGAAAGTCAAACTGGAGCACCAGGAGAGAGACTATTCGTTGAGTTTTAGAAACCTTTCGTATTCACAGTGTGTCCATTCTCTAGGTTTCCCGTACATGTTATAGTTGTAGTAATATTCCCTTCAACCTGGAGAGTTGGGACCCATGGAATTGGTGCCACGCATTATTGCTTTAAAGGGTCTGCATTTGCTCACCCAATCTCACCAATCCTCTCAGTCCCAAGGGTCCAGCCTTATGCCACATCCAGCTGTCATTGTAGATAGGGTCATTCCAGGTTTCATCAGAGACCCTGAAGGAATTGTAAATAATTTCCCTGTTTTTTTGTTTTGTTTTTGAAATTCCTTTTGATAGCCAGTTTCAGCTGATTCTCGCTGCCATGTTTATGCCAGTCTAGACACACTTGACTCCCTAGTGGAGACATATCAATACATAGGTTTTAAGATTCTTACTAGTCAGATATATTCCTCTGCGGGAAATATGGCGTTTTGAGTCCCTTTCACTGAGGAAGGTGTAGGTCTTGTCTATTCAATAGTTGGTTTTTGGAACGGTACCTGTGCTCTTATCAAACTCTGGTCTTATGCGTCACCCCACCTCTCCTTCCCCCTTAAGCAGGCATAAGAGTGTTTTCCAAATGTGAGACTCTCTTCTCTTTCCTAACTCAGTTCAAGTGTAGCCATGTTTACAGGATCTTCATAAGTGATATCTTATGATATGTTTCATTTTCTGTGTGACTTATTTCACTTAGAATCATCGTACCTGAATCCACTCATTTTGCTGCTACTGGTCTTATGACATTGATTTCATGGCTGAGGGATATTCCATCGTACGTAAGTACCACAATTTTTTGAACCATTTTTATATTTCCTGGGATATTTAAGGTGTACCCAAGTTGAGGTTCTTGTAAGCAGTGTAGCCCTAAATTTTGGGGTGGCTCTGGCTTATTGATTTTCAGTTTTCCCAAGGTATATTCCCTAGACTGGAAGTGCCCTTGGCTCTGTAGCTCTGTTGTTTACTTGTTTTAGGGAACACAATGCACTCCTCCAGAGAGGCAGTTGGCAATTTACATCCCGCCCATCAGCATAACAAGGCTCCCTCGTCTCCACGGCCTGTCTTGCCTTTCTGGATTTCACACATTTTGCGGATGTCCCTTTTGACCGGTGGGAAGTGATACTTCTTTGTAGTGCATTTTTGCATTGCCCGCTTGCTTGCTTGGCCAAAAAGGGCGTATGCGTTTTCTGCTGAATATATTCAGGAGAAAACGCATACGCCCTTTTTGGCCAAGTGCATCATTTTTGAAGTTGTGCCCCTCTTCCTGTGCTTTCAAGGCGATTCCAATGTACCTCTTGAAATCTGTTTCCTGCTATTCTGCCTAGCTTTCAAGTCCGCCTCGTTGCCTTCCCTCAACAGATTTTTGGACGATAGTTGTCCTTTATTACTCTGCCAGTTTGTGAATTGCTGTGCCCCTGAGCTCCATTTTTCAACTCGTATTTTGTAAGCTGACCGCAAGTCCAAAATTTTGGTTCATGACCTATACTGGTTCCCGGTGGGTGGCTGAGACTTTGTTTAATTCTTCTTCCTGTCGGGAATTTAGAGTGACATGTGCCCGTCCAAATTCCTAACAGCTACGCTCTCATTGGTTCTCCCTCTTCCCTTTCATCCTCTGCCAAATGGGCAACATGTGCGAACCAGGAGGTTAAAGGGGCTGTCTCTCCAAGTTGGGAGATTGATAGTAAAGCAGTTGGAAAGTCAAACTGGAGCACCAGGAGAGAGACTATTCGTTGAGTTTTAGAAACCTTTCGTATTCACAGTGTGTCCATTCTCTAGGTTTCCCGTACATGTTATAGTTGTAGTAATATTCCCTTCAACCTGGAGAGTTGGGACCCATGGAATTGGTGCCACGCATTATTGCTTTAAAGGGTCTGCATTTGCTCACCCAATCTCACCAATCCTCTCAGTCCCAAGTGTCCAGCCTTATGCCACATCCAGCTGTCATTGTAGATAGGGTCATTCCAGGTTTCATCAGAAACCCTGAAGGAATTGTAAAGAATTTCCCTGTTTTTTTGTTTTGTTTTTGAAATTCCTTTTGATAGTGGGTTTCAGCTGATTCTCGCTGCCATGTTTATGCCAGTCTAGACACACTTGATTCCCTTACGGAGACATATCAATACATAGGTTTTAAGATTCTTACTAGTCAGATATATTCCTTTTCGGGAAATATGGGCTTTTGAGTCCCTTTCACTGAGGAAGGTGTAGGTCTTGTCTATTCCATAGTTGGTTTTTGGAACGGTCCCTGTGTTTATATCAAACTCTGGTTTTATATATCACCCCACCTCTCCTTCCCCCTTAAGCAGGCATAAGAGTGTTTTCCAAATGTGAGACTCTGTTCTCTTTCCTAACTCAGTTCAAGTGTAGCCATGTTTACAGGATCTTCATAAGTGATATCTTATGATAAGTTTCTTTTTCTGTGTGACTTATTTCACTTAGAATCTTCATACCTGAATCCACCCATTTTGCTGCTACTGGTCTTATGACATTGATTTCATGGCTGAGGGATATTCCATCGTACGTAAGTAGCACAATTTTTTGAACCATTTTTATATTTCCTGGGATATTTAAGGTGTACCCAAGTTGAGGTTCTTGTAAGCAGTGCAGCCCTAAATTTTGGGGTGGCTCTGTCTTATTGATTTTCAGTTTTCCCAAGGTATATTCCATAGACTGGTAGTGCCCTTGGCTCTGTAGCTCTGTTGTTTACTTGTTTTAGGGAACACAACACACTCCTCCAGAGAGGCAGTTGGCAATTTCCATCCCGCCCATCAGCATAACAAGGCTCCCTGTTCTCCAGGGCCTGTCGTGCCTTTCTGGTTTTCACACATTTTGCGGATGTCCCTTTTGACCGGTGGGATGAGATACTTCTATGTAGTGCAATTTTGCATTGCCCGCTTGCTTGCCTGGCCAAAATGCGTATGCGTTTTCTCGTGAATATATTCAGGAGAAAACGCATACGCCCTTTTTGGCCAAGTGCATCATTGTCGAAGTTGTGCCCCTCTTCCTGTGCTTTCAAGGCGATTCCAACGTACCTCTTGAAATCTGTCTCCTGCTATTGTGCCTAGCTTTCAAGTCCGCCTCGTTGCCTTCCCTAAACAGATTTTTGGACGATAGTTGCCCTTTATTACTCGGCCAGTTTGTGAATTGCTGTGCCCCTGAGCTCCATTTTTCAACTCGTTTTTGGTGAGCTGACCGCAAGTCCAAAATTTTGGTTCAGGACCTATACTGGTTCCCGGTGGGTGGCTGAGACTTTGGTTCATTCTTCTTTCTGTCAGGAAATTAGGGTGACATGTGCCCGTCCAAATGCATAACAGCTACTCTCTCATTGGTTCTCCCTCTTCCCTTTCATCCTCTGCCAAAGTGGCAACCTGTGCGAACCAGGATGTTAAAGGGGCTGTCTCCCCAAGTTGGGAGATTGATAGTAAAGCAGTTGGAAAGTCAAACCTGAGCACCAGGAGAGGGACTATTCGTTGATTTTTAGAAACCTTTCGTATTCACAGTGTGTCCATTCTCTAGGTTTCCCGTACATGTTATAGCTGTATTAATATTCCCTTCAACCTGGAGAGTTGGGACCAATGGAATTGTAGCCACGCATTATTGCTTTAAAGGGTCTGCATTTGCTCACCCAATCTCATCAATCCTCTCAGTTCCAAGTGTCAGGCCTTATGCCACATCCAGCTGTCATTGTAGATAGGGTCATTCCAGGTTTCATCAGAGACCCTGAAGGAATTGTAAAGAATTTCCCTGTTTTTCTGCTTTGTTTTTGAAATTCCTTTTGATAGTGGGTTTCAGCTGATTCTCGCTGCCATGTTTATGCCAGTCTAGACACACTTGATTCCCTTACGGAGACATATCAATACATAGGTTTTAAGATTCTTACTAGTCAGATATATTCCTCTGCGGGAAATATGGGGTTTTGAGTCCCTTTCACTGAGGAAGGTGTAGGTCTTGTCTATTCAATAGTTGGTTTTTGGAACGGTACCTGTGCTTATATCAAACTCTGTTTTTATGCATAAACCCACCTCTCCTTACCCCTTAAGCAGGCATAGGAGTGTTTTCCAAATGTGAGACTCTGTTCTCTTTCCAAACTCAGTTCAAGTGTAGCCATGTTTACAGCATCTTCATATGTGATATCTTATGATAAGTTTCTTTTTCTGTGTGACTTATTTCACTTAGAATCATCGTACCTGAATCCACTCATTTTGCTGCTACTGGTCTTATGACATTGATTTCATGGCTGAGGGATATTCCATCGTACGTAAGTACCACAATTTTTTGAACCATTTTTATATTTCCTGGGATACTTAAGGTGTACCCAAGTTGAGGTTATTGTAATCAGTGCAGCCCTAAAGTTTGGGGTGGCTGTGGCTTATTGATTTTCAGTTTTCCCAAGGTATATTCCCTAGACTGGAAGTGCCCTTGGCTCTGTAGCTCTGTTGTTTACTTGTATTAGGGAACACAACACACTCCTCCAGAGAGGCAGTTGGCAATTTACATCCCTCCCATCAGCATAACAAGGCTCCCTGGTCTCCAGGGCCTGTCTTGCCTTTCTGGTATTCACACATTTTGCGGATGTCCCTTTTGACTGGTGGGAAGAGATACTTCTTTGTAGCGCATTTTTGCATTGCCCGCTTGCTTTCTTGGCCAAAAAGGGCGTATGCGTTTTCTTCTGAATATATTCAGGAGAAAACGCATATGCTCTTTTTGGCCAAGTGCATCATTGTCGAAGTTGTGCCTCTCTTCCTGTGCTTTCAAGGCGATTCCAACGTACCTCTTGAAATCTGTTTCCTGCTATTCTGCCTAGCTTTCAAGTCCGCCTCGTTGCCTTCCCTCAACAGATTTTTGGACGATAGTTGTCCTTTATTACTCTGCCAGTTTGTGAATTGCTGTGCCCCTGAGCTCCATTTTTCAAGTCGTTTTTTGTGAGCTGAACGCAAGTCCAAAATTTTGGTTCAGGACCTATACTGGTTCCCGGTTGGTGGCTGAGACTTTGTTTAATTCTTCTTCCTGTCGGGAAATTAGTGTGACATGTGCCCGTCCAAATGCCTAACAGCTACTCTCTCATTGGTTCTCCCTCTTCCCTTTCATCCTCTGCCAAATTGGCAACCTGTGCGAACCAGGAGGTTAAAGGGGCTGTCTCTCCAAGTTGGGAGATTGATAGTAAAGCAGTTGGAAAGTCAAACCGGAGCACCAGGAGAGGGACTATTCGTTGAGTTTTAGAAACCTTTCGTATTCACAGTGTGTCCATTCTCTAGGTTTCCCGTACATGTTATAGCTGTAGTAAAATTCCCTTCAACCTGGAGAGTTGGGACCCATGGAATTGGTGCCACACATTATTGCTTTAAAGGGTCTGCATTTGCTCACCCAATCTCACCAATCCTCTCAGTTCCAAGTGTCCAGCCTTATGCCACATCCAGCTGTCATTGTAGATAGGGTCATTCCAGGTTTCATCAGAGAACCTGAAGGAATTGTAAAGAATTTCCCTGTTTTTTTGTTTTGTTTTTGAAATTCCTTTTGATAGCGGTTTTCAGCTGATTCTCGCTGCCATGTTTATGCCAGTCTAGCCACACTTGATTCCCTTATTGAGACATATCAGTACATAGGTTTTAAGATTCTTACTAGTCAGATATATTCCTCTGCGGGAAATATGGGGTTCTGGGCCCCTTTCACTGAGGAAGGTGTAGGTCTTGTCTATTCCATAGTTGGTTTTCGGAACGGTACCTGTGCTTATATCAAACTCTGCTTTTATGCATCACCCCACCTCTCCTTCCCCGTTGAGCAGGCATAAAAGTGTTTTCCAAGTGTGAGACTCTGTTCTCTTTCCTAACTCAGTTCAAGTGTAGCCATGTTTACAGCACCTTCATAAGTGATATCTTATGATAAGTTTCTTTTTCTGTGTGACTTATTTCACTTAGAATCATCGTACCTGAATCCACTCATTTTGCTGCTACTGGTCTTATGACATTGATTTCATGGCTGAGGGATATTCCATCGTACGTAAGTAGCACAATTTTTTGAACCATTTTTATATTTCCTGGGATATTTAAGGTGTACCCAAGTTGAGGTTCTTTTAAGCAGTGCAGCCCTACATTTTGGGATGGCTCTGGCTTATTGATTTTCAGTTTTCCCAAGGTATACTCCCTAGACTGGAAGTGCCCTTGGCTCTGTAGCTCTGTTGTTTACTTGTTTTAGGGAACACAACGCACTCCTCCAGAGAGGCAGTTGGCAATTTACATCCCGCCCATCAGCATAAAAAGGCTCCATGGTCTCCACGGCCTGTCTTGCCTTTCTGGTTTTCACATATTTTGCGGATGTCCCTTTTGACCGGTGGGAAGAGATACTTCTTGGCAGTGCATTTTTGCATTGCCCGCTTGCTTTCTTGCCCAAAAAGGGTGTATGCGTTTTCTCCTGAATATATTCATTAGAACACGCATACGCCCTTTTTGGCCAAGTGCATCATTGTCGAAGTTGTGCCCCTCTTCCTGTGCTTTCAAGGAGATTCCAACGTACCTCTTGAAATCTGTTTCCTGCTATTCTGCCTAGCTTTCAAGTCCGCCTCGATGCCTTCCCTCAACAGATTTTTGGACGATAGTTGTCCTTTATTACTCTGCCAGTTTGTGAATTGCTGTGCCGCTCAGCTCCATTTTTCAAGTCGTTATTTGTGAGCTGACCGCAAGTCCAAAATTTTGGTTCAGGACCTATACTGGTTCCCGGTGGGTGGCTGAGACTTTGTTTAATTCTTCTTCCTGTCGGGAAATTAGAGTGACATGTGCCCGTCCAAATGCCTAACAGCTACTCTCTCATTGGTTCTCCCTATTCCCTTTCATCCTCTGCCAAATTGGCAACCTGTGCGAACCAGGAGGTTAAAGGGGCTGTCTCTCCAAGTTGGGAGATTGATAGCAAAGCAGTTGGAAAGTCAAACCGGAGCACCAGGAGAGGGACTATTCGTTGAGTTTTAGAAACCTTTCGTATTCACAGTGTGTCCATTCTCTAGGTTTCCCGTACATGTTATAGCTGTAGTAATATTCCCTTCAACCTGGAGAGTTGGGACCCATGGAATTGGTGCCACGCATTATTGGTTTAAAGTGTCTGCATTTGCTCACCCATTCTCACCAATCCTCTCAGTCCCAAGTGTCCAGCCTTATGCCACATCCAGCTGTCATTGTAGATAGGGTCTTTCCAGGTTTCATCAGAGACCCTGAAGGAATTGTAAAGAATTTCCCTGTTTTTTTGTTTTGTTTTTGAAATTCCTTTTGATAGTGGGTTTCAGCTGATTCTCGCTGCCATGTTTATGCCTGTCTAGACACACTTGATTGCCTTATGGAGACATATCAATACCTAAGTTTTAAGATTCTTACTAGTCAGATATATTCCTCTGCAGGAAATATGGGGTTTTGAGTCCCTTTCACTGAGGAAGGTGTAGGTCTTGTCTATTCCATACTTGATTTTTGGAACGGTACCTGTGCTTATATCAAACTCTGGTTTTATGCATCAGCCCACCTCTCCTTCCCCCTTAAGCAGGCATAAGAGTGTTTTACAAATGTGAGACCGTGTTCTCTTTCCAAACTCAGTTCAAGTGTAGCCATGTTTACAGGATCTTCATAAGTGATATCTTATGATAATTTTCTTTTTCTGTGTGACTTATTTCACTTAGAATGATCATACCTGAATCCAGTCATTTTGCTGCTACTGGTCTTATGACATTGATTTCATGGCTGAGGGATATTCCATCGTACTTAAGTACCACAATTTTTTGAACCATTTTTATATTTCCTGGGATATTTAAGGTGTACCCAAGTTGAGGTTCTTGTAAGCAGTGCAGCCCTAAATTTTGGGGTGGCTCTGGCTTATTGATTTTCAGTTTTCCCAAGGTATATTACCTAGACAGGAAGTGCCCTTGGGTCTGTAGTTCTGTTGTTTACTTGTTTTAGGGAACACAGTGCACTCCTCCAGAGAAGCTGTTGGCTATATACATTCTGCCCATCAGCATAACAAGGCTCCCTGGTCTCCAGGGCCTGTCTTGCCTTTCTGGTTTTCACACATTTTGCCGACGTCCCTTTTGACCGGTGGGAAGAGATACTTCTTTGTAGTGCATTTTTGCTTTGCCCGCTTGCTTGCTTGGCCAAAAAGGGCGTATGTGTTTTCCCCTGAATATATTCAGGGGAAAACACATATGCCATTTTCGGCAAAGTGCATCATTGCCGAAGTTGTGACCCTCTTCCTGTGTTTTAAAAGTGATTCCAACGTACCTCTTGAAATCTGTTTACTGCTATTCTGCCTAGCTTTCAAGTCCGCCTCGTTGCCTTCCCTCAACAGATTTTTGGACGATAGTTGTCCTTTATTACTCTGCCAGATTGTGAATTGCTGTTACCCTGAGCTCCATTTTTCAACTCGTTTTTTTGTGAGCTGACCCCAAGTGCAAAATTTTGGTTCAGGACCTATACTGGTTCCCGGTGGGTGGCTGAGACTTTGGTTAATTCTTCTTCCTGTTGGGAAATTAGGGTGACATGTGCCGATCCAAATGCCTAACAGCTACTCTCTCATTGGCTCTCCCTCTTCCCTTTCATCCTCTGCCAAATTGGCAACCTGTGAGAACCAGGAGGTTAAAGGGGCTGTCTCTCCAAGTTGGGAGATTGAGAGTAAAGCAGATGGAAAGCCAAACCGGAGCACCAAGAGAGGGACTATTCGTTGAGTTTTAGAAACCTTTCGTATTCACAGTGTGTCCATTCTCTAGGTTTTCCGTACATGTTATAGCTGTAGTAATATTCCCTTCAACCTGGAGAGTTGGGACCAATGGAATTGGTGCCACGCATTATTGCTTTAAAGGGTCTGCATTTGCTCACCCAATCTCACCAATCCTCTCAGTCCCAAGTGTCCAGCCTTATGCCACATCCAGCTGTCATTGTAGATAGGGTCATTCCAGGTTTCATCAGAGACCCTGAAGGAATTTTAAAGAATTTCCCTGTTTTTTTGTTTTGTTTTTGAAATTCCTTTTGATAGTGGGTTTCAGCTGATTCTCGCTGCCATGTTTATGCCAGTCTAGACACACTTGATTCCCTTACGCAGACATATCAATACATAGGTTTTAAGATTCTTACTAGTCAGATACATTCCTCTGAAGGAAATATGGGGTTTTGAGTCCCTTTCTCTGAGGAAAGTGTAGGTCTTGTCTATTCCATAGTTGGTTTTTGGAACGGTACCTGTGCTTATATCAAACTCTGGTTTTATGCATCACCCCACCTCTCCTTCCCCCTTAAGCAGGCATAAGAGTGTTTTCCAAATGTGAGACTCTGTTCTCTTTCCTAACTCAGTTCAAGTGTAGCCATGTTTACAGGATCTTCATAAGTGATATCTTATGATAAATTTCTTTTTCTGTGTGACTTATTTCACTTAGAATCATCGTACCTGAATCCACTCATTTTGCTGCTACTGGTCTTATGACATTGATTTCATGGCTGAGGGATATTCCATCGTACATAAGTAATACAATTTTTTGAACCATTTTTATATTTCCTGGGATTTTTAAGGTGAACCCAAGTTGAGGTTCTTGTAAGCAGTGCAGCCCTAAATTTTGGGGTGGCTCTGGCTTATTGATTTTCAGTTTTCCCAAGGTATATTCCCTAGACTGGAAGTGCCCTTGGCTCTGTAGCTCTGTGGTTTACTTGTTTTAGGGAACACAATGCACTCCTCCAGAGAGGCAGTTGGCAATTTACATCCCGCCCATCAGCATAACAAGGCTCCCTGTTCTCCAGGGCCTGTCTTGCCTTTCTGGGTTTTACACATTTTGCGGATGTCCCTTTTGACCGGTGGGAAGTGATACTTCTTTGTAGTGCAGATTTGCATTGCCCGCTTGCTTGCTTGGCCAAAAAGGGCGTATTCGTTTTCTGCTGAATATATTCAGGAGAAAACGCCTACGCCCTTTTTGGCCAAGTGCATCATTGTCGAAGTTGTGCCCCTCTTCCTGTGCTTTCAAGGCGATTCCAACGTACCTCTTGAAATCTGTTTCCTGCTATTGTGCCTAGCTTTCAAGTCCGCCTCGTTGACTTCCCTCAACAGATTTTTGGACGATAGTTGTCCTTTATTACTCTGCCAGTTTGTGAATTGCTGTGCCCCTGAGCTCCGTTTTTCAAGTCGTTTTTTATGAGCTGACCACAAGTCCAAAATTTTGGTTCAGGACCTATACAGGTTCCCGGTGGTTGGCTGAGACTTTGGTTCATTCTTATTCCTGTCAGGAAATTAGAGTGACATGTGCCCGTCCAAATGCCTAACAGCTACTCTCTCATTGGTTCTCCCTCTTCCCTTTCATCCTCTGCCGAATTGGCAACCTGTGCAAACCAGGAGGTTAAAGGGGCTGTCTCTCCAAGTTGGGAGATTGATAGTAAAGCAGTTGGAAAGTCAAACCGGAGCACCAGGAGAGGGACTATTCGTTGAGTTTTAGAAACCTTTCGTATTCACAGTGTGTCCATTCTCTAGGTTTCCCGTACATGTTATAGCTGTAGTTATATTCCCTTCAACCTGGAGAGTTGGGACCCATGGAATTGGTGCCATGCATTATTGCTTTAAAGGGTCTGCATTTGCTCACCCAATCTCATCAATCCTCTCAGTCCCAAGTGTCCAGCCTTATGTCACATCCAGCTGTCATTGTAGATAGGGTCATTCCAGGTTTCATCAGAGACCCTGAAGGAATTGTAAAGAATTTCCCTGTTTTTTTGTTTTGTTTTTGAAATTCCTTTTGATAGTGGGTTTCAGCTGATTCTCGCTGCCATGTTTATGCCAGTCTAGACACACTTGACTCCCTTATGGAGACATATCAATACATAGGTTTTAAGATTCTTACTAGTCAGATATATTCCTCTGCGGGACATATGGGGTTTTGAGTCCCTTTCACTGAGGAAGGTGTAGGTCTTGTCTATTCCATAGTTGGTTTTTGGAACGGTACCTGTGCTTATATCAAACTCTGGTCTTATGCGTCACCCCACCTCTCCTTCCCCCTTAAGCAGGCATAAGTGTGTTTTCCAAATGTGAGACTCTGTTCTCTTCCCTAACTCAGTTCAAGTGTAGCCATGTTTACAGGATCTTCATAAGTGATATCTTATGATAAGTTTCTTTTTCTGTGTGACTTATTTCACTTAGAATCATCGTACATGAATCCACTCATTTTGCTGCTCCTGGTCTTATGACATTGATTTCATGGCTGAGGGATATTCCATCGTATGTAAGTACCACAATTTTTTGAACCATTTTTATATTTCCTGGGATATTTAAGGTGTACCCAAGTTGAGGTTCTTGTAAGCAGTGTAGCCCTAAATTTTGGGGTGGCTCTGGCTTATTGATTTTCAGTTTTCCCAAGGTATATTCCCTAGACTGGAAGTGCCCTTGGCTCTGTAGCTCTGTTGTTTACTTGTTTTAAGGAACACAATGCACTCCTCCAGAGAGGCAGTTGGCAATTTACATCCTGCCCATCAGCATAACAAGGCTCCCTCGTCTCCACGGCCTGTCTTGCCTTTCTGGATTTCACACATTTTGCGGATGTCCCTTTTGACCGGTGGGAAGTGATACTTCTTTGTAGTGCATTTTTGCATTGCCGCTTGCTTGCTTGGCCAAAAAGGGCGTATGCGTTTTCTGCTGAATATATTCAGGAGAAAACGCATACGCCCTTTTTGGCCAAGTGCATGATTGTTGAAGTTGTGCCCCTCTTCCTGTGCTTTCAAGGCGATTCCAACGTACCTCTTGAAATCTGTTTCCTGCTATTGTGCCTAGCTTTCAAGTCCGCCTCGTTGCCTTCCCTCAACAGATTTTTGGACGATAGTTGTCCTTTATTACTCTGCCAGTTTGTGAATTGCTGTGCCCCTGAGCTCCATTTTTCAACTCGTATTTTGTAAGCTGACCGCAAGTCCAAAATTTTGGTTCACGACCTATACTGGTTCCCGGTGGGTGGCTGAGACTTTGTTTAATTCTTCTTCCTGTCGGGAATTTAGAGTGACATGTGCCCGTCCAAATTCCTAACAGCTACGCTCTCATTGGTTCTCCCTCTTCCCTTTCATCCTCTGCCAAATGGGCAACCTGTGCGAACCAGGAGGTTAAAGGGGCTGTCTCTCCAAGTTGGGAGATTGATAGTAAAGCAGTTGGAAAGTCAAACTGGAGCACCAGGAGAGAGACTATTCGTTGAGTTTTAGAAACCTTTCGTATTCACAGTGTGTCCATTCTCTAGGTTTCCCGTACATGTTATAGTTGTAGTAATATTCCCTTCAACCTGGAGAGTTGGGACACATGGAATTGGTGCCACGCATTATTGCTTTAAAGGGTCTGCATTTGCTCACCCAATCTCACCAATCCTCTCAGTCCCAAGTGTCCAGCCTTATGCCACATCCAGTTGTCATTGTAGATAGGGTCATTCCAGGTTTCATCAGAGACCCTGAAGGAATTGTAAAGAATTTGCCTGTTTTTTTGTTTTGTTTTTGAAATTCCTTTTGATAGCGGGTTTCAGCTGATTCTCGCTGCCATGTTTATGCCAGTCTAGACACACTTGACTCCCTAATGGAGACATATCAATACATAGGTTTAAAGATTCTTACTAGTCAGATATATTCCTCTGCGGGAAATATGGCGTTTTGAGTCCCTTTCACTGAGGAAGGTGTAGGTCTTGTCTATTCCATAGTTGGTTTTTGGAACGGTACCTGTGCTCTTATCAAACTCTGGTCTTATGCGTCACCCCACCTCTCCTTCCCCCTTAAGCAGGCATAAGAGTGTTTTCCAAATGTGAGACTCTGTTCTCTTTCCTAACTCAGTTCAAGTGTAGCCATGTTTACAGGATCTTCATAAGTGATATCTTATGATATGTTTCGTTTTCTGTGTGACTTATTTCACTTAGAATCATCGTACCTGAATCCACTCATTTTGCTGCTACTGGTCTTATGACATTGATTTCATGGCTGAGGGATATTCCATCGTACGTAAGTACCACAATTTTTTGAACCATTTTTATATTTCCTGGGATATTTAAGGTGTACCCATGTTGAGGTTCTTGTAAGCAGTGCAGCCCTAAATTTTGGGGTGGCTCTGGCTTATTGATTTTCAGTTTTCCCAAGGTATATTCCCTAGACTGGAAGTGCCCTTGGCTCTGTAGCTCTGTTGTTTACTTGTTTTAGGGAACACAATGCACTCCTCCAGAGAGGCAGATGGCAATATACATCCCGCCCATCAGCATAACAAGGCTCCCTGTTCTCCAGGGCCTGTCTTGCCTTTCTGGTTTTTACACATTTTGTGGATGTCCCTTTTGACCGGTGGGAAGTGATACTTCTTTGTAGTGCAGATTTGCATTGCCCGCTTGCTTGCTTGGCCAAAAAGGGCGTATGCGTTTTCTGCTGAATATATTCAGGAGAAAACGCATACGACCATTTTGGCCAAGTGCATCATTGTCGAAGTTGTGCCCCTCTTCCTGTGCTTTCAAGGCGATTCCAAGGTACCTCTGGAAATCTGTTTCCTGCTATTGTGCCTTGCTTTCAAGTCCGCCTCGATACTTTCCCTCAACAGATTTTTGGACGATAGTTGTCCTTTATTACTCTGCCAGTTTGTGAATTGCTGTGCCCCTGAGCTCCATTTTTCAACTCGTTTTTTGCGAGCTGACCGCAAGTCCAAAATTTTGGTTCAGGACCTATACTGGTTCCCGGTGGGTGGCTGAGACTTTGGTTCATTCTTCTTCTTGTCAGGAAATTAGAGTGACATGTGACCGTCCAAATGCCTAATAGCTACTCTCTCATTGGTTCTCCCTCTTCCCTTTCATCCTCTGCCAAATTGACAACCTGTGTGAACCAGGATGTTAAAGGGGCTGTCTCTCCAAGTTGGGAGATTGATAGTAAAGCAGTTGGAGAGTCAAACCGGAGCACCAGGAGAGGGACTATCCGTTGAGTTTTAGAAACTTTTCGTATACGCAGTGTGTCCATTCTCTAGGTTATCTGTACATGATATATCTGTAGTAATATTCCCTTCAACCTGGAGAGTTGGGACCCATGGAATTGGTTCCACGCATTATTGCTTTAAAGTGTATGCATTTGCTCACCCAATCTCACCAATCCTCTCAGTCCCAAGTGTCCAGCCTTATGCCACATCCAGCTGTCATTGTAGATAGGGTCATTCCAGGTTTCATCAGAAACCCTGAAGGAATTGTAAAGAATTTCCCTGTTTTTTTGTTTTGTTTTTGAAATTCCTTTTGATAGTGGGTTTCAGCTGATTCTCGCTGCCATGTTTATGCCAGTCTAGACACACTTGATTCCCTTACGGAGACATATCAATACATAGGTTTTAAGATTCTTACTAGTCAGATATATTCCTTTTCGGGAAATATGGGCTTTTGAATCCCTTTCACTGAGGAAGGTGTAGGTCTTGTCTATTCCATAGTTGGTTTTTGGAACGGTCCCTGTGTTTATATCAAACTCTGGTTTTATATATCACCCCACCTCTCCTTCCCCCTTAAGCAGGCATAAGAGTGTTTTCCAAATGTGAGACTCTGTTCTCTTTCCTAACTCAGTTCAAGTGTAGCCATGTTTACAGGATCTTCATAAGTGATATCTTATGATAAGTTGCTATTTCTGTGTGACTTATTTCACTTAGAATCATCGTACCAGAATCCACTCATTTTGCTGCTACTGGTTTTATGACATTGATTTCATGGCTGAGGGAAATTCCATCGTACGTAAGTACCACAATTTTTGAACCATTTTTATATTTCCTGGGATATTTAAGGTGTACCCAAGTTGAGGTTATTGTAAACAGTGCAGCTCTAAACTTTGGGGTGGCTCTGTCTTATTGATTTTCAGTTTTGCCAAGGTATATTCCCTAGACTGGAAGTGCCCTTGGCTCTGTAGCTCTGTTGTTTACTTGTTTTAGGGAACACAATGCACTCCTCTAGAGAGGCAGTTGGCAATTTACATCCCTCCCATCAGCATAACAAGGCTCCCTGTTCTCCAGGGCCTGTCTTGCCTTTCTGGTTTTTACACATTTGTGGATGTCCCTTTTGACCAGTGGGAAGTGATACTTCTTTGTAGTGCAGATTTGCATTGCCCTCTTGTTTGCTTGGCCAAAAAGGACGTATGCGTTTTCTCCTGAATATATTCAGGAGAAAACACATACGTCCTTTTTGGCCAAGTGCATTATTGTCGAAGTTGTTCCCCTCTACCTGTGCTTTAAATGTGATTCCAACGTACCTCTTGAAATCTGTTTCCTGCTATTCTGCCTGGCTTTCAAGTCTGCCTCGTTGCCTTCCCTCAACAGATTTTTGGGCGATAGTTGTCCTTTATTATTCTGACAGTTTTTGAATTGCTTTGCCCCTGAGCTCCATTTTTCAACTCGTTTTTTGTGAGCTGACCGCAAGTCCAAAATTTTGGTTCAGGACCTATACTGGTTCCGCATGGGTGGCTGAGACTTTGGTTAATTATTCTTCCTGCTGGGAATTTAGAGTGATATGTGCCCGTCCAAATGCCTAACAGCTACTCTCTCATTGGTACTCCCTCTTCCCTTTCATTCTCTGCCAAATGTGCAATGAGTGCGAACCAGGAGGTTAAAGGTGCTGTCTCTCCAAGTTGGGAGATTGATAGTAAAGCAGTTGGAAAGTCAAACCTGAGCACCAGGAGAGGGACTATTCGTTGAGTTTTTGAAACCTTTCGTATTCACTGTGTGTCCATTCTCTAGGTTTCCCGTATATGTTATAGCTGTAGTAATATTCTCTTCAACCTGGAGAGTTGGGATCCATGGAATGGGTGCCATGCATTATTGCTTTAAAGGGTCTGCATTTGCTCACCCAATCTCACCAATCCTCTCAGTCCCAAGTGTCCTGCCTTATGCCACAGCCAGCTGTCATTGTAGTTAATGTCATTCCAGGTTTCATCAGAGACCCTCAAGGAATTGTAAAGAATTTCCCTGTTTTTTTATATTGTTTTTGAAATTCCTTTGTATAGTGGGTTTGAGCTGATTCTCGCTGCCATGTTTATGCCAGTCTAGACAAACTTGATTCCCTTACAGAGACATATCAATAAATAGGTTGTAAGATTCTTACTAGTCAGATATATTCCTCTGCTGGAAATATGGGGTTTTGAGTCCCTTTCGCTGAGGAAGGTGTTGCTCTTGTCTATTACATAGTCGGTGTTTGGAACGGTACCTGTTCTTATATTAAACTCTGGTTTTATAGATCACGCCACCTCTCCTTCCCCCTTAAGCAGGCATAAGAGTATTTTCTAAATGTGAGACTCTGTTCTCTTTCCTAACTCAGTTCAAGTGTACCCATGTTTACCGGATCTTCATAAGTGATATCTTATGATAAGTTGCTTTTTCTGTGTGACCTATTTCACTTAGAATCAGCGTACCTGAATCCACTCATTTTGCCTCTACTGGTCTTATGACATTGATTTCATGGCTGAGGGATATTCCATCGTACATAAGTACCACAATTTTTTGAGCCATTTTTATATTTCCTGGGATATTTAAGGTATACCCAAGTTGAGGTTATTGTAAGCAGTGCAGCCCTAAAATTTGGGATGGCTCTGTCTTATTGATTTTCAGTTTTGCCAAGGTATATTCCCTAGAATGGAAGTGCCCTTGGCTCTGTAGCTCTGTTGTTTACTTGTTTTAGGGAACACAATGCAATCCTCCAAAGAGGCAGTTGGCAATTTACATCCCACCCATGAGCATAAAAAGGCTCCCTGTTCTCCAGGGCCAGTCTTGCCTTTCTCGTTTTTACATATTTTGTGGATGTCCCTTTTGACCGTTGGGAAGTCATACTTCTGTGTAGTGCAGATTTGCATTGCCCGCTTGCTTGCTTGGCCAAAAATGGCGTATGCATTTTCTACTGAATATATTCAGGAGAAAACGCATACGCCCTTTTTGGCCAAGTGCATCATTGTCGAAGTTGTGCCCCTCTTCCTGTGCTTTAAAGGCGATTCCAATGTACCTCTTGAAATCTGTTTGCTGCTATTCTGCCTCGCTTTCACGGCCACCTCATTGCCTTCCCTCAACAGATTTTTGGAGGATAGTTGTCCTTTATTACTCTGCCAGTATGTGAATTTCTGTGCCCCTGAGCTCCATTTTTCAACTCATTTTTTTTGAGCTGAACGCAAGTCCAAAATTTTTGTTCAGGAACTATACTGGTTCCCCGTGGGTGGCTGAGATTTTGGTTAATTATTATTCCTACCGGGAAATTAGAGTGACATGTGCCCGTCTAAATGCCTAACAGCTACGCTGTCATTGGTTCTCCCCCTTTCCTTTTATCCTCTCCCAAATTGGCAACCTCTGCTGACCAGGAGGTTAAAGGTGCTGTCTCTCCAAATTGGGAGATTGATAGTAAAGCAGTTGGAAAGTCAAACCTGAGCACCTGGAGAGGGACGATTAGTTGAGTTTTAGAAACCTTTTGTATTCACAGTGTGTCCATTCTCTAGGTTTCCCGTACATGTAATACATGTAGTAATATTCCCTTCAACCTGGAGAGTTTGGACCTATGCAATGGTTGTCATGCATTATTGCTTTAAAGGGTCTGCATTTGCTCACCCAATCTCACCAATCCTCTCTGTACCAAGTGTTCAGCCTTATGCCACATCCAGGTGTCATTGTAGTTAGGGTCATTCCAGGTTTCATCAGAGACCCTGAAGGAATTGTAAAGAATTTCCCTGTTTTTTTGTTTTGTTTTTGAATTTACTTAGTATAGTGGGTTTGAGCTGATTCTCGTTGAGATGTTTATGCCAGTCTAGACACACTTGATTCCCTTACAGAGACATATCAATAAATAGGTTTTAAGATTCTTACTAGTCAGATATATTCCTCTGCTGGAAATATGGGGTTTTGAGTCCCTTTCTCTGAGGAAGGTGTAGGTCTTGTCTATTCCATAGTTGGTGTTTGGAATGGTACCTTTGCTTATATTAAACTCTGGTTTTATAGATCACGCCACCTCTCCTTCCCCCTTAAGCAGGCATAAGAGTGTTTTCTAAATGTGAGACTCTGTTCTCTTTCCTAACTCAGTTCATGTGTAGCCATGTTTACAGGATCTTCATAAGTGATATCTTATGATAAGTTGCTTTTTCTGTGTGACTTATTTCACTTAGAATCATCGTACCTGAATCCACTCATTTTGCTGCTACTGGTCTTATGACATTGATTTCATGGATGAGGGATACTCCATCGTACATAAGTACCACAATTTTTTGAACCATTTTTATATTTCCTCGGATATTTAAGGTGTACCCATGTTGAGGTTCTTGTAAGCAGTGCAGGGCTAAATTTTGGGGTGGCTCTGTCTTATTGATTTTCAGTTTTCCCGAGGTATATTCCCTAGACTGGAAGTGCCCTTGGCTCTGTAGCTCTGTTGTTTACTTGTTTTAGGGAACACAATGCACTCCTCCAGAGAGGCAGTTGGCAATTTACATCCCGCCCATCAGCATAACAAGGCTCCCTCTTCTCCAGGGCCTGTCTTGCCTTTCTGGTTTTTACACATTTTGTGTTTGTCCCTTTTGGCCGGTGGGAAATGATAGTTCTTTGAGTGCAGATTTGGATTGTCCGCTTGCTTGCTTGGCCAAAAAGGGCGTATGCGTTTTCTCCTGAATATATTCAGGAGAAAACGCATACGCCCTTTTTGGCCAAGTGCATCATTGTCGAAGTTGTGCCCCTCTTCCTGGGCTTTAAAGGCGATTCCAACGTACCTCTTGAAATTTGTTTCCTGCTATTCTGCCTCGCTGTCAAGTCCGCCTCGTTGCCTTCCCTCTACAGATTTTTGGACGATAGTTGTCCTTTCTTACTCTGCCAGTTTGTGAATTGCTGTGCCCCTGAGCTCCATTTTTCAACTCGTTATTTGTGAGCTGACCGCAAGTCCAAAATTTTGGTTCAGGACCTATACTGGTTCCCCGTGGGTGGTTGAGAATTTGGTTAATTCTTCTTCCTGTCGGGAAATTAGAGTGATATGTGCCCGTCCAAATGCCTAACAGCTACTCTCTCATTGGTTCTCCCTCTTCCCTTTCATTCTCTGCCAAATTGGCAACAAGTTCGAACCAGGAGTTTAAAGGTGCTGTCTCTCCAAGTTGGGAGATTGAGAGTAAAGCAGTTGGACAGTCAAACCTGAGCACCAGGAGAGGGACAATTTGTTGAGTTTTCGAAACCTTTTGTATTCACTGTGTGTCCATCCTCTAGGTTTCCCGTACATGTAATAGCTGTAGTAATATTCTCTTCAACCTGGATGGTTGGGACTCATGGAATTGCTGCCATGCATTATTGCTTTAAAGGGTCTGCATTTGCTCACCCAATCTCACCAATCCTCTCTGTCCCAAGTGTCCTGCCTTATGCCACATCCAGCTCTCATTGTACTTAAGGTCATTCCAGGTTTCATCAGAGACCCTGAAGGAATTGTAAAGAATTTCTCTGTTTTTTAGTTTTGTTTTTAAATTCCTTTTTATAGTGGGTTTGATCTGATTCTCGCTTTCATGTTTATGCCAGTCTAGACACACTTGATTCCCTTACAGAGACATATCAATAAATAGGTTTTAAGATTCTTACTAGTCAGATATATTCCTCTGCTGGAAATATGGGGTTTTGAGTCCCTTTCGTTGAGGAAGGTGTGGGTCTTGTCTATTCCATAGTTGGTGCTTGGAACGGTACCTGTGCTTATATTAAACTCTGGTTTTATAGATCACGCCACCTCTCCTTCCCCCTTAAGCAGGCATAAGAGTGTTTTCCAAATGTGAGACTCTGTTCTCCTTCCTAACTCAGTTCAAGTGTAGCCATGTTTACAGGATCTTCATAAGTGATATCTTATGATAAGTTGCATTTTCTGTGTGACCTATTTCACTTAGAATCAGTGTACCTGAATCCACTCATTTTGCTGCTACTGGTCTTATGACATTGATTTTATGGCTGAGGGATATTCCATCGTACGTAAGTACCACAATTTTTTGAACCATTTTTATATTTCCTGGGATATTTAAGGTGTACCCAAGTTGAGGTTCTTGTATGCAGTGCAGCCCTAAATTTTGGGGTGGCTCTGTCTTATTGATTTTCAGTTTTCCAAAGGTATATTCCCTAGACTGGAAGTGCCCTTGGCTCTGTAGCTCTCTTGTTTTCTTATTTTACTGTTAACAATGCACTCCTCCATAGAGGCAGTTGGCAATTTGAATCCGGCCCATCAGCATAAGAATCTCCCTGTTCTCCAGGGCCTGTATTGCCTTTCTGGTTTTTACATAATGTGCGGATGTCCCTTTTGACCAGTGGGAAGTGATACCTCTTTGTAGTGCAGATTTGCATTGTCTGCTTGCTTGCTTGGCCAAAAAGGGCGTATGCGTTTTCTACTGAATATATTCAGGAGAAAACGCATACGCCCTTTTTGCCCAAGTGCATCATTTTCGACGTTGTGCCCCACTTCCGGTGCTTTAAAGGCGATTCCAATGTACCTCTTGAAATCTGTTTCCTGCTATTCTGCCTCACTGTCAAGTCCACCTCGTTGCCTTCCCTCAACAGATTTTTGGACGATAGTTGTCCTTTATTACTCTGCCAGTTTGTGAATTGCTGTGCCCCTGAGCTCCATTTTTCAACTCGTTTTTTGTGAGCTGAACGCAAGTCCAAAATTTTGGTTCAGGACCTATACTGGTTCCCGGTGTGTGGCTGAGACTTTGGTTAATTCTTCTTCCTGCCGGGAAATTAGAGGGACATGTGCCCGTCCAAATGCCTAACAGCTACTCTCTCATTTGTTCTCCTTCCGTTTCATCCTCTGCCAATTTTGAAACGTGTGCGAACCAGGAGTTGAAAGGGGCTTTCTCTCCAAGTTGGGAAATTGATAGTAAAGCAGTTGGAAAGTCAAAACGGAGCACCAGGAGAGGAACTATTCGTTGAGTTTTAGAAACCTTTCGTATTCACAGTGTGTCCATTCTCTAGGTTTCCTATACATGTTATAGCTGTAGTAATATTCCCTTCAACCTGCAGATTTGGGACCCAAGGAATGGGTGCCATGCATTATTGCTTTAAACGGTCTGCATTAGCTCACACAAATTCACCAATTCTCTCAGTCTCAAGTGTCAGCCCTTATGCCACATCCAGGTGTTATTGTAGATACGGTCATTCCAGGTTTCATCAGAGAACCTGAAGGAATTGTAAAGAATTTCCCTGTTTTTTTTTGTTTTGTTTTTGAAATTCCTTTTTATAGTGAGTTTGAGCTGATTCTCGCTCCCATGTTTATTCCAGACTAGACACACTTGATTCCCTTATAGAGACATATCAATAAATATGTTTTAAGATTTTTACTAGTCACATATATTCCTCTGTGGGGAATATGGGGTTTTGAGTCCGTTTCACTGAGGAAGGTGTAGGTCTTCTGTATTCCATAGTTGGTTTTTGAACAGTACCTGTGCTTATATAAAACTCTGGTTTTATGCATCACCCCACCTCTCCTTCCCCCTTAAGCAGGCATAAGAGTGTTTTCTAAATGTGAGACTCTGTTCTCTTTCCTAACTCAGTTCATGTGTAGCCATGTTTACAGGATCATCATAAGTGATATCTTATGATAAGTTGCTTTCTCTTTGTGACTTATTTCACTTAGAATCATCGTACCTGAATCCACTCATTTTGCTGCTACTGGTCTTATGACATTGATTTCATGGCTGAGGGATATTCCAATGTACGTAAATACCCCAATTTTTTGAACCATTTTTATATTTCCTGGGATATTTAAGGTGTACCCAAGTTGAGGTTATTGTAAACAGTGCAGCCCTAAACTTTGGGGTGGCTCTGTCTTATTGATTTTCAGTTTTCCAAAAGGTATATTCCCTAGACTGGAAGTGCCCTTGGCTCTGTAGCTCTGTTGTTTACTTGTTTTAGGGAACACAATGCACTCCTCTAGAGAGGCAGTTGGCAATTTACATCCCTCCCATCAGCATAACAAGGCTTCCTGTTCTCCAGGGCCTGTCTTGCCTTTCTGGTTTTTACACATTTTGTGGATGTCCCTTTTGACCGGTGGGAAGTGATACTTCTTTGTAGTGCAGATTTGCATTGCCCTCTTGCTTGCTTGGCCAAAAAGGGCGTATGCGTTTTCTCCTGAATATATTCAGGAGAAAACGCATACGCCCTTTTTGGCCAAGTGCATTATTGTCCAAGTTGTGCCGCTCTTCCTGTGCTTTAAATGTGATTCCAACGTACCTCTTGAAATATGTTTCCTGCTATTCTGCCTGGCTTTCAAATATGCCTCATTGCCTTCCCTCAACAGATTTTTGGGCGATAGTTGTCCTTTATTATTCTGACAGTTTTTGAATTGCTGTGCCCCTGAGCTCCATTTTTCAACTCGTTTTTTGTGAGCTGACCGCAAGTCCAAAATTTTGGTTCAGGACCTATACTGGTTCCCCGTGGGTGGCTGAGACTTTGGTTAATTATTCTTCCTGCTGGGAAATTAGAGTGATATGTGCCCGTCCAAATGCCTAACAGCTACTCTCTCATTGGTTCTCCCTCTTCCCTTTCATTATCTGCCAAATGGGCAACGAGTGCGAACCAGGAGGTTAAAGGTGCTGTCTCTCCAAGTTGGGAGATTGATAGTAAAGCAGTTGGAAAGTCAAACCTGAGCACCAGGAGAGGGACTATTCGTTGAGTTTTCGAAACCTTTCGTATTCACTGTGTGTCCATTCTCTAGGTTTCCCGTATATGTTATAGCTGTAGTAATATTCTCTTCAACCTGGAGAGTTGGGATCCATGGAATGGGTGCCATGCATCATTGCTTTAAAGGGTCTGCATTTGCTCACCCAATCTCACCAATCCTCTCAGTCCCAAGTGTCCTGCCTTATGCCACATCCAGCTGTCATTGTAGTTAAGGTCATTCCAGGTTTCATCAGAGACCCTGAAGGAATTGTAAAGAATTTCCCTGTTTTTTTGTTTTGTTTTTGAAATTCCTTTGTATAGTGGGTTTGAGCTGATTCTCGCTGCCATGTTTATGCCAGTCTAGACACACTTGATTCCCTTACAGAGACATATCAATAAATAGGTTGTAAGATTCTTACTAGTCAGATATATTCCTCTGCTGGAAATATGGGGTTTTGAGTCCCTTTCGCTGAGGAAGGAGTAGGTCTTTTCTATTCCATAGTTGGTGTTTGGAACGGTACCTGTGCTTATATTAAATTCTGGTTTTATAGATCAAGCCACCTCTCCTTCCCTCTTAAGCAGGCATAAGAGTGTTTTCTAAATGTGAGACTCTGTTCTCTTTCCTAACTCAGTTCATGTGTAGCCATGTTTACAGGATCTTCATAAGTGATATCTTATGATAAGTTGCTTGTTCTGTGTGACTTATTTCACTTAGAATCATCGTACCTGAATCCACTCTTTTTGCTGCTACTGGTCTTATGACATTGATTTCATGGATGAGGGATACTCCATCGTACATAAGTACCACAATTTTTTGAACCATTTTTATATTTCCTGGGATATTTAAGGTGTACCCATGTTGAGGTTCTTGTAAGAAGTGCAGGGCTAAATTTTGGGTTGGCTCTGTCTTATTGATTTTCAGTTTTCCCGAGGTATATTCCCTAGACTGGATGTGCCCTTGGCTCTGTAGCTCTGTTGTTTATTTGTTTTAGGGAACACAATGCACTCCTCCAGAGAGGCAGTTGGCAATTTACATCCCGCCCATCAGCATAACAAGGCTCCCTCTTCTCCAGGGCCTGTCTTGCCTTTCTGGTTTTTACACATTTTGTGTTTTTCCCTTTTTACCGGTGAGAAATGATAGTTCTTTGAGTGCAGATTTGCATTGTCCGCTTGCTTGCTTAGCCAAAAAGGTCGTATGCGTTTTCTCCTGAATATATTCAGGAGTAAACGCATACGCAGTTTTTGGCCAAGTGCATCATTGTCGAAGTTGTGCCCCTCTTCCTGGGCTTTAAAGGCGATTCCAACGTACCTCTTGAAATCTGTTTCCTGCTATTCTGCCTCGCTGTCAAGTCCGCCTCGTTGCCTTCCCTCTACAGATTTTTGGAAGATAGTTGTCCTTTATTACTCTGCCAGTTTGTGAATTGCTGTGCCCCTGAGCTCCATTTTTCAACTCGTTTTTTGTGAGCTGACCGCAAGTCCAAAATTTTGGTTCAGGACCTATACTGGTTCCCCGTGGGTGGCTGAGACTTTGGTTAATTATTCTTCCTGCCGGGAAATTAGAGTGATATGTGCCCGTCCAAATGCCTAACAGCTACTCTCTCATTGGTTCTGCCTCTTCCCTTTCATTATCTGCCAAATTGGCAACGAGTGTGAACCAGGAGGTTAAAGGTGCTGTCTCTCCAAGTTGGGAGATTGATAGTAAAGCAGTTGGAAAGTCAAACCTGAACACCAGGAGAGGGACTATTCGTTGAGTTATCGAAACCTTTCGTATTCACTGTGTGTCCATTCTCTAGGTTTCCCGTATATGTTATAGCTGTAGTAATATTCTCTTCAACCTGGAGAGTTGGGATCCATGGAATGGGTGCCATGCATCATTGCTTTAAAGGGTCTGCATTTGCTCACCCAATCTCACCAATCCTCTCCGTCCCAAGTGTCCTGCCTTATGCCACATCCAGCTGTCATTGTAGTTAAGGTCATTCCAGGTTTCATCAGAGACCCTGAAGGAATTGTACAGAATTTCCCTGTGTTTTTGTTTTGTTTTTGATATTCGTTTTTATAGTCGGTGTGAGCTGATTCTCTCTGCCATGTTTATGCCAGTCTAGACACACTTGATTCCCTTACAGAGACATATCAATACATTAGTTTTAAGGTTCTTACTAGTCAGATATATTCCTCTGCGGGAAATATGGGGTTTTGAGTCCCTTTCACTGAGGAAGGTGTAGGTCTTTTCTATTCCATAGTTGGTTTTTGGAACGGTACCTGTGCTTATATCAAACTCTGGTTTATGCATCACCCCACCTCTGCTTCCCCCTTAAGCAGGCATAAGAGTGTTTTCTAAATGTGAGACACTGTTCTCTTTCCTAACTCAGTTCAAGTGTAGCCATGTTTACAGGATCTTCATAAGTGATATCTTATGATAAATTTCTTTTTCTCCGTGACTTATTTCACTTAGAATCATCGTACCAGAATCCACTCATTTTGCTGCTACTGGTCTTATGACATTGATTTCATGGCTGAGGGATATTCAATCGTACGTAAGTACCACAATTTTTGAACCATTTTTATATTTCCTGGGATATTTAAGGTGTACCCAAGTTGAGGTTATTGTAAACAGTGCAGCCCTAAACTTTGGGGTGGCTCTGTCTTATTGATTTTCAGTTTTCCAAAAGGTATATTCCCTAGACTGGAAGTGCCCTTGGCTCTGTAGCTCTGTTGTTTACTTGTTTTAGGGAACACAATGCACTCCTCTAGAGAGGCAGTTGGCAATTTACATCCCTCCCATCAGCATAACAAGGCTCCCTGTTCTCCAGGGCCTGTCTTGCCTTTCTGGTTTTTACACATTTTGTGGATGTCCCTTTTGACCGGTGGGAAGTGATACTTCTTTGTAGTGCAGATTTGCATTGCCCTCTTGCTTGCTTGGCCCAAAAGGGCGTATGCGTTTTCTCCTGAATATATTCAGGAGAAAACGCATAAGCCCTTTTTGGCCAAGTGCATTATTGTCGAAATTGTGCCCCTCTACCTGTGCTTTAAATGTGATTCCAACGTACCTCTTGAAATCTGTTTCCTGCTATTCTGCCTGGCTTTCAAGTCTGCCTCGTTGCCTTCCCTCAACAGATTTTTGGGCGATAGTTGTCCTTTATTATTCTGACAGTTTTTGAATTGCTGTGCCCCTGAGCTCCATTTTTCAACTCGTTTTTTTGTGAGCTGACCGCAAGTCCAAAATTTTGGTTCAGGACCTATACTGGTTCCCCATGGGTGGCTGAGACTTTGGTTAATTATTCTTCCTGCTGGGAATTTAGAGTGATATGTGCCCGTCCAAATGCCTAACAGCTACACTCTCATTGGTTCTCCCTCTTCCCTTTCATTCTCTGCCAAATGGGCAACGAGTGCGAACCAGGAGGTTAAAGGTGCTGTCTCTCCAAGTTGGGAGATTGATAGTAAAGCAGTTGGAAAGTCAAACTTGAGCACCATGATAGGGACTATTCGTTGAGTTTTCGAAACCTTTCGTATTCACTGTGTGTCCATTCTCTAGGTTTCCCGTATATGTTATAGCTGTAGTAATATTCTCTTCAACCTGGAGAGTTGGCATCCATGGAATGGGTGCCATGCATTATTGCTTTAAAGGGTCTGCATTTGCTCACCCAATCTCACCAATCCTCTCAGTCCCAAGTGTCCTGCCTTATGCCACATCCAGCTGTCATTGTAGTTAAGGTCATTCCAGGTTTCATCAGAGACCCTGAAGGAATTGTAAAGAATTTCCCTGTTTTTTAGTTTTGTTTTTAAATTCCTTTTTATAGTGGGTTTGAGCTGATTCTCGCTTTCATGTTTATGCCAGTCTAGACACACTTGATTCCCTTACAGAGACATATCAATAAATAGGTTTTAAGATTCTTACTAGTCAGATATATTCCTCTGCTGGAAATATGGGGTTTTGAGTCCCTTTCGCTGAGGAAGGAGTAGGTCTTTTCTATTCCATAGTTGGTGTTTGGAACGGTACCTGTGCTTATATTAAACTCTGGTTTTATAGATCACGCCACCTCTCCTTCCCCCTTAAGCAGGCATAAGAGTGTTTTCTAAATGTAAGACTCTGTTCTCTTTCCTAACTCAGTTCATGTGTAGCCATGTTTACAGGATCTTCATAAGTGATATCTTATGATAAGTTGCTTTTTCTGTGTGACTTATTTCACTTAGAATCATCGTACCTGAATCCACTCATTTTGCTGCTACTGGTCTTATGTCATTGATTTCATGGATGAGGGATACTCCATCGTACGTAAGTACCACAATTTTTTGAACCATTTTTATATTTCCTGGGATATTTAAGGTGTACCCATGTTGAGGTTCTTGTAAGCAGTGCAGGGCTAAATTTTGGGGTGGCTCTGTCTTATTGATTTTCAGTTTTCCCGAGGTATATTCCCTAGACTGGATGTGCCCTTGGCTCTGTAGCTCTGTTGTTTATTTGTTTTAGGGAACACAATGCACTCCTCCATAGAGGCAGTTGGCAATTTACATCCCGCCCATCAGCATAACAAGGCTCCCTCTTCTCCAGGGCCTGTCTTGCCTTTCTGGTTTTTACACATTTTGTGTTTTTCCCTTTTTACCGGTGGGAAATGATAGTTCTTTGAGTGCAGATTTGCATTGTCCGCTTGCTTGCTTGGCCAAAAAGGGCGTATGTGTTTTCTCCTGAATATATTCAGGAGAAAACGCATACGCCCTTTTTGGCCAAGTGCATCATTGTCGAAGTTGTGCCCCTCTTCCTGGGCTTTAAAGGCGATTCCAACGTACCTCTTGAAATCTGATACCTGCTATTCTGCCTCGCTGTCAAGTCCGCCTCGTTGCCTTCCCTCTACAGATTTTTGGACGATAGTTGTCCTTTATTACTCTGCCAGTTTGTGAATTGCTGTGCCCCTGAGCTCCATTTTTCAACTCGTTTTTTGTGAGCTGGACACCAGACCAATATTTTGGTTCAGGACCTATACTGGTTCCCGTTGAGTGGCTGAGACTTTGGTTAATTCTTCTTCATGCCAGGAAATCAGAGTGACATGTGCCCGTCCAAATGCCAAACAGCTACCCTCTCATTGGTTCTCCCTCTTCCCTTTCATCCTCTGCCAATTTGGCAAACTGAGCAAACCAGGAGGTTAAAGGTACTGTCTCTCCAAGTTGGGAGATTGATAGTAAAGCAGTTGGAAAGTCAAACCGGAGCACCAGGAGAGGGAATATTCGTTGAGTTTTAGAAACCTTTCGTATTCACAGTGTGTCCATTCTCTATGTTTCCCGTACATGTTATAGCTGTAGTAATATTGCCTTCAACCTGGAGAGTTGGGACCGATGGAATCAGTGCCATGCATTATTGCTTTGAAGGGTCTGCATTTGCTCACCCAATCTCACCAATCCACTCAATCCGACGTTTCCAGCCTTATTCCACAACCAGCTGTCATTGTGGATAGGGTCATTCCAGGTTTTATCAGATACCATGAAGGAATTGTAATGAATTTCCATGTTTTTTTGTTTTGTTTTTGAAATCCCTTTGTATAGTGGGTTTGAGCTGATTCTCGCTGCCATGTTTATGCCAGTCTAGACACACTTGATTCCCTTACAGAGACATATCAATAAATAGCTTTTAAGATACTTACTAGTCAGATATATTCCTCTGCTGGAAATATGGCGTTTTGAGTCCCTTTCGCTGAGGAAGTTGTAGGTCTTGTCTATTCCATAGTTGGTGTTTGGAACGGTACCTGTGCTTATATCAAACTCTGGTTTATGCATCACCCCACCTCTCCTTCCCCCTTAAGGGGGCATAAGAGTGTTTTCTAAATATGAGTCTCTGTTCTCTTTCCTAACTCAGTTCAAGTGTAGCCATGTTTACAGGATCTTCATAAGTGATATCTTATGATAAGTTGCTTTTTCTGAGTGACCTATTTCACTTAGAAACTTCGTACCTGAATCCACTCATTTTGCTGCTACCGGTCGTATGACATTGATTTCATGGCTGAGGGATATTCAGTCGTACATAAGTACCACAATATTTTGAACCATTTTTATATTTCCTGGGATATTTAAAGTGTACCCAAGTTGAGGTTCTTGTAAGCCGTGCAGCCCTAAATTTTGGGATGGCTCTGTCTTATTGATTTTCAGTTTTCCCAAGGTATATTCCCTAGACTGGAAGTGCCCTTGGCTCTGTAGCTCTGTTGTTTACTTGTTTTAGGGAACACAATGCACTCCTCCAGCGAGGCAGTTGGCAATTTACATCCCGCCCATCAGCATAACAAGGCTCCCTGTTCTCCAGGGCCTGTCTTGCCTTTCTGGTTTTTACACATTTTGTGGATGCCCCTTTTGACCGGTGGGAAGTGATACTTCTTTGTAGTGCAGATTTGCATTGCCCTCTTGCTTGTTTGGCCAAAAAGGGCGTATGCGTTTTCTCCTGAATATATTCAGGACAAAATGCATATGCCTTTTATGGACAAGTGCATCATTGTCGAAGTTGTGCCTCTCTTCCTGTGCTTTAAAGGCGATTCCAATGTACCTCTTGAAATCTGTTTCCTGCTATTCTGCCTCGCTTTAAAGTCCGCCTGGTTGCCTTCCCTCAACAGATTTTTGGGCGATAGTTGTCCTTTATTACTCTGCCAGTTTTTGAATTGCTGTGCCCATGAGCTCCATTTTTCAACTCGTTTTTTGTGAGCTAACCGCAAGTCCAAAATTTTGGTTCAGGACATATACTGGTTCCCGGTGGGTGGCTGAGACTTTGGTTAATTCTTCTTTCTGCCTTGAAATTAGAGTGACATGTGCCCATCCAAATGCCTAACAGCTACTCTCTCAATGGTTCTCCTTCCCTTCCATCCTCTGCCAATTTCGCAATGTGTGCGAACCAGTAGGTTAAAGGGGCTGTCTTTCCAAGTTGGGAGTTTGATAGTAAAGCAGTTGGAAAGTCAAACCAGAGCACCAGGAGAGGGACTGTTCATTGAGTTTTAGAAACCTTTCGTATTCACAGTGTGTCCATTCTCTAGGTTTCCTGTACATGTCATAGCTGTAGTAATATTCCCTTCAAGCTGCAGACTTGGGACCCATGGAATGGGTGCCATGCATTATTGCTTTAAAGGGTCTGCATTTGCTCACCCAATCTCACCAATCCTCGCTGTCCCAAGTGTCCAGCCATATGCCACATCCAGCTGTCATTGTAGGTAGGGTCATTCCAGGTTTCATCAGAGACCCTGAAGGAATTGTACAGAATTTCCCTGTGTTTTTGTTTTGTTTTTGATATTCGTTTTTATAGTCGGTGTGAGCTGATTCTCTCTGCCATGTTTATGCCAGTCTAGACACACTTGATTCCCTTACAGAGACATATCAATACATTAGTTTTAAGGTTCTTACTAGTCAGATATATTCCTCTGCGGGAAATATGGGGTTTTGAGTCCCTTTCACTGAGGAAGGTGTAGGTCTTTTCTATTGCATAGTTGGTTTTTGGAACGGTACCTGTGCTTATATCAAACTCTGGTTTATGCATCACCCCACCTCTGCTTCCCCCTTAAGCAGGCATAAGAGTGTTTTCTAAATGTGAGACACTGTTCTCTTTCCTAACTCAGTTCAAGTGTAGCCATGTTTACAGGATCTTCATAAGTGATATCTTATGATAAATTTATTTTTCTCTATGACTTATTTCACTTAGAATCATCGTACCAGAATCCACTCATTTTGCTGCTACTGGTCTTATGACATTGATTTCATGGCTGAGGGATATTCAATCGTACGTAAGTACCACAATTTTTGAACCATTTTTATATTTCCTGGGATATTTAAGGTGTACCCAAGTTGAGGTTATTGTAAACAGTGCAGCCCTAAACTTTGGGGTGGCTCTGTCTTATTGATTTTCAGTTTTCCAAAAGGTATATTCCCTAGACTGGAAGTGCCCTTGGCTCTGTAGCTCTGTTGTTTACTTGTTTTAGGGAACACAATGCACTCCTCTAGAGAGGCAGTTGGCAATTTACATCCCTCCCATCAGCATAACAAGGCTCCCTGTTCTCCAGGGCCTGTCTTGCCTTTCTGGTTTTTACACATTTTGTGGATGTCCCTTTTGACCGGTGGGAAGTGATACTTCTTTGTAGTGCAGATTTGCATTGCCCTCTTGCTTGCTTGGCCCAAAACGGCGTATGCGTTTTCTCCTGAATATATTCAGGAGAAAACGCATAAGCCCTTTTTGGCCAAGTGCATTATTGTCGAAATTGTGCCCCTCTACCTGTGCTTTAAATGTGATTCCAACGTACCTCTTGAAATCTGTTTCCTGCTATTCTGCCTGGCTTTCAAGTCTGCCTCGTTGCCTTCCCTCAACAGATTTTTGGGCGATAGTTGTCCTTTATTATTCTGACAGTTTTTGAATTGCTGTGCCCCTGAGCTCCATTTTTCAACTCGTTTTTTGTGAGCTGACCACAAGTCCAAAATTTTGGTTCAGGACCTATACTGGTTCCCCGTGGGTGGCTGAGACTTTGGTTAATTATTCTTCCTGCTGGGAATTTAGAGTGATATGTGCCCGTCCAAATGCCTAACAGCTACTCTCTCATTGGTTCTCCCTCTTCCCTTTCATTCTCTGCCAAATGGGCAACGAGTGCGAACCAGGAGGTTAAAGGTGCTGTCTCTCCAAGTTGGGAGATTGATAGTAAAGCAGTTGGAAAGTCAAACCTGAGCACCAGGAGAGGGACAATTCGTTGAGTTTTCGAAACCTTTCGTATTCACTGTGTGTCCATTCTCTAGGTTTCCCATATATGTTATAGCTGTAGTAATATTCTCTTCAACCTGGAGAGTTGGCATCCATGGAATGGGTGCCATGCATTATTGCTTTAAAGGGTCTGCATTTGCTCACCCAATCTCACCAATCCTCTCAGTCCCAAGTGTCCTGCCTTATGCCACATCCAGCTGTCATTGTAGTTAAGGTCATTCCAGGTTTCATCAGAGACCCTGAAGGAATTGTAAAGAATTTCCCTGTTTTTTTGTTTTGTTTTTGAAATTCCTTTGTATAGTGGATTTGAGCTGATTCTCGCTGCCATGTTTATGCCAGTCTAGACACACTTGATTCCTTTACAGAGACATATCAATAAATAGGTTTTAAGATTCTTACTAGTCAGATATATTTCTCTTCTGGAAATATGGTGTTTGGAGTCCCTTTCACTGAGGAAGGTGTAGGTCTTGTCTATTCCATAGTTGGTGCTTGGAATGGTACCTGTGCTTTATTAAACTCTGGTTTTATAGATCACTCCACCTCTCCTTCCCCCTTAAGCAGGCATAAGAGTGTTTTCTAAATGTGAGACTCTGTTCTCTTTCCTAACTCAGTTCATGTTTAGCCATGTTTACAGGATCTTCATAAGTGATATCTTATGATAAGTTGCTATTTCTGTGTGACTTATTTCACTTAGAATCATTGTACCAGAATCCACTCATTTTGCTGCTACTGGTCTTATGACATTGATTTCATGGCTGAGGGATATTCAATCGTACGTAAGTACCACAATTTTTGAACCATTTTTATATTTCCTGGGATATTTAAGGTGTACCCAAGTTGAGGTTATTGTAAACAGTGCAGCCCTAAACTTTGGGGTGGCTCTGTCTTATTGATTTTCAGTTTTCCAAAAGGTATATTCCCTAGACTGGAAGTGCCCTTGGCTCTGTAGCTCTGTTGTTTACTTGTTTTAGGGAACACAATGCACTCCTCTAGAGAGGCAGTTGGCAATTTACATCCCTCCCATCAGCATAACAAGGCTCCCTGTTCTCCAGGGCCTGTCTTGCCTTTCTGGTTTTTACACATTTTGTGGATGTCCCTTTTGACCGGTGGGAAGTGATACTTCTTTGTAGTGCAGATTTGCATTGCCCTCTTGCTTGCTTGGCCAAAAAGGGCGTATGCGTTTTCTCCTGAATATATTGAGGAGAAAAGGCATACGCCCTTTTTGGCCAAGTGCATTATTGTCGAAATTGTGCCCCTCTACCTGTGCTTTAAATGTGATTCCAACGTACCTCTTGAAATCTGTTTCCTGCTATTCTGCCTGGCTTTCAAGTCTGCCTCGTTGCCTTCCCTCAACAGATTTTTGGGCGATAGTTGTCCTTTATTATTCTGACAGTTTTTGAATTGCTGTGCCCCTGAGCTCCATTTTTCAACTCGTTTTTTGTGAGCTGACCACAAGTCCAAAATTTTGGTTCAGGACCTATACTGGTTCCCCGTGGGTGGCTGAGACTTAGGTTAATTATTCTTCCTGCTGGGAATTTAGAGTGATATGTGCCCGTCCTAATGCCTAACAGCTACACTCTCATTGGTTCTCCCTCTTCCCTTTCATTCTCTGCCAAATGGGCAACGAGTGCGAACCAGGAGGTTAAAGGTGCTGTCTCTCCAAGTTGGGAGATTGATAGTAAAGCAGTTGGAAAGTCAAACTTGAGCACCAGGAGAGGGACTATTTGTTGAGTTTTCGAAACCTTTCATATTCACTGTGTGTCCATTCTCTAGGTTTCCCGTATATGTTATAGCTGTAGTAATATTCTCTTCAACCTGGAGAGTTGGCATCCATGGAATGGGTGCCATGCATTATTGCTTTAAAGGGTCTGCATTTGCTCACCCAATCTCACCAATCCTCTCAGTCCCAAGTGTCTTGCCTTATGCCACATCCAGCTGTCATTGTAGTTAAGGTCATTCCAGGTTTCATCAGAGACCCTGAAGGAATTGTAAAGAATTTCCCTGTTTTTTAGTTTTGTTTTTAAATTCCTTTTTATAGTGGGTTTGAGCTGATTCTCGCTTTCATGTTTATGCCAGTCTAGACACACTTGATTCCCTTACAGAGACATATCAATAAATAGGTTTTAAGATTCTTACTAGTCAGATATATTCCTCTGCTGGAAATATGGGGTTTTGAGTCCCTTTCGCTGAGGAAGGAGTAGGTCTTTTCTATTCCATAGTTGGTGTTTGGAACGGTACCTGTGCTTATATTAAACTCTGGTTTTATAGATCACGCCACCTCTCCTTCCCCCTTAAGCAGGCATAAGAGTGTTTTCTAAATGTGAGACTCTGTTCTCTTTCCTAACTCAGTTCATGTGTAGCCATGTTTACAGGATCTTCATAAGTGATATCTTATGATAAGTTGCTTTTTCTGTGTGACTTATTTCACTTAGAATCATCGTACCTGAATCCACTCATTTTGCTGCTACTGGTCTTATGACATTGATTTCATGGATGAGGGATACTCCATCGTACGTAAGTACCACAATTTTTTGAACCATTTTTATATTTCCTGGGATATTTAAGGTGTACCCATGTTGAGGTTCTTGTAAGCAGTGCAGGGCTAAATTTTGGGGTGGCTCTGTCTTATTGATTTTCAGTTTTCCCGAGGTATATTCCCTAGACTGGATGTGCCCTTGGCTCTGTAGCTCTGTTGTTTACTTGTTTTAGGGAACACAATGCACTCCTCCAGAGAGGCAGTTGGCAATTTACATCCCGCCCATCAGCATAACAAGGCTCCCTGTTCTCCAGGGCCTGTCTTGCCTTTCTGGTTTTTACACATTTTGTGTTTTTCCCTTTTTACCGGTGGGAAATGATAGTTCTTTGAGTGCAGATTTGCATTGTCCGCTTGCTTGCTTGGCCAAAAAGGGCGTATGTGTTTTCTCCTGAATATATTCAGGAGAAAACGCATACGCCCTTTTTGGCCAAGTGCATCATTGTCGAAGTTGTGCCCCTCTTCCTGGGCTTTAAAGGCGATTCCAACGTACCTCTTGAAATCTGATACCTGCTATTCTGCCTCGCTGTCAAGTCCGCCTCGTTGCCTTCCCTCTACAGATTTTTGGACGATAGTTGTCCTTTATTACTCTGCCAGTTTGTGAATTGCTGTGCCCCTGAGCTCCATTTTTCAACTCGTTTTTTGTGAGCTGGACACCAGACCAATATTTTGGTTCAGGACCTATACTGGTTCCCGTTGAGTGGCTGAGACTTTGGTTAATTCTTCTTCCTGCCAGGAAATCAGAGTGACATGTGCCCGTCCAAATGCCAAACAGCTACCCTCTCATTGGTTCTCCCTCTTCCCTTTCATCCTCTGCCAATTTGGCAAACTGAGCAAACCAGGAGGTTAAAGGTACTGTCTCTCCAAGTTGGGAGATTGATAGTAAAGCAGTTGGAAAGTCAAACCGGAGCACCAGGAGAGGGAATATTCGTTGAGTTTTAGAAACCTTTCGTATTCACAGTGTGTCCATTCTCTATGTTTCCCGTACATGTTATAGCTGTAGTAATATTCCCTTCAACCTGGAGAGTTGGGACCGATGGAATCAGTGCCATGCATTATTGCTTTGAAGGGTCTGCATTTGCTCACCCAATCTCACCAATCCACTCAATCCGACGTTTCCAGCCTTATTCCACAACCAGCTGTCATTGTGGATAGGGTCATTCCAGGTTTTATCAGATACCATGAAGGAATTGTAATGAATTTCCATGTTTTTTTGTTTTGTTTTTGAAATCCCTTTGTATAGTGGGTTTGAGCTGATTCTCGCTGCCATGTTTATGCCAGTCTAGACACACTTGATTCCCTTACAGAGACATATCAATAAATAGCTTTTAAGATACTTACTAGTCAGATATATTCCTCTGCTGGAAATATGGCGTTTTGAGTCCCTTTCGCTGAGGAAGTTGTAGGTCTTGTCTATTCCATAGTTGGTGTTTGGAACGGTACCTGTGCTTATATCAAACTCTGGTTTATGCATCACCCCACCTCTCCTTCCCCCTTAAGGGGGCATAAGAGTGTTTTCTAAATATGAGTCTCTGTTCTCTTTCCTAACTCAGTTCAAGTGTAGCCATGTTTACAGGATCTTCATAAGTGATATCTTATGATAAGTTGCTTTTTCTGAGTGACCTATTTCACTTAGAAACTTCGTACCTGAATCCACTCATTTTGCTGCTACCGGTCGTATGACATTGATTTCATGGCTGAGGGATATTCAATCGTACATAAGTACCACAATATTTTGAACCAATTTTATATTTCCTGGGATATTTAAAGTGTACCCAAGTTGAGGTTCTTGTAAGCCGTGCAGCCCTAAATTTTGGGATGGCTCTGTCTTATTGATTTTCAGTTTTCCCAAGGTATATTCCCTAGACTGGAAGTGCCCTTGGCTCTGTAGCTCTGTTCTTTACTTGTTTTAGGGAACACAATGCACTCCTCCAGCGAGGCAGTTGGCAATTTACATCCCACCCATCAGCATAACAAGGCTCCCTGTTCTCCAGGGCCTGTCTTGCCTTTCTGGTTTTTACACATTTTGTGGATGCCCCTTTTGACTGGTGGGAAGTGATACTTCTTTGTAGTGCAGATTTGCATTGCCCTCTTGCTTGTTTGGCCAAAAAGGGCGTATGCGTTTTCTCCTGAATATATTCAGGACAAAATGCATATGCCTTTTATGGACAAGTGCATCATTGTCGAAGTTGTGCCTCTCTTCCTGTGCTTTAAAGGCGATTCCAATGTACCTCTTGAAATCTGCTTCCTGCTATTCTGCCTCGCTTTAAAGTCCGCCTGGTTGCCTTCCGTCAACAGATTTTTGGGTGATAGTTGTCCTTTATTACTCTGCCAGTTTTTGAATTGCTGTGCCCATGAGCTCCATTTTTCAACTCGTTTTTTGTGAGCTAACCGCAAGTCCGAAATTTTGGTTCAGGACATATACTGGTTCCCGGTGGGTGGCTGAGACTTTGGTTAATTCTTCTTTCTGCCTTGAAATTAGAGTGACATGTGCCCATCCAAATGCCTAACAGCTACTCTCTCAATGGTTCTCCTTCCCTTCCATCCTCTGCCAATTTCGCAATGTGTGCGAACCAGTAGGTTAAAGGGGCTGTCTTTCCAAGTTGGGAGTTTGATAGTAAAGCAGTTGGAAAGTCAAACCAGAGCACCAGGAGAGGGACTGTTCATTGAGTTTTAGAAACCTTTCGTATTCACAGTGTGTCCATTCTCTAGGTTTCCTGTACATGTCATAGCTGTAGTAATATTCCCTTCAAGCTGCAGACTTGGGACCCATGGAATGGGTGCCATGCATTATTGCTTTAAAGGGTCTGCATTTGCTCACCCAATCTCACCAATCCTCGCTGTCCCAAGTGTCCAGCCATATGCCACATCCAGCTGTCATTGTAGGTAGGGTCATTCCAGGTTTCATCAGAGACCCTGAAGGAATTGTACAGAATTTCCCTGTGTTTTTGTTTTGTTTTTGATATTCGTTTTTATAGTCGGTGTGAGCTGATTCTCTCTGCCATGTTTATGCCAGTCTAGACACACTTGATTCCCTTACAGAGACATATCAATACATTAGTTTTAAGGTTCTTACTAGTCAGATATATTCCTCTGCGGGAAATATGGGGTTTTGAGTCCCTTTCACTGAGGAAGGTGTAGGTCTTTTCTATTCCATAGTTGGTTTTTGGAACGGTACCTGTGCTTATATCAAACACTGGTTTATGCATCACCCCACCTCTGCTTCCCCCTTAAGCAGGCATAAGAGTGTTTTCTAAATGTGAGACACTGTTCTCTTTCCTAACTCAGTTCAAGTGTAGCCATGTTTACAGGATCTTCATAAGTGATATCTTATGATAAATTTATTTTTCTCTGTGACTTATTTCACTTAGAATCATCGTACCAGAATCCACTCATTTTGCTGCTACTGGTCTTATGACATTGATTTCATGGCTGAGGGATATTCAATCGTACGTAAGTACCACAATTTTTGAACCATTTTTATATTTCCTGGGATATTTAAGGTGTACCCAAGTTGAGGTTATTGTAAACAGTGCAGCCCTAAACTTTGGGGTGGCTCTGTCTTATTGATTTTCAGTTTTCCAAAAGGTATATTCCCTAGACTGGAAGTGCCCTTGGCTCTGTAGCTCTGTTGTTTACTTGTTTTAGGGAACACAATGCACTCCTCTAGAGAGGCAGTTGGCAATTTACATCCCTCCCATCAGCATAACAAGGCTCCCTGTTCTCCAGGGCCTGTCTTGCCTTTCTGGTTTTTACACATTTTGTGGATGTCCCTTTTGACCGGTGGGAAGTGATACTTCTTTGTAGTGCAGATTTGCATTGCCCTCTTGCTTGCTTGGCCCAAAAGGGCGTATGCGTTTTCTCCTGAATATATTCAGGAGAAAACGCATACGCCCTTCTTGGCCAAGTGCATTATTGTCGAAATTGTGCCCCTCTACCTGTGCTTTAAATGTGATTCCAACGTACCTCTTGAAATCTGTTTCCTGCTATTCTGCCTGGCTTTCAAGTCTGCCTCGTTGCCTTCCCTCAACAGATTTTTGGGCGATAGTTGTCCTTTATTATTCTGACAGTTTTTGAATTGCTGTGCCCCTGAGCTCCATTTTTCAACTCGTTTTTTGGGAGCTGACCTCAAGTCCAAAATTTTGGTTCAGGACCTATACTGGTTCCCCGTGGGTGGCTGAGACTTTGGTTAATTATTCTTCCTGCTGGGAATTTAGAGTGATATGTGCCCGTCCAAATGCCTAACAGCTACTCTCTCATTGGTTCTCCCTCTTCCCTTTCATTCTCTGCCAAATGGGCAACGAGTGCGAACCAGGAGGTTAAAGGTGCTGTCTCTCCAAGTTGGGAGATTGATAGTAAAGCAGTTGGAAAGTCAAACCTGAGCACCAGGAGAGGGACTATTCGTTGAGTTTTCGAAACCTTTCGTATTCACTGTGTGTCCATTCTCTAGGTTTCCCGTATATGTTATAGCTGTAGTAATATTCTCTTCAACCTGGAGAGTTGGCATCCATGGAATGGGTGCCATGCATTATTGCTTTAAAGGGTCTGCATTTGCTCACCCAATCTCACCAATCCTCTCAGTCCCAAGTGTCCTGCCTTATGCCACATCCAGCTGTCATTGTAGTTAAGGTCATTCCAGGTTTCATCAGAGACCCTGAAGGAATTGTAAAGAATTTCCCTGTTTTTTTGTTTTGTTTTTGAAATTCTTTGTATAGTGGGTTTGAGCTGATTCTCGCTGCCATGTTTATGCCAGTCTAGACACACTTGATTCCTTTACAGAGACATATCAATAAATAGGTTTTAAGATTCTTACTAGTCAGATATATTTCTCTTCTGGAAATATGGGGTTTGGAGTCCCTTTCACTGAGGAAGGTGTAGGTCTTGTCTATTCCACAGTTGGTGTTTGGAATGGTACCTGTGCTTTATTAAACTCTGGTTTTATAGATCACTCCACCTCTCCTTCCCCCTTAAGCAGGCATAAGAGTGTTTTCTAAATGTGAGACTCTGTTCTCTTTCCTAACTCAGTTCATGTTTAGCCATGTTTACAGGATCTTCATAAGTGATATCTTATGATAAGTTGCTATTTCTGTGTGACTTATTTCACTTAGAATCATCGTACCAGAATCCACTCATTTTGCTGCTACTGGTCTTATGACATTGATTTCATGGCTGAGGGATATTCAATCGTACGTAAGTACCACAATTTTTGAACCATTTTTATATTTCCTGGGATATTTAAGGTGTACCCAAGTTGAGGTTATTGTAAACAGTGCAGCCCTAAACTTTGGGGTGGCTCTGTCTTATTGATTTTCAGTTTTCCAAAAGGTATATTCCCTAGACTGGAAGTGCCCTTGGCTCTGTAGCTCTGTTGTTTACTTGTTTTAGGGAACACAATGCACTCCTCTAGAGAGGCAGTTGGCAATTTACATCCCTCCCATCAGCATAACAAGGCTCCCTGTTCTCCAGGGCCTGTCTTGCCTTTCTGGTTTTTACACATTTTGTGGATGTCCCTTTTGACCGGTGGGAAGTGATACTTCTTTGTAGTGCAGATTTGCATTGCCCTCTTGCTTGCTTGGCCCAAAAGGGCGTATGCGTTTTCTCCTGAATATATTCAGGAGAAAACGCATACGCCCTTCTTGGCCAAGTGCATTATTGTCGAAATTGTGCCCCTCTACCTGTGCTTTAAATGTGATTCCAACGTACCTCTTGAAATCTGTTTCCTGCTATTCTGCCTGGCTTTCAAGTCTGCCTCGTTGCCTTCCCTCAACAGATTTTTGGGCGATAGTTGTCCTTTATTATTCTGACAGTTTTTGAATTGCTGTGCCCCTGAGCTCCATTTTTCAACTCGTTTTTTGTGAGCTGACCGCAAGTCCAAAATTTTGGTTCAGGACCTATACTGGTTCCCCGTGGGTGGCTGAGACTTTGGTTAATTATTCTTCCTGCTGGGAATTTAGAGTGATATGTGCCCGTCCAAATGCCTAACAGCTACACTCTCATTGGTTCTCCCTCTTCCCTTTCATTCTCTGCCAAATGGGCAACGAGTGAGAACCAGGAGGTTAAAGGTGCTGTCTCGCCAAGTTGGGAGATTGATAGTAAAGCAGTTGGAAAGTCAAACTTGAGCACCAGGAGAGGGACTATTCGTTGAGTTTTTGAAACCTTTCATATTCACTGTGTGTCCATTCTCTAGGTTTCCCGTATATGTTATAGCTGTAGTAATATTCTCTTCAACCTGGAGAGTTGGCATCCATGGAATGGGTGCCATGCATTATTGCTTTAAAGGGTCTGCATTTGCTCACCCAATCTCACCAATCCTCTCAGTCCCAAGTGTCCTGCCTTATGCCACATCCAGCTGTCATTGTAGTTAAGGTCATTCCAGGTTTCATCAGAGACCCTGAAGGAATTGTAAAGAATTTCCCTGTTTTTTAGTTTTGTTTTTAAATTCCTTTGTATAGTTGGTTTGAGCTGATTCTCGCTTTCATGTTTATGCCAGTCTAGACACACTTGATTCCCTTACAGAGACATATCAATAAATAGGTTTTAAGATTCTTAGTAGTCAGATATATTCCTCTTCTGGAAATATGGGGTTTTGATTCCCTTTCGCTGAGGAAGGTGTAGGTCTTTTCTATTCCATAGTTGGTGTTTGGAACGGTACCTGTGCTTATATTAAACTCTGGTTTTATAGATCACACCACCTCTCCTTCCCCCTTAAGCAGGCATAAGAGTGTTTTCTAAATGTGAGACTCTGTTCTCTTTCCTAACTCAGTTCATGTGTAGCCATGTTTACAGGATCTTCATAAGTGATATCTTATGATAAGTTGCTTTTTCTGTGTGACTTATTTCACTTAGAATCATCGTACCTGAATCCACTCATTTTGCTGCTACTGGTCTTATGACATTGATTTCATGGATGAGGGATACTCCATCGTACGTAAGTACCACAATTTTTTGAACCATTTTTATATTTCCTGGGATATTTAAGGTGTACCCATGTTGAGGTTCTTGTAAGCAGTGCAGGGCTAAATTTTGGGGTGGCTCTGTCTTATTGATTTTCAGTTTTCCCGAGGTATATTCCCTAGACTGGAAGTGCCCTTGGCTCTGTAGCTCTGTTGTTTACTTGTTTTAGGGAACACAATGCACTCCTCCAGAGAGGCAGTTGGCAATTTACATCCCGCCCATCAGCATAACAAGGCTCCCTCTTCTCCAGGGCCTGTCTTGCCTTTCTGGTTTTTACACATTTTGTGTTTTTCCCTTTTTACCGGTGGGAAATGATAGTTCTTTGAGTGCAGATTTGCATTGTCCGCTTGCTTGCTTGGCCAAAAAGGGCGTATGCGTTTTCTCCTGAATATATTCAGGAGAAAACGCATACGCCGTTTTTGGCCAAGTGCATCATTGTCGAAGTTGTGCCCCTCTTCCTGGGCTTTAAAGGCGATTCCAACGTACCTCTTGAAATCTGATACCTGCTATTCTGCCTCGCTGTCAAGTCCGCCTCGTTGCCTTCCCTCTACAGATTTTTGGACGATAGTTGTCCTTTATTACACTGCCAGTTTGTGAATTGCTGTGCCCCTGAGCTCCATTTTTCAACTCGTTTTTTGTGAGCTGGACACCAGACCAATATTTTGGTTCAGGACCTATACTGGTTCCCGTTGAGTGGCTGAGACTTTGGTTAATTCTTCTTCCTGCCAGGAAATCAGAGTGACATGTGCCCGTCCAAATGCCAAACAGCTACTCTCTCATTGGTTCTCCCTCTTCCCTTTCATCCTCTGCCAATTTGGCAAACTGAGCAAACCAGGAGGTTAAAGGTACTGTCTCTCCAAGTTGGGAGATTGATAGTAAAGCAGTTGGAAAGTCAAACTGGAGCACCAGGAGAGGGAATATTCGTTGAGTTTTAGAAACCTTTCGTATTCACAGTGTGTCCATTCTCTATGTTTCCCGTACATGTTATAGCTGTAGTAATATTCCCTTCAACCTGGAGAGTTGGAACCGATGGAATCAGTGCCATGCATTATTGCTTTGAAGGGTCTGCATTTGCTCACCCAATCTCACCAATCCACTCAATCCGAGGTTTCCAGCCTTATTCCACAACCAGCTGTCATTGTGGATAGGGTCATTCCAGGTTTTATCAGATACCATGAAGGAATTGTAATGAATTTCCATGTTTTTTTGTTTTGTTTTTGAAATCCCTTTGTATAGTGGGTTTGAGCTGATTCTCGCTGCCATGTTTATGCCAGTCTAGACACACTTTATTCCCTTACAGAGACATATCAATAAATAGCTTTTAAGATACTTACTAGTCAGATATATTCCTCTGCTGGAAATATGGCGTTTTGAGTCCCTTTCGCTGAGGAAGTTGTAGGTCTTGTCTATTCCATAGTTGGTGTTTGGAACGGTACCTGTGCTTATATCAAACTCTGGTTTATGCATCACCCCACCTCTCCTTCCCCCTTAAGGGGGCATAAGAGTGTTTTCTAAATATGAGTCTCTGTTCTCTTTCCTAACTCAGTTCAAGTGTAGCCATGTTTACAGGATCTTCATAAGTGATATCTTATGATAAGTTGCTTTTTCTGAGTGACCTATTTCACTTAGAAACTTCGTACCTGAATCCACTCATTTTGCTGCTACCGGTCGTATGACATTGATTTCATGGCTGAGGGATATTCAGTCGTACATAAGTACCACAATATTTTGGACCATTTTTATATTTCCTGGGATATTTAAGGTGTACCCAAGTTGAGGTTCTTGTAAGCCGTGCAGCCCTAAATTTTGGGATGGCTCTGTCTTATTGATTTTCAGTTTTCCCAAGGTATATTCCCTAGACTGGAAGTGCCCTTGGCTCTGTAGCTCTGTTCTTTACTTGTTTTAGGGAACACAATGCACTCCTCCAGCGAGGCAGTTGGCAATTTACATCCCGCCCATCAGCATAACAAGGCTCCCTGTTCTCCAGGGCCTGTCTTGCCTTTCTGGTTTTTACACATTTTGTGGATGCCCCTTTTGACCGGTGGGAAGTGATACTTCTTTGTAGTGCAGATTTGCATTGCCCTCTTGCTTGTTTGGCCAAAAAGGGCGTATGCGTTTTCTCCTGAATATATTCAGGACAAAATGCTTATGCCTTTTATGGACAAGTGCATCATTGTCGAAGTTGTGCCTCTCTTCCTGTGCTTTAAAGGCGATTCCAATGTACCTCTTGAAATCTGTTTCCTGCTCTTCTGCCTCGCTTTAAAGTCCGCCTGGTTGCCTTCCCTCAACAGATTTTTGGGCGATAGTTGTCCTTTATTACTCTGCCAGTTTTTGAATTGCTGTGCCCATGAGCTCCATTTTTCAACTCGTTTTTTGTGAGCTAACCGCAAGTCCGAAATTTTGGTTCAGGACATATACTGGCTCCCGGTGGGTGGCTGAGACTTTGGTTAATTCTTCTTTCTGCCTTGAAATTAGAGTGACATGTGCCCATCCAAATGCCTAACAGCTACTCTCTCAATGGTTCTCCTTCCCTTCCATCCTCTGCCAATTTCGCAATGTGTGCGAACCAGTAGGTTAAAGGGGCTGTCTTTCCAAGTTGGGAGTTTGATAGTAAAGCAGTTGGAAAGTCAAACCAGAGCACCAGGAGAGGGACTGTTCATTGAGTTTTAGAAACCTTTCGTATTCACAGTGTGTCCATTCTCTAGGTTTCCTGTACATGTCATAGCTGTAGTAATATTCCCTTCAAGCTGCAGACTTGGGACCCATGGAATGGGTGCCATGCATTATTGCTTTAAAGGGTCTGCATTTGCTCACCCAATCTCACCAATCCTCGCTGTCCCAAGTGTCCAGCCATATGCCACATCCAGCTGTCATTGTAGGTAGGGTCATTCCAGGTTTCATCAGAGACCCTGAAGGAATTGTACAGAATTTCCCTGTGTTTTTGTTTTGTTTTTGATATTCGTTTTTATAGTCGGTGTGAGCTGATTCTCTCTGCCATGTTTATGCCAGTCTAGACACACTTGATTCCCTTACAGAGACATATCAATACATTAGTTTTAAGGTTCTTACTAGTCAGATATATTCCTCTGCGGGAAATATGGGGTTTTGAGTCCCTTTCACTGAGGAAGGTGTAGGTCTTTTCTATTCCATAGTTGGTTTTTGGAACGGTACCTGTGCTTATATCAAACTCTGGTTTATGCATCACCCCACCTCTGCTTCCCCCTTAAGCAGGCATAAGAGTGTTTTCTAAATGTGAGACACTGTTCTCTTTCCTAACTCAGTTCAAGTGTAGCCATGTTTACAGGATCTTCATAAGTGATATCTTATGATAAATTTCTTTTTCTCTGTGACTTATTTCACTTAGAATCATCGTACCAGAATCCACTCATTTTGCTGCTACTGGTCTTATGACATTGATTTCATGGCTGAGGGATATTCAATCGTACGTAAGTACCACAATTTTTGAACCATTTTTATATTTCCTGGGATATTTAAGGTGTACCCAAGTTGAGGTTATTGTAAACAGTGCAGCCCTAAACTTTGGGGTGGCTCTGTCTTATTGATTTTCAGTTTTCCAAAAGGTATATTCCCTAGACTGGAAGTGCCCTTGGCTCTGTAGCTCTGTTGTTTACTTGTTTTAGGGAACACAATGCACTCCTCTAGAGAGGCAGTTGGCAATTTACATCCCTCCCATCAGCATAACAAGGCTCCCTGTTCTCCAGGGCCTGTCTTGCCTTTCTGTTTTTTACACATTTTGTGGATGTCCCTTTTGACCGGTGGGAAGTGATACTTCTTTGTAGTGCAGATTTGCATTACCCTCTTGCTTGCTTGGCCAAAAAGGGCGTATGCGTTTTCTCCTGAATATATTCAGGAGAAAACGCATACGCCCTTTTTGGCCAAGTGCATTATTGTCGAAATTGTGCCCCTCTACCTGTGCTTTAAATGTGATTCCAACGTACCTCTTGAAATCTGTTTCCTGCTATTCTGCCTGGCTTTCAAGTCTGCCTCGTTGCCTTCCCTCAACAGATTTTTGGGCAATAGTTGTCCTTTATTATTCTGACAGTTTTTGAATTGCTGTGCCCCTGAGCTCCATTTTTCAACTCGTTTTTTGTGAGCTGACCGCAAGTCCAAAATTTTGGTTCAGGACCTATACTGGTTCCCCGTGGGTGGCTGAGACTTTGGTTAATTATTCTTCCTGCTGGGAATTTAGAGTGATATGTGCCCGTCCAAATGCCTAACAGCTACTCTCTCATTGGTTCTCCCTCTTCCCTTTCATTCTCTGCCAAATGGGCAACGAGTGCGAACCAGGAGGTTAAAGGTGCTGTCTCTCCAAGTTGGGAGATTGATAGTAAAGCAGTTGGAAAGTCAAACCTGAGCACCAGGAGAGGGACTATTCGTTGAGTTTTCGAAACCTTTCGTATTCACTGTGTGTCCATTCTCTAGGTTTCCCGTATATGTTATAGCTGTAGTAATATTCTCTTCAACCTGGAGAGTTGGCATCCATGGAATGGGTGCCATGCATTATTGCTTTAAAGGGTCTGCATTTGCTCACCCAATCTCACCAATCCTCTCAGTCCCAAGTGTCCTGCCTTATGCCACATCCAGCTGTCATTGTAGTTAAGGTCATTCCAGGTTTCATCAGAGACCCTGAAGGAATTGTAAAGAATTTCCCTGTTTTTTTGTTTTGTTTTTGAAATTCTTTGTATAGTGGGTTTGAGCTGATTCTCGCTGCCATGTTTATGCCAGTCTAGACACACTTGATTCCTTTACAGAGACATATCAATAAATAGGTTTTAAGATTCTTACTAGTCAGATATATTTCTCTTCTGGAAATATGGGGTTTGGAGTCCCTTTCACTGAGGAAGGTGTAGGTCTTGTCTATTCCATAGTTGGTGTTTGGAATGGTACCTGTGCTTTATTAAACTCTGGTTTTATAGATCACTCCACCTCTCCTTCCCCCTTAAGCAGGCATAAGAGTGTTTTCTAAATGTGAGACTCTGTTCTCTTTCCTAACCCAGTTCATGTTTAGCCATGTTTACAGGATCTTCATAAGTGATATCTTATGATAAGTTGCTATTTCTGTGTGACTTATTTCACTTAGAATCATCGTACCAGAATCCACTCATTTTGCTGCTACTGGTCTTATGACATTGATTTCATGGCTGAGGGATATTCAATCGTACGTAAGTACAACAATTTTTGAACCATTTTTATATTTCTTGGGATATTTAAGGTGTACCCAAGTTGAGGTTATTGTAAACCGTGCAGCCCTAAACTTTGGGGTGGCTCTGTCTTATTGATTTTCAGTTTTCCAAAAGGTATATTCCCTAGACTGGAAGTGCCCTTGGCTCTGTAGCTCTGTTGTTTCCTTGTTTTAGGGAACACAATGCACTCCTCTAGAGAGGCAGTTGGCAATTTACATCCCTCCCATCAGCATAACAAGGCTCCCTGTTCTCCAGGGCCTGTCTTGCCTTTCTGTTTTTTACACATTTTGTGGATGTCCCTTTTGACCGGTGGGAAGTGATACTTCTTTGTAGTGCAGATTTGCATTGTCCGCTTGCTTGCTTGGCCAAAACGGGCATATGCGTTATCACCTAAATATATTCAGGGGAAAACGCATATGCCCTTTTTGGCCAAGTGCATCATTGTCGAAGTTGTGCCCCTCTTCCTGTGCTTTAAAGGTGATTCCAACGTACCTCTTGAAATCTGATACCTGCTATTCTGCCTCGCTTTCAAGTCTGCCTCGCTGTCTTCCCTAAACAGATTTTTGGATGATAGTTGTCCTTTATTACTCTGCCAGTTTGTGAATTGCTGTGCCCCAGAGCTACATTTTTCAACTCGTTTTTTGTGAGCTGGACACCAGACCAATATTTTGGTTCAGGAACTATACTGGTTCCCGTTGAGTGGCTGAGACTTTGGTTAATTCTTCTTCCTGCCAGGAAATCAGAGTGACATGTGCCCGTCCAAATGCCAAAGAGCTACTCTCTCATTGGTTCTCCCTCTTCCCTTTCACCCTCTGCCAGTTTGGCAAACTGAGCAAACCAGGAGGTTAAAGGTAATGTCTCTCCAAGTTGGGAGATTGATAGTAAAGCAGTTGGAAAGTCAAACTGGAGCACCAGGAGAGGGAATATTCGTTGAGTTTTAGAAACCTTTCGTATTCACAGTGTGTCCATTCTCTATGTTTCCCGTACACGTTATAGCTGTAGTAATATTCCCTTCAACCTGGAGAGTTGGGACCGATGGAATCGGTGCCATGCATTATTGCTTTGAAGGGTCTGCATTTGCTCACCCAATCTCACCAATCCACTCAATCCGACGTTTCCAGCCTTATTCCACAACCAGCTGTCATTGTAGATAGGGTCATTCCAGGTTTTATCAGATACCATGAAGGAATTGTCATGAATTACCCTGTTTTTTTGTTTTGTTTTTGAAATCCCTTTGTATAGTGGGTTTGAGCTGATTCTCGCTCCCATGTTTATGCCAGTCTAGACACACTTGATTCCCTTAAAGACACATATCAATAAATAGGTTTTAATATACTTACTAGTCAGATATATTCCTCTGCGGGAAATATGGGGTTTTGAGTCCCTTTCGCTGAGGAAGTTGTAGGTATTGTCTATTCCATAGTTGGTGTTTGGAATGGTACCTGTGCTTATATCAAACTCTGGTTTATGCATCACCCCACCTCTCCTTCCCCCTTAAGGAGGCATAAGAGTGTTTTCTAAATGTGAGTCTCTGCTCTCTTTCCTAACTCAGTTCAAGTGTAGCCATGTTTACAGGATCTTCATAAGTGATATCTTATGATAAGTTGCTTTTTCTGAGTGACCTATTTCACTTAGAAACTTCGTACCTGAATCCACTCATTTTGTTGCTACCGGTCGTATGACATTGATTTCATGGCTGAGGGATATTCAGTCGTACATAAGTACCACAATATTTTGAACCATTTTTATATTTCCTGTGATATTTAAGGTGTACCCAAGTTGAGGTTCTTGTAAGCAGTGCAGCCCTAAATTTTGGGGTGGCTCTGTCTTATTGATTTTCAGTTTTCCCAAGGTATATTCCCTAGACAGGAAGTGCCCTTGGCTCTATAGCTCTGTTGTTTACTTGTTTTAGGGAACACAATGCACTCCTCCAGAGAGGCAGCTGGCAATTTACATCCCGCCCATCAGCATAACAAGGTTCCCAGTTCTCCATGGCCTGTCTGGCCTTTCTGGTTTTTACATATTTTGTGGATGTCCCTTTTGACAGGTGGGAAGTGGTACTTCTTTGTAGTGCAGATTTGCATTGCCCGCTTGCTTGCTTGGCCAATAAGGGCGTATGCGTTTTTTCCTGAATATATTCAGGAGAAAACGCATACACCATTTTTGGCTAAGTGCATCATTGTCGAAGTTGTGCCCCTCTTCCTGTGCTTTAAAGGCGATTCCAATGTACCTCTTGAAATCTGTTTCCCGGTGTTCTGCCTCGCTTTCAAGTCCGCCTCGTTGCCTTCCCTCAACAGATTTTTGGACGATAGTTGTCCTTTATTACTCTGCCAGTTTGTGAATTCCTGTGCCCCTGAGCTCCATTTTTCAACTTGTTTTTGTGAGCTGAACGCAAGTCCACAATTTTGGTTCAGGACCTAAACTGGTTCCCCGTGGGTGGCTGAGACTTTGGTTAATTCTTCTTCCTGCCGGGAAATTCGAGTGAAATGTGCCCGGTTAAATGCCTAACAGCTACTCTGTCATTGGTACTCCCCCTTACATTTCATCCTCTGCCAAATTGGCAACCTGTGCGAACCAGGAGTTTAAAGGGTCTGTCTCTCCAAGTTGGGAGATTGATAGTAAAGCAGTTGGAAATCAAACCGGAGCACCACGAGAGGGACTATTCGTTGAGTTTTAGAAACCTTTCGTATTCAGAGTGTGTCCATTCTCTACGTTTCCCGTACATGTTATAGCTGTAATAATATTCCCTTCAACGTGGAGAGTTGGGACCCATGGAATGGGTGCCACGCATTATTGCTTTAAAGGGTCTGCATTTGCTCACACAATCTCACCAATAATCTAAGTCCCAAGTGTCCTTCCTTATGCCACATACAACTGTCATTGTAGATCGGGTCGATCCAGGGTTCATCAGAGACCCAGAAGGAATTGTAAAGAATTTCCCTGTTTCTTTTGTTTTGTTTTATATTCTTTTTTATAGTGGGCTTCAGCTGATTCTCGCTGCCATGCTTATGCCAGTCTAGGCACAATTGATTGCCTTACAGAGACATATCAATACCTAAGTTTTAAGGTTCTTACTAGTCAGATATATTCCTCTGCGGGAAATATGGGGTTTTGAGTCCCTTTCTCTGATGAAGGTGTAGGTCTTGTCTATTCCTTAGTTGGTGTTTGGAACGGTACCCCTACTTATATCAAACTCTCGTTTATGCATCACCCCACCTCTCCTTCCCCCTTAAGCAGGCATAAGAGTGTTTTCTAAATGTGAGACTCTGTTCTCTTTCCTAACTCAGTTCAAGTGTAGCCATGTTTACAGGAACTTCATAAGTGATATCTTATGATAAATTTCTTTTTCTGTGTGACTTATTTCACTTAGAAGCATCGTACCTGAATCCACTCATTTTGCTGCTACTGGTCTTATGACATTGATTTCATGGCTGAGGGATAGGCCATCGTATGTAAATACCACAATTTTTTGAACCATTTTTATATTTCCTGAGATATTTAAGGTGTACCCAAGTTGAGGTTCTTGTAAGCAGTGCAGCCCTAATTTTGGGGGTGGCTCTGTCTTATTGATTTTCAGTTTTCACAAAGTATATCCCCTAGACTGGAAGTGCCCTTGGCTCTGTAGCTCTGTTGTTTACTTGTTTTAGGGAAAACAATGCACTCCTCCAGAGAGGCAGTTGGCAACTTACATTGCACCCATCAGCATAAGAAGGCTCCCTGTTCTCCAGGGCCTGTCTTGCCTTTCTGGTTTTTACACATTTTGTGGATGTCCCTTTTGACCGGTGGGAAGTGATACTACTTTGTAGTGCAGATTTTCATTTTCCGCTTGCTTGCTTGGCCAAAAAGGGCATTGCGTTATCTCCTAAATATATTCAGGAGAAAACGCATACGCCCTTTTTGGCCAAGTGCATCATTGTCGAAGTTGTGCCCCTCTTCCTGTGCTTTAAAGGTGATTCCAAAGTACCTCTTGAAATCTGTTTCCTGCTATTCTGCCTAGCTTTCAAGTCCGCCTCGTTGCCTTCCCTCAACAGATTTTTGGACGATAGTTGTCCTTTATTACTCTGCCAGTTTGTGAATTGCGGTGTGCTTGAGCTCCATTTTTCAACTCCTTTTTTGTGAGCTGAACGCAAGTCAAAATTTTGGATCAGGACCTATACTGGTTCCCCGTGGGTGGCTGAGATTTTGGTTAATTCTTCTTCCTGCCGGGAAATTAGAGTGACATGTGCCGTCTAAATGCCTAACAGCTACTCTGTCATTGGTTCACCCCTTTCCTTTCATCCTCTGCCAAATTGGCATCCTGTGCGAACCAGGAGGTTAAAGGGGCTATCTCTCCAAGTTGGGAGATTGATAGTAAAGCAGTTGGAAAGTCAAACCGGAGCACCAGGAGAGGGACTATTCGTTGAGGTTTAGAAACCTTTCGTATTCACAGTGTGTCCATTCTCTAGGTTTCCCGTACATGCTATAGCTGTACTAATATTCCCTTCAACTTGGAGAGTTGGAATCCATGAAATGGGTGCCATGTATTATTGCTTTAAAAGGTCTGCATTTGCTCACCCAATCTCACCAATCCTCTCAGTCCCAAGTGTCCAACCTTATGACACATGCAGCTGTCATTGTAGTTAGGGTCATTCCAGGTTTCATCAGAGACCCAGAAGGAATTGTAAAGAATTTCCCTGTTTTTTTGTTTTGTTTTTGAAATTTATTTTTATAGTGGGTTTGAGCTGATTCTCGCTGCCATCTTTATGCCAGTCTAGACACACTTGATTCCCTTACAGAGACATATCAATACATTAGTTTTAAGGTTCTTACTAGTCAGATATATTCCTCTGCTGGAAATATGGGGTTTTGAGTCCCTTTCGCTGAGGAAGGTGTAGGTCTTGTCTATTCCATAGTTGGTGTTTGGAACGGTACCTGTGCTTATATTAAACTCTGGTTTTATAGATCACGCCACCTCTCCTTCCCCCTTAAGGAGGCATAAATGTGTTTTTTAATGTGAGACTCTGTTCTCTTTCCTAACTCAGTTCAAGTGTAGCCATGTTTACAGGATCTTCATAAGTGATATCTTATGATAAATTTCTTTTTCTGTGTGACTTATTTCACTTAGAATCATCGTACCTGAATCCACTCATTTTGCTGCTACTGGTCTTATGACATTGATTTCATGGCTGAGGGATATTCCATCGAACGTAAGTACCCCAATTTTTTGAACCATTTTTATATTTCCTGGGATATTTAAGGTGTACCCAAGTTGAGGTTCTTGTAAGCAGTGCAGCCCTAAATTTTGGGGTGGCTCTGTCTTATTGATTTTCAGTTTTCCCAAGGTATATTCCCTAGACTGGAAGTGCCCTTGGCTCTGTAGCTCTGTTGTTTACTTGTTTTAGGGAACACAATGCACTCCTCCAGAGAGGCAGTTGGCAATTTACATCCCACCCATCAGCATAACAAGGCTCCCTGTTCTCCAGGGCCAGTCTTGCCTTTCTGGTTTTTACATATTTTGTGGATGTCCCTTTTGACCGGTGGGAAGTGATACTTCTTTTTAGTGCAGATTTGCATTGCCCGCTTGCTTGCTTGGCCAAAAAGGGCGTATGCGTTTTCTCCTGAATATATTCAGGAGAAAAGCATATGCCCTTTTCGGCCATGTGCATCATTGTCGAAGTTGTGCCCCTCTTCCTGTGCTTTAAAGGCGATTCCAATGTACCTCTTGAAATCTGTTTCCTGCTCTGCCTCACTTTGAAGTCCGCATCGTTGCCTTCCCTCAACAGATTTTTGGACGATAGTTGTCATTTATTACTCTGCCAGTTTGTGAATTGCTGTGCCCCTGAGCTCCATTTTTCAACTCGTTTTTTGTGAGCAGAACGCAAGTCCGAAATTTTGGTTCAGGACCTATACTGGTTCCCCGTGGGTGGCTGAGTCTTTGGTTAATTCTTCTTCCTGCTGGGAAATTAGAGTGACATGTTCCCGCCTAAATGCCTAACAGCTACACTGTCTTTGGTTCTCCCCCTTTCCTTTCATCTTCTGCCAAATTGGCAACCTGAGCGCACCAGGAGGTTAAAGGGGCTGTCTCACCAAGTGAAGAGATTTATAGTAAAGCAGTTGGAAAATCAAACCGGAGCACCAGGAGAGGAACTATTCGTTGAGTTTTAGAAACATTTGGTATTCACTGTGTGTCCATTCTCTAGGTTTCCCGTACATGTTATAGCTGTCGTAATAGTCCCTTCAACCTGGAGAGTTGGGACCCATAGAATGGGTGCCATGCATTATTGTTTTAAAGGGTCTGCATTTGCTCACCCAATCTCACCAATCCTCGCAGTCCCAAGTATCCAGACTTATGCCACATCCAGCTGTCATTGTAGTTAGGGTCATTCCAGGTTTCATCAGAGACACTGAAGGAATTGTAAAGAATTTCCCTGTTTTTTTTTTGTTTGTTTGTTTTTGATATTACTTTTTATAGTGGGTTTGAGCTGATTCTCGCTGCCATGTTTATGCCAGTCTAGACACACTTGATTCCCTTACAGAGACATATCAATACCTTAGTTTTAAGGTTCTTACTACTCAGATATATTCCTGTGTGGGAAATATGGGGTTTTGAGTCCCTTTCACTCAGGAAGGTGTAGGTCTTGTTTATTCTATAGTTGGTGTTTGAAACGGTACCTTTGCTTATATCAAACTCTGTTTTATGCATCATCCCACCTCTCCTTCCCCCTTAAGAAGGCATAAGTGTGTTTTCTAAATGTGAGACTCTGTTCTCTTTCCTTACTCAGTTCAAGTATAGCCATGTTTACAGGATCTTCATAAGTGATATCTTATGATAAATTTCTTTTTCTGTGTGACTTATTTCACTTAGAACCATTGTACCCGAATCCACTCATTTTGCTGCTACTGGTCTTATGACATTGATTTCATGGCTGAGGGATAGTCTATCGTACGTAAATACCACAATTTTTTTGAACCATTTTTATATTTCCTGGGATATTTAAGGTGTACCCAAGTTGAGGTTCTTGTAAGCAGTGCAGCCCTAAATTTTGGGGTGTCTCTGTCTAATTGATTTTCAGTTTTCGCAAAGTATATCCCCTAGACTGGAAGTGCCCTTGGCTCTGTAGCTCTGTTGTTTACTTGTTTTAGGGAACACAATGCACTCCTCCAGAGAGGCAGTTGGCAATTTACATCCCGCCCATCAGCATAAGAAGGCGCCCAGTTCTCCATGTCCTGTCTTGCCTTTCTGGTTTTTACACATTTTGTGGATGTCCATTTTGACCCGTGGGAAGTGATACTCCTTTGTAGTACAGATTTGCATTGCCTGCTTGCTTGCTTTGCCAAAAAGGGCGTATGCGTTTTCTCCTGAATATATTCAGGACAAAACGCATATGCACTTTTTGGCCAAGTGCATCTTTGTCGAAGTTGTGCCCCTCTTCCTGTGCTTTAAAGGCGATTCCAATGTAGCTCTTGAAATCTGTTTCCTGCTATTCTGCTTCGCATTTATGTCTGCCTCGTTGCCTTCCCTCAACAGATTTTTGGACGATAGTTGTCCTTTATTACTCTGCCAGTTTGTGAATTGCTGTGCCCCTGAGCTCCATTTTTCAATTCGTTTTTTGTGAGCTGAACGCAAGTCCAAAATTTTGGTTCAGGACCTCTACTGCTTCCCCGTGGGTGGCTGAGACTTTGGTTAATTCTTCTTCCGGCCGGGAAATTAGAGTGACATGTGCCCGGCTAAATGCCTAACAGCTACTCTGTCATTGGGACTCCCCTTACCTTTCGTCCTCTGCCAAATTGGCAACCTGTGCGAACCAGGAGTTTAAAGGGTCTGTCTCTCCAAGTTGGGAGATTGATAGTAAAGCAGTTGGAAATCAAACCGGAGCACCAGGAGAGGGACTATTCGTTTAGTTTTAGAAACTTTTCATATTCACAGTTTCTCCATTCTCTAGGGTTCCCATACATGTTATAGCTGTAATAATATTCTCTTCAATGTGGATAGTTGGGACCCATGGAATGGGTGCCATGCATTATTGCTTTAAAGGGTCTGCATTTGCTCACCCAATCTCACCTATCCTCTCAGTCCCAAGTGTCCTGCCTTATGCCACATCCAGCTGTCATTGTAGATAGGGTCTTTCCAGGGTTCATCAGAGATCCTAAAGGAATTGTAAAGAATTTCCCTGTTTTTTTGTTTTGTTTTTGAAATTCCTTTTTATAGTGGGTTTTTTCTGATTCTCACTGCCATGTTTATGCCAGTCTAGACACACTTGATACCCTTACGGAGACATATCAATACATAGGTATTAAGATTCTTACTAGTCATATATATTCCTCTGCGGGGAATAGGGGTGTTGAGTCCCGTTCAGTGAGGAAGGTGTAGGTCTTGTCTATTCTGTATTTCATTTATGGAATGGTACCTGTGCTAATATCAAACTCTGGTTTTATGCATCACCACACCTCTCCTTTCCCCTTAAGCAGGCATGAGTTTTTTTCTAAATGTGAGACTCTGTTCTCTTTCCTAATTCAGTTCATGTGATGTGATATTGACATTCCCTCTATAAGTGATATCTTATGATAAGATTCTTTTTCTGTGTGACTAATTTCCCCTTAGAATCATCATACATAAATCCACTCATTATGCTGCTACTTGCCTTATATACATTGATTTCACGTCTGAATGATATTCCTTTGTACAAAATTACCACAATTTCTTCATGCATTTCTCTTTTTCCTGGGATATTTTAGGTGTACCAAAGTTGAGGTTCTTGTATGCAGAGCAACCCTAATCTTTGGGGTGCCTGTGTCTTATTGACATTTAGTCTTCCCAAGTTATATGCCCATGAGTTGAAGTCCCCTTTGCTTGGGGGCTTTGTATTTTAGATGTTTTAAGAAACAGCATACACTTCTTCAGAGTGGCTCTTGGATATTTATACCCCACCCATCAGCGTGACTAGGCTCCTTTTTTCCATGGCTTCTCCTGCATTTCTGGTTTGTACACATTTTTTGGATGGCCTTTCTGAGCAGTGGAATTTGAGACTTCTTTGTTGTGCGGATTTGCATTTCCCTCTTGCTTGGTTGGCCAAAAACTCTGTATGTGTTTTTTTCCTGAAGATATTCACGAAAAAAACGCATACACCCTTTTGCCCAACTGCATCATTTTAGAAATTCTGCTGCTTTTCATATGCTTTAAATGTGAGTACACTCTACCTTTTGAAATCTGTTTCCTGCAATTGTGCCTCTCATTCAGATCCTCTTCGTTGCCTTACCTGAATATATTTTTGGACGTTGGTTATCATTTATATCTTTGCAGGTCTTTGAATTGTCTGCTCCTGAGCTCCATTTTGCAACTCGCTTTTTTTGTGAGCTGGCCGCCAAACCATTGGATTGCTTCCGGCCCTATTCTGGTTCTGGGGAGGCAGGCTAAGCCTTTGGTTCATTCTTCTTCCTAATGGGAAATTAGAGTGACATGTGCCTGTCAAAACTCCTACAGCTAATCTCTCATTGGTTCCCCCTCTTCCCATTTATCCTCTGCACAAATTGCAAACTGTGGGAAACAGGAGGTTAAAGGTGCTGATTCTCCAAGTGGGGAGATTGTTAGTAATGTGGCTGGAATGGCGAACCCCAGCACCAGGAGATCAAAACTGAGGTGCATTTTAGACACCTTTCTTGAGCACACGGTGTACATTCATCTCGGTTTCCCAGGCATGTTTTCGTTGTCAGAAGACTCCCTTGAACCTGCAGATTTGGGACCCATGGAATGGGTACCAGGCAGTATTACTTTAAAAGGTCTGCATTTCCTCACCCAGCTTCTCTAACATCTCTTAGAGTGCATAGCTTCCAGCCTTATATAATCATCCTGCTGTGGGTCTACATGTGCTCAATCCATGTTACATCGTAGCCCTTCTACAAAAGTTGTAAGAATTTTTGTCTGTCTCACTGTTTTTATAAAGAGTTTTAAATTTATTTCTATATTGGTTACAGCTGATTTTCAAAGCTCTGTTTTTTGCTGCTGTACATCCACTTGATTCATGTACTGTGAGACAACAATAAATTCGTTTTCAGATGCTTACAAGTCATATGTATTATTTTACAGTGACTTGAGTGGGCTGAGTGCAGTTCTTTGAGGTACCGTGTAGGCCTTGTCAGTTATTCAATTTGGTACTTGGAATGGTATCTTTGCTAATTTCAACCTCCTGGATAATACCTCACCATTCCCCACCTTTCCCATTTAGCAGCCTTATGTCTATTTTCTACATATTTGACTATGTTTCTGTTTTGTAATTTATTTCATGTGTAGCCATTTTTGATTCCAACTTTAAGTGACATCTTATGATATGTGTCTTTTTCTTTCTGACATATGTCACTTAGAATGATCGTATGTAACTCCTCCAGAGTTGTTACAACTGGCCTTATTTCATTGATTTCTGGATGAGTAATATTCCACTCTAGATAAGTACTCCATCTCTTTTATCCATTTTATCCTTCCAGGGACATTTAGGTTATATCCAAGTTGAGGCCCTTTTTAACAGAGAGGTGGTAAACGTTGGGGTGCCTGTTTTCTGTCGATTTTTGATTTTTACCAAGGTATACGCCCATGAGTGCAAGTGCCCTATGCTCTGTAGCTCATTTTGTAGATGTTTTAGCAAACACAATACACTTCTCCAGAGTGGCCGTTGGCAAATTACATTTCCACTATCAGCCTCACAGGGCTCCCTTTTCTCCTCGCCCTGTCCTGCATTTCTGGTGTTACACTTTATGTGGATGGCTCTTCTGACTGATGTGAAGTGATGCATTTTGTAGTATTGATTTCCAGTGCACACCTGTTTGGTTGGATAAAAAGTGTGTATGGCCTTTACTTGAATACATTCAGAAAAAATGCATACACCCTTTTTGGCTAACTGCATCATTGACGTTGTTCAGCCCCTTTTCTTGTGCTTTAATGGGGAGTCCTTTCTACCTCTTCAAATCTGTTTCCTGCCACTCTCCCTTGCTTACAAGTCCTTTTCTGTGACTTACCTCAAGACATATTTCGACGATAGATATTTTCAACTCTGCAGTTTCATGAATTTTAGTGCACCTGAGTTCCATTTTTCAACTTGTGTTTTTAGAAACTGGACACAAAACAGCGGGATTTCATCTAGCCCTATTCAGTTTCCGTGGGCAATTCTAGCCTTTGATGAATTTGTCTTCCGGATTGGAAATTAGAGTGGCATGTGCCTGTCCGAACACCTAAGACTTGTCTCTAAATTTTTCTCATCCTTCCACTTCATCCTCTGGACCAATTCCAAACTGTGTGCAAAAGGATGTTGACGGTGCTGATATCCCCAAGTGTGGAGATTGTTAGGAAAGATGCTGGAGGGGTGAACCCGAGCGCTAGGTGATGAGGAGATGTGGTGCCTTTTCAAAACTCTTTCTGATCAAACGGTGTACCATCCTCTAGGTGTGACAGGCATGTTTTAGCTGTAGGAAGTGTCCCATGCATGTAAGGAGAACACCAGGGATTTTTCCAAATCAGTGCCTCCCCGAACCCCAAACTGGGGAATTTTTAATCTACGGCTACACGTATGTCCATTAAGGGCCTTGGGAAATAGGCAGAGCCCAAACTTTAGATGATTGAAATCTTCAGGGTCAGAAGCGCTCACCATCGGCCTTGCTTAGGTTACATTTTTTCTGTCATTGATAGATGATGTCAATAAAAATATCTATTCTTTTTCAGATTATTTCCCCTTATAGGTTCTTGCAAAATATTCAGTGTAGTTCCCTGTGCTATACAGCAGTTCCTTTTTGATGATCTATTTTATAGCAGTGTGTATGTGTTAATCCCAAACTGTTAATATATCCCTTCTCCTACCTTTCCTCTTTGGTAATAATAAATTATAAGATTTTAAACTTCTCAGAAATGGGGGAGCTGAAAGAGAGGTATCATTTTCAATGGAAAAGCATTCAAAACAAGATTGAAGCTTCAGCCAAGAGTATTCGATGTACATCCATGGAAATAAATCAGTTCATTTCTCTAATGTTGACCTGACAAATAAGCCAGATGTCTTCACTGAACGTGCTTATAGGAAAGTGATGGAAATATCAAATGTAAGTCTTAGAAACATCTTCTTTTACCGGAGCATTATACAGTGTTCTATGTTAACTACAGTTTGGCTCACACATCTGTTCATTGAAGTTACAATGTTCTCAATTTCTGTTACTGATCCTCCAGAGTGGACCCCAACAGGAGTCCCTATGCCCAGTGTCATTGGAGCCAACAGATCAAGAGTGAGTTTTGTTCAGAAGCAAAGAAAACATTATTTTGAAAACAGAATGGAGAGCTGAGAGTGTGAACTCCCCAACGGGCTGTGGGCTAGGCTGCTGTGTATGGATCCCGGCAGCATCAGTGGGAGGGAGGGGATGGAGCTCTCGAGGGCTGGGTTGGCTGCAGCTCAGGCTCTATGCCGCAGAGTCTGCATGGGACCCCGCTAGCTGAGGTGTCGACCCAGCCATTCTGCACTAGGAAATCGGGTCTGAAGTGCCAGGTGTGGGACCTCTGCATGCGGAACCCTAGGAGCACGTGAAATTAGACAAAGCAGAAAGGAAAAACAGGTTAGACTTTATTTTATTGCCCAGACTCTCCTTTTATATCCCAGGAATTTTTAATGAACATTGCCGGAGACGAACACCTCCTCTGCTTTTTGTTCCGTTCCTCATTCTTGGGGTGTTGAGGGTGCAGACCCCTCTTTTGTAACTGCTTCATGCTGTGGTGGGAGCCCTGATACATGGGGGGAGGGGAAAAACGTCTCCCCACCAGCCTCCAGGTGAGGTTGATTGTCCCAAGGCCTCCTGCCTCACTTCTCGTCCACCTGAGCACCAGCATTGGAAGTGTTATAGATTCTAATGACCTTTAAGGGTCTAGGAAAGAGATGCTCAGAGATGCTGCGGTGGCAGGTTTCACCCCACCCCACATTTGTTCGGCGACCTTAGGCTGACGGTTTTTGCCAGCCTAGATGCTCTGACCAGTAGTCTGTGCTTTCTTTAATTAGGTCCCTGAATTAATGTACAAACAGCACCATGTGTCAGAGCCCTGCCCGCACAACTCCCAGACAGTCCAGGGTCAGTGGTGATCCAGGACCATGACGTCCACTGAGTCAACGGCCTTTAGAAATAGGCAGCAGTCCAGCCGGTCATATTGGCCACCATCACCGTGGCGTCTGTAGGGTTTTCTATGGTGAAAGCGTGATATACGTTTCCCCCGCCAAGCTTATTAGCTCCCCTCTGGGTGCAGTAAGTCCTGCAAGCAGTAGTCTGCTCTTTTGGGGCACAGTCTTGTCATTTTCTGAGAGAAACTCCAGGTCAAGTGATGGTCAAATGAGTCATCATGGAGGCCCGTTTTCCCCGTTTGTCTCTCTGGAGGTTGGAGTTGGAGGGCCTCCTCACTCGAGGTCAGTGTGTCCACAGAGCGACCCCTGCAACTTCAGGGCATGATGGGTGGTTAGGATCACCACGTGGGGTCCTTTTCCCTTAGGTGGGAGCTGGCCTTGCAGGCTGCTGATTTCCAGCTTTTTAGATACCCCAGTATCCTGGCCTGATGAGTCGGTGGGCTAAGCCCTTGGTGACCATAGTTTATCATACCTGAAGGGCATTCTTGTGTTGCTCCATTTCAAGTGGTCCCAGTTTTTGCACTAAGGGTCCAAGGGCGATTAACCTTTGACCAGGTATTTAAAGGTCAAAGGGTTTAGCTAAATTAGGGAGTTCCTGGGCAAGGGTCTGAATTGACTGCTCTTTCCATTCTTGAAAGGCTGCTTCTGGATTCTATTCAAAAGGATCATCATTTTTTCGTGTCAGTGTTTCATGTAGAGGCCCAGCTATTAGACTGTAGTTAGGGATCCAGATGCAGAAAACCTTGGCCTCCCCAGGAACCCCTAAGCTCTCCTCTAGTTTTACAAGAGGTAAGGCTGCAAATGGCTTCTTCCCTATCCTGGGATGCGTTTCTCCCAATATCTGTGAGAATGAAGCCCAGGCATGTCACCTTAGCCTGGGATATTTGAGCCTTTTTCTTGGACACCTTCTATCCTTTCTTGGCTAGGTAGTTCAGTGGCGTCTTTAGTAGGCCTGCCGATCAGAATATCATCTGCATATTGAAGGAGGGTTCCCTTTTACAGAGCTAGAACTTTTACGTCTTTAGAGGACATTTCCCCAATGATAGTGTGGGGATTTTTGAACCATTGGTGCAGGATGGCCCAGCATTATTGCTTTTGTTGCATGTTGTGTCCTGCCACTCACAAGCCAAAAATTCTTGTGATTCTGAGATGAATGGAATACAGAAGAAGGCATCATTGAACTCTAATACAGAATGCCATGGCCTGGTGGATGGTAGAATGACCAGAAGGGTGTAGGAAATAGGAGCTACTGGATGTATATCCTCGGTGGCTTCACTGACTGTCCTGATATCCTTTACCAGGTCTCCAGCAGCCCATGGGGCTCTCGTGGTCAGGCCAATCCCAGGATATGGAGCTCACCTGGGCTGCACCCCCCACCCCACAGCCCACAGGGCTCTCGTGGTCAAGGCCCTCCCAGCATATGGAACTCACCTGTGCAGCTACCCAGCAGCCCATGGGGCTCTCCTAGTCAGGCCCTTCCCAGGATACGGAGCTCCCCTGGGCAGGTACCCCAGCAGGGCTGGACAGACAGGAACTGTGCACATAGCCCAACTTGCAGAGAACCCCCAGCTCACCTGTCGCTCACAGCTGACACAGAACACCTCAGAGCAGGACTTGAACTAACAAACAGCAGCTCTGACAGGTCTGTGGCTCTGGCTATCACTATGTGCAGCCTCTCTCTGCCTGGTCTTCCAGACACTTCCACTGCAGCCAGGGCACCAGGCCTCTGCCTCCACCCACCATCACTCCTTTCCCTGACTCCTGGGTTCCTCTCATTAGGATAGGGTCTTCTTGAAGTTGTTTTCCACTCATGGACCAGTTAAAATGATCAGAAAACAAGCCGCAGCTGCAGCCCCTTGTCTATCCTGACTCTCACGAGCCCACACCTGTTCCTTGGGCATTGCCCATTTAGCAAGGTTCATTTTCTGAAACTGTGAGCCCCTAAGGGGTGAGGATTGGCTGATTTGGGCAGCCTGACACTGCCTGCCAGCCCTCCCCTGGTGTGCCTGGGTTGAGGTCAATATAAACACCTCTCCAGTCAGCAAGAGCCCCTGTAGCTGTGCCTGACACCATATTCTCTGCCCCGTCAGCAGTGTCGGGGCTGGGGTGGTGGGAGGGAATGAGGGGCCGTGGCTTTGTGGGTGGCCCAGTGTGAGTGGGGCTCTGCTGGACTTTCTGCAGGAGTTGCCAGGCTGCCACTTGCTAAAGTAGAGGATGTGTCACCCATACCTGCCGCTGGAATTTCTCCCCAGGCAGTGGTGAGGAAGTAAAAAAGCAGTGGGGGCCATGGCCTGAGTGGTATCTCAGGCAGGGAAATGGAAAGCTTCCAGAAGAGCATCTGGTGCCAGGACCATCCTGGTTGTCCTGCAGGCACCAAGTTGGCCTGCGTGCTGTTGCTGTTGTGGCTCCACAGCCCTTTCTCTAGGCTTGCAAGTTCTTGTACATATTCAGGTGTTTTACCTGGAAAGGGTGGGAAGAATTCAGCTGCAGCAGGACTGGGGCTCAACTCACATTTACTCACAGACGCCTCAACACAGTCCCCCAGCTTTGCAATGAGGATGCTCCTTGTGGGGTGGAGCGCTGCTGACTGCATGGGAGACGATTTCCCACCTCTGACCAACTTAAGAATTTTTTACCACTGGAGAAAGAGCCCTGTTACTATTTTCCTCTGTATAACTGGTGGGTTCTGTTTTTTTTTTTTTTTTTCTTTTTGGTTCAAGGTAGATTTTATTTATTCCTCTTTTTTTTTAATTTGGAGATATAAACATGGAAATAATGCATTAATATAAAGACGTCTATGTGAAGGGAAAAACATTTTTTGTTTTATTTTATTAAATGTTATGTATTTTTAATTTTTTAAAAACATATTTATTTCTTTTATACAGCATGTTCTTATTGGATATCTATTTTATACATATAAGTGTGCACATGTGAATCCCAGTCTCCCAATTCATCCCACCACCACCCTCACATGGCGTTCCCCCCTTGGTGTCCATATGTTTATTCTCTACCTCTGTGTCTCTATCTCTGCCCTGCAAACAGGTTCATCTGTACCATTTTTCTAGGTTCCACATATATGCATTAATACACAATATTGTTTTTCTCTTTCTGACTTACTTCACTCTGTATGACAGTCTCTAGATCCATCAAGGTCTCTACAAATGACCCAATTTCATTCCTATGTATGGCTGGGTAATATTTCATTGTATATATGTACCACATCTTTATCCATTCGTCTGTCTGTGGGCACTTGGTTTGCTTTCATTACCTGGCTATTGTAAATAGTGCTGCAATGAATATTGTGGTGAATGTGTCTGTTTGATTTATGGTTTTCTCTGGGTATATGCCCAGTAGTGGGATTGCTGGATTATATGGTGATTCTATTTTTAGTTTTTTAAGGAACCTCCATACTGTTCTCCATAGAGACTATATCGATTCACATTCCCAACAATAGTGGAAGAAGGTTCCTTTTCTCCACACCCTCTCCAGCATTTGTTGTTTGTAGATTTTCTGATGATGCCCATTCTAACAGGTGTGACGTGATACCTCATTGTAGTTTCGATTTCCATTTCTCTAATAATTAGTGATGTCGAGCAGATTTTCATGTGCATACTGGCCATCTCTATGTCTTCTTGGAAGAAATGTCTATTTAGATCTTCTCCCATTTTTGTATTGGGTTGTTTGTTTGATTAATATTGAGCTGCAGGAGCTGTTTATATATATTGGAGATTAATCATTTGTCCATTGATTCGTTTGCAAATATTTTCTGCCATTCTGAGGGTTGTCTTTTCGTCTTGTTTGTAGTTTCCTTTGCTTTGCAAAAGCTTTTACATTTCATTAGGTCCCATCTGTTTTGTTTTCTTTTTTATTTCATTACTATAGGAGGTGGATCAAAAAAGATCTTGCTGTGATTTACGTCAGAGTATCCTTCGTAAGTTTTCCTCTCAGAGTTTTATACTGTCCGGTCTTACATTAAAGTCTCTAATCCATTTTTAATATATTTTTATGTATGGTGTTGGGGAGTGTTCTAATTTCATTCTTTTACATGTAGCTGTCCATATTTCCCAGCACCAATGATTGAAGAGACTGTCTTATCTCCATTGTATAGTCTTGCCTCCTTTGTCATAGATTAGTTGACCATAGGTGTGTAGGTTTATCCCTGGGCTTTCTGTTTTTTTTTTTTTTTTTTCCTTTTACACGTTTATTGGAGTATAATTGTTTTACAATGGATTGTTCGTTTCTGCTGTATAACAAAGTGAATCAGCTATACATATACAAATATCACCAGATCCCCTCCCTCTTGCATCTCCCTCCCACACTCCATATCCCACCCCTTTATGTGGTCACAAAGCACCGAGCTGATCTCCCTGTTCTATGTGGCTGCTTCCCAGTAGCTATCGGTGTTACATTTGGTAATGTATTTATGTCCATGCCACTCTCTCACTTCGTCCAAGCTTAGCCATCCCCCTTCTGGTGTCCTCAAATCCTTGCTCTACGTCTGCGTCCTTAATCCTGTCCTGCCACTACGTTCTTAAAAATCTTTTTTTTTTTCTTCATTAGATTCCGTATATCTCTGTTAATATACAGTATTTGTTTTTCCCTCTCTGACTTACTTCACTGTGTAGGACAGATTCTAAGTCCATCCACCTCAGCACAAATAACTCAGTTTTGCTTCCTTTTATGGCTGAGTAATATTCAACTGTATATATGTGCCAGATCTTCTTTATCCATTAATCTGTCGATGGACACTTAGGTTGCTTCCATGTCCTGTCTATTGTAAATAGAGCTGCAATGAACATTTTTGTACATAACTCTTTTTGAATTATGGTTTTCGCAAGGCAAATGCCTAGTAGTTGGATTGTTGTGTCGTTTGGTACTTCTATTGTTAGTTATTTAAAGGAAACTCCGTACTGTTCTCCCTAGTGCCCACATCAATTTACATTCCCACCCACAGTGCAAGTGTGTTCCCTTTTCTCCAATAAAGGCCTCTCCAGCATTTATTGTTTTGTAGATTTTTTTGATGATTGCCACTCTGACTGCTGTGAGGTGATACCTCACGGTAGTTTTGATTTGCATTTCTCTAATGATTAGTGATGTTCAGCATCCTTTCATGTGTTTCTTGGTAATCTGTATATCTTCTTTGCAGAAATGTCTATTTAGGTCTTCTGCCCGTTTTTGGATTGGGTTGTTTGTTTTTGTGATATTGAGCTACATGAGGTGCTTGTAAAGTTTGGAGACTAATCCTTTGTCAATTGCTTCATTTGAAAATATTTTCTCCCATTCTGAGGGTTGTTTTTGCATCTTGTTTATGTTTTCCTGTACTGTGTAAAAGCTTTTAAGTTTCATTAGGTCCTATTTGTTGATTTCTGTTTTTATTTCCATTTCTCTAGGAGGTGGGTCAAAAAGGATCTTGCTGTGATTTATGTCATAGAGTGTTCTGCCTATGGTTTCCTCTAAGTGTTTTATACTGTCTGGTCTTATATTTAGATCTCTAATCAATTTAGAGTTTATTTTTGTGTATGGTGTTATGGAGTGTTCTAATTTCATTCTTTTTTGTGTAGGGGTACAGTTTTCCCATCACCAATTACTGAAGAGACTGTCTTTTCTCCATTGTATATCCTTAGCTCCTTTGTCATAGATGAGATAGCCATAGGTATGTAGGTATATCTCTGGGCTTTCTGTCCTGTTCCATTGATCTGTGTTTATGCCAATCTACATACACTTGATTCTATTATGGAGACATATAAATACATAGGTTTCAAGATTATTACCAGTCAGATATATTCCTCTTCAGTGAATAGGGTGTTTTGTGTCCAGTTCGTTGATAAAGGAGTAGGTCTTGTCTATTACATATTTGGTATTTGGAATGGTATCTGTGCTAATTTCAAACTCTGCTTTTACACATCACCCCACGTCACCTTTCCCCTTAAGGAGGCATAAGTGTGTTTTCTAAATGTGAGAATCTGTTCTCTTTTGAAATTGAGTTCATGTGTAGACATGTTTACATTCCCTCTATAAGTGATATATTGCAATAAGTTTCTTTTTCTTTGTGGCTCATTTCACTTAGCATCATCGTACCTAAAGCCACTCATTATGCTGCTATTGGCCTTATGACATTGATTTTATGTCTGAGTGACATTCCATTGTATATAAGTACCACAACAACTATATCCATTTTTTTTTCCTTTCCTGGGATATTTAAAGTGTACCGAAGTCAAGGTTCTTGTAAACAGAGCAGCCCTAAACTTTGGGCTGTATGTGTGTTGTGGATTTTTAGTTTTCCCAAAATACACACCCATGAGTTGAAGTGTGCTATGCTCTGTAGCTCTGTTTTAGAAAACAACATACAGTTCTCCAGAGAGGCTGTTGGCAATTTACATCCTGTCCATCGGCATAAGCCAGCTCCCTTTTCTCCATGGCCTGTCCTGCATTTGTGGTTTTTACACTATTTGTGCATAACCCGTTTGACTGGAGGTAAGTGACACTTCTATGTAGTGTGGATTTGCAATGGCTGATGGCTTGCTTGGCGAAAAAGAGTGTATGCATTTCTTCCTGAATATATTCAAGAAAATACACATACTCCCTTTTCGGCCAAGGGCAACATTGTCGAAGTTCTGTCACTTTTCATGTGCTTTAAAAACGACTCAAATATACCTCTTGAATTCTGTTTCCTTCAATTCTGCCTTACATTCAAATCCTCTTCACTGCCTTACCTCAATATATTTCTTTATGATAGTTGTCCTTTATAACTCTGCAAGTTTGTGAATTGCTATGCCCCTGATTTCCATTTTTCAACTCGCCTATTTGTGAGCTGGCTGCAATTCCGCAGGATAGCTTTAGGCCCTAGTCTGGTTCCGGGGCTTCAGGCTGAGCCTTTGGTTAATTCTTCTTCCTGATGGGAAACTAGAGTGACATGTGCCCATCCAAACACCTACAGCTAATCTCTCATTTGTTTCCCCTCTTCCTGTTCATCCTCTGCACAATTTGCAAACTGTGCATAACAGGAGGGTAAAGGCGCTGACACTCTAAGTGGGCAGATTTTTAGTAATGCAGGTGGAATGGCGAATCCGAGCATGACGAAAGGAAAAATGAGGTACCTTTTAGAAAACTTTCCCAATTCCACAGTGTACCGTCCACTGGGTTTCCCATGCATGTTTAAAATGTAGGAAGATTCCCTTAAACCTAGAGAGTTGTGACCACTAGAAGGAGTAGCACACAGTATTGCTCTAAGTGGTGTTCTCTTGCTCACACAACCTCAGCAATCTTGTCAGCGCCAAGTGTGCAGTCTTATGTCTCATCCAGCTGTGGGTGTAAAGGTGGTCAATCCAGGATGCTTCACAGGCCCTGAACGTAATTTTGAAACTTACTCTCTGTTTCACTGTTTTTGCCTTTTGCTTTTGAAATTTATTTTTATAATGGGGTTTAGCTGAATTTCAGTGCTGTGTTCATGCCGTTATACACACACATGATTCCAGTATGGAGACATGAGAATACATATGTTTTAAAATTCTTAGAGTCAGATATATTCCTCTGCAATGAATAGGGGGTGTTTAGTCCAGTTCATTGTGCCGGGAGTAGGTGTTGTCTGTTACATACTTGGTTTATGTAACGTTATCTGTGCTAATTTAAAACTGTGGTTTTATGTATCACCCCACCTCTCCTTCCCCCTTAAGCAGGCATAAGAGTGTTTTCTAAATGTGAGACTCTGTTCTCTTTCCTAACTCAGTTCAAGTGTAGCCATGTTTACAGGATCTTCATAAGTGATATCATATGATAAGTTTCTTTTTCTGTGTGACTTGTTTCACTTAGAATCATTGTACCTGAATCCACTCATTTTGCTGCTACTAGTCTTATGACATTGATTTCATGGCTGAGGGATATTCCCTCATACGTAAGTACCGCAATTTTTTGAACCACTTTTATATTTCCTGGGATATTTAAGGTGTACCCAAGTTGAGGTTCTTGTAAGCAGTGCAGCCCTAAATTTTGGGGTGGCTCTGTCTTATTGATTTTCAGTTTTCCCAAGGTATATTCCCTAGACGGGAAGTGCCCTTGGCTCTGTAGCTCTGTTGTTTACTTCTTTTAGGGAACACAATGCACTCCTCCAGAGAGGCAGCTGGCAATTAACATCCCGCCCATCAGCATAAAAAGGCTCCCTGTTCTCCAGGGCCTGTCTTGCCTTTCTGGTTTTTACACATATTGTGGATGTCCCTTTTGACCGGTGGAAGTGATACTTCTTTGTAGTGCAGATTTGCATTGTCCGCTTGCTTGCTTGGCCACAATTGGCATATGTGTTATCTCCTAAATATATTCATGAGAAAACGCATACGCCCTTTTGGCCATGTGCATCATTGTCGAAGTTGAGCCCCTCTTCCTGTGCTTTAAAGGCGATTCCAAGGTACATCTTGAAATCTGCTTCCTGCTATTCTCCCTCAATTTCAAGTCTGCGTCGCTGCCTTCCCTCAAATAAATTTTTGGATGATAGTTGTCCTTTATTACTCTGCCAGTTTGTGAATTTCTGTGTCCCTGAGCTCCATATTTCAACTCGTTTTTTGTGAGTTGAACGCAAGACCAATATTTTGATTCAGGACCTATACTGGTTCCCGGTGGGTGGCTGAGACTTTGGTTAATTCTTCTTCCTGCCAGGAAATTAGAGTGACATGTGCCCGTCCAAATGCCAAACAGCTACTCTCTCATTGGTTCTCCCTCTTCCCTTTCATCCTCTGCCAATTTGGCAACGTGTGTGAACCAGAAGGTTAAAGGGGCTGTCTCTCCAAGTTGGGAGATTGATAGTAAAACAGTTGGCAAGTCAAACTTGAGCACCAGGAGAGGGACTATTCGTTGAGTTTTAGAAACCTTTCCTATTCACAATGTGTCCATTCTCTAGGTTTCCCGTATATGTTATAGCTGTAGTAATATTCCCTTCAACATGGAGAGTTGGGACCCATAGAATGTGTGCCATGCGTTACTGCTTTAAAGGGTTTGCATTTGCTCACCCAATCTCACCAATCCTCTCAGTCCCAAGTGTCCAGCCTTATGCCACATCCAGCTGTTATTGTAGATAGTGTCTTTCCAGGTTTCATCACAGACCCGGAAGGAATTGTAAAGAATTTCCCTGTTTTTTTTTGTTTTGTTTTTAAATTCCTTTCTATGGTGGGTTTGAGCTGATTCTCACTGCCATGCTTATGCCAGTCTAGACACACTTGATTCCCTTACAGAGACATATCAATACATATCTTTTAAGGTTCTTACTAGTCAGATATATTCCTCTGCGGGAAATATGGGGTTTTGAGTCCCTTTCACTGAGGAAGGTGTAGGTCTTGTCTATTCCATAGTTGGTTTTGCGAATGGTATCTGTGCTTATATCAAACTCTGGTTTTAGGCATCACCCCTCCTCTCCTTCCCCCTTAAGCAGGCATAAGAGTGTTTTCTAAATGTGAGACTCTGTTCTCTTTCCTAACTCAGTTCAAGTGTAGCCATGTTTACAGCATCATCATAAGTCATATCATATGATAAATTTCTTTTTCTGCGTGACTTATTTCACTTAGAATCATCGTGCCTGAATCCACTCATTTTGCTGCTACTGGTCTTATGACATTGATTTCATGGCTGAGGGATATTCCATCGTACGTAAGTACCACAATTTTTTGAACCATTTTTATATTTCCTGGGAAATTTCAGGTGTACCCAAATTGAGGTTATTGTAAGCAGTGCAGCCCTAAACTGTGGGGTGGCTCTGTCTTATTGATTTTCAGTTTTCCCAAGGTATATTCCCTAGAGTGGAAGTGCCCTTGGCTCTGTAGCTCTGTTGTTTACTTCTTTTAGGGAACACAATGCACTCCTCCAGGGAGGCTGTTGGCAATTTACATCCCGCCCATCAGCATAACAAAGCTCCCTGTTCTCCATGGCCTGTCTTGCCTTTCTGGTTTTTACACATTTTGTGGATGTCCCTTTTGACCAATGGAAAGTGATACTTCTTTGTAGTGCAGATTTGCATTGCCCGCTAGCTTGCTTGGCCAAAGAGGGCGTATGCGTTTTCTGCTGAATATATTCAGGAGAAAACACATATGCCGTTTTTGGCCAAGTGCATCATTGTCGAAGTTGTGCCCCTCTTCCTGTGCTTTAAAGGTGATTCCAATGTACCTCTTGAAATCTGTTTCCTGCTATTCTGCCTCGCTTTCAAGTCTGCCTCGTTGCCTTCCCTCAACAGATTTTTGGACGATAGTTGTCCTTTATTACTCTGCCAGTTTGTGAATTGCTGTGCCCCTGAGCTTCATTATTCAACTCGTATTTTGTGAGCTGAACTCAAGTCCCAAATTTTGGTTCAGGACCTATACTGGTTCCCAGTGGGTGGCTGAGACTTTGGTTAATTCTTCTTCCTGCCAGGAAATTAGAGGGACATGTGCCCGTCTAAATGCCTAACAGCTACTCTGTCATTGGTTCTCCCCATTTCCTTTCATCCTCTACCAAATTGGCATCCTCTGTGAAACAGGACGTTAAAGGGGCTGTCTCTCGAAGCTGGGAGATTGATAGTAAAGCAGTTGGAAAGTTAAACATGAGCACCAGGAGAGGGACTATTCGTTGAGATTTAGAAACCTTTCGTATTCACAGTGTGTCCATTCTCTAGGTTTCCCGTACATGTTATAGCTGTAGTAATATTCCCTTCAACCTGGAGAGTTGGGACCAATGGAATGTGTGCCATGTATTACTGCCTTAAAGGGTCTGCATTTGCTCACCCAATCTCACCAATCCTCTCAGTCCCAAGTGTCCAGCCTTATGCCACATCCTGCTGTCATTTTAGATAGTGTCTTTCCAGGTTTCCTCAGAGACCCGGAAGGAAATGTAAAGAATTTCCCTGTTTTTTTTGTTTTCTTTTTAAATTACTTTTTATAGTGGGTTTGAGCTGATTCTCGCTGCCATGCTTATGCCAGTCTAGACACACTTGATTCCCTTACAGAGACATATCAATACATAGGTTTTAAGCTTCTTACTAGTCGGATATATTCCTCAGCAGGAAATATGGGGTTTGAAGTTCCTTTCACTGAGGAAGGTGTAGGTCTTTTCTATTCCATAGTTCGTTTTGGGAATGGTATCTGTGGTTATATCTAACTCTGGTTTTATGCATCACGCCACCTCTCCTTCCCCCTTAAGCAGGCATAAGTGTGTTTTCTAAATGTGAGACTCTGTTCTCTTTCCTAACTCAGTTCAAGTTTTGCCATGTTTAAAGGATCTTCATAAGTGTTATCTTATGATAAATTTATTTTTCTGTGTGACTTATTTCACTTAGAATCATCGTGCCTGAATCCACTCCTTTTGCTGCTACTGGTCTTATGACATTGATTTCATGGCTGAGGGATATTCCATCATTCGTAAGTACCACAATTTTTTGAACCATTTTATATTTCCAATGATATTTCAGGTGTATCCAAATTGAGGTTATTGTAAGCAGTGCAGCCCTAAATTTTGGGGAGGCTCTGTCTTATTCATTTTCAGTTTTCCCAAGGAATATTCCCTAGACTGGAAGTGCCCTTGGCTCTGTAGCTCTGTTGTTTACTTGTTTTAGGGAACACAATGCACTCCTCCAGAGAGGCTGTTGGCAATTTACATCCCACCCATCAGCATAACAAGGCTCCCTGTTCTCCAGGACCTGTCTTGCCTTTCTGGTTTTTACACATTTTCTGGATGTGCCTTTTGACCGGTGGGAAGTGATACTTCTTTGTAGTGCAGATTTGCATTGACCGCTTGCTTGGTTGGCCAAAAAGGGCGTGTACGTTTTCTCCTGAATATATTCAGGAGAAAACGCATACGCCCTCTATGGCCAAGTGCATCATTGTCGAAGTTGTGCCCCTCTTCCTGTGCTTTAAAGGCGATTCCAATGTACCTCTTGAAATCTCTTTCCTGCTATTCTGCCTCGATTTCAAATCCGCCTCGTTGCCTTCCCTCAGCAGATTATTGGACTATAGTTGTCCTTTATTACTCTGCCATTTTGTGAATTGCTGTGCCCCTGAGCTCCATTTTTCAACTCTTTTTTTTTGAGCTGACCGCAAGTCCAAAATTTTGGTTTAGGAACTATACTGATTCCCGTGGGTGGCTGAGACTTTGGTTAATTCTTCTTCCTGCCGGGAAATTAGAGTGACATGTGCCCATCTAAATGCCTAACAGCTACTCTGTCATTGGTTCTCCCCCTTTGCTTTCATCCTCTGCCAAATTGGCATCCTGTGCGAACCAGGAGGTTAAAGGGTCTGTCTCTCCAAGTTGGGAGATTGATAGTAAAGCAGTTGGAAAGTCAAACCTGAGCACCAGGAGAGGGACTATTCTTTGAGTTTTAGAAATCTTTCGTATTCACAGTGTGTCCATTCTCTAGGTTTCCCATACATGTTATAGCTGTAGTAATATTCCCTTCAACCTGGAGAGTTGGGACCCATGTAATGGGTGCCATTCATTACTGCTTTAAAGGGTCTGCATTTGGTCAACCAATCTCACCAATCCTCTCAGTCCCAAGTGCCAGCATTATGCCACATCCAGCTGTCATTGTATATAGGGTCTTTCCAGGTTTCATCGGAGACCTTGAAGGAATTGTAAAGAATTTCCCTGATTTTTTGTTTTCTTTTTAAATTCCTTTTTATAGTGGGTTTGAGCTGATTCCCGGTGCCATGCTTATGCCAGTCTAGACACACTTGATTCACTTACAGAGACATATCAATACATAGGTTTTAAGGTTCTTACAAGTCACATATATTCCTTTGTGGGAAATATGGGGTTTTGAGTCCCTTTCACTGAGGAAGGTGTAGGTTGTTTCTATTCCATACTTGGTTTTTGGAACGGTACCTGTGCTTATATCAAACTCTGGTTTTATGCATCACCCCACCTCTCCTTCTCCCTTAAGCAGGCATAAGAGTGTTTTCTAAATGTCAGACTCTGTTCTCTTTCCTAACTCAGTTCAAGTGTAGCCATGTTTACAGGATCTTCATAAGTGTTATCTTATGATAAATTTCTTTTTCTGTGTGACTTATTTCAGTTAGAATCATCGTACCTGAGTCCACTCATTTTGCTGCTACAGGTCTTATGACATTGATTTCATGGCTGAGAAATATTCCATCGTACATAAGTACCACAATTTTTGGAACCATTTTTATATTTCCTGGGATTTTTAAGGTGTACCCAAGTTGAGGTTCTTGTAAGCAGTGCAGCCCTAAATTTTGGGGTGGCTCTGTCTTATTGATTTTCATTTTTCCCAAGGTATATTCCCTAGACTGGAAGTGCCCTTGGCTCTGTAGCTCTGTTGTTTACTTCTTTTAGGGAACACAATGCACTCCTCCAGAGAGGCAGGTGGCAATTTACATCCCGCCAATCAGTATAACAAGGCTCCCTGTTCTCCAGGGCCTGTCTTGCCTTTCTGGATTTTAAACATTTTGTGGATGTCCCTTTTGCCCGGTGGGAAGTGATACTTCTTTGTAGTGCAGATTTGCATTGCCTGCTTGCTTGCTTGGCCAAAAAGGGCGTGTGCGTTTTCTCCTGAACATATTCAGGAGAAAATGCATACGCCCTTTTTGGCCAAGTGCATCATTGTCGAAGTTGTGCCCCTCTTCCTGTGCTTTAAAGGCGATCCAACGTACCTCCTGAAATCTGTTTCCTGCTATTCTGCCTCACATTCAATTCCGCCTCGTTGCCTCCCCTCAACAGATTTTTGGACGATAGTTGTCCTTTATTACTCTGCCAGTTTGTGAATTGCTGTGCCCCTGAGCTCAATTTTTCCACTCGTTTTTTGTGAGCTTACCGCAAGTCCAAAATTTTGGTTCAGGACCTATAATGTTTCCCAGTGGGGGGCTGGGACATTGGTTAATTCTTCTTCCTGCCAGTAAATTAGAGTGATATGTGCCCGACTAAATGCTTAACAGCTACTCTCTCATTGGTTCTCCCTCTACCCTTTCATCCTCTGCCAAATTGGTAACGTGTGCGAACCAGGAGGTTAAAGGGTCTGTCTCTCCAAGTTGGGAGATTGATAGTAAAGCAGTTGGAAAGTCAAACCGGAACACAAGGAGAGGGATTATTCATTGAGTTTTAGAAACCTTTCGTATTCACACTGTGTCCGTTCTCTAGGTTTCCTGTACATGTTATAGCTGTAGTAATATTCCCTTCAACCTGGAGAGTTGGGAACCATGGCATGGGTGCCATGCATTATTGCTTTAAAGGGTCTGCATTTGCTCACCCAATCTCACCAATCCTCTCAGTCCAAAGTGTCCAGCCTTATGCCACATCCAGCTGTCATTGTAGATAGGGTCATTCCAGGTTTCATCAGAGACTCTGAAGGAATTGGAAAGAATTTCCCTGTTTTTTTTTTTTGGTTTTGAAATTCCTTTTTATAGTGGGTTTGATCTGATTCTCCTTGCCATGTTTCTGCCAGTCTAGAAACACTTGATTCCCTTACAGAGACATATCAATACATAGGTTTCAAGATTCTTAGTAGTCAGATATATTCCTCTGCGGGAAATATGCGGTTTTGAGTCCCTTTCACTGAGGAAGGTGTAGGTCTTGTCTATTCCATAGTTGGTTTTTGGAACGGTACCTGTGCTTATATCAAACTCTAGTTTTCTGCATCACCCTACCGCTCCTTCCCCCTTAAGCAGGCATAAGAGATTTTTCTAAATGTGAGACACTGTTCTCTTTCCTAACTCAGTTCAAGTGTAGCCATGTTTACAGGATCTTCATAAGTGATATCTTATGATAAGTTTCTTTTTCTGTGTGACTTATTTCACTTCGAATCATCGTACCTGAATCCACTCCTTTTGCTTCTACTAGTCTTATGAGATTGATTTCATGGCTGAGGGATACTCCATCTTACGTAAGTACCACAATTTTTTGAACCATTTTTATATTTCCAGGGATATTTAAGTTGTACCCAAGTTGAGGTCCTTGTAAGCAGTGCAGCCCTAAATTTTGGGGTGGCTCTGTCTTATCGATTTTCAGTTTCCCCAAGGTATATTCCCCAGACTGGAAATGCCCTTGGCTCTGTAGCTCTCTTTTTTTCTTATTTTAGAGAACACAATGCACTCCTCCAGAGAGGCAGTTGGCAATTAACATCCCACCCATCAGCATAACAAGTCTCCCTGTTCTCCATGGCCTGTGTTGCCTTTCTGGTTTTTACACATTTTGTGGATGTCCCTTTTGACCGTTGGGAAGTGATACTTCTTTGTAGTGCAAATTTGCATTGCCCACTTGCTAGCTTGGCCAAAAAGGGCATATGCGTTTTCTCGTGAATATATTCAGGAGAAAACGAATACGCCCTTTTTGGCCAACTGCAACATTGTCGAAGTTGTGCCCCTCTTCCTGTGCTTTCAAGGCGATTCCAACGTACCTCCTGAAATCTGTTTCTTGCTATTCTGCCTCACATTCAAGTCCGCATCTTTGTCCTCCCTCAACAGATTTTTGGACGATAGTTGTCCTTTATTACTCTGCCAGTGTGTGAATTGCTGTGCCCCTGAGCTCCATTTTTCAACTCGTTTTTTGTGAGCTGACCGCAAGTCCAAAATTTTGGTTCATATCCTATACTGGTTCCTGGTGGTTGGCTGAGACTTTGGTTAATTCTTCTTCCTGCCGGGAAATTAGAGTTACATGTGCTCGTCCAAATGCCTAACAGCTACTCTCTCATTGGTTCTCCCTCTTCCCTTTCATCCTCTGCCAAATTCGCAACCTGTGCGAACCAGGAGGTTAAAGGGTCTGTCTCCCCAAGTTGGGAGATTGATATTAAATTAGATGGAAAGTCAAACCAGAGAACCAGGAGAGGGACTATTCGTTGAGTTTTAGAAACCTTTCGTGTTCACAGTGTGTCCGTTCTCTAGCTTTCCCGTATATGTTATAGCTGTAGTAATATTCCCTTCAACCTGGAGAGTTGGGACCCATGGAATCGGTGCCATGCATTATTTCTTTAAAGGGTCTGCATTTGCTCACCCAATCTCACCAATCCTCTCAGTCCCAAGTTTCCAGCCTTATGCCACATCCAGCTGTCGTTGTAGACAGGGTCTTTCCAGGTTTCATCAGAGACCCTGAAGGAATTCTAAAGATTTTCCCAGTTTTTTTGTTTTGTTTTTGAAATTCCTTTTTATAGTGGGTTTGAGGTGATTCACGCTGCCATATTTATGCCACTCTAGACACACTTGATTCCCTTACAGAGACATATCAATATATAGGTTTTTAGATTCTTACTAGTCAGATATATTCCTCTGCGGCAAATATGGGGTTTTGAGTCCCTTTCACTGAGGAAGGTGTAGGTCTTGTCTATTCCATAGTTGGTTTTTGGAACGGTACCTGTGCTTATATCAAACTCTGGTTTTTTGCATCACTCCACCTCTCCCTCCCGCTTAAGCAGGCATAAGAGTGTTTTCTAAATGTGAGACTCTGTTCTCTTTCCTAAATCTGTTCAAGTGTAGCCATGTTTACAGCATCTTCATAAGTGATATCTTATGATAAGTTCCTTTTTCTGTGTGACTTATTTCACTTAGAATCATCGTACCTGAATCCTCTCCTTTTGCTGCTACTGGTCTTATGTCATTGATTTCATGGCTGAGGGATATTCCATCTTACATAAGTACCACAAATTTTTGAAACAATTTTATTTTTCCTGGGACATTTAAAGTGTACCCAAGTGGAGGTTCTTGTAAGCAGTGCAGCCCTAAATTTTGGGGTGGCTCTGTCTTATTGATTTTCAGTTTTCCCAAGGTATATTCCCTAGCCTGGAAGTGCCCTTGGGTCCGTAGCTCTGTTGTTTACTTGTTTTAGGGAACACAATGCATTCCTCCAGAGAGGCACTTGGCAATTTACATCATGCCCATCAGCATAACAATGCTCCCTGTTCTCCAGGGCCTGTCTTTCCTTTCTGGATTTTACACATTTTGTGGATAACCCTTTTGACCAGTGGGATGTGATACTTCTTTGTAGTGCAGATTTGCATTGCCCGCTTGCTTGCTTGGCCAAAAAAGGGCGTATTCGTTTTCACCTGAATATATTCAGGAGAAAACACATACGCACTTTTTGGCCAAGTGCATCATTGTCGAAGTTGTGCCCCTCTTCCTGTGCTTTAAAGGTGATTCCAACGTACCTCTTGAAATCTGTTTCCTGCTATTCTGCCTCGCTTTCAAGTGCGCCTCTTTGCCTTCCATCAACAGATTTTTGGACGATAGTTGTCCTTTATTATTCTGCCAGTTTATGAATTGCTGTGCCTCTGAGCTCCATTTTTCAACTCGTTTTTTGTGAGCTGACAGCATGTCCAAAATTTTGGTTCAGGACCTATAGTGGTTCCCGGGGTGGCTGAGACTTTGGTTAATTCTGCTTCCTGCCGGGAAATTATAGTGTCATGTGCCCGTCCAAATGTCTAACAGCTACTCTCTCATTGGTTCTCCCTCTTCCCTTTCATCCTCTGCCAAATCGGCAACCTGTGTGAACCAGGAGGTTAAAGGGTCTGTCTCTCCAAGTTGGGAGACTGATAATAAAGCAGTTGGAAAGTCAAACTGGAGCAACAGGGGAGGGATTATTCGTTGAGTTTTAGAAACCTTTCGTATTCACAGTGCCTCTGTTCTCTAGGTTTCCTGTACAAGTTATAGCTCTTGTAATATTTCCTTCAACCTGGAGAGTTGGGACCCATTGAATGTGTGCCACATATTATTGTTTTATAGGGTCTGCATTTGCTCACCCAATCTCACCATTCCTCTCAGTCCCAAGTGTCCAGCCTTATGCCACATCCAGCTGTCGTTGTAGATAAGGTCATTCAAGGTTTCATCAGAGACCCTGAAGGAATTGTAAAGAATTTCCCTGTTTTTTGTTTTGTTTTTGAAATTCCTTTTATAGTGGGTTTGAGCTTATTCTCACTGCCGTTTTTATGCCAGTCTTGACACACTTGATTCCCTTACGGAGACATATCAATACATAGGTTTTAAGATTCTTACTAGTCAGATATATTCCTCTGTGGGAAATATGGGGTGTTTAGCCCCGTTCAGTGAGGAAAGAGTAGGTCTTTTCTATTCTCTATTTGGATTATGGAACCGTACCTGTGCTAATATCAAACTCTGGTTTTATTCATCACCCCACCTCTCCTTTCCCCTTAAGCATGCATAAGAGTGTTTTCTAAATGTGAGACTCTGTTCTCTTTCCTAATTCAGTTCATGTGTATCCATGTTTACAAGACCTTCATAAGTGATATCTTATGATAAGTTTCTTTTTCTGTGTGACTTATTTCAGTTAGAATCATTGTACATGAATCCACTCATTATGCTGCTACTGGCCTTATGACATTGATTTCATGGCTGAGGGATATTCCATCGTACGTGTGTACCACAATTTCTTTACCATTTTTGTCTTTCCTGGGATATTTAAGGTGTCCCGAAGTCGAGGTTCTTGTAAGCAGTGCTGCCCTATATTTTGGGGTGGCTGTGTCTTGTTGTTTTTCAATTTTCCCAAGGTATATTCCCATGACTGGAAGTGCCTTAGGTTGTGAAGCTCTGTTGTTTAATTCTTTTAGGGAACACAATGCACTCCTCCAGAGTGGCTGTTGGCAATCTACATCCCACCCATCAGCATAACAAGGCTCCTTGTTCTCCCGAGCCTCTCTTGCCTTTCTGGTTTTTACACATTTTCCGGATATCCCTTTTGACCGGTTGGAAGTGATACTTCTTTGTAGTGCAGATTTGCATTGTGCGGTTGCTTGGTTGGCCAAAATGGGCGTATGCGTTTTCTCCAGAATATATTCAGGTGAAAACGCATGTGCCCTTTATGGACAATTCCATAATTGTTGAAGTTGTGATGCTTTTCTTGTGTTTAATGGCGATTCCAATGTAATTCTGGAAATCTGTCTCGTGCAATTCTCCCTCATTTTCATGTCCGCCTCGTGGCTTTTCCTCAACAGAATTTTGGAAGAGAGTAGTCCTTTATAACTCTGCAAGTTAGTGAATTGCTGTGCCCCTGAGCTCCATTTTTCAACTTGTGTTTTTGTGAGCTGACCGCAAACCCACAATTTTGCTTCAGGACCTATACTAGTTATTGGGGTGGGGCGGGCTGAGAGTTTCGTTAATTCTTCTTCGTGACGGGAAATTAGAGTGACATGTGGCCGTCCAAATGCCTACAGCTACACTCTCATTGGTTCTCCCTCTTCCCTTATATCCTCTGCACAATGTGCCAACTGTGCGAACCAGGAGGTTATAGGTGCTGACTCTCCAAGTTGGGAGATTGATATTAAAGCAGTTGGAATGTCAAGCTGGAGCACATGGAGAGAAAAAAAAATTAGTAGAGTTTTAGAAACCTTTCACCATCAGAGGGTGTCCATTCTCTAGGTTTCCCATACATGTTATAACTGTAGTGATATTCCCTTCTACCTGGAGAGTTGGGAACCATGGAATGAGTGGCAGGCATTATTGCATTAAAGCGTCTGCATTTTCTCACCCAATCTCACCAATTCTCTCAGTCCCAAGTTACCAGCCTTATGCCACATCCAGCTGTCGTTGTAGATAGGGTCATTCCAAGTTTCATCAGAACCCCTGAAGGTATTGTGTAAGAATTTCACTGTTTTTTGTTTTGTTTTGAAATTCCTTTTTATAGTGGGTTTTAGCTGATTCTCACTGCTGTGTTTATGTCTTTCTAGACACACTTGGTTCCCTTATGGAGACATATCAATACATAGGTTTTAAGATCCTTACTAGTCAGATATATTTCTCTGCGGGGAATAGGTGTGTTGAGTCCCGTTCACCGAGGAAGGAGTCGGGTTTGTCTCTTCTGTATTTGGATTATGGAACGGTACCTGTGCTAATATCAAACTCTGGCTTTGTGTGTCTCCCCACCTCTCCTTTCCCCTTAAACAAGCATAAGAGTGTTTTCTAAATGTGAGACTCTGTTCTCTTTCCTAATTCAGTTCATATGTAGCCATGTTTACATTCCCTTCATACGTGATATCTTATATCAGAATGCACCATGTCCCTTGTCATAATAATGCTCCATGACCCCTGTCATCACAGTGCTCCATGCCCTGGTTAACACAATGCTCCATGTCCCTTGTCATAACAATTCTCCATGTACTTCTCATCACAATGTTACATGACACTTCACATCACAAAGTTACATGCTCGTGTCATCACAATTCTCCATGCAATTTTCATTGCAATGTTCCATGACCCCTGTCATAGTAAGCTCCAAGTGTTTGTCATCACAATGCTTCACGACATTATCATCAAAATTCTCAATGGCACTTTTCATCACAGTGTTCCATACCGTTGTCATCACAATGCTCCATGCCCTTGTCATCACAATGCTCCATGACCCCTGTCATCACAATGCTCCCTGACACTTGTCATCACAATGCTTCATGCCCCTTGTCATTACAGTGCTCCATGATGCTCGTCAAAACAATTACCCAAGGTCCTCTCATCACAAGGCTCCACGGTTTTGCCATCACAGTGCTCCATACCCTGGTCATCTCAAAGCTCAATGTCCCTTGTCCTCACAATTCTCCACTTCCTTGTCATCACAATGCTCCATGGCACTTCTTATCACAATGTTATATGCTCTTTTCATAACAATACTCCATGCAATTGTCATTGCAATGCACCATGACCCCTGTCATAGGAAGCTCCATGCGCTTGTCATCACAATGTTTCACGACCTGGACATTAAAATTATCAATGGACCTTGTCATCTCAATGCTCCATGCCCTTGTCATCACAATGCTCCTTTACCTTTGACACAACAATCCTCCATGACACTTGGCATCACAATGCTCCGTGCTATTGTCATCACAATGGAACATGACATATGTCATCACAATGCTCCCTGACACCTGTCTTCACAATACTCCATGACCTTGTCATCACAAGGCTCCATGCCCTTGTCATCACAATGTGCCATGCCCACTGTCATCACAATAATCCATGAAACTTGTCAGACCAAAGCTCCATGCCACCTTTCATCACAATGCTCCATGAACCCTGTCATCACAATGCACCATGCCCATCATCATAATGCCTCATGCTATTGTCATCACAATGAAATCAAAATGCTCCATGACCTCTGTCTTCACAATGCTCCAAACCCTTGTGATCACAATGTTCCATAACACTTGTCATCTCAATGCCCCATGACGCTAGTCATCACAATTATCCATGGACTTCTCATCACAATGCCCCATGACATTTGTCATCACAATGCGCAATACACATGTCATCACAATGCTCCCTGACTCTTGCCATCAGTATGCTCCCTGAACCCTTTCATGACAAGGCTCCATGCCTTTTTCATCACAATGATCCATGCCATTTTCATCACAATGCTCCAAGACACCTGTAATCACAATGCTCCATGCCCTTGTCATCACAAAGTTCCATGACGCATGTCATCAGAATGCTCCATGGCCTTCTCATCCCAATGCTCCATGCCCTTGTCATCACAATGTTCCAAGGCCCCTGTAATCACAATGCTCCATGCCCCTTTTCATCAGAATGCTCCATGAGACTTGTCATCACAAGGCTCCATGGTCTTCTCATCACAATGCTCCAGGACATTGTCATCAAAATGCTCCATTCCCTTATCATCACAATGCTCCATGACCCCTGTCATCACAATACTCCATGAACATTTTCAGCCCAATGCTCCATGACTTTCTCATCACAATGCTCCATGACAAATATCATCACAATGCTCCATGACTACAGTCATCACAACGCTCAATATCACCTGACAACACAATGATCCGGGACACTTGTCATCACAATGCTCCATTCCCTAGTCATCACAATGCTCCATGACCCCTGTCATCACAATACTCCATGAACATTTTCAGCCCAATGCTCCATGACACTTGTCATCACAATGATGCATGCCCTTGTCATCCCAATGCTCCATGACCCCTGTAATCACAATGCTCCATGACGCTTGTCACCAGAGTGCTCCATGACACTTGTCATCACAATGCTCCATGCCTTTGTCAGCAAAATGCTACATGACCTTGTCATTACAATGTTCTATGCACTTGTCATCACAATACTCCATTGCCATTGTCATCACAATCCTCCATGAACCTTGGGATCACATTGCTTCATGCCCTTGTCATCACAATGCTCCATGCTCCTTGAAATCAAAATGATCCATGACCGCTGTCATCACAATGCTCCAACCCCTTGTGATCACAATGTTCCATAACACTTGTCATCACAACGCTCCATGATGCCTGTCATCACAATACTCCATGCCCTTTTCATCACAATGCTCCATGACCATTGTCATCACAATTCTCAATACACTTGTCATCACAATGCTCCCTGACACTTGTCGTCAGAATGCTCCTTGAACCCTGTCACGAAAAGGTTCCATGCCTTTTTCATCACAATGCCCCATGCCGTTTTCATCACAATGCTCCATGCCATTGTTATCAAAATACTCCACAAGCTTGTAATCAGAATGCTCTATGACCCTTGTCATCACAATTCTCCACGCACTTGTCAGCATAATGCTCCCTGACCCTTGTCATCACAATGCTCCAAGCCATTGTCATCACAATGCTCCATTGTCTTTGTCATCAGAATCCTCCATGACACTTGGCATCACAATGCTCCATGCCATTGTCATCACAATGGGCCATTACATATGTCATCACAATGCTCCCTGACACCTGTCTTCACAATACTACATGACCTGGTCATCACAATGCTCCATGCCCTTGTCATCACAATGCGCCATTCCAACTCTCATCGCAATAATCCATGAAACTTATTAGACCAATGCTCCATGCCCTTGTCATCACAATGCTCCATGCCCTTGTTATCACAATGCTCCATGACCCCTGTCATCACAATGCTCCGTGACTCCAGTCATCACAAGGCTTCATGACCTTTTTCATCACAATGGTCCATGCCCTCGTCATCAACAGTCTCTTTGACCTTTTTAACCACAATGCTTCATGAACTTTTCATCACAATGCTCTTTGACCCTTGTCATCACAATGCTCTATGCCTTTCTCAGCACAATGCTCCATGACCCTTGTCATCACAATGCTCCATGCGCTTGTCAGCACAATGCTCCATGACCCATGTCATCACAATGCACCATGCGCTTGTCATTACAGTGCTCCACAATCTTGTCATCACAATGCTCCATAAACCTTGTCATCACAATGCTCCATGCACTTCAAATCAAAATGCTCTCTCACCACTGATATCACAATGTCACATCACTATTCATCACAATACTCCCTCAACCCTGTCATCACAATGTTCCATGACTCCTGTCATCACAATGCTACATGCACTTATCATCACAATGTTCGATGACCCCTGACATCACAATGTTCCATAACGCCTCTCATCAAAATGTTCCATGACCCTTTTCATCAAATTGGTCCATGACAATGTTATCACAATGCTCCCTGCCCTCCTCATCACAATGCACCACGCCCTTGTCATCAAAATGCTCCATGACCTTTGTCATCACAAAGATCCATGACCCTTGGCATCACAATGCTCCATGCCATTGTCATCACAATACTCCATGAAACCTCTCATCACATTGTTCCATGCAATTGTCATCAAAAAGCTCCATGGTGCTTGTCATCACACTGCTCGATGCCCTTCTCATCACAATGCTCCATGCCCTTGTCATTACAATCCTCCATGACCCTTGTATCACTGTGTTCCGTGCCCTTGTCATCACAATGCTCCATGCCCACTCTCATCACAATAATCCATGAAACTTTTCAGACCAATGCTCCATGCCCTTGTCATCACAATGCTCCATTACCCCTGTCATAACAATGCTCCATGACCCCTGCCATCACAACGTTACACGGCCTTGTCATCACAAGGCTCCATGAACCTTGTCATCACAATGCTCAAAGACCCCTGTAATCACAGTGCTCCATGCCCTTGTCATCACAAAGCTCCATGATGCATGTCATCAGAATGCTCCATGCCCTTGCCATCACAATGCTCCATTACCAATGTGATAAGAATGCTCCATGACCCCTGCCATCACGATGTTCCATGGCCTTGTCATCACAAGGCTCCATGACCCTTCTCATCACAATGCTCCAAGACCCCTGTAATCACAATGCTCCATGTCCCTTTTTATCTAAATGATCCATGAACCCTGTCATCATAATGCCCCATGCCCATCATCATAATGCTTCAGGCTATTGTCATCACAATGAAATCAAAATGCTCCATGACCTCTGTCATAACACTGCTCCAAACCCTTGTGATCACAATATTCCATAACACTTGTCATCACAATGCCCCATGACCCTCGTCATCACAATTATCGATGGTCTTCTCATCACAATGCTCCATGACCTTTGTCATCACAATGCTCAATACACTTGTCATCAAAATGCTCCCTGACACTTGTTCTCTGTATGCTCCTTGAACCCTGTCATGACAAGGCTCCATGCCTTTTTCATCACAATAATCCATGCCCTTTTCATCACAATGCTCCAAGACCCCTGTAATTACAATGCTCCACGCCCTTGTCATCACAAAGCTCAATGACGCATGTCATCAGAATGCTCCTTGGCCTTCTCATCAAAATGTTCCATGCCCTTGTCATCACAATTTTCCAAGACCCCTGTAATCACAATGCTCCATGCCCCTTTTCATCAGTATGCTACATGAGACTTGTCTCACAAGCCTCTATGGTTTTCTCATCACAATTGTCCAGCACCTTGTCATCACAATGCTTCACGACCTTGTCATGAAAATTTTCAGTGGCCCTTGTCATCATAATGCTCCAAGCCCTAGTCATCACAATGCTCCATTATATTTGTCATCACAATCCTCCATTACATTTGGCATCACAATGCTCCATGCCATTGTCATCGCAATGGACAATGACATATGTCATCACAATGCTCCCTGACACCTGTCTTCACAATACTCCATGACCTTCTCATCACAATGCCCCATGCCCTTGTCATCACAATGCACCATGCCCACTGTCATCACAATAATCTATGAAACTTGTCAGACCAATGCTCCATGCCCCTGTCATCACTATGTTCCATGCCCTTGTCATCACAATGCTCCATGACCCCTGTCATCACAATGCTCCGTGGCTCCAGTCATCACAGTGCTTCATAACGTTTGTCATCACATTGGTCCATGCCCACATCATCACAAGGCTCTGTGACCTTTGTAACCACAATAATCCATGAACTTTTCATCACAATGCTCCATGACCCTTGTCATCACAATGCTCCATGCCTTTGTCAGAACAATGCTCCATGACCCTTGTCATCACAATGTGCCACGTTATTTTCATCACAACGGTCCACAACCTTGTCATCGTAATGCTCCATAAACCTTGTAATCACAATGCTCCGTGCACTTCTCATCAAAATGCTCTCTCACCACTGATATCACAATGTTCCATCACTAGTCAACACAATACTCCCTCACCCCTTTCATCACAATGTTCCATGACCCCTGTCATCACAATACTACATCCCCTTATCATCACAATGTTCCATGACCCCTGACATCACAATGTTCCATAACCCCTGTCATCAAAATGCTCCATGACCCTTTTCATCCCAAAGCTCCATGACCCCTGACATCACAATGTTCTATAACCCCTGTCATCAAAATGTTCCATTACACTTTTCATCAAATTGCTGGATGACCCTGTCATCAAAATGCTCCCTGCCCTTCTCATCACAATGCACCACGCCCTTGACAACAAAATGTTCCATGACCTTTCTCATCACAAAGCTCCATGACCCTTGGAATCACAATGCTCCATGAACCCTCTCATCACATTGTTCCATGCCCTTGTCATCACAAAGCTCCATGACGCTTGTCAAAGCAATGTTCGATTCCCTTCTCATCACAATGCTCCATGCCCTTGTCATTACAATCCTCCATGACCCATGGATCACAGTGTTCCGTGTCCTTGTCATCACAATGCTCCATGCCCACTCTCATCACAATAATCCATGAAACTTTTCAGACCAATGCTCCATGCCCTTGTCATCACAATGCTCCATTACCCCTGTCATAACAATGCTCCATGACCCCTGCCATCACAATGTTCCACACCATTGTCATCACAAGGCTCCGTGCCACTTGTCATCACAATGCTCCAAGACCCCTGTAATCACAATCCTCCATGCCCCTTTTCATCTCAATGCTCCATGAACGCTGTCATCACAATGCACCATGCCCAACACCATAATGCTTCAGGCTATTGTCATCACAATGAAATCAAAATGCTCCATGACCTCTGTCATCACAATGCTCCAATCCCTTGTGATCACAATGTTCCATAACACTTATCATCACAACACCCCACGACGCTCATCATCACAATTATCCATGGTCTTCTCATCACAATGCTCCATGAACTTTGTCATCACAATGCTCAATACACTTGTCATCACAATGCTCCGTGACACTTGTCGTCAGTATGCTCCTTGAACCCTGTCATGACAAGGCTCCATGCCTTTGTCATAACAATGATCCATGCCATTTTCATCACAATGCTCTAAGACAACTGTAATCACAATGCTCCATGCCCTTGTCAGCACAAAGCTCCATGACGCATGTCATCAGAATGCTCCATGGCCTTCTCATCACAATGCTCCATGCCCTTGTCATCACAATGCTCCAAGACCCCTGTAATCACAATGCTCCATGCCCCTTTTCATCAGAATGTTCCATGAGAATTGTCATCACAAGGCTCCATGGACTTCCCATCACAATGCTCCAGGACCTTGTCATCACAGTGCTCAATTCCCTTGTCATCACAATGCTCCATGACCCCTGTCATCACAATAATCCATGAACATTTTCAGCCCAATGCTCCATGACCTTCTCATCACAATGCTCCATGACCCATATCATCACAATCCTCCATGACCACTGTCATCACAACGCTCCATGACCCCTGACAACACAATGATCCGGGACTCTTGCCATCACAATGCTCCATTCCCTTGTCATCACAATGCTCCATGAACATTTTCAGCCCAATGCTCCATGACACTTGTCATCACAATGATCCATGCCCTTGTGATCCCAATGTTCCATGACCCCTGTAATCACAATGCTCCATGACGCTTATCATCACAGTGCTCCATGACCCTTATCATCACAATTCTCCATGCCTGTGTCAGTAAAATCCTACATGACCTTGTCATCACAATGCTCCATGAGCTTGTCATCACAATACTCCATTACCATTTTCATCACAATCCTCCATGAACCTTGGGATCACATTGCTTCATGCCCTTGTCATCACAATGCTCCATGCTCCTTGAAATCAAAATGGTCCATGACCTCTGTCATCACAATGCTCCAACCCCTTGTGATCACAATGTTCCATAACACTTGTCATCATAACACTCTATGATAACTGTCATGACAATACTCCATGCACTTGTCGTCACAATGCTCCATGACCTTTGTCATCACAATTCTCAATACACTTGTCATCACAATGCTCCCTGACACTTGTCGTCAGAATACTCCTAGAACCCTGTCATGAAAAGGCTCCATGCCTTTTTCATCAGAATGCTCCATGCCCTTTTCATCACACGCTCCATGTCATTGTCATCACAATACTCCACAAGCTTGTCATCAGAATGCTCCATGATCATTGTCATCAGAATGCTCCATGACCCCTGTCATCACAATGCTCCATACCACTTGTCATTACAGTGTTCCATGACACTCGTCATCACAATTATCCATGGTCTTCTCATCACAATGCTCCACGGTCTTGCCATCACAATGCTCCATGCCTTGGTCATCACAATGCTCTATGTCCCCAGTCATCACAATGCTCCATGACCCCTGTCATCACAATGCTCCATACCCCTTGTCATTACAGTGCTCCATGACGCTCGTCATCACAATTATCCATGGTCTTCTCATCACAGTGCTCCACGGCCTTGCCATCACAATGCTCCATGCCCTGGTCATCACAATGCTCCCTGTCCCCTGTCATCACAATTCTCCACGTTCTTGGCATCACTATGCTCCATGATACTTCTCATCACAGTGTTACATGTTTTGTCATCACAATTCTCTATGCACTTGTCATCGCAATGCTCCATGACCCCTGTCATAGCAAGCTCCATGTGATTGTCATCACAATGCTTCATGAACATGTCATCAAAATTCTCAATGGCCCTTGTTATCACAATGCTCCTTGACCATTGTCATCACAATGCTCCAAGCCCTTGTCATCAAAATGCTCCATTACCTTTGTCATCACAATCCTCCATGACACTTGGCATCACAATGCTACATTCCATTGTCATTGCAATAGACCATGACATATGTCATCACAATGCTCCCTGACACCCTTCTTCACAATACTCCATGACCTTCTCATCACAATGCTCCATGCCCTTGTCATCACAATGCGCCATGCCCACTGTCATCACAATAATCCATGAAACTTGTCAGAAAAATGCTCCATGACCCTGTCATCACAATGCTCCATGCCCTTTCATCACAATGCTCTATGACCCCTGTCATCACAATGCTCCGTGACTCCAGTCATCACAATGCTTCATGACCTTTGTCATCACAATGGTCCATGCCCTCGTCATCACAAGGCTCTGTGACCTTTGTGACCACAACGCTCCATGAACATTTCATCACAATGCTCGGTGACCCTTGTCATCACAATACTCCATGCCTTTGTCAGCACATTACTCCATGACACATGGCATCAAATGTGCCATGCGCTTGTCATCACAATGCTCCACATCGTTGTCATCACAATGCTCCATAAACCTTGTCATCACAATGCTCCATGCGTTTGTCAGCACAATGCTCCATGACCCATGTCATCACAATGTGCCCTGCGTTTCTCATTATAATGCTCCACAGCCTTGTCATCACAATGCTCCATGCACCTCTCATCAAAATGCTCTCTCACCACTGATATCACAATGTTCCATCACTAGTCAACACAATACTCCCTCCAGCCTGTCATCCCAATGTTCCATGACCCTTGTCACAACAATGCTACATGCCCTTATCATCACAATGCTCCATGACCCCTGACATCACAATGTTCCATAACCCCTGTCATCACAATGCTCCATGACCCTTTTCATCACAATGCTCCATGACCCCTCACATCACAATGTTCCATAAACACTGTCATCAAAATGTTCCATGACACTTTTCATCCAATTGCTCCATGAACCTGTCATCACAATGCTCCCTGCCCTTCTCATCGCAATGCACCACACCCTTGTCATCAAAATGCTGCATGGCCTATGTCATCACAAAGCTCCATGACCCTTGGAATCACAATGATCCATGCCATTGTCATCACAAAGCTCCATGAAACCTCTCATCACATTGCTCCATGTCGTTGTCATCACAAAGCTCCATGCCCTTGTCATTGCAATCCTCCATGACACATGCATCACTGTGTTCCGTGCCCTTGTCATCACAATGCTCCATGCTCACTCTCATCACAATAATCCATGAAACTTTTCAGAGCAATGCTCCATGCCCTTGTCATCACAATGCTCCATTACACCTGTCATAACAATGCTCCATGACCCCTGCCATCACAATGTTCTACGGATTTGTCATCACAAGACTCCATGACGCTTGTCATCACAATGCTCCAAGACCCCTGTAATCACAATGCTCCATGCCCATGTCATCACAAAGCTCCCTGACGCATGTCATCAGAATGCTCCATGGCCTTCTCATCACAATACTCCATGCCCTTGTCATCACAATGCTCCAAGACCCTTGTTATTACAATGATCCATGCCCCTTTTCATCTCAATGCTCCATGAACCCTGTCATCACAATGCACCATGCCCATAATCATAATGCTTCATGCTATTGTCATCACAATGAAATCAAAATTCTCCATTACCTCTGTCATCACAATGCTCCAAACCCTTGTGATCACAATGTTCCATAACACTTGTCATCACAACGCCCCATGACGCTGGTCATCACTATTATCCATGGACTTCTCATCACAATGCTCCATGACCTTTGTCATCACAATTCTCAATACACTTGTCATCACAATGCTCCCTGACACTTGTCATCAGTATGCTCACTGAACCCTGTCATGACAAGTCTCCATGCCTTTTTCATCACAATGATCCATGCCCTTTTCATCACAATGCTCCATGCCATTGTCATCACAATACTCCACAAGCTTGTCATCAGAATACTCCGTGACCCTTGTCATCTCAATGATCCATGACCCCTGTCATCACAATGCTCCATGACACCTGTCATCACAATGCTCCATGCCCCTTGTCATTACAGTGCTCCATGACACTCGTACTCACAATTGTCCATGGTCTTCTCATCACAATGCTCCACGCCCTTGTCATCAAAATGCTCCATGACCCTTGTCATCACAATGCTCCATGACCACTGTCATAACAATGCTGCATGACCCCTGTCATCACAAGGCTCCATACCGCTTGTCATTACAGTGCTCCATGACGCTCCTCATCACAATTATCCATGGTCTTCTCATCACAATGCTCCACGGTCTTGCCGTCAAGGTGCTCCATGCCTTGGGCATCACAATGCTCCATGTCCCCGGTCATCACAATGCTCCATGACCACTGTCATCACAATGCTCTATACCCATTGTCATTACAGTGCTCCATGACGCTCGTCATCACAATTATCCATGGTCTTCTCATCACAATGCTCCACGGTCTTGCCATCACAATCCTCCATGCCCTGGTCATCACAAAGCTCCATGTCCCCTGTCATCACAATTCTCCACGATCTTGGCATCACTATGCTCCATGACACTTCTCATCACAGTGTTACATGCTTTGTCATCACAATTCTCTATGCACTTGTCATCGCAATGCTCCATGACCCCGTCATAGCAAGCTCCATGTGCTTGTCATCACAATACTCCATGCCCTTGTCGTCACAGTGCTCCATGACTTTTGTCATCACAATGCTCCCTGACACTTGTCGTCAGAATGCTCCCTGAAACCTGTCATGAAAAGGCTCCATGTCTTTTTCATCACAATGCCCCATGCCATTTTCATCAAAATGCTCCATGTCATTTTCATCAAAATACTCCACAAGCTTGTCATCAGAATGCTCCATGAACCTTGTCATCACAATGCTCCATGACCCCTGTTATCACAATGCTCCATACGCCTTGTCATTACAGTGCTCCATGACGCTCATCATCACAATTATCCATGGTTTTCTCATCACAATGCTCCACGGTCTTGCCATCACAATGCTCCATGCCCTGGTCATAACAATGCTCCATGTCCCCTGTCATCACAATTCTCCACGTTCTTGGCATCACTATGCTCCATGACGCTTTTCATCACAGTGTTACATGCTTTGTCATCACAATTCTCTATGCACTTGTCATCACAATGCTCCATGATCCCTGTCACAGCAAGCTCCATGTGATTGTCATCACAATGCTTCATGAACATGTCATCAAAATTCTCAATGGCCCTTGTTATCACAATGCACCATGACCATTGTCATCACAATGCTCCAAGCCCTTGTCATCAAAATGCTCCATTTCCTTTGTCATCACAATCCTCCATGACACTTGGCATCACAATGCTCCATTCCATTGTCATCGCAATGGACCATGACATATGTCATCACAATGCTCCCTGACACCTGTCTTCACAATACTCCATGCCCTTGTCATCACAATGCTCCATGCCCTTATCATCACAATGCGCCATGCCCACTGTCATCACAATAATCCATGAAACTTGTCAAACCAAAGCAACATGCCCCTGTCATCACAATGCTCCATGCCCTTTCATCACAATGCTCTATGACCCCTGTCATCACAATGCTCCGTGACTCCAGTCATCACAATGCTTCATGACCTTTGTCATCACAATGGTCCATGCCCTCGTCATCACAAGGCTCTGTGACCTTTGTCACCACAGCGCTCCATGAACATTTCATCACAATGCTCGGTGACCCTTGTCATCACAATGCTCAATGCCTTTGTTAGCACAATACTCCATGACCCATGGCATCACAATGCGCCATGCGCTTGTCATCACAATGCTCCACATCTTTGTCATCTCAATGCTCCATAAACCTTGTCAGCACAATGCTCCATGCATTTGTCAGCACAATGCTCCACAATCTTGTCATCACACCGCTCCATGCACTTCTCATCAAAATGCTCTCTCACCACTGATATCACAATGTTCCATCACTAGTCAACACAATACTCCCTCACCCCTGTCATCACAATATTCCATGACCCTTGTCACAACAATGCTACATGCCCTTATCATCACAATGCTCCATTCCCCTGACATCACAATTTTCCATAACACCTGTCATCACAATGTTCCCTGCCCTTCACAACAGAATGCACCACACCCTGGTCATCAAAATGCTCCATGACCTTTGTCATCACAAAGCTCAATGACCCTTGGCATCACAATGCTGCATGCCATTGTCATCACAATGCTCCATGAACCCTCTCATCACATTGTTCCATGCCCTTGTCATCACAGGCTCCATGATGCTTTTCATCACAATGCTCGATGCCATTCTTATCACAATGCTCAATGCGCTTGTCATTACAATCCTCCATGACCCATGGATCACAGTGTTCCATGCCCTTGTCATCACAATGCTCCTTGCCCCCTCTCATCACAATAATCCATGAAACTTTTCAGACCAATGCTCCATGCCCTTGTCATCACAGTGCTCCATTACCCCTGTCATAACAATGCTCCATGACCCCTGCCATCACAATGTTCCACAGCCTTGTTATCACAAGGCTCCATGACCCTTGTCATCACAATGCTCCAAGACCCCTGTAATCACAATGCTCCATGCCCTTGTCATCACAAAGCTCCATGACGCATGTCAACAGAATGCTCCATGGCCTTCTCATTCACGATGTTCCATGCCTTTGTCATCACAATGCTCCAAGACTCCTGTAATCGCAATGCTCCATGCCCCTTTTCATCTCAATGCTCCATGAACCCTGTCATCACAATGCACTATGACCATCATCATAATGCTTCAGGCTATTGTCATCACAGTGAAACCAAAATGCTCCATGACCTCTGTCATCACAATGCTCCAAATCCTTGTGATCAATATGTTCCATAACACTTATCATCACAATGCCCCATGATGCTCGTCATCACAATCATCCATGGTCTTCTCATCACAATGCTCCATGAACTTTGTCATCACAATACTCAATACCTTTGTCATCACAATGCTCCCTGACACTTGTTGTCAGTTTGCTCCTTGAACCCTGTCATGACAAGGCTCCATGCCTTTTTCATCACAATGATCCACGCCCTTTTCATCACAGTGCTCCAAGACCGCTGTAATCACAATGCTCCATGCCCTTGTCATCACAAAACTCCATGATGCATGTCATCAGAACGCTCCATGGCCTTCTCATTCCAATGCTCCATGCCCTTGTCATCACAATGCTCCAAGACCCCTGTAATCACAATGCTCCATGGCACTTTTCATCAGAATGCTCCATGAGACTTGTCATAACAGTACTCCATGGACATTTTCAGCCCAATGCTCCATGACCTTCTCATCACAATATGCCATGACCCGTGTCATCACAATGCTCCATGACCACTGTCATCACAACGCTCCATGAACCCTGACAACACAATGATCCGGGACTCTTGTCATCAAAATGCTCCATGACCATTGTCATCACAATGATCCATGCGCTTGTCATCCCAATGCTCCATGACCCCTGTAATCACAATGCTCCGTGATGCTTGTCATCACAGTGCTCCATGAACCTTGTCATCATAATGCTCCTTGCCTTTGTCAACAAAATGGTACATAATCTTCTCATCACAATGCTCCATGCGCTTGTCATCACAATCCTCCATGACCATTGGGATCACATTGCTTCATGCCCTTGTCATCTCTGTCTTGCCTTTCTGGTTTTTACAGATATTCGGATGTCCCTTTTGACCGGTGGTAAGTGACAATTCTTTGTAGTGTGGATTTGTATTGCGCGCTTGCTTGATTGGCCAAAAAGGGCGTATGCGTTTTCTTCTGAATATATTCAGGAGAAAAGGCATACGCCCTTTTTGGCCAAGTTCATCTCTGTCCAAGTTGGGATGCTTTTCCTGTGCTTTAAAGGCGATTCCAGTTTACCTCTTGAAATATGTTTTGTGCAATTCTGCCTCATTATCAACTCCGCTTCATTGCCTTCCCTGAACAGATTTTTGGAAGGCAGTAGTCCTTTATAAGTCTGCAGGTTTGTGAATTGCTGTGCCCCTGAGCTCCAATTTTCAAATCCCATCTTTGTGAGCGGGGCGCAAATCCACAATTTTACTTCAGGACCTATATTGGTTCCAGGGGTGGCTATATTGGTTCCCTGTGGGTGGCTGAGGCTTTGGTTAATTCTTCTTCCTGACGGGAAATTAGAGTGACATGTGCCCGTCCAAATGCCTACATCTACTCTCTGATTGGTTCTCCCTCTTCCCTTTCATCCTCTGCACAATTAGCAAACTGTGCGAACCAGGAGGTTATAGGGGCTGACTCTCCTAAGTTGGGAGATTGATAGTAAAGCAGTTGGAATGCCAAACTGGAGCACAAGGAGAGGAAAAATTAGGAGAGTTTTAGAAACCTTTCACCATCACAGGCTGTCCATTTTCTAGGTTTCCCATACATGTTATAACTGTAGTGATATTCCCTTCTACCTGGAGATTTGGGACCCATGGAATGGTGGCATGCATTACTACTTTAAAAGGTCTGCATTTTCTCACCCTATCTCACCAGTCCTCTCAGCCCCAAGTGTCCAGCCTTATGTCTCATCCAGCTGTCTTTGCAGATAGCGTCATTCCAGGTTTCATCAGAACCCCTGAAGGAATTGTGTAAGAATTTCACTGTTTTTTGGGGGTTTTTTGAAATTCATTTTTATAATGAGGTTGAGATGATTTTCACTGACGTGTTTATTCCAGTCTAGACACAATTGATTCCCTTACGGAGACATATCAATACATAGGTTTTAAGATTCTTAGTAGTCAGATATATTCCTCTGAGGGGAATAGGGGTGTTGAGTCCCGTTCACTGAGGAAGGTGTAGGTCTTCTCTATTCTGTATTTGGTTTATGGAATGGTACCTGTGCTAATATCAAACGCTGGTTTTATGCATCACCCCACCTCTCCTTTCCCCTGAAGCAGACATAAGAGATTTTTGCTAAATGTGAGACTCTGTTCTCTTTCCTAATTCAGTTCATGTGTTGTGATATTGACATTCCCTCTATAAGTGATATCTTATGATAAAATTCTTTTTCTGTGTGACTAATTTCCCTTAAAATCATCATACCTAAATCCACTCATTATGCTGCTACTGGCCTTATATACATTGATTTCACGTCTGAGTGATATTCCGTTGTACAACATTACCACAAGTTCTTTATGCATTTCTCTTTTTCCTGGGATATTTTAGGTTTACCAAAGTTGAGGTTCTTGTATGCAGAGCAGCCCTAAACTTTGGGGTGCCTGTGTCTTATTGACATTTAGTCTTCCCAAGTTATATGTCCATGAGTTGAAGTCCCCTTTGCTCCGGGGCTTTGTATTTTAGATGTTTTAAAAACAGCATACACTTCTTCAGAGTGGCTCTTGGATATTTATACCCCACCCATCAGCGTGACTAGGCTCCCTGTTTTCCATGGCCTCTCCTGCATTTCTGGTTTGTACACATTTTTTGGATGGCCTTTCTGAGCAGTGGAAATTGAGACTTCTTTGTTGTGCGGATTTGCATTTCCCTCTTGCTTGTTTGGGCAAAAACTCTGTATGTGTTTTTTTCCTGAAGATATTCACGAAATAAACGCATACACCCTTTTGCCCAACTGCATCATTTTAGAAATTCTGCTGCTTTTCATATGCTTTAAATGTGAGTACTATCTACATTTTGAAATCTGTTTCCCGGAATTCTGCCTCTCATTCAGATCCTCTTCGGTGCCTTATCTGAATATATTTTTGGACGTTGGTTATCATTTATATCTTTGCAGGTCTTTGAATTGTCTGCTCCTGAGCTCCATTTTGGGACTCGCTTTTTTTGTGAGCAGGCCGCCAAACCATTGGATTGCTTCCGGACCTATTCTGGCTCTGGGGAGGCAGGCTGAGCCTTTGGTTAATTCTTCTTCCTAATGGGAAGTTAGAGTGACATATGCCTGTCAAAAGTCCTACAGCTAATCTCTCATTGGTTCCCCCTCTTCCCATTTATCCTCTGCACAAATTGCAAACTGTGGGAAACAGGAGGTTAAAGGTGCTGATTCTCCAAGTGGGGAGATTGTTAGTAATGTGGCTGGAATGGTGAACCCCAGCACCAGGAGATCAAAAATGAGGAGCATTTTAGACACCTTTCCTGAGCACACGGTGTACATTCATCTCGGTTTCCCAGGCATGTTTTCACTGTCAGAAGATTCCCTTGAACCTGCAGATTTGGGACCCATGGAATGGGTACCAGGCAGTATTACTTTAAAAGGTCTGCATTTCCTCACCCAGCCTCTCTAACATCTCTTAGCGTGCATAGCTTCCAGCCTTATATAATCATCCTGCTGTGGGTCTACAGGTGTTCAATCCATGTTACATCGTAGCCCTTCAACAAAAGTTGTAATAATTTTTGTCTGTCTTACTGTTTTTATAAAGAGTTTTAAATTTATTTTTATATTGGTTACAGATGATTTTCAAAGCTCTGTTTTTTGCTGCTGTACATCCACTTGATTCATGTACTGTGAGACAACAATAAATTCGTTTTCAGATGCTTACCAGTCATATGTATTATTTTACAGTGACTTGAGTGGGCTGAGTGCAGTTCTTTGAGGTACCGTGTAGGCCTTGTCAGTTATTCAATTTGGTACTTGGAATGGTATCTTTGCTAATTTCAACCTCCTGGATAATACCTCTCGATTCCCCACCTTTCCCATTTAGCAGCCTTATGTCTATTTTCTACATATTTGACTATGTTTCTGTTTTGTAATTTATTTCATGTGTAGCCATTTTTGATTCCACCTTTAAGTGACATCTTATGATATGTGTCTTTTTCTTTCTGACATATGTCACTTAGAATGATCATATGTAACTCCTCCAGAGTTGTTACAACTGGCCTTATTTCATTGATTTCTGGATGAGTAATATTCCACTCTAGATAAGTACTCCATCTCTTTTATCCATTTTATCCTTCCAGGGACATTTAGGTTATATCCAAGTTGAGGCCCTTTTTAACAGAGAGGTGGTAAACGTTGGGGTGCCTGTTTTCTGTCAATTTTTGTTTTTCCCAAGGTATACGCCCATGAGTGCAAGTGCCCTATGCTCTGTAGCTCATTTTGTAGATGTTTTAGCAAACACAATACACTTCTCCAGAGTGGCCGTTGGCAAATTACATTTCCACTATCAGCCTCACAGGGCTCCCTTTTCTCCTCGCCCTGTCCTGCATTTCTGGTGTTACACTTTATGTGGATGGCTCTTCTGACTGATGTGAAGTGATGCATTTTGTAGTATTGATTTCCAGTGCACACCTGTTTGGTTGGATAAAAAGTGTGTATGGCCTTTACTTGAATACATTCAGAAAAAATGCATACACCCTTTTTGGCTAACTGCATCATTGACGTTGTTCAGCCCCTTTTCTTGTGCTTTAATGGGGAGTCCTTTCTACCTCTTCAAATCTGTTTCCTGCCACTCTCCCTTGCTTACAAGTCCTTTTCTGTGACTTACCTCAAGACATATTTCGACGATAGATATTTTCAACTCTGCAGTTTCATGAATTTTAGTGCACCTGAGTTCCATTTTTCAACTTGTGTTTTTAGAAACTGGACACAAAACAGCGGGATTTCGTCTAGCCCTATTCTGTTTCTGTGGGCAATTCTAGCCTTTGATGAATTTGTCTTCTGGATTGGAAATTAGAGTGGCATGTGCCTGTCCGAACACCTAAGACTTGTCTCTAAATTTTCCTCTTCCTTCCGCTTCATCCTCTGGACCAATTCCAAACTGTGTGCAACAGGATGTTGACGGTGCTGATATCCCCAAGTGAGGAGATTGTTAGGAAAGATGCTGGAGGGGTGAACCCGAGCACCAGGCGATGAGGAGATGAGGTGCCTTTTCCAAACTATTTCTGATCAAACGGTGTACCATCCTCTAGCTGTGACAGGCATGTTTTAGCTGTAGGAAGGGTCCCATGCATGTAAGGAGAACACCAGGGATTTTTCCAAATCAGTGCCTCCCCGAACCCCAAACTGGGGAATTTTTAAGGTACGGCTACACGTATGTCCATTAAGGGCCTTGGGAAATAGGCAGAGCCCAATCTTTAGATGACTGAAATCTTCAGGGTCAGAAGCGCTCACCATCAGCCTTACTTAGGTTACATTTTATCTGTCATTGATAGATGATGTCAATAAAAATATCTGTTCTTTTACAGATTATTTCCCCTTATAGGTTATTGCAAAATATTCAGTGTAGTTCCCTGTGCTATACAGTAGTTCCTTGTTGATGATCTGTTTTATACATAGCACTGTGTATGTGTTAATCCCAAACTTAATTTATCCCTTCTCCTACCTTTCCCCTTTGGTAATAATAAATTATAAGATTTTATACTTCTCAGAAATGGGGGAGCTGAAAGAGAGGTATCATTTTCAATGGAAAAGCATTCAAAACAAGATTGAAGCTTCAGCCAAAAGTATCCGATGTACATCCATGGAAATAAATCACTTCATTTCTCTAATGTTGACCTGACAAATAAGACAGACGTCTTCACTGAACTTGCTTATAGGAAAGTGATGGAAATATCAAATGTAAGTCTTAGAAACATCTTATTTTACCCGAGCATTATACACTGCTCTATGTTAACTACAGTTTGGCTCACACATCTGTTCATTGAAGTTACAATGTTCTCAATTTCTGTTACTGATCCTCCAGAGTGGACCCCAACAGGAGTCCCTGTGCCCAGTGTCATTGGAGCCAAAAGATCAAGACTGAGTTTGGTTCAGAAGCAAAGGAAACATTATTTTGAAAACAGAATGGAGAGGTGAGAGCGTGCACTCCCCCACGGGCTGTGGGCTGGGCTGCTGTGTAGGGACACCGGCAGCGTCAGTGGGAGGGAGGGGATGGAGCTCTCGAGGGCTGGGTTGGCTGCAGCTCAGGCTCTATGCCGCAGAGTCTGCCTGGGACCCCGCTAGCTGAGGTGTCGACCCAGACATTCTGCACTAGGAAATCGGGTTTGAAGTGCCGGGTGTGGGACCTCTGCATGCAGAACCCTAGGAGCACGTGAAATTAGACAAAGCACAAAGGAAAAACAGGTTAGACTTTATTTTATTGGCCAGATTCTCTTTTCATCTCCCAGGAATTTTTAATGAACGTTGCTGGAGATGAACACCTCCTCTGCTTTTTGTTCCGTTCCTCATTCTTGGGGTGTTGAGGGTGCAGACCCCTCTTTTGTAACTGCTTCATGCTGTGGTGGGAGCCCTGATACATGGGGGGAGGGGCAAAACGTCTCCCCACCAGCCTCCAGGTGAGGTTGATTGTCCCAAGGCCTCCTGCCTCACTTCTCGTCCGCCTGAGCACCAGCATTGGAAGTGTTATAGATTCTAATGACCTTTAAGGGTCCAGGAAAGAGAGGCACAGAGATGCTGCGGTGGCAGGTTTCACCCCACCCCACATTTTTTGGGCGACCTTAGGCTGACAGTTTTTGCCAGCCTAGATGCTCTGACCAGTAGTCTGTGCTTTCTTTAATTAGGTCCCTGTATTAATGTACAAACAGCAACATGTGTCAGAGCCCTGCCCGCACAACTCCCAGACAGTCCAGGGTCAGTGGTGATCCAGGACCATGACGTCCACTGAGTCAACGGCCTTTAGAAGTAGCCAGCAGTCCAGCCGGTCATATTGGCCACCATCACCGCGGTGTCTGTAGGGTTTTCTATGGTGAAAGCGTGATATACGTTTCCCCCGCCAAGCTTATTAGCTCCCCTCTGGGTGCAGTAAGTCCTGCAAGCAGTAGTCTGCTCTTTCGGGGCACAGTCTTGTCGTTTTCTGAGAGAAACTCCAGGTCAAGTGATGGTCACACGAGTCATCTTGGGGGCCTGTTGCCCCCGTTTGTCTCTCTGGAGGTTGGAGTTGGAGGGCCTCCTCACTCGAGGTCAGTGTGTCCACAGAGCGACCCCTGCAACTTCAGGGCATGATGGGTGGTTAGGATCACCACGTGGGGTTCTTTTCCCTTAGGTGGGAGCTGGCCTTGCAGGCTGCTGATTTCCAGCTTTTTAGATACCCCAGTATCCTGGCCTGATGAGTCGGTGGGCAAAGCCCTTGGTGACCATAGTTTATCATACCTGAAGGGCATTCTTGTGTTGCTCCATTTCAAGTGGTCCCAGTTTTTGCACTAAGGCTCCAGGGGCGATTAACATTTAAACGGGTATGTAAAGGTCAAAGGGTTTAGCTAAATTAGGGAGTTCCTGGGCAAGGGTCTGAATTGACTGCTCTTTCCATTCTTGAAAGGCTGCTTCTGGATTCTATTCAAAAGGATCATCATCTTTTCGTGTCAGTGTTTCATGTAGAGGCCCAGCTATTAGACTGTAGTTAGGGATCCAGATGCAGAAAACCGTGGCCTCCCCAGGAACCCCTAAGCTGTTTTCTAGTTTTAGAAGAGGTAAGGCTGCAAAGGGCTTCTTCCGTATCCTGGGATGCGTTTCTCCGAATATTTGTGAGAATGAAGCCCAGGCATGTCACCTTAGCCTGGGATATTTGAGCCTTTTTCTTGGACACCTTCTATCCTTTCTTGGCTAGGTAGTTCAGAGGCGTCTTTAGTAGGCCTGGCGGTCAGAATGTCATCTGCATATTTAAGGAGGGTTCCCTTTTACAGAGGTAGAACTTTTAGGTCTTTAGAGGCCATTTCCCCAATGATGGTGTGGGGATTTTTGAACCATTGGGGCAGGACAGCCCAGCATTATTGCTTTTGTTGCATGTTGTGTCCTGCCACTCACAACCCAAAAATTCTGGTGACTCTGAGATGAACGGAATACAGAAGAAGGCATCATCGAAGTCTAATACAGAATGTCATGGCCTGGTGGATGGTAGAATGACCAGCAGGGTGTAGGAAATAGGAGCTACTGGATGTATATCCTCGTTGGCTTCACTGACTGTCCTGATATCCTTTACCAGGTCTCCAGAAGCCCATGGGGCTCTCGTGGTCAGGCCAATCCCAGGATATGGAGCTCACCTGGGCTGCACCACCCACCCCACAGCCCATGGGGCTCTCGTGGTCAAGTCCCTCCCAGGTTTGGAGCTCACCTGTGCAGCTACCCAGCAGCCCATGGAGCTCTCATAGTCAGGCCCTTCCCAGGATACGGAGCTCCCCTGGGCAGGTACCCCAGCAGGGCTGGACACACAGGAACTGTGCACATAGCCCAACTTACAGAGAACCACCAGCTCACCTGTCGTTCGCAGCTGACACAGAACACCTCAGAGCAGGACTTGAACTAACAAACAGCAGCTCTGACACGTCTGTGACCCTGGCTATCACTCTGTGCAGCCTCTCTCTGCCTGGTCTTCCAGACACTTCCACTGCAGCCAGGGCACCAGGCATCTGTATCCACCCACCATCACTCCTCTCCCTGACTCCTGGGCTCCTCTCATTAGGATAGGGTCTTCTTGAAGTTGTTTTCCACTCATGGACCAGATAAAATGATCAGAAAACAAGCCGCAGCTGCAGCCCCTTGTCTATCCTGACTCTCAAGAGCCCACACCTGTTCCTTGGGCCTGGCCCGTTTAGCAAGGTTCATTTTCTGCAACTCTGAGCCCCTGAGGGGTGAGGATTGGCTGATTTCGGCAGCCTGACACTGCCTTCCAGCCCTCCCCAGGTGTGCCTGGGTTGAGGTCAATATAAACACCTCTCCAGTAAGCAAGAGCCCCTGTAGCTGTGCCTGATGCCATATTCTCTGCCACGTCAGCAGTATCGGGGCTGTGCTGGTGGGAGGGAGTGAGGGGCCACGGCTTTGTGGGTGGCCCGGTGTGAGTGGGTCTCTGCTGGACTTTCTGCAGGAGTTGCCAGGCTGCCACCTGTAAAGAAGAGAATGTGTCACCCATACCTTCTGCTGGAATTTCTCTACGGACAGAGGTGAGGAAGGAAAAAAGCAGTGGGGGCCGGGACAGGAGGGGTATCTCAGGCAGGGCAATGGAAAGCTTCCAGAAGAGCGCCCAGGGCCAGGACCATCCTGGCTGGCCTGCAGGCACCAAGTTGTCCTGAGTGCTGTCGCTGGTGTGGCTCCACGGCCCTTCCTCTAGGCTTTCAAGCCCTTGTACATATTCAGGTGTTTTACCTGGGAAGGGTGGGAAAAGTTCAACAGCAGCTGGCCTGGGGCTCAGCTCACGGTTACTCACAGATGCCTCGGCATGGCCCCCAGCTTTGCAATGAGGACGCTCCTTGCGTAGGAGTGGGCTGCTGGCTCTATGGGAGATGATTCCCCACCTCTGACCAATTTCAGAATTGTTTACTGCTGGAGCAAGTGCCCTGATAGGGTTTTCCTCTGTCTAACTGGTGGGTTCAGGTTTTTTTTTTTTCTTTTTTGGTTCAAGTTAGATTTTATTCCTCTTTTATGTATTTATAGATATAAGCATGGAAATAATGCATTCATATAAATACGTCTGTGTGAAGGGAAGAACTGTTTTCTGTTTTATTTTTAAATTTTATTTTTTAAAATTTTGAAATTTAAATTTATTTATTTTTTATACAGCAGGTTATTATTAGTTATGTATTTTATGCATATACATGTATACAGGTCAATCCCAGTCTCCCAACTCATCCCACCACCACCACCCCATGGCTTCCCACACTTGGTGTCCATACGTGTGTCCTCTACCTCTGTGTCCTTATTTCTTCCCTGCAAACCAGTTAATCTGTACCATTTTTCTAGGTTCCACATATATGCATTAATATACAATATTTGTTTTTCTCTTTCTGACTTACTTCATTCTGTATGACAGTCTCTAGATCCATCGACGTCTCTACAAATGACCCAGTTTCATTCCTTCTTATGGCTGAGTAATATTCCATTTTATATATGTACCACATCTTTATCCATTCGTCTGTCTGTGGGTATTTAGGTTGCTTCCATTACCTGGCTATTGTAAATAGTGCTGAAATGAGCATTGTGGTGAATGTGCCTTTTTGATTTCTGGTTTTCTCTGGGTATATGCCCAGAAGTGGGATTGCTGGATCATATGGTAATTCTATTTCTAGTTTTGTTAAGGAAAGTCCATACTGTTCTCCATCGTGACTGTATCAATTTACATTTCCACCACTAGTGGAAGAGGGATCCTTTTGTCCACACCCTCCCCAAAATTTGTTGTTTGTAGATTTTCTGATGATGCCGATTCTAACAGGTGTGAGGTGATACCTCATTGTAGTTTTGATTTGCATTTCTCTAATAATTAGTGATGTTGAGCAGCTTTTCATGTGTGTCTTGGCCATCTCTGTGTCTTCTTTGAAGAGACGTCTCTTTAGATCTTCTGCCCATTTTTGTATTGGGTTGTTTGTTTTCTTTTAATATTAAGCTGCATGAGCTCTTTATATATATTGGAGATTAAACCTTTGTCCATTGATTTGTTTGCAAATATTTTCACCCATTCTAAGGGATGCTTTTTGCCATTCCCGTTTTTTTAACAAAAAAGAAAGAAAGAAAAAGAAGCAGAAGACTAATGTGTGTAAAATATGCCTTTTGAAACGGTCGTTTTGAAATATGGACGTCCTTTGAATTTTTTGGTTGATATATGATACCAGGATTTGTTTTCAGGGCAGGTGTCATTTACAGGCCTGCAATGATTTTGAATATCAACTGACCATTAGCGCTGGGATTAAAGCTGCTGTTTTGTGAAAAGGCCACAAGGTGGCCGCAGTTCTCCCTTACCAAATCTGGTTACTAGGGCAACAGAGCCTCAATGGATGTTGTGTTCTAGATTGGAATTTAGAGTGGAATGTGCCAGGAGAAAGCCCCTCAAGTTTGTCTCACTACTTCTTGTTTGTGTTTTTAATTTATTTTTTTTTATTTTTTATTACAGCAAATTTGATTACAATGTTTGGCTTGTTGTAGGTGTGGAAGATGTGGTTCTTTTACACATATACATATGTCTGTTCTTCCTGGGATCCTTTTCCCATGTACCTTATGACAGAATGTTGAGTACTCTTCTCTTGGTATTCTGTAGGTCTTTGGTGATTATATATGTCACCTGTGTTTATATATGTCTGTTATCCCCAATATCATAATGAAACGAATCCTCACATCTTTCCATTGGTGAACCATAAGTTTGTTGAATGAATCTGTGATTGCCCTTCTCCGTGGAAATATCTGCCCTGGTATCCATTTTTCGGTCACACCTATAAGAGATATGATATGATATGTGTCTTTCACTTTCGGACTTACTACAAGTCACGTGATTACCTCTAGACACATCTACGGTGCTGCAAATGGCATTGTGTCCTTTTATTCCTTGGCTTCTATTCTGCCTTAGCGAGGTCCATTTTCAACAATGTGATTCCCTGAGGGCTGAGGATTAGCTGACCTGGGTAGCCTGACCCTGCCGGCCGGCCCTCCCCAGGTGTGCCTGGGTTGAGGTCAATATAAACAGTGCTGCAGGCAGCAGTAGCCCCTGAAGCTGTGCCTGACTACACATTCTCTGCCCCGTCAGCAGTCTCGGGGCTGTGCTGGTGGGAGGGAGTGAGGGGCCACGGCTTTGTGGGTGGCCCGGTGTGAGTGGGTCTTTGCTGGACTTTCTGCAGGAGTTGCCAGGCTGCCACCTGTAAAGAAGAGGATGTGTCACCCATACCTTCTGCTGGAATTTCTCTCCGAACAGAGGTGAGGAAGGAAAAAAGCAGTGGGGGCCGGGACAGGAGGGGTATCTCAGGCAGAGCAATGGAAAGCTTCCAGAAGAGCGCCCAGGGCCAGGACCATCCTGGCTGGCCTGCAGGCACCAAGTTGGCCTGCGTGCTGTTGCTGGTGTGGCTCCACGGCCCTTCCTCTAGGCTTTCAAGCCCTTGTACATATTCAGGTGTTTTACCTGGGAAGGGTGGGAAAAGTTCAACAGCAGCTGGCCTGGGGCTCAGCTCACAGTTACTCACAGATGTCTCGGCATGGCCCCCAGCTTTGCAATGAGGACGCTCCTTGCGTAGGAGTGGGCTGCTGGCTCTACGGGAGATGGTTCCCCTCCTCTGACCAATTTCACACTTGTTTACCGCTGGAGCAAGTGCCCTGATAGGGTTTTCCTCTGTCTAACTGGTGGGTTCTGGTTTTTTTTTCCTTTTTTGGTTCAAGTTAGGTTTTATTCCTCTTTTATGTATTTATAGATATAAGCATGGAAATAATTCATTCATATAAATACATCTGTGTGAAGGGAAGAACTTTTTTCTGTTTTATTTTTAAATTTTATTTTTTAAAATTTTGAAATTTAATTTTATTTATTTTTTTATACAGCAGGTTATTATTAGTTATGTATTTTACGCATATACATGTATACAGGTCAATCCCAATCTCCCAACTCATCCCACCACCACCACCCCATGGCTTCCCACACTTGGTGTCCATAGGTTTGTTCTCTACCTCTGTGTCTATATTTCTTCCCTGCAAACCAGTTCATCTGTACCATTTTTCTGGGTTCCACATATATGCATTAATATACAATATTTGTTTTTCTCTTTCTGACTTACTTCATTCTGTATGACAGTCTCTAGATCCATCGACGTCTCTACAAATGACCCAGTTTCATTCCTTCTTATGGCTGAGTAATATTCCATTTTATATATGTACCACATCTTTATCCATTCGTCTGTCTGTGGGTATTTAGGTTGCTTCCATTACCTGGCTATTGTAAATAGTGCTGAAATGAGCATTGTGGTGAATGTGCCTTTTTGATTTATGGTTTTTTCTGGGTATATGCCCAGAAGTGGGATTGCTGGATCATATGGTAATTCTATTTCTAGTTTTGTTAAGGAAACTCCATACTGTTCTCCATCGTGACTGTATCAATTTACATTTCCACCACTAGTGGAAGAGGGATCCTTTTGTCCACACCCTCTCCAGAATTTGTGGTTTGCAGATTTCCTGATGATGCCAATTCTAACAGGTGTGAGGTGATACCTCATTGTAGTTTTGATTTGCATTTCTCTAATAATTAGTGATGTTGAGCAGCTTTTCATGTGCGTCTTGGCCATCTCTGTGTCTTCTTTGAAGAAACGTCTCTTTAGATCTTCTGCCCATTTTTGTATTGGGGTCTTTGTTTTTTTAATATTAAGCTGCATGAGCTCTTTATATGTATTGGAGATTAAACCTTTGTCCATTGATTCGTTTGCAAATATTTTCGCCCATTCTGAGGGAAGCTTTTTGCCATTCCCGTTTTTTTAACAAAAAAAGAAAGAAAGAAAAAGAAGCAGAACACTAATGTGTGTAAAATATGCATTTTGAAACTGTCGTTTTGAAATATGGACGTCCTTTGAATTTTTTGGTCAATACATGACCCCAGGATTTGTTTTCATGGCAGGTGTCATTTACAGGCCTGCAATGATTTTGAATATCAACTGACCATTAGCGCTGGGATTAAAGCCGCTGTTGTGTGAAACGGCCACAAGGTGGCAGCAGTTCTCCCTTACCAAATCTGGTTACTTGGGCAACAGAGCCTCAATGGAAGTCGTGTTCTAGATTGGAATTTAGAATGGAATGTGCCAGGAGAAAGCCCCTCAAGTTTGTCTCACTTCTTCTTGTTCGTGTTTTTAATTTATTTTTTTATTTTTTATTACAGCAAATTTGATTACGATGTTTGGCTTGTTGTAGGTGTGGAAGATGTGGTTCTTTTACACATATACATATGTCTGTTCTTCCTGGGATCCTTTTCCCATGTACCTTATGACAGAATGTTGAGTAGTCTTCTCTTGGTATTCTGTAGGTCTTTGGTGATTATATATGTCACCTGTGTTTGTATATGTCTGTTAACCCCAATATCATAATGAAACCAATCCTCACACCTTTCCATTGGTGAACCATAAGTTTGTTGAATGAATCTGTGATTGCCCTTCACCGTGGAAATATCTGCCCTGGTATCCATTTTTCGGTCACACCTATAAGAGATATGATATGATATGTGTCTTTCACTTTCGGACTTACTACAAGTCACGTGATTACCTCTAGACACATCTACGGTGCTGCAAATGGCATTGTGTCCTTTTATTCCTTGGCTTCTATTCTGCCTTAGCGAGGTCCATTTTCAACAATGTGATTCCCTGAGGGCTGAGGATTAGCTGACCTGGGTAGCCTGACCCTGCCGGCCGGCCCTCCCCAGGTGTGCCTGGGTTGAGGTCAATATAAACAGTGCTGCAGGCAGCAATAGCCACTGAAGCTGTGCCTGACTCCATATTCTCTGCCCCGTCAGCAGTCTCGGGGCTGTGCTGGTGGGAGGGAGTGAGGGGCCACGGATTTGTGGGTGGCCCGGTGTGAGTGGGTCTCTGCTGGACTTTCTGCAGGAGTTGCCAGGCTGCCACCTGTAAAGAAGAGGATGTGTCACCCATACCTTCCGCTGAAATTTCTCTCCTGACAGAGGTGAGGAAGGGTAAAAGCAGTGGGGTCAGGGACAGGAAGGGCAATGGAAAGCTTCCAGAAGAGCGCACAGGGCCAGGACCTTCCTGGCTGGCCTGCAGGCACCAAGTTGGCCTGCGTGCTGTCGCTGGTGTGGCTCCACGGCCCTTCCTCTAGGCTTTCAAGCCCTTGTACATATTCAGGTGTTTTACCTGGGAAGGGTGGGAAAAGTTCAACAGCAGCTGGCCTGGGGCTCAGCTCACGGTTACTCACAGATGCCTCGGCATGGCCCACAGCCTTGCAATGGGGACGCTCCTCCGTAGGAGTGGGCTGCTGGCTGTATGGGAGATGATTCCCCACCTCTGACCAATTTCAGAATTGTTTACCGCTGGAGCAAGTGCCCTGATAGGGTTTTCCTCTGTCTAACTTGTGTGTTAAGGTTTTTTTTTTTCTTTTTTGGTTCAAGTTAGATTTTATTCCTCTTTTATGTATTTATAGATATAAGCATGGAAATAATTCATTCATATAAATACATCTGTGTGAAGGGAAGAACTTTTTTCTGTTTTATTTTTAAATTTTATTTTTCAAAATTTTGAAATTTAATTTTATTTATTTTTTTTATACAGCAAGTTATTATTAGTTATGTATTTTACGCATATACATGTATAGAGGTCAATCCCAATCTCCCAACTCATCCCACCACCACCACCCCATGGCTTCCCACCCTTGGTGTCCATACGTGTGTTCTCTACCTCTGTGTCTCTATTTCTTCCCTGCAAACCAGTTCATCTGTACCATTTTTCTAGGTTCATCATATATGCATTAATATACAATATTTGTTTTTCTCTTTCTGACTTACTTCGTTCTGTATGACAGTCTCTAGATCCATCGACGTCTCTACAAATGACCCAGTTTCATTCCTTCTTATGGCTGAGTAATATTCCATTTTATATATGTACCACATCTTTATCCATTCGTCTGTCTGTGGGTATTTAGGTTGCTTCCATTACCTGGCTATTGTAAATAGTGCTGAAATGAGCATTGTGGTGAATGTGCCTTTTTGATTTGTGGTTTTCTCTGGGTATATGCCCAGAAGTGGGATTGCTGGATCATATGGTAATTCTATTTCTAGGTTTTTTAAGGAAACTCCATACTGTTCTCCATCGTGACTGTATCAATTTACATTTCCACCACTAGTGGAAGAGGGATCCTTTTGTCCACACCCTCCCCAGTATTTGTTGTTTGTAGATTTTCTGATGATGCCGATTCTAACAGGTGTGAGGTGATACCTCATTGTAGTTTTGATTTGCATTTCTCTAATAATTAGTGATGTTGAGCAGCTTTTCATGTGCGTCTTGGCCATCTCTGTGTCTTCTTTGAAGAAACGTCTCTTTAGATCTTCTGCCCATTTTTGTATTGGGGTCTTTGTTTTTTTAATATTAAGCTGCATGAGCTCTTTATATATATTGGAGATTAAACCTTTGTCCATTGATTCGTTTGCAAATATTTTCGCCCATTCTGAGGGAAGCTTTTTGCCAGTCCCGTTTTTTTAATAAAAAAAGAAAGAAAGAAAAAGAAGCAGAACACTAATGTGTGTAAAATATGCCTTTTGAAACTGTCGTTTTGAAATATGGACGTCCTTTAAATTTTTTGGTCAATACATGACCCCAGGATTTGTGTTCAGGGCAGGTGTCATTTACAGGCCTGCAATGATTTTGAATATCAACTGACCACTAGCGCTGGGATTAAAGCTGCTGTTGTGTGAAACGGCCACAAGGTGACAGCAGTTCTCCCTTACCAAATCTGGTTACTGGGGCAACAGAGCCTCAATGGAAGTCGTGTTCTAGATTGGAATTTAGAATGGAATGTGCCAGGAGAAAGCCCCTCAAGTTTGTCTCACTACTTCTTTTTCGTGTTTTTAATTTACTTTTTTATTTTTTATTACAGCAAATTTGATTACAATGTTTGGCTTGTTGTAGGTGTGGAAGATGTGGTTCTTTTACACATATACATATGTCTGTTCTTCCTGGGATCCTTTTCCCATGTACCTTATGACAGAATGTTGAGTAGTCTTCTCTTGGTATTCTGTAGGTCTTTGGTGATTATATATGTCACCTGTGTTTGTATATGTCTGTTAACCCCAATATCATAATGAAACCAATCCTCACACCTTTCCATTGGTGAACCATAAGTTTGTTGAATGAATCTGTGATTGCCCTTCTCCGTGGAAATATCTGCCCTGGTATCCATTTTTCGGTCACACCTATAAGAGATATGATATGATATGTGTCTTTCACTTTCGGACTTACTACAAGTCACGTGATTACCTCTAGACACACCTACGGTGCTGCAAATGGCATTGTGTCCTTTTATTCCTTGGCTTCTATTCTGCCTTAGCGAGGTCCATTTTCAACAATGTGATTCCCTGAGGGCTGAGGATTAGCTGACCTGGGTAGCCTGACCCTGCCGGCCGGCCCTCCCCAGGTGTGCCTGGGTTGAGGTCAATATAAACAGCGCTGCAGGCAGCAATAGCCCCTGAAGCTGTGCCTGACTCCATATTCTCTGCCCCGTCAGCAGTCTCGGGGCTGTGCTGGTGGGAGGGAGTGAGGGGCCACGGCTTTGTGGGTGGCCCTGTGTGAGTGGGTCTCTGCTGGACTTTCTGCAGGAGTTGCCAGGCTGCCACCTGTAAAGAAGAGGATGTGTCACCCATACCTTCCGCTGGAATTTCTCTCCTGACAGAGGTGAGGAAGGGTAAAAGCAGTGGGGTCAGGGACAGGAAGGGCAATGGAAAGCTTCCAGAAGAGCGCACAGGGCCAGGACCTTCCTGGCTGGCCTGCAGGCACCAAGTTGGCCTGCGTGCTGTCGCTGGTGTGGCTCCACGGCCCTTCCTCTAGGCTTTCAAGCCCTTGTACATATTCAGGTGTTTTACCTGGGAAGGGTGGGAAAAGTTCAACAGCAGCTGGCCTGGGGCTTAGCTCACGGTTACTCACAGATGCCTCGGCATGGCCCACAGCCTTGCAATGAGGACGCTCCTTGCGTAGGAGTGGGCTGCTGGCTGTATGGGAGATGATTCCCCACCTCTGACCAATTTCAGAATTGTTTACCGCTGGAGCAAGTGCCCTGATAGGGTTTTCCTCTGTCTAACTTGTGTGTTCAGGTTTTTATTTTTCTTTTTTGGTTCAAGTTAGATTTTATTCCTCTTTTATGTATTTATAGATATAAGCATGGAAATAATTCATTCATATAAATACATCTGTGTGAAGGGAAGAACTTTTTTCTGTTTTATTTTTAAATTTTATTTTTTTAAATTTTGAAATTTAATTTTATTTATTTTTTTATACAGCAAGTTATTATTAGTTATGTATTTTACGCATATACATGTATAGAGGTCAATCCCAATCTCCCAACTCATCCCACCACCACCACCCCATGGCTTCCCACCCTTGGTGTCCATACGTGTGTTCTCTACCTCTGTGTCTCTATTTCTTCCCTGCAAACCAGTTCATCTGTACCATTTTTCTAGGTTCATCATATATGCATTAATATACAATATTTGTTTTTCTCTTTCTGACTTACTTCATTCTGTATGACAGTCTCTAGATCCATCGACGTCTCTACAAATGACCCAGTTTCATTCCTTCTTATGGCTGAGTAATATTCCATTTTATATATGTACCACATCTTTATCCATTCGTCTGTCTGTGGGTATTTAGGTTGCTTCCATTACCTGGCTATTTTAAATAGTGCTGAAATGAGCATTGTGGTGAATGTGCCTTTTTGATTTGTGGTTTTCTCTGGGTATATGCCCAGAAGTGGGATTGCTGGATCATATGGTAATTCTATTTCTAGGTTTTTTAAGGAAACTCCATACTGTTCTCCATCGTGACTGTATCAATTTACATTTCCACCACTAGTGGAAGAGGGATCCTTTTGTCCACACCCTCCCCAGTATTTGTTGTTTGTAGATTTTCTGATGATGCCGATTCTAACAGGTGTGAGGTGATACCTCATTGTAGTTTTGATTTGCATTTCTCTAATAATTAGTGATGTTGAGCAGCTTTTCATGTGCGTCTTGGCCATCTCTGTGTCTTCTTTGAAGAAACGTCTCTTTAGATCTTCTGCCCATTTTTGTATTGGGGTCTTTGTTTTTTTAATATTAAGCTGCATGAGCTCTTTATATATATTGGAGATTAAACCTTTGTCCATTGATTCGTTTGAAAATATTTTCGCCCATTCTGAAGGAAGCTTTTTTCCATTCCCGTTTTTTTAATAAAAAAAGAAAGAAAGAAAAAGAAGCAGAACACTAATGTGTGTAAAATATGCCTTTTGAAACTGTCGTTTTGAAATATGGACGTCCTTTAAATTTTTTGGTCAATACATGACCCCAGGATTTGTGTTCAGGGCAGGTGTCATTTACAGGCCTGCAATGATTTTGAATATCAACTGACCACTAGCGCTGGGATTAAAGCTGCTGTTGTGTGAAACAGCCACAAGGTGGCAGCAGTTCTCCCTTACCAAATCTGGTTACTGGGGCAACAGAGCCTCAATGGAAGTCGTGTTCTAGATTGGAATTTAGAATGGAATGTGCCAGGAGAAAGCCCCTCAAGTTTGTCTCACTACTTCTTGTTCGTGTTTTTAATTTATTTTTTTATTTTTTATTACAGCAAATTTGATTACAATGTTTGGCTTGTTGTAGGTGTGGAAGATGTGGTTCTTTTACACATATACATATGTCTGTTCTTCCTGGGATCCTTTTCCCATGTACCTTATGACAGAATGTTGAGTAGTCTTCTCTTGGTATTCTGTAGGTCTTTGGTGATTATATATGTCACCTGTGTTTGTATATGTCTGTTAACCCCAATATCATAATGAAACCAATCCTCACACCTTTCCATTGGTGAACCATAAGTTTGTTGAATGAATCTGTGATTGCCCTTCACCGTGGAAATATCTGCCCTGGTATCCATTTTTCGGTCACACCTATAAGAGATATGATATGATATGTGTCTTTCACTTTCGGACTTACTACAAGTCACGTGATTACCTCTAGACACACCTACGGTGCTGCAAATGGCATTGTGTCCTTTTATTCCTTGGCTTCTATTCTGCCTTAGCGAGGTCCATTTTCAACAATGTGATTCCCTGAGGGCTGAGGATTAGCTGACCTGGGTAGCCTGACCCTGCCGGCCGGCCCTCCCCAGGTGTGCCTGGGTTGAGGTCAATATAAACAGCACTGCAGGCAGCAATAGCCCCTGAAGCTGTGCCTGACTCCATATTCTCTGCCCCGTCAGCAGTCTCGGGGCTGTGCTGGTGGGAGGGAGTGAGGGGCCACGGCTTTGTGGGTGGCCCGGTGTGAGTGGGTCTTTGCTGGACTTTCTGCAGGAGTTGCCAGGCTGCCACCTGTAAAGAAGAGGATGTGTCACCCATACCTACCGCTGGAATTTCTCTCTGGACAGAGGTGAGGAAGGAGAAAAGCAGTGGGGGCCGGGAAAGGCAGGGCAATGGAAAGCATCCAGAATAGCGCCCAGGGCCAGGACCTTCCTGGCTGGCCTGCAGGCACCAAGTTGGCCTGCGTGCTATCGCTGGTGTGGCTCCACGGCCCTTCCTCTAGGCTTTCAAGCCCTTGTACATATTCAGGTGTTTTACCTGGGAAGGGTGGGAAAAGTTCAACAGCAGCTTGGCTGGGGCTCAGCTCACGGTTACTCACAGATGCCTCGGCATGGCCCCCAGCCTTGCAATGAGGACGCTCCTTGCGCAGGAGTGGGCTGCTGGCTGTATGGGAGATGATTCCCCACCTCTGACCAATTTCAGAATTGTTTACTGCTGGAGCAAGTGCCCTGATAGGGTTTTCCTCTGTCTAACTGGTGGGTTCAGGTTTTTTTTTTTCTTTTTTGGTTCAAGTTAGATTTTATTCCTCTTTTATGTATTTATAGATATAAGCATGGAAATAATTCATTCATATAAATACATCTGTGTGAAGGGAAGAACTTTTTTCTGTTTTATTTTTAAATTTTATTTTTTAAAATTTTGAAATTTAATTTTATTTATTTTTTTATACAGCAAGTTATTATTAGTTATGTATTTTACGCATATACATGTATACAGGTCAATCCCAATCTCCCAACTCATCCCACCACCGCCACCCCATGGCTTCCCACCCTTGGTGTCCATACGTGTATTCTCTACCTCTGTGTCTCTATTTCTTCCCTGCAAACCAGTTCATCTGTACCATTTTTCTAGGTTCATCATATATGCATTAATATACAATATTTGTTTTTCTCTTTCTGACTTACTTCATTCTGTATGACAGTCTCTAGATCCATCGACGTCTCTACAAATGACCCAGTTTCATTCCTTCTTATGGCTGAGTAATATTCCATTTTATATATGTACCACATCTTTATCCATTCTTCTGTTTGTGGGTATTTAGGTTGCTTCCATTACCTGGCTATTGTAAATAGTGCTGAAATGAGCATTGTGGTGAATGTGCCTTTTTGATTTGTGGTTTTCTCTGGGTATATGCCCAGAAGTGGGATTGCTGGATCATATGGTAATTCTATTTCTAGGTTTTTTAAGGAAACTCCATACTGTTCTCCATCGTGACTGTATCAATTTACATTTACACCACTAGTGGAAGAGGGATCCTTTTGTCCACACCCTCCCCAGAATTTGTTGTTTGTAGATTTTCTGATGATGCCAATTCTAACAGGTGTGAGGTGATACCTCATTGTAGTTTTGATTTGCATTTCTCTAATAATTAGTGATGTTGAGCACCTTTTCATGTGCGTCTTGGCCATCTCTGTGTCTTCTTTGAAGAAACGTCTCTTTAGATCTTCTGCCCATTTTTGTATTGGGGTGTTTGTTTTTTTAATATTAAGTTGCATGAGCTCTTTATATATATTGGAGATTAAACCTTTGTCCATTGATTCGTTTGCAAATATTTTCGCCCATTCTGAGGGAAGCTTTTTGCCAGTCCCGTTTTTTTAATAAAAAAAGAATGAAAGAAAAGGAAGCAGAACACTAATGTGTGTAAAATATGCCTTTTGAAACTGTCGTTTTGAAATATGGACGTCCTTTGAATTTTTTGGTCGATACATGACCCCAGGATTTGTGTTCAGGGCAGGTGTCATTTACAGGCCTGCAATGATTTTGAATATCAACTGACCACTAGCGCTGGGATTAAAGCTGCTGTTGTGTGAAACGGCCACAAGGTGGCAGCAGTTCTCCCTTACCAAATCTGGTTACTGGGGCAACAGAGCCTCAATGGAAGTCGTGTTCTAGATTGGAATTTAGAATGGAATGTGCCAGGAGAAAGCCCCTCAAGTTTGTCTCACTACTTCTTGTTCGTGTTTTTAATTTAATTTTTTATTTTTTATTACAGCAAATTTGATTACGATGTTTGGCTTGTTGTAGGTGTGGAAGATGTGGTTCTTTTACACATATACATATGTCTGTTCTTCCTGGGATCCTTTTCCCATGTACCTTATGACAGAATGTTGAGTAGTCTTCTCTTGGTATTCTGTAGGTCTTTGGTGATTATATATGTCACCTGTGTTTGTATATGTCTGTTAACCCCAATATCATAATGAAACCAATCCTCACACCTTTCCATTGGTGAACCATAAGTTTGTTGAATGAATCTGTGATTGCCCTTCTCCGTGGAAATATCTGCCCTGGTATCCATTTTTCGGTCACACCTATAAGAGATATGATATGTGTCTTTCACTTTCTGACTTACTAAAAGTCACGTGATTACCTCTAGACACACCTACGGTGCTGCAAATGGCATTGTGTCCTTTTATTCCTTGGCTTCTATTCTGCCTTAGCGAGGTCCATTTTCAACAATGTGATTCCCTGAGGGCTGAGGATTAGCTGACCTGGGTAGCCTGACCCTGCCGGCCGGCCCTCCCCAGGTGTGCCTGGGTTGAGGTCAATATAAAGAGCGCTGCAGGCAGCAATAGCCCCTGAAGCTGTGCCTGGCTCCATATTCTCTGCCCCGTCAACAGTCTCGGGGCTGTGCTGGTAGGAGGGAGTGAGGGGCCACGGCTTTGTTGGTGGCCCGGTGTGAGTGGGTCTCTGCTGGACTTTCTGCAGGAGTTGCCAGGCTTCCACCTGTAAAGAAGAGGATGTGTCACCCATACCTTCCGCTGGAATTTCTCTCCGGACAGAGGTGAGGAAGGAAAAAAGCAGTGGGTGCCTGGGCAGGAGGGGTATCTCAGGCAGGGCAATGGAAAGCTTCCAGAAGAGCGCCCAGGGCCAGGACCATCGTGGCTGGCCTGCAGGCACCAAGTTGACCTGCGTGTTGTCGCTGGTGTGGCTCCACGCTCCTTCCTCTAGGCTTTCAAGCCCTTGTACATATTCAGGTGTTTTACCTGGGAAGGGTGGGAAAAGTTCAACAGCAGCTGGGCTGGGGCTCAGCTCACGGTTACTCACAGATGCCTCGGCATGGCCCCCCGCTTTACAATGAGGACGCTCCTTGCGTAGGAGTGGGCTGCTGGCTCTATGGGAGATGATTCCCCACCTCTGACCAATTTCAGAATTGTTTACTGCTGGAGCAAGTGCCCTGATAGGGTTTTCCTCTGTCTAACTCGTGGGTTCAGGGTTTTTTTTTTTTCTTTTTTGGTTCAAGTTAGATTTTATTCCTCTTTTATGTATTTATAGATATAAGCATGGAAATAATTCATTCATATAAATACATCTGTGTGAAGGGAAGAACTTTTTTCTGTTTTATTTTTAAGTTTTATTTTTTAAAATTTTGAAATTTAATTTTATACAGCTGGTTATTATTAGTTATGTATTTTATGCATATACATGTATACAGGTCAATCCCAATCTCCCAACTCATCCCAACACCACCACCCCATGGCTTCCCACACTTGGTGTCCATACGTGTGTTCTCTACCTCTGTGTCTCTATTTCTTCCCTGCAAAGCAGTTCATCTGTACCACTTTTCTACGTTCCACATATATGCATTAATATACAATATTTGTTTTTCTCTTTCTGACTTACTTCATTCTGTATGACAGTCCCTAGATCCATCGACGTCTCTACAAATGATCCAGTTTCATTCCTTCTTATGGCTGAGTAATATTCTATTTTATATATGTACCGCATCTTTATGCATTCGTCTGTCTTTGGGTATTTAGGTTGCTTCCATTACCTGGCTATCGTAAATAGTGCTGAAATGAGCATTGTGGTGAATGTGCCTTTTTGATTTATGGTTTTCTCTGGGTATATGCCCAGAAGTGGGATTGCTGGATCATATGGTAATTCTATTTCTAGTTTTTTTAAGGAAACTCCATACTGTTCTCCATCGTGACTGTATCAATTTACATTTCCACCACTACTGAAAGAGGGATCCTTTTGTCCACACCCTCCCCAGAATTCATTGTTTGTAGATTTTCTGATGATGCCGATTCTAACAGGTGTGAGGTGATACCTCATTGTAGTTTTGATTTGCATTTCTCTAATAATTAGTGATGTTGAGCAGCTTTTCATGTGCGTCTTGGCCATCTCTTTGTCATCTTTGAAGAAATGTCTCTTTAGATCTTCGGCCCATTTTTGTATTGGGTTGTTTGTTTTTTTAATATTAAGCTGCATGTGCTCTTTATATATATTGGAGATTAAAGTTTTGTCCATTGATTCGTTTGCAAATATTTTCGCCCATTCTGAGGGATGCTTTTTGCCATTCCCGTTTTTTTAACAACAAAAGAAAGAAAGAAAAAGAAGCAGAACACTAATGTGTGTAAAATATGCCTTTTGAAACTGTCGTTTTGAAATATGGACGTCCTTTGAATTTGTTGGTCGATCTATGAACCCAGGATTTGTTTTCAGGGCAGGTGTCATTTACAGGCCTGCAATGATTTTGAATATCAACTGACCATTAGCGCTGGGATAAAGCTGCTGTTGTGTGAAACAGCCACAAGGTGGCAGCAGTTCTCCCTTACCAAATCTGGTTACTGGGGCAACAGAGCCTCAATGGAAGTCGTGTTCTAGATTGGAATTTAGAATGGAATGTGCCAGGAGAAAGCCCCTCAAGTTTGTCTCACTACTTCTTGTTCGTGTTTTTAATGTAATTTTTTATTTTTTATTACAGCAAATTTCATTACAATGTTTGGCTTGTTGTAGGTGTGGAAGATGTGTTTCTTTTACACATATACATATGTCTGTTCTTCCTGGGATCCTTTTCCCATGTACCTTATGACAGAATGTTGAGTAGTCTTCTCTTGGTGTTCTGTAGGTCTTTGGTGATTATATATGTCACCTGTGTTTGTATATGTCTGTTAACCCCAATATCATAATGAAACCAATCCTCACACCTTTCCATTGGTGAACCATAAGTTTGTTGAATGAATCTGTGATTGCCCTTCTCCGTGGAAATATCTGCCCTGGTATCCATTTTTTGGTCACACCTATAAGAGATATGATATGATATGTGTCTTTCACTTTCTGACTTACTACAAGTCACGTGATTACCTCTAGACACACCTACGGTGCTGCAAATGGCATTGTGTCCTTTTATTCCTTGGCTTCTATTCTGCCTTAGCGAGATCCATTTTCAACAATGTGATTCCCTGAGGGCTGAGGATTAGCTGACCTGGGTAGCCAGACCCTGCCGGCTGGCCCTCCCCTGGTGTGCCTGGGTTGAGGTCAATATAAACAGCACTGCAGGCAGCAAGAGCCCCTGAAGCTGTGCCTGACTCCATATTCTCTGCCCCGTCAGCAGTCTCGGGGCTGGTTGGTGGGAGGGAGTGAGGGGCCACGGCTTTGTGGGTGGCCCGGTGTGAGTGGGTCTTTGCTGGACTTTCTGCAGGAGTTGCCAGGCTGCCACCTGTAAAGAAGAGGATGTGTCACCCATACCTTCCGCTGGAATTTCTCTCTGGACAGAGGTGAGGAAGGAAAAAAGCAGTGGGGGCCGGGACAGGAGGGGTATCTCAGGCAGGGCAATGGAAATCTTTCAGAAGAGCGCCCAGGGCCAGGACCATCATGGCTGGCCTATAGGCACCAAGTTGGCCTGCGTGCTGTCGCTGGTGTGGCTCCACGGCCCTTCCTCTAGGCTTTCAATCCCTTGTACATATTCAGGTGTTTTACCTGGGAAGGGTGGGAAAAGTTCAGCAGCAGCTGGCCTGGGGCTCAGCTCACGGTTACTCATAAATGCCTCGGCATGGCCCGCAGCTTTGCAATGAGAACGCTCCTTGCGTAGGAGTGTGCTGCTGGCTCTATGGGAGATGATTCCCCACCTCTGACCAATTTCAGAATTGTTTAGCGCTGGAGCAAGTGCCCTGATAGGGTTTTCCTGTGTATAACTGGTGGGTTCAGGTTTTTTTTTTTTCTTTTTTGGTTCAAGTTAGATTTTATTCCTCTTTTATGTATTTATAGATATAAGCATGGAAATTATTCATTCATATAAATACATCTGTGTGAAGGGAATAACTTTTTCCTGTTTTATTTTTAAATTTTATTTTTTAAAATTTCGAAATTTTATTTTATTTATTTTTTTATACAGCAGGTTATTATTATTATGTATTTTATGCATATACATGTATACAGGTCTATCCAAATCTCCCAACTCATCCCACCACCACCACCCCATGGCTTCCCACACTTGGTGTCCATACATGTGTTCTCTACCTCTGTGTCTCTATTTTTTCCCTGCAAACCAGTTCATCTGTACCATTTTTCTGGGTTCCACATATATGCATTAATATACAATATTTGTTTTTCTCTTTCTGACTTACTTCATTCTGTATGACAGTCTCTACATCCATCGACCTCTCTACAAATGATCCAGTTTCATTCCTTCTTATGGCTGAGTAATATTCCATTTTATATATGTACCACATCTTTATCCATTCGTCTGTCTGTGGGTATTTAGGTTGCTTCCATTACCTGGCTATTGTAAACAGTGCTGAAATGACCATTGTGGTGAATGTGCCTTTTTGATTTATGGTTTTCTCTGGGTATATGCCCAGAAGTGGGATTGCTGGATCATATGGTAATTCTATTTCTAGTTTTTTTAAGGAAACTCCATACTGTTCTCCATCGTGACTGTATCAATTTACATTTCCACCACTAGTGGAAGAGGGATCCTTTTGTCCACACCCTCCCCAGAATTCGTTGTTTGTAGATTTTCTGATGATGCCGATTCTAACAGGTGTGAGGTGATACCTCATTGTAGTTTTGATTTGCATTTCTCTAATAATTAGTGATGTTGAGCACCTTTTCATGTGCGTCTTGGCCATCTCTGTGTCTTCTTTGAAGAAACGTCTGTTTAGATCTTCTGCCCATTTTTGTATTGGGGTGTTTGTTTTTTTAATATTAAGCTGCATGAGCTCTTTATATATATTGGAGATTAAACCTTTGTCCATTGATTAGTTTGCAAATATTTTCACCCATTCTGAGGGATGATTTTTGCCATTCCCGTTTTTTTAACAAAAAAAGAAATAAAGAAAAAGACGTAGAACACTAATGTGTGTAAAATATTCCTTTTGAAACTGTCGATTTGAAATATGGACGTCCTTTGAAATTTTTGGTCGATATATGAATCCAGGATTTGTGTTCAGGTCAGGTGTCATTTACAGGCCAGCAATGATTTTGAATATCAACTGTCCATTAGCGCTGGGATTAAAGCTGCTGTTGTGTTAAATGGCCACAAGGTGGCAGCAGTTCTCCCTTACCAAGTCTGGTTACTGGGGCAACAGAGTGTCAATGGAAGTTGTGTTCTATATTGGAATTTAGAATGGAATGTGCCAGGAGAATGCCCCTCAAGTTTGTCTCACTACTTCTTGTTCGTGTTTTTAATTTAATTTTTTATTTTTTATTACAACAAATTTCATTACAATGTTTGGCTTGTTGTAGGTGTGGAAGATGTGGTTCTTTTACACATATACATATGTCTGTTCTTCCTGGGATCCTTTTCCCATGTACCTTATGACAGAATGTTGAGTAGTCTTCTCTTGGTATTCTGTAGGTCTTTGGTGATTATATATGTCACCTGTGTTTGTATATGTCTGTTAACCCCAATATCATAATGAAACCAATCCTCACACCTTTCCATTGGTGAACCATAAGTTTGTTGAATGAATCTGTGATTGCCCTTCTCCGTGGAAATATGTGCCCTGGTATCCATTTTTTGGTCACACCTATAAGAGATATGATATGATATGTGTCTTTCACTTTCTTACTTACTACAAGTCACGTGATTACCTCTAGACACACCTACGGTGCTGCAAATGGCATTGTGTCCTTTTATTCCTTGGCTTCTATTCTGCCTTAGCGAGGTCCATTTTCAACAATGTGATTCCCTGAGGGCTGAGGATTAGCTGACCTGGGTAGCCTGACCCTGCCGGCCGACCCTCCTGAGGTGTGCCTGGGTTGAGGTCAATATAAACAGTGCTGCAGGCAGAAATAGCCCCTGAAGCTGTGCCTGACTCCATGTTCTCTGCCCCGTCAGCAGTCTCGGGGCTGTGCTGGTAGGAGGGAGTGAGGGGCCACGGCTTCGTGGGTGGCCCGGTGTGTGTGGGTCTCTGCTGGACTTTCTGCAGGAGTTGCCAGGATGCCACGTGTAAAGAAGAGGATGTATCACCCACACCTTCCGTTGGAATTTCTCTCCGGACAGAGGTGAGGAAGGAAAAATGCAGTGGGTGCCGGGACAGGAGGGCTATTTCAGGCAGGGCAATGGAAAGCTTCCAGAAAAGCGCCCAGGGACAGGACCATCCTGGCTGGCCTGCAGGCACCAAGTTGGCCTGCGTGCTGTCGCTGGTGTGGCTCCACGGCCCTTCCTCTAAGCTTTCAAGCCCTTGTACATATTCAGGTGTATTACCTGGGAAGGGTGGGAAAAGTTCAGCAGCAGCTGGCCTGGGGCTAAGCTCACGGTTACTCACAGATGCCTCGGGTCCCTTTCACTGAGGAAGGTGTAGGTCTTGTCTATTCCATAGTTGGTTTTTGGAATGGTACCTGTGCTTATATCAAACTCTGGTTTTATGCATCACCCCACCTCTCCTTCCCCCTTAAGCAGGCATAAGAGTGTTTTCTAAATGTGAGACACTGCTCTCTTTCCTAACTCAATTCAAGTGTAGCAATGTTTACAGGATCTTCATAAGTGATATCTTATGATAAGTTTCTTTTTCTCTGTGACTTATTTCACTTAGAATCATCGTACCTGAATCCACCCATTTTGCTGCTACTGGTCTTATGACATTGATTTCATGGCTGAGGGATATTCCATCGTACGTAAGTACCACAATTTTTTGAACCATTTTTATATTTCCTGGGATATTTAATGTGTACCCAAGTTGAAGGTCCTTGTAAACAGTGCAGCCCTAAATTTTGGGGTGGCTCTGTCTTATTGATTTTCAGTTTTCCCACGGTATATTCCCTAGACTGGAAGTGCCCTTGGCTCTGTAGCTCTGTTCTTTACTTGTTTTAGGGAACACAATGCACTCCTCCAGAGAGGCAGTTGGCAATTTACATCCCGCCCATCAGCATAACAAGGCTCCCTGTTCTCCAGGGCCAGTCTTGCCTTTCTGGTTTTTACACATTTTGTGGATGTCCCTTTTGACCGGTGGGAAGTGATACTTCTTTGTAGTGCAGATTTGCATTGCCTGCTTGCTTGCTTGCCCAAAAAGGGTGTATGCGTTTTCTCCTTAAAATATTCAGGAGAAAACACATACGCCATTTTTGGCCAAGTGCATCATTGTCGAAGTTGTGCCCCTCTTCCTGTGCTTTAAAGACAATTCAAACGTACCTCTTGAAATCTGTTTCCTGCTATTCTGCCTCGCTTTCAAGTCCGCCTCGTTGCCTTACCTCAACAGATTTTTGGACGATAGTTGTCCTTTATTACTCTGCCAATTTGTGAATTGCTGTGCCCTTGAGCTCCATTTTGCAACTCGTTTTTTGTCAGCTGACCGCAAGTCCAAAATATTGGTTCAAGACCAATGCTGGTTGCCTGTGGGGGCCTGAGACATTGGTTAATTCTTCTACCTGCCGGGGAGTTAGAGTGATATGTGCCCATCCAAATGCCTAACAGCTACTCTCTCATTGGTTCTCCCTCTTCCCTTTCATCCTCTGCCAATTTGGAAACCTGTGAGAACCAGGAGGTTAAAGGGTCTGTCTCTCCAAGTTGGGAGATTGAGAGTAAAGCAGATGGAAAGCCAAACCAGAGCACCAGGAGAGGGACTCTTCGTTGAGTTTTAGAAACCTTTCGTATTCACAGTGAGTCCGTTCTCTAGGTTTCCCGTACATGTTATAGCTGTAGTAATATTCCCTTCAACCTGGAGAGTTGGGACCCAAGGAATGGGTGCCAGGCATTTGTGCTTTAAAGGGTCTGCATTTGCTCACCCAATCTCACCAGTCCTCTCAGTCCCAAGTGTCCAGCCTTATGCCACATCCAGCTGTTGTTGTAGATAGGGTCTTTCCAGGTTTCATCAGAGACCCTGAAGGAATTGTTAAGAATTTCCCAGTTTTTTGTTTTGTTTTTGTAATTCCTTTTTATAGTGGGTTTCAGCTGATTCTCGCTGCCATGTTTATGCCAGTCTAGACACACTTGATTCCCTTACGGAGACATATCAATACATAGGTTTTAAGATTCTTACTAGTCAGATATATTCCTCTGCGGGAAATATGGCGTTTTGAGTCCCTTTCACTGAGGAAGGTGTAGGTCTTGTCTATTCCATAGTTGGTTTTTGGAACGGTACCTGTGCTTATATCAAACTCTGGTTTTATGCATCACCCCACCTCTCCTTCCCCCTTAAGCAGGCATAAGAGTGTTTTCTAAATGTGAGACACTGTTCTCTTTCCTAACTCAGTTCAAGTGTAGCCATGTTTACAGGATCTTCATAAGTGATATCTTATGATAAGTTTCTTTTTCTGTGTGACTTATTTCACTTAGGATCATCGTACCTGAATCCACCCATTTTGCTGCTACTGGTCTTATGACATTGATTTCATGGCTGAGGGATATTCCATCGTACGTAAGTACCACAATTTTTTGAACAATTTTTATATTTCCTGGGATATTTAAGGTGTACCCAAGTTGAGGTCCTTGTAAGCAGTGCAGCCCTAAATTTTGGGGTAACTCTGTCTTATTGATTTTCAGTTTTCCCAAGGTATATTCCCTAGACTGGAAGTGCCCTTGGCTCTGTAGCTCTGTTCTTTACTTGTTTTAGGGAACACAATGCACTCCTCCAGAGAGGCAGTTGGCAATTTACATCCCGCCCATCAGCATAACAAGGCTCCCTGTTCTCCAGCGCCTGTCTTACCTTTCTGGTTATTACACATTTTGTGTTTGTCCCTTTTGACTGGTGGGAAGTGATACTTCTTTGTAGTGCAGATTAGCATTGCCCGCTTGCTTGCTTGGCAAAAAAGGGTGTATGCGTTTTCTCCTGAATATATTCAGGAGAAAACGCATACGCCCTTTTTGGCCAAGTGCATCATTGTCGAAGTTGTGCCCCTCTTCCTGTGCTTTCAAGGCGATTCCAACGTACCTCTTGAAATCTGTTTCCTGCTATTCTGCCTCACTTTCAAGTCCGCCTCGTTGCCTTCCCTCAACAGACTTTTGGACGATAGCTGTCCTTCATTACTCGGCCAGTTTGTGAATTGCTGTGCCCCTGAGCTGCATTTATCAACTCGTTTTTTGTGAGGTGACCGCAAGTCCAAAATTTTGGTTCATGACCTAAGCTGGTTCCTGGTGGGGGGCTGAGACTTTGGTTAATTCTTCTTCCTGCCGGGTTGTTAGAGTGATATGTGCCCGTCCAAATGCCTAACAGCTACTCTCTCATTGGTTCTCCCTCTTCGCTTTCATCCTCTGCCAAATTGGAAACCTGTGCGAACCAGGAGGTTAAAGGGGCTGTCTCTCCAAGTTGGGAGGTTGATAGTAAAGCAGAAAGAAAGTCAAACTGGAGCACCAGGGGAGGGACTATTCGTTGAGTTTTAGAAACTTTTCGTATTCACAGTGGGTTCGTTCTCTATTTTTCCCGTACATGTTTAGCTGTAGTAATATTCCCTTCAACCTGGAGAGTTGGGACCCATGGAATGGGTGCCAGGCATTTGTGCTTTAAAGGGTCTGCATTTGCTCACCCAATCTCACCAATCCTCTCTGTCCCAAGTGTCCAGCCTTATGCCACATCCAGCTGTCGTTGTAGATAGGGTCATTCCAGGGTTCATCAGAGACCCTGAAGGAATTGTTAAGAATTTCCCAGTTTTTTGTTTTGTTTTTGAAATTCCTTTTTATAGTGGGTTTGAGCTGATTCTCGCTGCCATGTTTATGCCAGTCTAGACACACTTGATTCCCTTACGGAGACATATCAATACATAGGTTTTAAGATTATTACTAGTCAGATATATTCCTCTGCGGGAAATATTGGGTTTTGAGTCCCTTTCACTGAGGAAGGTGTAGGTCTTCTCTATTCCATAGTTGGTTTTTGGAACGGTACCTGTGCTTATATCAAACTCTGGTTTTATGCATCACCCCACCTCTCCTTCCCCCTTAAGCAGGCATAAGAGTGTTTTCTAAATGTGAGACACTGTTCTCTTTCCTAACTCAGTTCAAGTGTAGCCATGTTTACAGGATCTTCATAAGTGATATCTTATGATAAGTTTCTTTTTCTGTGTGACTTATTTCACTTAGAATCATCGTACTGAATCCACCCATTTTGCTACTACTGGTCTTATGACATTGATTTCATGGCTGAAGAATATTCCATCGTACGTAAGTACCACAATTTTTTGAACCATTTTTATATTTCCTGGGATATTTAAGGTGTACCCAAGTTGAGGTCCTTGTAAGCAGTGCAGCCCTAAATTTTGGGGTGGCTCTGTCTTATTTATTTTCAGTTTTCCCAAGGTATATTCCCTAGACTGGAAGTGCCCTTGGCTCTGTAGCTCTGTTGTTTACTTGTTTTAGGGAACACAATGCACTCCTCCAGAGAGGCAGTTGGCAATTTACATCCCGCCCATCAGCATAACAAGGCTCCCTGTTGTCCAGGGCCTGTCTTGCCTTTCTGGTTTTTACACATTTTGTGGATGTCCCTTTTGACTGGTGGGAAGTGATACTTCTTTGTAGTGCAGATTTGCATTGCCGGCTTGCTTGCTTGGCCAAACAGGGCGTATGCGTTTTCTCCTGAATATATTCAGGAGATAACGCATACGCACTTTTTGGTCAAGTGAATCATTGTAGAAGTTGTGCCCCTCTTCCTGTGCTTTAAAGGCGATTCCAACGAACCTCTTGAAATCTGTTGCCTGCTATTCTGCCTCACTTTCAAGTCTGCCTCGTTGCCTTCCCTCAACAGATTTTTGGACGATAGTTGTCCTTTATTACTCGGCCAGTTTGTGAATTGCTGTGCCCTTGAGTTCCATTTTTCAACTCGTTTTTTCTGAGCTGACCACATGTCCAAAATTTTGGTTCCGGACCTATGCTGGTTCCCGGTGTGGTGCTGAGACTTTGGTTAATTCTTCTTCCTGCTGGGAAATTACAGTGATATGTGCCCGTCCAAATGCCTCACAGCTCCTGTCTCATTGGTTCTCCCTCTTCCCTTTCATCCTCTGCCAAATTGGAAACCTGTGCGAACCAGGAGGTTAAAGGGGCTGTCTCTCCAAGTTGGGAGGTTGATAGTAAAGCAGATGGAAAGTCAAAGCGGAGCACCAGGATAGGGACTATTCATTGAGATTTTAGAAACCTTTCGTATTCACAGTGTGTCCGTTCTCTAGGTTTCCCGTACATGTTATAGCTGTAGTAATATTCCCTTCAACCTGGAGAGTTGGGACCCATGGAATGGGTGCCAGGCATTTGGGCTTTAAAGCGTCTGCATTTGTTCACCCAATCTCACCAATCGTCTCAGTCCCAAGTGTCCCTCCTTATGCCACATCCAGCTGTCATTGTAGATAGGGTCATTCCAGGTTTCATCAGAGACCCTGAAGGATGTGTAAAGAATTTCCCAGTTTTTTTGCTTTGTTTTTGAAATTCTTTTTATAGTGGGTTTGAGCTGATTCTCGCTGCCATGTTTATGCCAGTCTAGACACACTTGATTCCCTTACGGAGACATATCAATACATAGGTTTTAAGATTCTTACTAGTCAGATATATTCCTCTGCGGGAAATATGGGGTTTTGAATCCCTTTCACTGAGGAAGGTGTAGGTCTTGTCTATTCCATAGTTGGTTTTTGGAACGGTACCTGTGCTTATATCAAACTCTGGTTTTATGCATCACCCCACCTCTCCTTCCCCCTTAAGCAGGCATATGAGTGTTTTCTAAATGTGAGACACTGTTCTCTTTCCTAACTCAGTTCAAGTGTGGCCATGTTTACAGGATCTTCATAAGTGATATCTTATGATAAGTTTCTTTTTCTGTGTGACTTATTTCACTTAGAATCATCGTACCTGAATCCACCCATTTTGCTGCTACTGGTCTTATGACATTGATTTCATGGCTGAGGGATATTCCATCGTACGTAAGTACCCCAATTTTTTGAACCATTTTTATATATCCTGTGATATTTAAGGTGTACCCAAGTTGAGGTCCTTGGAAGCAGTGCAGCCCTAAATTTTGGGGTGGCTCTGTCTTATTGATTTTCAGTTTTCCCAAGGTATATACCCTAGACTGGAAGTGCCCTTGGCTCTGTAGCTCTGTTGTTTACTTGTTTTAGGGAACACAATGCACTCCTCCAGAGAGGCAGTTGGCAGTTTAAATCGTGCCTATCAGCATAACAAGGCTCCCTGTTCTCCAGGGCATGTCTTGCCTTTCTGGTTTCTACACATTTTGTGGATGTCCCTTTTGACCGGTGGGAAGTGATACTTCTTTGTAGTGCAGATTTGCATTGCCCGCTTGCTTCCTTAGCCAAAATGGGCATATGCGTTTTCTCTTGAATATATTCAGGAGAAAACGCATACGCCCTTTTTGACCAAGTGTATCATTGTCGAAGTTGTGCCCCTCTTCCTGTGCTTTAAATGCGATTCCAACGTACCTCTTGATATCTGTTTCCTGCTATGCTGCCTCGCTTTCAAGTCCGCCTCGTTGCCTTCCCTTAACAGAATTTTGGACGATAGTTGTCCTTTATTACTCGGCCAGTTTGTGAATTGCTGTGCCCTTGAGCTCCATTTTTCAACTCGTTTTTTGTGAGCTGACCGCAAGTCCAAAATTTTGGTTCAGGATTTATGCTTGTTCCCGCTGGGGGGCTGAGACTTTGGTTAATTCTTCTTCCTTCTGGGAAGTTAGAGTGATATGTGCCCGTCCAAATGCCTAACAGCTACTCTCTCATTGGTTCTCCCTCTTCCCTTTCATCCTATGCCAAATTGGAAACCTGTGCGAAACAGGAGGTTAAATGGGCTGTCTCTCCAAGTTGGAAGATTGATAGTAAAGCAGATGGAAAGTCAAACCGGAGCACCAGGAGAGGGACTATTCGTTGAGTTTTAGAAATCTTTCGTATTCAGAGTGTGTCCGTTCTCTAGGTTTCCCGTACTTGTTATAACTGTAGTAATATTGCCTTCAACCTGGAGAGTTGGGACCCATGGAATGGGTGCCAGGCATTTGTGCTTTAAAGGGTCTGCATTTGCTCACCCAATCTCACCAATCCTCTCAGTCCCAAGTGTCCAGCCTTATGCCACATCCAGCTGTCGTTGTAGATAGGGTCATTCCAGGTTTCATCAGAAACCCTGAAGGAAATGTAAAGAATTTCCAGGTTTTTTTGTTTTGTTTTTGAAATTCCTTTTTATAGTGGGTTTGATTTGATTCTCGCTGCGATGTTTATGCCAGTCTAGACACACTTGATTCTCTTACGGAGACATATCAATACATAGGCTTTAAGATTCTTACTAGTCAGAAATATTCCTCTGCGGGAAATATTGGGTTTTGAGTCCCTTTCACTGAGGAAGGTGTAGATCTTGTCTATTCCATAGTTGGTTTTTGGAACGGTACCTGTGCTTATATCAAACTCTGGTTTTATGCATCACCCCACCTCTCCTTCCCCCTTAAGCAGGCATAAGAGTGTTTTCTAAATGAGAGAAACTGTTCTCTTTCCTAACTCAGTTCAAGTGTAGCCATGTTTACAGGATCTTCATAAGTGATTTCTTATGATAAGTTTCTTTTTCTCTGTGACTTATTTCACTTAGAATCATCGTACCTGAATCCACCCATTTTGCTGCTACTGGTCTTATGACATTGATTTCATGGCTGAGGGATATTCCATCGTATGTAAGTACCACAATTTTTTGAACCATTTTTATAGTTCCTGGGATATTTAAGTTGTACCCAAGTTGAGGTCCTTGTAAGCAGTGCAGCCCTAAATTTTGGGGTGGCTCTGTCTTATTGATTTTCAGTTTTCCCTAGGTATATTCCCTAGACTGGAAGTGCCCTTGGCTCTGTAGCTCTGTTGTTTACTTGTTTTAGGGAACACAATGCACTCCTCCAGAGAGGCAGTTGGCAATTTACATCCCGCCCATCAGCATAACAAGGCTCCCTGTTCTCCAGGGCTTGTCTTGCATTTCTGGTTTTTCCACATTTTGTGGATTTCCCTTATGACCTGTGGGAAGTGATACTTCTTCGTAGTGCAGATTTGCATTGACCGCTTGCTTGCTTGGCCAAAAAGGGCGTATGCGTTTTCTCCTGAATATATTCAGGAGAAAACGCATACGCCCTTTTTGGTCAAGTGCAACATTGTCGAAGTTGTGCCCCTCTTCCTGTGCTTTAAAGGCGATTCCAACGTACCTCTTGAAATCTGTTTCCTGCTATTCTTCCTCGCTTTCAAGTCCACCTCGTTGCCTTCCCGTAACAGATTTTTGCACGATAGTTGTCCTTTATTACTCGGCCAGTTTGTGAATTGCTGTGCCCCTGAGCTCCATTTTTCAACTCTTTTTTGGTGAGCTGACCGCACGTCCAAAATCTTGGTTCAGGACCTATACCTGTTCCTGGTGTGGGGCTGAGACTTTGGTTAATTCTTCTTCCTGCCGGGAAGTTAGAGTGATATGTGCCCGTCCAAATGCCTAACAGCTACTCTCTCATTGGTTCTCCCTCTTCCCTTTAATCCTCTGCCAATTTGGAAACGTGTGAAGACCAGGAAGTTAAAGGGGCTGTCTCTCCAAGTTGGTAGATTGATAGTAAAGCAGATGGAAAGTCAAACCGGAGCACTAGGAGAGGGACTGTTCGTTGAGTTTTAGAAATCTTTCGTATTCACAGTGGGTCCGTTCTCTCGGTTCCCCGTACATGTTATAACTGTAGTAATATTCCCTTCAACCTGGAGAGTTGGGACCCATGGAATGGGTGCCAGGCATTTGTGCTTTAAAGGGTCTGCATTTGCTCACCCAATCTCACCATTCCTCTCAGTCCCAAGTGTCTAGCCTTATGCCACATCCAGCTGTCATTGTAGATAGGGTCATTCCAGGTTTCATCAGAGACCCTGAAGGAATTGTAAAGAATTTCCCAGTTTTTTTGTTTTGTTTTTGAAATTCCTTTTTATAGTGGGTTTGAGCTGATTCTCACTGCCATGTTTATGCCAGTCTAGACACACTTGATTCCCTTACGGAGACATATCAATACATAGGTTTTAAGATTCTTACTAGTCAGATATATTCCTCTGCGGGAAATATGTGGTTTTGTGTCCCTTTCACTGAGGCAGGTGTAGGTCTTGTCTATTCCATTGTTGGTTTTTGGAACAGTACCTGTGCTTATATCAAACTCTGGTTTTATGCATCACCCCACCTTTCCTTCCCCCTTCAGCAGGTATAAGAGTTTTTTTCTAAATGTGAGACTCTGTTCTCTTTCCTAACTCAGTTCAGGTGTAGCCATGTTTACAGGATCTTCATAAGTGATATGTTATGATAGGTTTTTTTTCTGTGTGACTTATTTTACATAGAATCATCGTACCTGAATCCACCCATTTTGCTGCTACTGGTCTCATGACATTGATTTCGTGGCTGAGGGATATCCCATCGTGCGTAAGTAACACAATTTTTTGAACCATTTTTATATTTCCTGGGATATTTAAGGTGTACCCAAGTTGAGGTCCTCGTAAGCAGTGCAGCCCTAAATTTTGGGGTGGCTCTGTCTTATTGATTTTCAATTTTCCCAAGGTATATTCCCTAGACTGGAAGTGCCCTTCGCTCTGTAGCTCTGTTGTTTACTTGTTTTAGGGAACACAATGCACTCCTCCAGAGAGGCAGTTGGCAATTTACATCCCGCCCATCAGCATAACAAGGCTCCCTGTTGTCCAGGGCCAGTTTTGCCTTTCTGGTTTTTACACATTTTGTGGATGTCCCTTTTGACCGGTGGGAAGTGATACTTCTTTGTAGTGCAGATTTGCATTGCCCGCTTGCTTGCTTGGCCAAAAAGGGCATATGCGTTTTCTCCTGAATATATTCAGGAGAAAACGCATACGCGCTTTTTGGCCAAGTGCATCATTGTCGAAGTTGTGCCCCTCTTCTTATGCTTTAAAGGCGATTCCAATGTACCTCTTGAAATCTGTTTGCTGCTATTCTGCCTCGCTTTCAAGTCCGCCTCGTTGCCTTCCCTCAACAGATTTTTGGACGATAGTTGTCCTTTATTACTCGGCCAGTTTGTGAATTGCTGTGCCCCTGATCTCCATTTTTCAACTCGTTTTTTGTGAGCTGACCGCATGTCCAAAATTTTGGTTCAGGACCTATACTGGTTCCCGGTGGGTGGCTGAGACTTTGGTTAATTCTTCTTCCTGCCGGGAAATTAGAGTGATATGTGCCCGTCCAAATGCCTAACAGCTACTCTCTCATTGGTTCTCCCTCTTCCCTTTCATCCTCTGCCAAATTAGCAACCTGTGCGAACCAGGAGGTTAAAGGGGCTGTCTCTCCAATTTGGGAGGTTGATAGTAAAGCAGATGGAATTTCAAACCCGAGCACCAGCAGAGGGACTATTCGTTGAGTTTTAGAAACCTTTCGTATTCACAGTGTGTCCGTTCTCTAGGTTTCCTGTACATGTTATAGCTGTAGTAATCTTCCCTTCAACCTGGAGAGTTGGGACCCATGGAATGGGTGCCAGGCATTTGTGCTTTAAAGGGTCTGCATTTGCTCACCCTATCTCACGAATCCTCTCAGTCCCAAGTGTCCAGCCTTATGCCACATCCAGCTTTGGTTGTAGATAGGGTCATTCCAGGTTTCATCAGAGACCCTGAAGGAATTGTAAAGAATTTCCCAGTTTTTTTGTTTTGTTTTTGCAATTCCTTTTTATAGTGGGTTTGAGCTGATTCTCGCTGCCATGTTTATGCCAGTCTAGACACACTTGATTCCCTTACGGAGACATATCAATACATAGGTTTTAAGATTCTTACTAGTCAGATATATTCCTTTGCGGGAAATATGGGGTTTTGAGTCCCTTTCACTGAGGAAGGTGTAGGTCTTGTCTATTCCATAGTTGGTTTTTGGAACGGTACCTGTGCTTATATGAAACTCTGGTTTTATGCATCACCCCACCTCTCCTTCCCCCTTAAGCAGGCATAAGAGTGTTTTCTAAATGTGAGACACTGTTCTCTTTCCTAACTCAGTTCAATTGTAGCCATGTTTACAGGATCTTCATAAGTGATATCTTATGATAAGTTTCTTTTTCTCTGTGACTTATTTCACTTAGAATCATCGTACCTGAATCCACCCATTTTGCTGCTACTGGTCTTATCACATTGATTTCATGGCTGAGGGATATTCCATCGTACGTAAGTACCACAATTTTTTGAACCATTTTTATATTTCCTGGGATATTTAAGGTGTACCCAAGTTGAGGTCCTTGTAAGCAGTGCAGCCCTAAATTTTGGGGTGGCTCTGTCTTATTGATTTTCAGTTTTCCCAAGGTATATTCCCTAGACTGGAAGTGCCCTTGGCTCTGTAGCTCTGTTGTTTACTTGTTTTAGGGAACACAATGCACTCCTCCAGAGAGGCAGTTGGCAATTTACATCCCGCCCATCAGCATAACAAGGCTCCCTGTTGTCCAGGGCCTGTCTTGCCTTTCTGGTTTTTACACATTTTGTGGATGTCCCTTTTGACTGGTGGGAAGTGATACTTCTTTGTAGTGCAGATTTGCATTACCCGCTTGCTTGCTTGGCCAAAAGGGGCGTATGCGTTTTCTCCTGAATATATTCAGGAGAAAACGCATACGCCCTTTTTGGACAAGTGCATCATTGTAGAAGTTGTGCCCCTCTTCCTGTGCTTTAAAGGCGATTCCAACGTACCTCTTGAAATCTGTTTCCTGCTATTCTGCCTCACTTTCAAGTCTGCCTCGTTGCCTTCCCTCAACAGATTTTTGGACGATAGTTGTCCTTTATTACTCGGCCAGTTTGTGAATTGCTGTGCCCTTGAGTTCCATTTTTCAACTCGTTTTTTCTGAGCTGACCACATGTCCAAAATTTTGGTTCAGGACCTATGCTGGTTCCCGGTGTGGTGCTGAGTCTTTGGTTAATTCTTCTTCCTGCTGGGAAATTACAGTGATATGTGCCCGTCCAAATGCCTAACAGCTCATCTCTCATTGTTTCTCCCTCTTCCCTTTCATCCTCTGCCAAATTGGAAACCTGTGCGAACCAGGAGGTTAAAGGGGCTGTCTCTCCAAGTTGGGAGGTTGATAGTAAAGCAGATGGAAAGTCAAACTGGAGCACCAGGAGAGGGACTATTCGTTGAGTTTTAGAAACCTTTCGTATTCACAGTGTGTCCGTTCTCTAGGTTTCCCGTACATGTTATAGCTGTAGTAATATTCCCTTCAACCTGGAGAGTTGGGACCCATGGAATGGGTGCCAGGCATTTGTGCTTTAAAGGGTCTGCATTTGCTCACCCAATCTCACCAATCCTCTCAGTCCCAAGTGTCCAGCCTTATGCCACATCCAGCTGTGGTTGTAGATAGGGTCATTCCAGGTTTCATCAGAGACCCTGAAGGAATTGTAAAGAATTTCCCAGTTTTTTTGTTTTATTTTTGCAATTCCTTTTTATAGTGGGTTTGAGCTGATTCTCGCTGCCATGTTTATGCCAGTCTAGACACACTTGATTCCCTTACGGAGACATATCAATACATAGGTTTTAAGATTCTTACTAGTCAGATATATTCCTCTGCGGGAAATATGGGGTTTTGAGTCCCTTTCACTGAGGAAGGTGTAGGTCTTGTCTATTCCATAGTTGGTTTTTGGAACGGTACCTGTGCTTATATCAAACTCTGGTTTTATGCATCACCCCACCTCTCCTTCCCCCTTAAGCAGGCATAAGAGTGTTTTCTAAATGTGAGACACTGTTCTCTTTCCTAACTCAGTTCAAGTGTAGCCATGTTTACAGGATCTTCATAAGTGATATCTTATGATAAGTTTCTTTTTCGGTGTGACATATTTCACTTAGAATCATCGTACCTGAATCCACCCATTTTGCTGCTACTGGTCTTATGACATTGATTTCATGGCTGAGGGATATTCCATTGTACGTAATTACCACAATTTTTTGAACCATTTTTATATTTCCTGGGATATTTAAGGTGTACCCAAGTTGAGGTCCTCGTAAGCACTGCATCCCTAAATTTTGGGGTGGCTCTGTCTTATTGATTTTCAGTTTTCCCAAGGTATATTCCCTAGACTGGAAGTGCCCTTGGCTCTGTAGCTCTGTTGTTTACTTGTTTTAGGGAACACAATGCACTCCTCCATAGAGGCAGTTGGCAATTTACATCCCGCCCATCAGCATAACAAGGCTCCCTGTTGTCCAGGGCCTGTCTTTCCTTTCAGGTTTTTACACATTTGTGGATGTCCCTTTTGACCGGTGGGAAGTGATACTTCTTTGTAGTGCAGATTTGCATTGCCTGCTTGCTTGCTTGGCCAAAAAGGGCGTATGCGTTTTCTCCTGAATATATTCAGGAGAAAACGCATATGCCCTTTTTGACCAAGTGTATCATTGTCGAAGTTGTGCCCCTCTTCCTGTGCTTTAAAGGCGATTCCAACGTACCTCTTGATATCTGTTTCCTGCTATGCTGCCTCGCTTTCAAGTCCGCCTCGTTGCCTTCCCTTAACAGAATTTTGGACGATAGTTGTCCTTTATTACTCGGCCAGTTTGTGAATTGCTGTGCCCTTGAGCTCCATTTTTCAACTCGTTTTTTGTGAGCTGACCGCAAGTCCAAAATTTTGGTTCAGGATTTATGCTTGTTCCCGGTGGGGGGCTGAGACTTTGGTTAATTCTTCTTCCTTCTGGGAAGTTAGAGTGATATGTGCCCGTCCAAATGCCTAACAGCTACTCTCTCATTGGTTCTCCCTCTTCCCTTTCATCCTCTGCCAAATTGGAAACCTGTGCGAAACAGGAGGTTAAAGGGGCTGTCTCTCCAAGTTGGAAGATTGATAGTAAAGCAGATGGAAAGTCAAACCGGAGCACCAGGAGAGGGACTATTCGTTGAGTTTTAGAAATCTTTCGTATTCAGAGTGTGTCCGTTCTCTAGGTTTCCCGTACATGTTATAACTGTAGTAATATTGCCTTCAACCTGGAGAGTTGGGACCCATGGAATGGGTGCCAGGCATTTGTGCTTTAAAGGGTCTGCATTTGCTCACCCAATCTCACCAATCCTCTCAGTCCCAAGTGTCCAGCCTTATGCCACATCCAGCTGTCGTTGTAGATAGGGTCATTCCAGGTTTCATCAGAAACCCTGAAGGAAATGTAAAGAATTTCCAGGTTTTTTTGTTTTGTTTTTGAAATTCCTTTTTATAGTGGGTTTGATTTGATTCTCGCTGCCATGTTTATGCCAGTCTAGACACACTTGATTCCCTTACGGAGACATATCAATACATAGGCTTTAAGATTCTTACTAGTCAGAAATATTCCTCTGCGGGAAATATGGGGTTTTGAGTCCCTTTCACTGAGGAAGGTGTAGATCTTGTCTATTCCATAGTTGGTTTTTGGAACGGTACCTGTGCTTATATCAAACTCTGGTTTTATGCATCACCCCACCTCTCCTTCCCCCTTAAGCAGGCATAAGAGTGTTTTCTAAATGAGAGAAACTGTTCTCTTTCCTAACTCAGTTCAAGTGTAGCCATGTTTACAGGATCTTCATAAGTGATTTCTTATGATAAGTTTCTTTTTCTCTGTGACTTATTTCACTTAGAATCATCGTACCTGAATCCACCCATTTTGCTGCTACTGGTCTTATGACATTGATTTCATGGCTGAGGGATATTCCATCGTATGTAAGTACCACAATTTTTTGAACCATTTTTATAGTTCCTGGGATATTTAAGTTGTACCCAAGTTTAGGTCCTTGTAAGCAGTGCAGCCCTAAATTTTGGAGTGGCTCTGTCTTATTGATTTTCAGTTTTCCCTAGGTATATTCCCTAGACTGGAAGTGCCCTTGGCTCTGTAGCTCTGTTGTTTACTTGTTTTAGGGAACACAATGCACTCCTCCAGAGAGGCAGTTGGCAATTTACATCCCGCCCATCAGCATAACAAGGCTCCCTGTTCTCCAGGGCTTGTCTTGCATTTCTGGTTTTTCCACATTTTGTGGATTTCCCTTATGACCTGTGGGAAGTGATACTTCTTCGTAGTGCAGATTTGCATTGACCGCTTGCTTGCTTGGCCAAAAAGGGCGTATGCGTTTTCTCCTGAATATATTCAGGAGAAAACGCATACGCCCTTTTTGGCCAAGTGCAACATTGTCGAAGTTGTGCCCCTCTTCCTGTGCTTTAAAGGCGATTCCAACGTACCTCTTGAAATCTGTTTCCTGCTATTCTTCCTCGCTTTCAAGTCCACCTCGTTGCCTTCCCGTAACAGATTTTTGCACGATAGTTGTCCTTTATTACTCGGCCAGTTTGTGAATTGCTGTGCCCCTGAGCTCCATTTTTCAACTATTTTTTGGTGAGCTGACCGCACGTCCAAAATCTTGGTTCAGGACCTATACCTGTTCCTGGTGTGGGGCTGAGACTTTGGTTAATTCTTCTTCCTGCCGGGAAGTTAGAGTGATATGTGCCCGTCCAAATGCCTAACAGCTACTCTCTCATTGGTTCTCCCTCTTCCCTTTCATCCTCTGCCAATTTGGAAACGTGTGAAGACCAGGAAGTTAAAGGGGCTGTCTCTCCAAGTTGGTAGATTGATAGTAAAGCAGATGGAAAGTCAAACCGGAGCACTAGGAGAGGGACTGTTCGTTGAGTTTTAGAAATCTTTCGTATTCACAGTGGGTCCGTTATCTCGGTTCCCCGTACATGTTATAACTGTAGTAATATTCCCTTCAACCTGGAGAGTTGGGACCCATGGAATGGGTGCCAGGCATTTGTGCTTTAAAGGGTCTGCATTTGCTCACCCAATCTCACCATTCCTCTCAGTCCCAAGTGTCTAGCCTTATGCCACATCCAGCTGTCATTGTAGATAGGGTCATTCCAGGTTTCATGAGAGACCCTGAAGGAATTGTAAAGAATTTCCCAGTTTTTTTGTTTTGTTTTTGAAATTCCTTTTTATAGTGGGTTTGAGCTGATTCTCACTGCCATGTTTATGCCAGTCTAGACACACTTGATTCCCTTACGGAGACATATCAATACATAGGTTTTAAGATTCTTACTAGTCAGATATATTCCTCTGCGGGAAATATGTGGTTTTGTGTCCCTTTCACTGAGGCAGGTGTAGGTCTTGTCTATTCCATTGTTGGTTTTTGGAACAGTACCTCTGCTTATATCAAACTCTGGTTTTATGCATCACCCCACCTTTCCTTCCCCCTTCAGCAGGTATAAGAGTTTTTTTCTAAATGTGAGACTCTGTTCTCTTTCCTAACTCAGTTCAAGTGTAGCCATGTTTACAGGATCTTCATAAGTGATATGTTATGATAGGTTTTTTTTCTGTGTGACTTATTTCACATAGAATCATCGTACCTGAATCCACCCATTTTGCTGCTACTGGTCTCATGACATTGATTTCGTGGCTGAGGGATATCCCATCGTGCGTAAGTAACACAATTTTTTGAACCATTTTTATATTTCCTGGGATATTTAAGGTGTACCCAAGTTGAGGTCCTCGTAAGCACTGCAGCCCTAAATTTTGGGGTGGCTCTGTCTTATTGATTTTCAGTTTTCCCAAGGTATATTCCCTAGACTGGAAGTGCCCTTCGCTCTGTAGCTCTGTTGTTTACTTGTTTTAGGGAACGCAATGCACTCCTCCAGAGAGGCAGTTGGCAATTTACATCCCGCCCATCAGCATAACAAGGCTCCCTGTTGTCCAGGGCCTGTTTTGCCTTTCTGGTTTTTACACATTTTGTGGATGTCCCTTTTGACCGGTGGGAAGTGATACTTCTTTGTAGTGCAGATTTGCATTGCCCGCTTGCTTGCTTGGCCAAAAAGGGCGTATGCGTTTTCTCCTGAATATATTCAGGAGAAAACGCATACGCCCTTTTTGGACAAGTGCATCATTGTAGAAGTTGTGCCCCTCTTCCTGTGCTTTAAAGGCGATTCCAACGTACCTCTTGAAATCTGTTTCCTGCTATTCTGCCTCACTTTCAAGTCTGCCTCGTTGCCTTCCCTCAACAGATTTTTGGACGATAGTTGTCCTTTATTACTCGGCCAGTTTGTGAATTGCTGTGCCCTTGAGTTCCATTTTTCAACTCGTTTTTTCTGAGCTGACCACATGTCCAAAATTTTGGTTCAGGACCTATGCTGGTTCCCGGTGTGGTGCTGAGTCTTTGGTTAATTCTTCTTCCTGCTGGGAAATTACAGTGATATGTGCCCGTCGAAATGCCTAACAGCTCATCTCTCATTGTTTCTCCCTCTTCCCTTTCATCCTCTGCCAAATTGGAAACCTGTGCGAACCAGGAGGTTAAAGGGGCTGTCTCTCCAAGTTGGGAGGTTGATAGTAAAGCAGATGGAAAGTCAAACTGGAGCACCAGGAGAGGGACTATTCGTTGAGTTTTAGAAACCTTTCGTATTCACAGTGTGTCCGTTCTCTAGGTTTCCCGTACATGTTATAGCTGTAGTAATATTCCCTTCAACCTGGAGAGTTGGGACCCATGGAATGGGTGCCAGGCATTTGTGCTTTAAAGGGTCTGCATTTGCTCACCCAATCTCACCAACCCTCTCAGTCCCAAGTGTCTAGCCTTATGCCACATCCAGCTGTGGTTGTAGATAGGGTCATTCCAGGTTTCATCAGAGACCCTGAAGGAATTGTAAAGAATTTCCCAGTTTTTTTGTTTTATTTTTGCAATTCCTTTTTATAGTGGGTTTGAGCTGATTCTCGCTGCCATGTTTATGCCAGTCTAGACACACTTGATTCCCTTACGGAGACATATCAATACATAGGTTTAAAGATTCTTACTAGTCAGATATATTCCTCTGCAGGAAATATGGGGTTTTGAGTCCCTTTCACTGAGGAAGGTGTAGGTCTTGTCTATTCCATAGTTGGTTTTTGGAACGGTACCTGTGCTTATATCAAACTCTGGTTTTATGCATCACCCCACCTCTCCTTCCCCCTTAAGCAGGCATAAGAGTGTTTTCTAAATGTGAGACACTGTTCTCTTTCCTAACTCAGTTCAAGTGTAGCCATGTTTACAGGATCTTCATAAGTGATATCTTATGATAAGTTTCTTTTTCGGTGTGACATATTTCACTTAGAATCATCGTACCTGAATCCACCCATTTTGCTGCTACTGGTCTTATGACATTGATTTCATGGCTGAGGGATATTCCATTGTACGTAATTACCACAATTTTTTGAACCATTTTTATATTTCCTGGGATATTTAAGGTGTACCCAAGTTGAGGTCCTCGTAAGCACTGCATCCCTAAATTTTGGGGTGGCTCTGTCTTATTGATTTTCAGTTTTCCCAAGGTATATTCCCTAGACTAGAAGTGCCCTTGGCTCTGTAGCTCTGTTGTTTACTTGTTTTAGGGAACACAATGCACTCCTCCATAGAGGCAGTTGGCAATTTACATCCCGCCCATCAGCATAACAAGGCTCCCTGTTGTCCAGGGCCTGTCTTTCCTTTCAGGTTTTTACACATTTGTGGATGTCCCTTTTGACCGGTGGGAAGTGATACTTCTTTGTAGTGCAGATTTGCATTGCCTGCTTGCTTGCTTGGCCAAAAAGGGCGTATGCGTTTTCTCCTGAATATATTCAGGAGAAAACGCATACGCCCTTTTTGACCAAGTGTATCATTGTCGAAGTTGTGCCCCTCTTCCTGTGCTTTAAAGGCGATTCCAACGTACCTCTTGATATCTGTTTCCTGCTATGCTGCCTCGCTTTCAAGTCCGCCTCGTTGCCTTCCCTTAACAGAATTTTGGACGATAGTTGTCCTTTATTACTCGGCCAGTTTGTGAATTGCTGTGCCCTTGAGCTCCATTTTTCAACTCGTTTTTTGTGAGCTGACCGCAAGTCCAAAATTTTGGTTCAGGATTTATGCTTGTTCCCGGTGGGGGGCTGAGACTTTGGTTAATTCTTCTTCCTTCTGGGAAGTTAGAGTGATATGTGCCCGTCCAAATGCCTAACAGCTACTCTCTCATTGGTTCTCCCTCTTCCCTTTCATCCGCTGCCAAATTGGAAACCTGTGCGAAACAGGAGGTTAAAGGGGCTGTCTCTCCAAGTTGGAAGATTGATAGTAAAGCAGATGGAAAGTCAAACCGGAGCACCAGGAGAGGGACTATTCGTTGAGTTTTAGAAATCTTTCGTATTCAGAGTGTGTCCGTTCTCTAGGTTTCCCGTACATGTTATAACTGTAGTAATATTGCCTTCAACCTGGAGAGTTGGGACCCATGGAATGGGTGCCAGGCATTTGTGCTTTAAAGGGTCTGCATTTGCTCACCCAATCTCACCAATCCTCTCAGTCCCAAGTGTCCAGCCTTATGCCACATCCAGCTGTCGTTGTAGATAGGGTCATTCCAGGTTTCATCAGAAACCCTGAAGGAAATGTAAAGAATTTCCAGGTTTTTTTGTTTTGTTTTTGAAATTCCTTTTTATAGTGGGTTTGATTTGATTCTCGCTGCCATGTTTATGCCAGTCTAGACACACTTGATTCCCTTACGGAGACATATCAATACATAGGCTTTAAGATTCTTACTAGTCAGAAATATTCCTCTGCGGGAAATATGGGGTTTTGAGTCCCTTTCACTGAGGAAGGTGTAGATCTTGTCTATTCCATAGTTGGTTTTTGGAACGGTACCTGTGCTTATATCAAACTCTGGTTTTATGCATCACCCCACCTCTCCTTCCCCCTTAAGCAGGCATAAGAGTGTTTTCTCAATGAGAGAAACTGTTCTCTTTCCTAACTCAGTTCAAGTGTAGCCATGTTTACAGGATCTTCATAAGTGATTTCTTATGATAAGTTTCTTTTTCTCTGTGACTTATTTCACTTAGAATCATCGTACCTGAATCCACCCATTTTGCTGCTACTGGTCTTATGACATTGATTTCATGGCTGAGGGATATTCCATCGTATGTAAGTACCACAATTTTTTGAACCATTTTTATAGTTCCTGGGATATTTAAGTTGTACCCAAGTTGAGGTCCTTGTAAGCAGTGCAGCCCTAAATTTTGGGGTGGCTCTGTCTTATTGATTTTCAGTTTTCCCAAGGTATATTCCCTAGACTGGAAGTGCCCTTGGCTCTGTAGCTCTGTTGTTTACTTGTTTTAGGGAACACAATGCACTCCTCCAGAGAGGCAGTTGGCAATTTACATCCCGCCCATCAGCATAACAAGGCTCCCTGTTCTCCAGGGCTTGTCTTGCATTTCTGGTTTTTCCACATTTTGTGGATTTCCCTTATGACCTGTGGGAAGTGATACTTCTTCGTAGTGCAGATTTGCATTGATCGCTTGCTTGCTTGGCCAAAAAGGGCGTATGCGTTTTCTCCTGAATATATTCAGGAGAAAACGCATACGCCCTTTTTGGCCAAGTGCAACATTGTCGAAGTTGTGCCCCTCTTCCTGTGCTTTAAAGGCGATTCCAACGTACCTCTTGAAATCTGTTTCCTGCTATTCTTCCTCGCTTTCAAGTCCACCTCGTTGCCTTCCCTTAACAGATTTTTGCACGATAGTTGTCCTTTATTACTCGGCCAGTTTGTGAATTGCTGTGCCCCTGAGCTCCATTTTTCAACTCTTTTTTGGTGAGCTGACCGCACGTCCAAAATCTTGGTTCAGGACCTATACCTGTTCCTGGTGTGGGGCTGAGACTTTGGTTAATTCTTCTTCCTGCCGGGAAGTTAGAGTGATATGTGCCCGTCCAAATGCCTAACAGCTACCCTCTCATTGGTTCTCCCTCTTCCCTTTCATCCTCTGCCAATTTGGAAACGTGTGAAGACCAGGAAGTTAAAGGGGCTGTCTCTCCAAGTTGGTAGATTGATAGTAAAGCAGATGGAAAGTCAAACCGGAGCACTAGGAGAGGGACTGTTCGTTGAGTTTTAGAAATCTTTCGTATTCACAGTGGGTCCGTTCTCTCGGTTCCCCGTACATGTTATAACTGTAGTAATATTCCCTTCAACCTGGAGAGTTGGGACCCATGGAATGGGTGCCAGGCATTTGTGCTTTAAAGGGTCTGCATTTGCTCACCCAATCTCACCAATCCTCTCAGTCCCAAGTGTTCCTCCTTATGCCACATCCAGCTGTCATTGTAGATAGGGTCATTCCAGGTTTCATCAGAGACCCTGAAGGAATTGTAAAGAATTTCCCAGTTTTTTTGTTTTGTTTTTGAAATTCCTTTTTATAGTGGGTTTGAGCTGATTCTCGCTGCCATGTTTATGCCAGTCTAGACACACTTGATTCCCTTACGGAGACATATCAATACATAGGTTTTAAGATTCTTTCTAGTCAGATATATTCCTCTGCGGGAAATATGGGGTTTTGAGTCCCTTTCACTGAGGAAGGTGTAGGTCTTCTCTATTCCATAGTTGGTTTTTGGAACGGTACCTGTGCTTATATCAAACTCTGGTTTTATGCATCACCCCACCTCTCCTTCCCCCTTAAGCAGGCATAAGAGTGTTTTCTAAATGTGAGACACTGTTCTCTTTCCTAACTCTGTTCAAGTGTAGCCATGTTTACAGGATCTTCATAAGTGATATCTTATGATAAGTTTCTTTTTCTGTGTAACTTATTTCACTTAGAATCATCGTACCTGAATCCACCCATTTTGCTGCTACTGGTCTTATGACATTGATTTCATGGCTGAGGGATAATCCATCGTACGTAAGTACCACAATTTTTTGAACCATTTTTATATTTCCTGGGATATTTAAGCTGTACCCAAGTTGAGGTCCTTGTAAGCAGTGCAGCCCTAAATTTTGGGGTGGCTCTGTCTTATTGATTTTCAGAATTCCCAAGGTATATTCCCTAGTCTGGAAGTGCCCTTTGCTCTTTAGCTCTGTTCTTTACTTGTTTTAGGGAACACAATATACTCCTCCAGAGAGGCAGTTGTCAATTTACATCCCGCCCCTCAGCATAACAAGGCTCCCTGTTCTCCAGGGCCTGTCTTGCCTTTCTGGTTTTTACACATTTTGTGGATGTCCCTTTTGACTGGTGGGAAGTGATACGTCTTTGTAGTGCAGATTTGCATTGCCTGCTTGCTTGCTTGGCCAAAAAGGGCCTATGCGTTTTCTACTAAATATATTCAGGAGAAAACGCATACGCCCTTTTTGGCCAAGTGCATCATTGTCGTAGTTGTGCCCTCTTCCTGTGCTTTAAAGGCGATTCCAACGTACCTCTTGAAATCTGTTTCCTGCTATTCTGCCTCGCTTTCAAGTCCGCCTCGTTGCCTTCCCTCAACAGAATTTTGGACGATAGTTGTCCTTTATTACTCAGCCAGTTTGTGAATTGCTGTGCCCCTGAGCTCCATTTTTCAACTCGTTTTTTGTGAGCTGACCGCAAGTCCAAAATTTTGGTTCAGGACCTATGCTGGTTCCCGGTGGGGGGCTGAGACTATGGTTAATTCTTCTTCCTGCCGGGAAGTTAGAGTGCTATGTGCCCGTCCAAATGCCTAACAGCTACTCTCTCATTGGTTCTCCCTCTTCCCTTTCATCCTCTGCCAAATTGGAAACCTGTGCGAACCAGGAGGTTAAAGGGGTTGTCTCTCCAAGTTGGGAGATTGATAGTAAAGCAGATGGAAAGTCAAACAGGAGCAGCAGGAGTGGGACTATTCGTTGAGTGTTAGAAACCTTTCGTATTCACAGTGTGTCCGTTCTGTAGGTTTCCCATACATGTTATAACTGTAGTAATATTCCCTTCAACCTGGAGAGTTGGGACCCATGGGATGGGTGCCAGGCATTTGTGCTTTAAAAGGTCTGCATTTGCTCACCCAATCTCACCAATCGTCTCAGTACCAAGTGTCCCTCCTTATTCCAGATCCAGCTGTCATTGTAGATAGGGTCATTCCAGGTTTCATCAGAGACCCTGAAGGAATTGTAAAGAATTTCCCAGTTTTTTTGTTTTGTTTTTGCAATTCCTTTTTATAGTGGGTTTGAGCTGATTCTCGCTGCCATGTTTATGCCAGTCTAGACACCCTTGATTCCCTTACGGAGACATATCAATACATAGGTTTTAAGATTCTTACTAGTCAGATATATTCCTCTGCGGGAAATATGGGGTTTTGAGTCCCTTTCACTGAGGAAGGTGTAGGTCTTGTCTATTCCATAGTTGGTTTTTGGAACGGTACCTGTGCTTATATCAAACCCTGGTTTTATGCATCACCCCACCTCTCCTTCCCCCTTAAGCAGGCATAAGAGTGTTTTCTAAATGTGAGACACTGTTCTCTTTCCTAACTCAGTTCAAGTGTAGCCATGTTTACAGGATCTTCATAAGTGATATCTTATGATAAGTTTCTTTTTCTGTGTGACTTATTTCACTTAGAATCATCGTACCTGAATCCACCCATTTTGCTGCTACTGGTCTTATGACATTGATTTCATGGCTGACGGATATTCCATCGTACGTAAGTACAACAATTTTTTGAACCATTTTCATATTTCCTGGGATATTTAAGGTGTACCCAAGTTGAGGTCCTTGTAAGCAGTGCAGCCCTAAATTTTGTGGTGGCTCTGTCTTATTGATTTTCAGTTTTCCCAAGGTATATTCCCTAGACTGGAAGTGGCCTTGGCTCTGTAGCTCTGTTGTTTACTTGTTTTAGGGAACACAATGCACTCCTCCAGAGAGGCAGTTGGCAATTTACATCCCGCCCATCAGCATAACAAGGCTCCCTGTTCTCCAGGGCCTGTCTTGCCTTTCTGGCTTTTACACATTTTGTGGATGTCCCTTTGACCGGTGGGAAGTGATACTTCTTTGTAGTGCAGATTTGCATTGCCCGCTTGCTTGCTTGGCCAAAAAGGGCATATGCGTTTTCTCCTGAATATATTCACGAGAAAACGCATACGCCCCATTTGGCCAAGTGCATCATTGTCGAAGTTGTGCCCCTCTTCCTGTGCTTTAAAGGTGATTCCAACGTACCTCTTGAAATCTGTTTCCTGCTATTCTGCCTCGCTTTCAAGTCCGCCTCGCTGCCTTCCCTCAACAGATTTTTGGACGATAGTTGTCCTTTATTACTTGGCCAGTTTGTGAATTGCTGTGCCCCTGAGCTCCATTTTTCAACTCGTTTTTGGTGAGCTGACCGCAAGTCCAAAATTTTGGTTCAGGACCTCAGCTGGTCCCTGGTTGGGGGCTGAGACTTTGGTTAATTCTTCTTCCTGCCGGGAAGTTAGAGTGATATGTGCCCGTCCAAATGCCTAACAGCTACTCTTTATTGGTTCTCCCTCTTCCCTTTCATCCTCTGTCAAATTGGCAACATGTGCGAACTAGGAGCTTAAAGGGGCTGTCCCTCCATGTTGGGAGATTGATAGTAAAGCAGATGGAAAGTCAAACCGGAGCACCAGGGGAGGGACTATTCGTTGAGTTTTAGAAACCTTTCGTATTCACAGTGTGTCCGTTCTCTAGGTTTCCCGTACATGTTATAACTGTAGTAATATTCCCTACAACCTGGAGATTTGGGACCCATGGAATGGGTGCCATGCATTATTGCTTTAAAGGGTCTGCATTTGCTCACCTAATCTCACCAATCCTCTCAGTCCCAAGTGTCCAGCCTTATGTCACATCCAGCTGTCGTTGTAGATAGGGTCATTCCAGGTTTCATCAGAGACCCTGAAGGAATTGTGAAGAATTTCCCAGTTTTTTTGTTTTCTTTTTGAAATTCCTTTTTATAGTGGGTTTGAGCTGATTCTCGCTGCCATGTTTATGCCAGTCTAGACACACTTGTTTCCCTTACGGAGACATATCAATACATAGGTTTTAAGATTCTTACTAGTCAGATATATTCCTCTGCGGGAAATATGGGGTTTTGAGTCCCTTTCACTGAGGAAGGTGTAGGTCTTGTCTATTCCATAGTTGGTTTTTGGAATGGTACCTGTGCTTATATCAAACCCTGGTTTTATGCATCACCCCACCTCTCCTTCCCCCTTAAGCAGGCATAAGAGTGTTTTCTAAATGTGAGACACTGTTCTCTTTCCTAACTCAGTTCAAGTGTACCCATGTTTACAGGATCTTCATAAGTGATATCTTATGATAAGTTCCTTTTTCTGTGTGACTTATTTCACTTAGAATCATCGTACCTGAATCCACCCATTTTGCTGCTACTGGTCTTATGACATTGATTTCATGGCTGAAGAATATTCCATTGTACGTAAGTACAACAATTTTTTGAACCATTTTTATATTTCCTGGGATATTTAAGGTGTACCCAAGTTGAGGTCCTTGTAAGCAGTGCAGCCCTAAATTTTGGGGTGGCTCTGTCTTATTGATTTTCAGTTTTCCCAAGGTATATTCCCTAGACTGGAAGTGCCCTTCGCTCTGTATCTCTGTTGTTTACTTGTTTTAGGGAACACAATGCACTCCTCCAGAGAGGCAGTTGGCAATTTACATCCCGCCCATCAGCATAACAAGGCTCCCTGTTGTCCAGGGCCTGTCTTGCCTTTCTGGTTTTTACACATTTTGTGGATGTCCCTTTTGACCGGTGGGAAGTGATACTTCTTTGTAGTGCAGATTTGCATTGCCCGCTTGCTTGCTTGGCCAAAAAGGGCGTATGCGTTTTCTCCTGAATATATTCAGGAGAAAACGCATACGCCCTTTTTGGTCAAGTGCATCATTGTCGAAGTTGTGCCCCTCTTCCTGTGCTTTAAAGACGATTCCAACGTACCTCTTGAAATCCGTTTCCTGCTATTCTGCCTCGCTTTCAAGTCCGCTTCGTTGCCTTCCCTCAACAGATTTTTGGACGATAGTTGTCCTTTATTACTCGGCCATTTTGTGAATTGCAGTGCCCCTGAGCTCCATTTTTCAACTCGTTTTTTGTGAGCTGACCGCAAGTCCAAAATCTTGGTTCAGGACCTATGCTGGTTCCCGTTGGGGGGCTGTGACTTTGTTAATTCTTCTTCCTGCTGGGAAATTTGAGTGATATGTGCCCGTCCAAATGCCTAACAGGTACTCTCTCATTGGTTGTCCCTCTTCCCTTTCATCCTCTGCCAAATTGGCAACCTGTGCGAACCAGGAGGTTAAAGCGGCTGTCTCTCCAAGTTGGGAGATTGATAGTAAAGCAGATGGAAAGTCAAACCGGAGCACCAGGAGAGGGACTATTCGTTGAGTTTTAGAAACATTTCGTATTCACAGTGTGTCCGTTCGCTAGGTTTCCCGTACATGTTATAGCTGTAGTAATATTCCCTTCAACCTGGAGAGTTGGGACCCATGGAATGGGTGCCAGGCATTTGTGCTTTAAAGGGTCTGCATTTGCTCACCCAATCTCACCAATCGTCTCAGTCCCAAGTATCCCTCCTTATGCCACATCCAGCTGTCATTGTAGATAGGGTCATTCCAGGTTTCATCAGAGACCCTGAAGGAATTGTAAAGAATTTCCCAGTTTTTTTGTTTTGTTTTTGAAATTCCTTTTTAGAGAGGGTTCGAGCTGATTCTCGCTGCCATGTTTATGCCAGTCTAGCCACAATTGATTCCCTTAGGGAGACATATCAATACATAGGTTTTAAGATTCTTACTAGTCAGATATATTCCTCTGTGGGAAATATGGGGTTTTGAGTCCCTTTCACTGAGGAAGGTGTAGGTCTTGTCTATTCCATAGTTGGTTTTTGGAACGGTACCTGTGCTTCTATCAAACTCTGGTTTTATGCATCACCCCACCTCTCCTTCCCCCTTAAGCAGGCATAAGAGTGTTTTCTAAATGTGAGACACTGTTCTCTTTCCTAACTCAGTTCAAGTGTAGCCATGTTTACAGGATCTTCATAAGTGATATCTTATGATAAGTTTCTTTTTCTGTGTGACTTATTTCACTTAGAATCATCGTACCTGAATCCACCCATTTTGCTGCTACTGGTCTTATGACATTGATTTCATGGCTGAGGGATATTCCATCGTACATAAGTACCACAATTTTTTGAACCATTTTTATATTTCCTGGGATATTTAAGGTGTACCCAAGTTGAGGTCCTTGTAAGCAGTGCAGCCCTAAATTTTGGGGTGCCTCTGTCTTATTGATTTTCAGTTTTCCCAAGGTATATTCCCTAGACTGGAAGTGCCCTTGGCTCTGTAGCTCTGTTGTTTACTTGTTTTAGGGAACACAAAGCACTCCTCCTGAGAGGCAGTTGGCAATTTACGTCCCGCCCATCAGCATAACAAGGCTCCCTGTTCTCCAGGGCCTGTCTTGCCTTTCTGGTTTTTACACATTTTGCGGATGTCCCTTTTGACCGGTGGGAAGTGATACTTCTTTGTAGTGCAGATTTGCATTGCCCGCTTGCTTGCTTGGCCAAAAAGGAAGTATGCGTTTTCTCCTGAATATATTCAGGAGAAAACGCATACGCCCTTTTTGGCCAAGTGCATCATTGTCGAAGTTGTGCCCCTCTTCCTGTGCTTTAAAGGCGATTACAACGTACCTCTTGAAATCTGTTTCCTGCTATTCTGTCTCGCTTTCAAGTCCGCCTCGTTGCCTTCCCTCAACAGATTTTTGGACGATAGTTGTCCTTTATTACTCTCCCAGTTTGTGAATTGCTGTGCCCCTGAGATCCATTTTTCAACTCGTTTTTTGTGAGCTGACCGCATATCCAAAATTTTGGTTCAGGATTTATGCTGGTTCCCGGTGGGTGGCTGAGACTTTGGTTAATTCTTCTTCCTGCCGGGAAATTAGAGTGATATGTGCCGGTCCAAATGCCTAACAGATACTCTCTCATTGGTTCTCCCTCTTCCCTTTCATCCTCTGCCAAATTGGCAACCTGTGCGAACCAGGAGGTTAAAGGGGCTGTCTCTCCAATTTGGGAGGATGATAGTAAAGCAGATGGAAAGTCAAACCGGAGCACCAGGAGAGGGACTATTCGTTGAGTTTTAGAAACCTTTCGTATTCACAGTGTGTCCGTTCTCTAGGTTTCCTGTACATGTTATAGCTGTAGAAATATTCCCTTCAACCTGGAGAGTTGGGACCCATGGAATGGGTGCCAGGCATTTGTGCTTTAAAGGGTCTGCATTTGCTCACCCAATCTCACCAATCCTCTCAGTCCCAAGTGTCCAGCCTTATGCCACATCCAGCTGTCATTGTAGATAGTGTCATTCCAGGTTTCATCAGAGACCCTGAAAGAATTTTAAAGAATTTCTCAGTTTTTTTGTTTTGTTTTTGCAATTCCTTTTTATAGTGGGTTTGAGCTTATTCTCGCTGCCATGTTTATGCCAGTCTAGACACACTTGATTCCCTTACGGAGACATATCAATACATAGGTTTTAAGATTCTTACTAGTCAGATATATTCCTCTGCGGGAAATATGGGGTTTTGAGTCCCTTTCACTGAGGAAGGTGTAGGTCTTGTCTATTCCATAGTTGGTTTTTGGAACGGTACCTGTGCTTCTATCAAACTCTGGTTTTATGCATCACCCCACCTCTCCTTCCCCCTTAAGCAGGCATAAGAGTGTTTTCTAAATGTGAGACACTGTTCTCTTTCCTAACTCAGTTCAAGTGTAGCCATGTTTACAGGATCTTCATAAGTGATATCTTATGATAAGTTTCTTTTTCTGTGTGACTTATTTCACTTAGAATCATCGTACCTGAATCCACCCATTTTGCTGCTACTGGTCTTATGACATTGATTTAATGGCTGAGGGATATTCCATCGTATATAAGTACCACAATTTTTTGAACCATTTTTATATTTCCTGGGATATTTAAGATGTACCCAAGTTGAGGTCCCTGTAAGCAGTGCAGCCCTAAATTTTGGGGTGGCTCTGTCTTATTGATTTTCAGTTTTCCCAAGGAATATTCCCTAGACTGGAAGTGCCCTTGGCTCTGTAGCTCTGTTGTTTACTTGTTTTAGGGAACACAATGCACTCCTCCAGAGAGGCAGTTGGCAATTTACATCCCGCCCATCAGCATAACAAGGCTCCCTGTTCTCCAGGGCCTGTCTTGCCTTTCTGGTTTTTACATATTTTGTGGATGTCCCTTTTGACCGGTGGGAAGTGATACTTCTTTGTAGTGCAGATTTGCATTGCCCGCTTGCTTGCTTGGCCAAAAAGGGCGTATGCGTTTTCTCCTGAATATATTCAGGAGAAAACGCACACGCCCTTTTTGGCCAAGTGCATCATTGTCGAAGTTGTGCCCCTCTTCTGTGCTTTAAAGGCGATTCCAACGTACTTCTTGAAATCTGTTTCCTGCTATTCTGCGTCGCTTTCAAGTCCGCCTCGTTGCCTTCCCTTAACAGATTTTTGGACGATAGTTGTCCTTTATTACCCGGACATTTTGTGAATTGCTGTGCCCCTGAGCTCCATTTTTCAACTCGTTTTTTGTGAGCTGACCGCAAGTCCAATATTTTGGTTCAGGACCTATGCTGGTTCCCGGTGGGCGGCTGAGTATTTGGTTAATTCTTCTTCCTGCTGGCAAATTTGAGTTATATGTGCCCGTCCAAATGCCTAACAGCTACTCTCTCATTGGTTCTCCCTCTTCCCTTTTAAACTCTGCCAAATTGGAAACCTGTGCGAACCAGGAGGTTAAAGGGGCTGTCTCTCCAAGTTGGGAGATTGATAGTAAAGCAGATGGAAAGTCAAACCGGAGCACCAGGAGAGGGACTATTCGTTGAGTTTTAGAAACCTTTCGTATTCACAGTGGATCCGTTCTCTAGGTTTCCCGTACATGTTATAGCTGTAGTAATATTCCCTTCAATCTGGAGAGTTGGGACCCATGGAATGGGTGCCAGGCATTTGTGCTTTAAAGGGTCTGCATTTGCTCACCCAATCTCACCAATCCTCTCAGTCCCAAGTGTCCAGCCTTATGCCACATCCAGCTGTCGTTGTAGATAGGGTCATTCCAGGTTTCATCAGAGACCCTGAAGGAATTGTAAAGCATTTCCCAGTTTTTTGTATTGTTTTTGAAATTCCTTTTTATAGTGGGTTTGAGGTGATTCTCGCCGCCATGTATATGCCAGTCTAGACACACTTGATTCCCTTATGGAGACATATCAATACATAGGTTTTAAGATTCTTACTAGTCAGATATATTCCTCTGCGGGAAATATGCGGTTTTGAGTCCCTTTTACTGAGGAAGGTGTAGGTCTTGTCTATTCCATAGTTGGTTTTTGGAACGGTACCTGTGCTTATATCAAACTCTGGTTTTATGCATCACCCCACCTCTCCTTCCCCCTTAAGCAGGCATAAGAGGGTTTTCTAAATGTGAGACTCTGTTCTCTTTCCTAACTCAGTTCAAGTGTAGCCATGTTTACAGGATCTTCATAAGTGATATCTTATGATAAGTTTCTTTTTCTGTGTGACTTATTTCACTTAGAATCATCGTACCTGAATCCAACCATTTTGCTGCTACTGGTCTTATGACATTGATTTCATGGCTGAGGGATATTACACCGTACGTAAGTTCCACGATTTTTTGAACCATTTTTATATTTCCTTGGATACTTAAGGTGTACCCAAGTTGAGGTCCTTGTAAGCAGTGCAGCCCTAACTTTTGGGGTGGTTCTGTCTTATTGATTTTCAGTTTTCCCAAGGTATATTCCCTAGACTGGAAGTGCCCTTGGCTCTGTAGCTCTGTTGTTCACTTGTTTTAGGGAACACAAAGCACTCCTCCAGAGAGGCAGTTGGCAATTTACGTCCCGCCCATCAGCATAACAAGGCTCCCTGTTCTCCAGGGCCTGTCTTGCCTTTCTGGTTTTTACACATTTTGCGGATGTCCCTTTTGACCGGTGGGAAGTGATACTTCTTTGTAGTGCAGATTTGCATTGCCCGCTTGCTTGCTTGGCCAAAAAGGGCGTATGCATTTTCTCCTGAATATATTCAGGAGAAAACGCATACGCCCTTTTTCGCCAAGTGCATCATTGTCGAAGTTGTGCCCCTCTTCCTGTGCTTTAAAGGCGATTACAACGTACCTCTTGAAATCTGTTTCCTGCTATTCTGTCTCGCTTTCAAGTCCGCCTCGTTGCCTTCCCTCAACAGATTTTTGGACGATAGTTGTCCTTTATTACTCTCCCAGTTTGTGAATTGCTGTGCCCCTGAGATCCATTTTTCAACTCGTTTTTTGTGAGCTGACCGCATATCCAAAATTTTGGTTCAGGATTTATGCTGGTTCCCGGTGGGTGGCTGAGACTTTGGTTAATTCTTCTTCCTGCCGGGAAATTAGAGTGATATGTGCCGGTCCAAATGCCTAACAGATACTCTCTCATTGGTTCTCCCTCTTCCCTTTCATCCTCTGCCAAATTGGCAACCTGTGCGAACCAGGAGGTTAAAGGGGCTGTCTCTCCAATTTGGGAGGATGATAGTAAAGCAGATGGAAAGTCAAACCGGAGCACCAGGAGAGGGACTATTCGTTGAGTTTTAGAAACCTTTCGTATTCACAGTGTGTCCGTTCTCTAGGTTTCCTGTACATGTTATAGCTGTAGAAATATTCCCTTCAACCTGGAGAGTTGGGACCCATGGAATGGGTGCCAGGCATTTGTGCTTTAAAGGGTCTGCATTTGCTCACCCAATCTCACCAATCCTCTCAGTCCCAAGTGTCCAGCCTTATGCCACATCCAGCTGTCATTGTAGATAGTGTCATTCCAGGTTTCATCAGAGACCCTGAAAGAATTTTAAAGAATTTCTCAGTTTTTTTGTTTTGTTTTTGCAATTCCTTTTTATAGTGGGTTTGAGCTTATTCTCGCTGCCATGTTTATGCCAGTCTAGACACACTTGATTCCCTTACGGAGACATATCAATACATAGGTTTTAAGATTCTTACTAGTCAGATATATTCCTCTGTGGGAAATATGGGGTTTTGAGTCCCTTTCACTGAGGAAGGTGTAGGTCTTGTCTATTCCATAGTTGGTTTTTGGAACGGTACCTGTGCTTCTATCAAACTCTGGTTTTATGCATCACCCCACCTCTCCTTCCCCCTTAAGCAGGCATAAGAGTGTTTTCTAAATGTGAGACACTGTTCTCTTTCCTAACTCAGTTCAAGTGTAGCCATGTTTACAGGATCTTCATAAGTGATATCTTATGATAAGTTTCTTTTTCTGTGTGACTTATTTCACTTAGAATCATCGTACCTGAATCCACCCATTTTGCTGCTACTGGTCTTATGACATTGATTTAATGGCTGAGGGATATTCCATCGTATATAAGTACCACAATTTTTTGAACCATTTTTATATTTCCTGGGATATTTAAGATGTACCCAAGTTGAGGTCCCTGTAAGCAGTGCAGCCCTAAATTTTGGGGTGGCTCTGTCTTATTGATTTTCAGTTTTCCCAAGGAATATTCCCTAGACTGGAAGTGCCCTTGGCTCTGTAGCTCTGTTGTTTACTTGTTTTAGGGAACACAATGCACTCCTCCAGAGAGGCAGTTGGCAATTTACATCCCGCCCATCAGCATAACAAGGCTCCCTGTTCTCCAGGGCCTGTCTTGCCTTTCTGGTTTTTACATATTTTGTGGATGTCCCTTTTGACCGGTGGGAAGTGATACTTCTTTGTAGTGCAGATTTGCATTGCCCGCTTGCTTGCTTGGCCAAAAAGGGCGTATGCGTTTTCTCCTGAATATATTCAGGAGAAAACGCACACGCCCTTTTTGGCCAAGTGCATCATTGTCGAAGTTGTGCCCCTCTTCTGTGCTTTAAAGGCGATTCCAACGTACTTCTTGAAATCTGTTTCCTGCTATTCTGCGTCGCTTTCAAGTCCGCCTCGTTGCCTTCCCTTAACAGATTTTTGGACGATAGTTGTCCTTTATTACCCGGACATTTTGTGAATTGCTGTGCCCCTGAGCTCCATTTTTCAACTCGTTTTTTGTGAGCTGACCGCAAGTCCAATATTTTGGTTCAGGACCTATGCTGGTTCCCGGTGGGCGGCTGAGTATTTGGTTAATTCTTCTTCCTGCTGGGAAATTTGAGTTATATGTGCCCGTCCAAATGCCTAACAGCTACTCTCTCATTGGTTCTCCCTCTTCCCTTTTAAACTCTGCCAAATTGGAAACCTGTGCGAACCAGGAGGTTAAAGGGGCTGTCTCTCCAAGTTGGGAGATTGATAGTAAAGCAGATGGAAAGTCAAACCGGAGCACCAGGAGAGGGACTATTCGTTGAGTTTTAGAAACCTTTCGTATTCACAGTGGATCCGTTCTCTAGGTTTCCCGTACATGTTATAGCTGTAGTAATATTCCCTTCAATCTGGAGAGTTGGGACCCATGGAATGGGTGCCAGGCATTTGTGCTTTAAAGGGTCTGCATTTGCTCACCCAATCTCACCAATCCTCTCAGTCCCAAGTGTCCAGCCTTATGCCACATCCAGCTGTCGTTGTAGATAGGGTCATTCCAGGTTTCATCAGAGACCCTGAAGGAATTGTAAAGCATTTCCCAGTTTTTTGTATTGTTTTTGAAATTCCTTTTTATAGTGGGTTTGAGGTGATTCTCGCCGCCATGTATATGCCAGTCTAGACACACTTGATTCCCTTATGGAGACATATCAATACATAGGTTTTAAGATTCTTACTAGTCAGATATATTCCTCTGCGGGAAATATGCGGTTTTGAGTCCCTTTAACTGAGGAAGGTGTAGGTCTTGTCTATTCCATAGTTGGTTTTTGGAACGGTACCTGTGCTTATATCAAACTCTGGTTTTATGCATCACCCCACCTCTCCTTCCCCCTTAAGCAGGCATAAGAGGGTTTTCTAAATGTGAGACTCTGTTCTCTTTCCTAACTCAGTTCAAGTGTAGCCATGTTTACAGGATCTTCATAAGTGATATCTTATGATAAGTTTCTTTTTCTGTGTGACTTATTTCACTTAGAATCATCGTACCTGAATCCAACCATTTTGCTGCTACTGGTCTTATGACATTGATTTCATGGCTGAGGGATATTACACCGTACGTAAGTTCCACGATTTTTTGAACCATTTTTATATTTCCTTGGATACTTAAGGTGTACCCAAGTTGAGGTCCTTGTAAGCAGTGCAGCCCTAACTTTTGGGGTGGTTCTGTCTTATTGATTTTCAGTTTTCCCAAGGTATATTCCCTAGACTGGAAGTGCCCTTGGCTCTGTAGCTCTGTTGTTCACTTGTTTTAGGGAACACAAAGCACTCCTCCAGAGAGGCAGTTGGCAATTTACGTCCCGCCCATCAGCATAACAAGGCTCCCTGTTCTCCAGGGCCTGTCTTGCCTTTCTGGTTTTTACACATTTTGCGGATGTCCCTTTTGACCGGTGGGAAGTGATACTTCTTTGTAGTGCAGATTTGCATTGCCCGCTTGCTTGCTTGGCCAAAAAGGGCGTATGCATTTTCTCCTGAATATATTCAGGAGAAAACGCATACGCCCTTTTTCGCCAAGTGCATCATTGTCGAAGTTGTGCCCCTCTTCCTGTGCTTTAAAGGCGATTACAACATACCTCTTGAAATCTGTTTCCTGCTATTCTGTCTCGCTTTCAAGTCCGCCTCGTTGCCTTCCCTCAACAGATTTTTGGACGATAGTTGTCCTTTATTACTCTCCCAGTTTGTGAATTGCTGTGCCCCTGAGATCCATTTTTCAACTCGTTTTTTGTGAGCTGACCGCATATCCAAAATTTTGGTTCAGGATTTATGCTGGTTCCCGGTGGGTGGCTGAGACTTTGGTTAATTCTTCTTCCTGCCGGGAAATTAGAGTGATATGTGCCGGTCCAAATGCCTAACAGATACTCTCTCATTGGTTCTCCCTCTTCCCTTTCATCCTCTGCCAAATTGGCAACCTGTGCGAACCAGGAGGTTAAAGGGGCTGTCTCTCCAATTTGGGAGGATGATAGTAAAGCAGATGGAAAGTCAAACCGGAGCACCAGGAGAGGGACTATTCGTTGAGTTTTAGAAACCTTTCGTATTCACAGTGTGTCCGTTCTCTAGGTTTCCTGTACATGTTATAGCTGTAGAAATATTCCCTTCAACCTGGAGAGTTGGGACCCATGGAATGGGTGCCAGGCATTTGTGCTTTAAAGGGTCTGCATTTGCTCACCCAATCTCACCAATCCTCTCAGTCCCAAGTGTCCAGCCTTATGCCACATCCAGCTGTCATTGTAGATAGTGTCATTCCAGGTTTCATCAGAGACCCTGAAAGAATTTTAAAGAATTTCTCAGTTTTTTTGTTTTGTTTTTGCAATTCCTTTTTATAGTGGGTTTGAGCTTATTCTCGCTGCCATGTTTATGCCAGTCTAGACACACTTGATTCCCTTACGGAGACATATCAATACATAGGTTTTAAGATTCTTACTAGTCAGATATATTCCTCTGCGGGAAATATGGGGTTTTGAGTCCCTTTCACTGAGGAAGGTGTAGGTCTTGTCTATTCCATAGTTGGTTTTTGGAACGGTACCTGTGCTTCTATCAAACTCTGGTTTTATGCATCACCCCACCTCTCCTTCCCCCTTAAGCAGGCATAAGAGTGTTTTCTAAATGTGAGACACTGTTCTCTTTCCTAACTCAGTTCAAGTGTAGCCATGTTTACAGGATCTTCATAAGTGATATCTTATGATAAGTTTCTTTTTCTGTGTGACTTATTTCACTTAGAATCATCGTACCTGAATCCACCCATTTTGCTGCTACTGGTCTTATGACATTGATTTCATGGCTGAGGGATATTCCATCGTACGTAAGTACCACAATTTTTTGAACCACTTTTATATTTCCTGGGATATTTAAGATGTACCCAAGTTGAGGTCCCTGTAAGCAGTGCAGCCCTAAATTTTGGGGTGGCTCTGTCTTATTGATTTTCACTTTTCCCAAGGAATATTCCCTAGACTGGAAGTGCCCTTGGCTCTGTAGCTCTGTTGTTTACTTGTTTTAGGGAACACAATGCACTCCTCCAGAGAGGCAGTTGGCAATTTACATCCCGCCCATCAGCATAACAAGGCTCCCTGTTCTCCAGGGCCTGTCTTGCCTTTCTGGTTTTTACATATTTTGTGGATGTCCCTTTTGACCGGTGGGAAGTGATACTTCTTTGTAGTGCAGATTTGCATTGCCCGCTTGCTTGCTTGGCCAAAAAGGGCGTATGCGTTTTCTCCTGAATATATTCAGGAGAAAACGCACACGCCCTTTTTGGCCAAGTGCATCATTGTCGAAGTTGTGCCCCTCTTCTGTGCTTTAAAGGCGATTCCAACGTACCTCTTGAAATCTGTTTCCTGCTATTCTGCGTCGCTTTCAAGTCCGCCTCGTTGCCTTCCCTTAACAGATTTTTGGACGATAGTTGTCCTTTATTACCCGGACATTTTGTGAATTGCTGTGCCCCTGAGCTCCATTTTTCAACTCGTTTTTTGTGAGCAGACCGCAAGTCCAATATTTTGGTTCAGGACGTATGCTGGTTCCCGGTGGGCGGCTGAGTATTTGGTTAATTCTTCTTCCTGCTGGGAAATTTGAGTTATATGTGCCCGTCCAAATGCCTAACAGCTACTCTCTCATTGGTTCTCCCTCTTCCCTTTTAAACTCTGCCAAATTGGAAACCTGTGCGAACCAGGAAGTTAAAGGGGCTGTCTCTCCAAGTTGGGAGATTGATAGTAAAGCAGATGGAAAGTCAAACCGGAGCACCAGGAGAGGGACTATTTGTTGAGTTTTAGAAACCTTTCGTATTCACAGTGGATCCATTCTCTAGGTTTCCCGTACATGTTATAGCTGTAGTAATATTCCCTTCAATCTGGAGAGTTGGAACCCATGGAATGGGTGCCAGGCATTTGTGCTTTAAAGGGTCTGCATTTGCTCACCCAATATCACCAATCCTCTCAGTCCCAAGTGTCCAGCCATATGCCATATCCAGCTGTCGTTGTAGATAGGGTCATTCCAGGTTTCATCAGAGACCCTGAAGGAATTTTAAAGCATTACCCAGTTTTTTGTTTTGTTTTTGAAATTCCTTTTTATAGTGGGTTTGAGGTGATTCTCGCCGCCATGTTTATTTCAGTCTAGACACACTTGATTCCCTTATAGAGACATATCAATACATAGGTTTTAAGATTCTTACTAGTCAGATATATTCCTCTGCGGGAAATATGCGGTTTTGAGTCCCTTTAACTGAGGAAGGTGTAGGTCTTGTCTATTCCATAGATGGTTTTTGGAATGGTACCTGTGCTTATATCAAACTCTGGTTTTATGCATCACCCCACCTCTCCATCCCCCTTAAGCAGGCATAAGAGATTTTTCTAAATGTGAGACTCTGTTCTCTTTCCTAACTCAGTTCAAGTATAGCCATGTTTACAGGATCTTCATAAGTGATATCTTATGATAAGTTTCTTTTTCTGTGTGACTTATTTCACTTAGAATCATCGTACCTGAATCCACCCATTTTGCTGCTACTGGTCTTATGACATTGATTTCATGGCTGAGGGATATTACACCGTACGTAAGTTCCACGATTTTTTGAACCATTTTTATATTTCCTTGGATACTTAAGGTGTACCCAAGTTGAGGTCCTTGTAAGCAGTACAGCCCTAAATTTTGGGGTGGCTCTGTCTTATTGATTATCAGTTTTCCCAAGGTATATTCCCTAGACTGGAAGTGCCCTTGGCTCTGTAGCTCTGTTGTTTACTTGTTTTAGGGAACACAAAGCACTCCTCCAGAGAGGCAGTTGGCAATTTACATCCCGCCCATCAGCATAACAAGGCTCCCTGTTCTCCAGGGCCTGTCTTGCCTTTCTGGTTTTTACACATTTTGTGGATGTCCCTTTTGACCGGTGGGAAGTGATACTTCTTTGTAGTGCAGATTTGCATTGCTCGCTTGCTTGCTTGGACAAAAAGGGCGTATGCGTTTTCTCCTGAATATATTCAGGAGAAAACACATACGCCCTTTTTGGCCGAGTGCATCATTGTCGAAGTTGTGCCCCTCTTCCTGTGCTTTAAAGGCAATTCCAACGTACCTCTTGAAATCTGTTTCCTGCTATTCTGTCTCGCTTTCAAGTCCGCCTCGTTGCCTTCCCTCAACAGATTTTTGGACGATAGTTGTCCTTTATTACTCTCCCAGTTTGTGAATTGCTGTGCCCCTGAGATCCATTTTTCAACTCGTTTTTTGTGAGCTGACCGCATATCCAAAATTTTGGTTCAGGATTTATGCTGGTTCCCGGTGGGTGGCTGAGACTTTGGTTAATTCTTCTTCCTGCCGGGAAATTAGAGTGATATGTGCCGGTCCAAATGCCTAACAGATACTCTCTCATTGGTTCTCCCTCTTCCCTTTCATCCTCTGCCAAATTGGCAACCTGTGCGAACTAGGAGGTTAAAGGGGCTGTCTCTCCAATTTGGGAGGATGATAGTAAAGCAGATGGAGAGTCAAACCGGAGCACCAGGAGAGGGACTATTCGTTGAGTTTTACAAACCTTTCGTATTCACAGTGTGTCCGTTCTCTAGGTTTCCTGTACATGTTATAGCTGTAGAAATATTCCCTTCAACCTGGAGAGTTGGGACCCATGGAATGGGTGCCAGGCATTTGTGCTTTAAAGGGTCTGCATTTGCTCACCCAATCTCACCAATCCTCTCAGTCCCAAGTGTCCAGCCTTATGCCACATCCAGCTGTCATTGTAGATAGTGTCATTCCAGGTTTCATCAGAGACCCTGAAAGAATTTTAAAGAATTTCTCAGTTTTTTTGTTTTGTTTTTGCAATTCCTTTTTATAGTGGGTTTGAGCTTATTCTCGCTGCCATGTTTATGCCAGTCTAGACACACTTGATTCCCTTACGGAGACATATCAATACATAGGTTTTAAGATTCTTACTAGTCAGATATATTCCTCTGCGGGAAATATGGGGTTTTGAGTCCCTTTCACTGAGGAAGGTGTAGGTCTTGTCTATTCCATAGTTGGTTTTTGGAACGGTACCTGTGCTTCTATCAAACTCTGGTTTTATGCATCACCCCACCTCTCCTTCCCCCTTAAGCAGGCATAAGAGTGTTTTCTAAATGTGAGACACTGTTCTCTTTCCTAACTCAGTTCAAGTGTAGCCATGTTTACAGGATCTTCATAAGTGATATCTTATGATAAGTTTCTTTTTCTGCGTGACTTATTTCACTTAGAATCATCGTACCTGAATCCACCCATTTTGCTGCTACTGGTCTTATGACATTGATTTCATGGCTGAGGGATATTCCATCGTACGTAAGTACCACAATTTTTTGAACCACTTTTATATTTCCTGGGATATTTAAGATGTGCCCAAGTTGAGGTCCCTGTAAGCAGTGCAGCCCTAAATTTTGGGGTGGCTCTGTCTTATTGATTTTCAGTTTTCCCAAGGAATATTTCCTAGACTGGAAGTGCCCTTGGCTCTGTAGCTCTGTTGTTTACTTGTTTTAGGGAACACAATGCACTCCTCCAGAGAGGCAGTTGGCAATTTACATCCCGCCCATCAGCATAACAAGGCTCCCTGTTCTCCAGGGCCTGTCTTGCCTTTCTGGTTTTTACATATTTTGTGGATGTCCCTTTTGACCGGTGGGAAGTGATACTTCTTTGTAGTGCAGATTTGCATTGCCCGCTTGCTTGCTTGGCCAAAAAGGGCGTATGCGTTTTCTCCTGAATATATTCAGGAGAAAACGCACACGCCCTTTTTGGCCAAGTGCATCATTGTCGAAGTTGTGCCCCTCTTCTGTGCTTTAAAGGCGATTCCAACGTACTTCTTGAAATCTGTTTCCTGCTATTCTGCCTCGCTTTCAAGTCCGCCTCGTTGCCTTCCCTTAACAGATTTTTGGACGATAGTTGTCCTTTATTACCCGGCCAGTTTGTGAATTGCTGTGCCCCTGAGCTCCATTTTTCAACTCGTTTTTTGTGAGCTGACCTCAAGTCCAATATTTTGGTTCAGGACCTATGCTGGTTCCCAGTGGGCGGCTGAGTATTTGGTTAATTCTTCTTCCTGCTGGGAAATTTGAGTTATATGTGCCCGTCCAAATGCCTAACAGCTACTCTCTCATTGGTTCTCCCTCTTCCCTTTTAAACTCTGCCAAATTGGAAACCTGTGCGAACCAGGAGGTTAAAGGGGCTGTCTCTCCAAGTTGGGAGATTGATAGTAAAGCAGATGGAAAGTCAAACCGGAGCACCAGGAGAGGGACTATTCGTTGAGTTTTAGAAACCTTTCGTATTCACAGTGGATCCGTTCTCTAGGTTTCCCGTACATGTTATAGCTGTAGTAATATTCCCTTCAATCTGGAGAGTTGGGACCCATGGAATGGGTGCCAGGCATTTGTGCTTTAAAGGGTCTGCATTTGCTCACCCAATCTCACCAATCCTCTCAGTCCCAAGTGTCCAGCCTTATGCCACATCCAGCTGTCGTTGTAGATAGGGTCATTCCAGGTTTCATCAGAGACCCTGAAGGAATTGTAAAGCATTTCCCAGTTTTTTGTATTGTTTTTGAAATTCCTTTTTATAGTGGGTTTGAGGTGATTCTCGCCGCCATGTATATGCCAGTCTAGACACACTTGATTCCCTTATGGAGACATATCAATACATAGGTTTTAAGATTCTTACTAGTCAGATATATTCCTCTGCGGGAAATATGCGGTTTTGAGTCCCTTTAACTGAGGAAGGTGTAGGTCTTGTCTATTCCATAGTTGGTTTTTGGAACGGTACCTGTGCTTATATCAAACTCTGGTTTTATGCATCACCCCACCTCTCCTTCCCCCTTAAGCAGGCATAAGAGGGTTTTCTAAATGTGAGACTCTGTTCTCTTTCCTAACTCAGTTCAAGTGTAGCCATGTTTACAGGATCTTCATAAGTGATATCTTATGATAAGTTTCTTTTTCTGTGTGACTTATTTCACTTAGAATCATCGTACCTGAATCCACCCATTTTGCTGCTACTGGTCTTATGACATTGATTTCATGGCTGAGGGATATTACACCGTACGTAAGTTCCACGATTTTTTGAACCATTTTTATATTTCCTTGGATACTTAAGGTGTACCCAAGTTGAGGTCCTTGTAAGCAGTGCAGCCCTAACTTTTGGGGTGGCTCTGTCTTATTTTTTTTTTTTTTTTTTTTTTGTGGTACGCGGGCCTCTCACTGTTGTGGCCTCTCCCGTTGCGGAGCACAGGCTCCGGCTGCACAGGCTCAGCAGCCATGGCTCACGGGCCCAGCCGCTCCGCGGTATATGGGATCCTCCCAGACCGGGGCACGAACCCGTATCCCCTGCATCGGCAGGCGGACTCTCAACCACTGCGCCACCAGGGAGGCCCGGCTCTGTCTTATTGATTTTCAGTTTTCCCAAGGTATATTCCCTAGACTGGAAGTGCCCTTGGCTCTGTAGCTCTGTTGTTCACTTGTTTTAGGGAACACAAAGCACTCCTCCAGAGAGGCAGTTGGCAATTTACGTCCCGCCCATCAGCATAACAAGGCTCCCTGTTCTCCAGGGCCTGTCTTGCCTTTCTGGTTTTTACACATTTTGTGGATGTCCCTTTTGACCGGTGGGAAGTGATACTTCTTTGTAGTGCAGATTTGCATTGCCCGCTTGCTTGCTTGGCCAAAAAGGGCGTATGCATTTTCTCCTGAATATATTCAGGAGAAAACGCATACGCCCTTTTTCGCCAAGTGCATCATTGTCGAAGTTGTGCCCCTCTTCCTGTGCTTTAAAGGCGATTACAACGTACCTCTTGAAATCTGTTTCCTGCTATTCTGTCTCGCTTTCAAGTCCGCCTCGTTGCCTTCCCTCAACAGATTTTTGGACGATAGTTGTCCTTTATTACTCTCCCAGTTTGTGAATTGCTGTGCCCCTGAGATCCATTTTTCAACTCGTTTTTTGTGAGCTGACCGCATATCCAAAACTTTGGTTCAGGATTTATGCTGGTTCCCGGTGGGTGGCTGAGACTTTGGTTAATTCTTCTTCCTGCCGGGAAATTAGAGTGATATGTGCCGGTCCAAATGCCTAACAGATACTCTCTCATTGGTTCTCCCTCTTCCCTTTCATCCTCTGCCAAATTGGCAACCTGTGCGAACCAGGAGGTTAAAGGGGCTGTCTCTCCAATTTGGGAGGATGATAGTAAAGCAGATGGAAAGTCAAACCGGAGCACCAGGAGAGGGACTATTCGTTGAGTTTTAGAAACCTTTCGTATTCACAGTGTGTCCGTTCTCTAGGTTTCCTGTACATGTTATAGCTGTAAAAATATTCCCTTCAACCTGGAGAGTTGGGACCCATGGAATGGGTGCCAGGCATTTGTGCTTTAAAGGGTCTGCATTTGCTCACCCAATCTCACCAATCCTCTCAGTCCCAAGTGTCCAGCCTTATGCCACATCCAGCTGTCATTGTAGATAGTGTCATTCCAGGTTTCATCAGAGACCCTGAAAGAATTTCTCAGTTTTTTTGTTTTGTTTTTGCAATTCCTTTTTATAGTGGGTTTGAGCTTATTCTCGCTGCCATGTTTATGCCAGTCTAGACACACTTGATTCCCTTACGGAGACATATCAATACATAGGTTTTAAGATTCTTACTAGTCAGATATATTCCTCTGCGGGAAATATGGGGTTTTGAGTCCCTTTCACTGAGGAAGGTGTAGGTCTTGTCTATTCCATAGTTGGTTTTTGGAACGGTACCTGTGCTTCTATCAAACTCTGGTTTTATGCATCACCCCACCTCTCCTTCCCCCTTAAGCAGGCATAAGAGTGTTTTCTAAATGTGAGACACTGTTCTCTTTCCTAACTCAGTTCAAGTGTAGCCATGTTTACAGGATCTTCATAAGTGATATCTTATGATAAGTTTCTTTTTCTGTGTGACTTATTTCACTTAGAATCATCGTACCTGAATCCACCCATTTTGCTGCTACTGGTCTTATGACATTGATTTCATGGCTGAGGGATATTCCATCGTACGTAAGTACCACAATTTTTTGAACCACTTTTATATTTCCTGGGATATTTAAGATGTACCCAAGTTGAGGTCCCTGTAAGCAGTGCAGCCCTAAATTTTGGGGTGGCTCTGTCTTATTGATTTTCACTTTTCCCAAGGAATATTCCCTAGACTGGAAGTGCCCTTGGCTCTGTAGCTCTGTTGTTTACTTGTTTTAGGGAACACAATGCACTCCTCCAGAGAGGCAGTTGGCAATTTACATCCCGCCCATCAGCATAACAAGGCTCCCTGTTCTCCAGGGCCTGTCTTGCCTTTCTGGTTTTTACATATTTTGTGGATGTCCCTTTTGACCGGTGGGAAGTGATACTTCTTTGTAGTGCAGATTTGCATTGCCCGCTTGCTTGCTTGGCCAAAAAGGGCGTATGCGTTTTCTCCTGAATATATTCAGGAGAAAACGCACACGCCCTTTTTGGCCAAGTGCATCATTGTCGAAGTTGTGCCCCTCTTCTGTGCTTTAAAGGCGATTCCAACGTACCTCTTGAAATCTGTTTCCTGCTATTCTGCGTCGCTTTCAAGTCCGCCTCGTTGCCTTCCCTTAACAGATTTTTGGACGATAGTTGTCCTTTATTACCCGGACATTTTGTGAATTGCTGTGCCCCTGAGCTCCATTTTTCAACTCGTTTTTTGTGAGCTGACCGCAAGTCCAATATTTTGGTTCAGGACCTATGCTGGTTCCCGGTGGGCGGCTGAGTATTTGGTTAATTCTTCTTCCTGCTGGGAAATTTGAGTTATATGTGCCCGTCCAAATGCCTAACAGCTACTCTCTCATTGGTTCTCCCTCTTCCCTTTTAAACTCTGCCAAATTGGAAACCTGTGCGAACCAGGAGGTTAAAGGGGCTGTCTCTCCAAGTTGGGAGATTGATAGTAAAGCAGATGGAAAGTCAAACCGGAGCACCAGGAGAGGGACTATTCGTTGAGTTTTAGAAACCTTTCGTATTCACAGTGGATCCATTCTCTAGGTTTCCCGTACATGTTATAGCTGTAGTAATATTCCCTTCAATCTGGAGAGTTGGAACCCATGGAATGGGTGCCAGGCATTTGTGCTTTAAAGGGTCTGCATTTGCTCACCCAATATCACCAATCCTCTCAGTCCCAAGTGTCCAGCCATATTCCATATCCAGCTGTCGTTGTAGATAGGGTCATTCCAGGTTTCATCAGAGACCCTGAAGGAATTGTAAAGCATTTCCCAGTTTTTTGTTTTGTTTTTGAAATTCCTTTTTATAGTCGGTTTGAGGTGATTCTCGCCGCCATGTTTATGCCAGTCTAGACACACTTGATTCCCTTATAGAGACATATCAATACATAGGTTTTAATATTCTTACTAGTCAGATATATTCCTCTGCGGGAAATATGCGGTTTTGAGTCCCTTTAACTGAGGAAGGTGTAGGTCTTGTCTATTCCATAGATGGTTTTTGGAATGGTACCTGTGCTTATATCAAACTCTGGTTTTATGCATCACCCCACCTCTCCATCCCCCTTAAGCAGGCATAAGAGATTTTTCTAAATGTGAGACTCTGTTCTCTTTCCTAACTCAGTTCAAGTGTAGCCATGTTTACAGGATCTTCATAAGTGATATCTTATGATAAGTTTCTTTTTCTGTGTGACTTATTTCACTTAGAATCATCGTACCTGAATCCACCCATTTTGCTGCTACTGGTCTAATGACATTGATTTCATGGCTGAGGGATATTACACCGTACGTAAGTTCCACGATTTTTTGAACCATTTTTATATTTCCTTGGATACTTAAGGTGTACCCAAGTTGAGGTCCTTGTAAGCAGTGCAGCCCTAAGTTTTGGGGTGGCCCTGTCTTATTGATTTTCAGTTTTCCCAAGGTATATTCCCTAGACTGGAAGTGCCCTTGGCTCTGTAGCTCTGTTGTTTACTTGTTTTAGGGAACACAAAGCACTCCTCCAGAGAGGCAGTTGGCAATTTACATCCCGCCCATCAGCATAACAAGGCTCCCTGTTCTCCAGGGCCTGTCTTGCCTTTCTGGTTTTTACACATTTTGTGGATGTCCCTTTTGACCGGTGGGAAGTGATACTTCTTTGTAGTGCAGATTTGCATTGCTCGCTTGCTTGCTTGGCCAAAAAGGTCTTATGCGTTTTCTCCTGAATATATTCAGGAGAAAACACATACGCCCTTTTTGGCCGAGTGCATCATTGTCGAAGTTGTGCCCCTCTTCCTGTGCTTTAAAGGCAATTCCAACGTACCTCTTGAAATCTGTTTCCTGCTATTCTGTCTCGCTTTCAAGTCCGCCTCGTTGCCTTCCCTCAACCGATTTTTGAACGATAGTTGTCCTTTATTACTCGGCCAGTTTGTGAATTGCTGTGCCCCTGAGCTCCATTTTTCAACTCGTTTCTTGTGAGCTGACCGCATGTCCAAAATTTTGGTTCAGGACCTATGCTGGTTCCCGGTGGGTGGCTGAGACTTTGGTTAATTCTTCTTCCTTCCGGGAAATTATAGTGATATGTGCCCATCCAAATGCCTAACAGCTACTCTCTCATTGGTTCTCCCTCTTCCCTTTCATCCTCTGCCAAATTGGCAACCTGTGCGAACCAGGATGTTAAAGGGGCTGTCTCTGCAAGTTGGGAGGTTGATAGTAAAGCAGATGGAAAGTCAAACCGGAGCACCAGGAGAGGGACTATTCGTTGAGTTTTAGAAACCTTTCGTATTCACAGTGGGTCCGTTCTCTAGGTTTCCCGTACATGTTATAGCTGTAGTAATATTCCCTTCAACCTGGAGAGTTGGGACCCATGGAATGGGTGCCAGGCATTTGTGCTTTAAAGGGTCTGCATTTGCTCACCCAATCTCACCAATCCTCTCAGTCCCAAGTGTCCAGCCTTATACCACATCCAGCTGTCGTTGTACATAGGGTCATTCCAGGTGTCATCAGAGACCCTGAAGGAATTGTAAAGAATTTCCCAGTTTTTTCGTTTTGTTTTTGAAATTCCATTTTATAGTGGGTTTGAGCTGATTCTCGCTGCCATGTTTATGCCAGTCTAGACACACTTGATTCCCTTACGGAGACATATCAATACATAGGTTTTAAGATTCTTACTAGTCAGATATATTCCTCTGCGGGAAATATGGGGTTTTGAGTCCCTTTCACTGAGGAAGGTGTAGGTCTTTTCTATTCCATAGTTGGTTTTTGGAACGGTACCTGTGCTTATATCAAACTCTGGTTTTAGGCATCACCCCACCTCGCCTTCCCCGTTAAGCAGGCATAAGAGTGTTTTCTAAATGTGAGACACTGTTCTCTTTCCTAACTCAGTTCAAGTGTAGCCATGTTTACAGGATCTTCATAAGTGATATCTTATGGTAAGTTTCTTTTTCTGTGTGACTTATTTCACTTAGAATCATCGTACCTGAATCCACCCATTTTGCTGCTACTGGTCTTATGACATTGATTTCATGGCTGAGGGATATTCCATCGTACGTAAGTACCACAATTTTTTGAACCATTTTTATATTTCCTGGGATATTTAAGGTGTACCCAAGTTGAGGTCCTTGTAAGCAGTGCAGCCCTAAATTTTGGGGTGGCTCTGTCTTATTGATTTTCAGTTTTCCCTAGGTATATTCCCTAGACTGGAAATGCCCTTGGCTCTGTAGCTCTGTTGTTCACTTGTTTTAGGGAACACAATGCACTCCTCCAGAGAGGCAGTTGTCAATTAACATCCCACCCATCAGCATAACAAGGCTCCCTGTTCTCCAGGCCCTGTCTTGCCTTTCTGGTTTTTACACATTTTGTGGATGTCCCTTTTGACCGGTGGGAAGTGATACTTCTTTGTAGTGCAGATTTGCATTGCCCGCTTGCTTGTTTGGCCAAAATGGTCTTATGCGTTTTCTCCTGAATATATTCAGGAGAAAACGCATACGCCCTTTTTGGCCAAGTGCGTCATTGTCGAAGTTGTGCCCCTGTTCCTGTGCTTTAAAGGCGATTCCAAAGTACCTCTTGAAATCTGTTTCCTGCTATTCTGCCTCGCTTTGAATTCCGCCTTGTTGCCTTTCCTCAAATTTTTGGATGATAGTAGTCCTTTATTACTCGGCCAGTTTGTGAATTGCTGTGCCCCTGAGCTCCATTTTTCAACTCGTTTTTGGTGAGTTGACCGCAAGTCCAAAATTTTGGTTCGGGACCTATGCTGGTTCCCGGTGGGGGGCTGAGACTTTGGTTAATTCTTCTTTCTGCCGGGAAGTTAGAGTGATATGTGCCCGTCCAAATGCCTAACAGCTACACTCTAATTGGTTCTCCCTCTTCCCTTTCATCCTCTGCCAAGTTGGCAAACTGTGCGAACCAGGAGGTTAAACGGGCTGTCTCTCCAATTTGGGAGATTGATAGTAAAGCAGATGGAAAGTCAAACCGGAGCACCAGGAGAGGGACTATTCGTTGAGTTTTAGAAACCTTTCGTATTCACAGTGTGTCCGTTCTCTAGGTTTCCCGTACATGTTATAGCTGTAGTAATATTCCCTTCAATCTGGAGAGTTGGGACCCATGGAATGGGTGCCAGGCATTTGTGCTTTAAAGGGTCTGCATTTGCTCAACCAATCTAACCAATCGTCTCAGTCCCAAGTGTCCCTCCTTATGCCACATCCAGCTGTCATTTTGATAGGGTCATTCCAGGTTTCATCAGAGACACTGAAGGATTTGTAAATATTTTCCCAGTTTTTTTTTTGTTTTGTTTTTGAAATTCCTTTTTATACTGGGTTTGAGCTGATTCTCGCTGCCATGTTTATGCCAATCTAGACACACTTGATTCCCTTACGGAGACATATCATACATAGTTTTTAAGATTCTTTCTAGTCAGATATATTCCTCTGCGGGAAATATGGGGTTTTGAGTCCCTTTCACTGAGGAAGGTGTAGGTCTTGTCTATTCCATAGTTGGTTTTTGTCACGGTACTTGTGCTTATATCAAACTCTGGTTTTATGCATCACCCCACCTCGCCTTCCCCCTTAAGCAGGCATAAGAGTGTTTTCTAAATGTGAGACACTGTTCTCTTTCCTAACTCAGTTCAAGTGTAGCCATGTTTACAGGATCTTCATAAGTGATATCTTATGATAAGTTTCTTTTTCTGTGTGACTTATTTCACTTAGAATCGTTGTACCTGAATCCACCCATTTTGCTGCTACTGGTCTTATGACATTGATTTCATGGCTGAGGGATATTCCATCTTACGTAAGTACCACAATTTTTTGAACCATTTTTATATTTCCTGGGATATTTAAGGTGTACCCAAGTTGAGGTCCTTGTAAGCAGTGCAGCCCTAAATTTTGGGGTGGCTCTGTCTTATTGATTTTCAGTTTTCCCTAGGTATATTCCCTAGACTGGAAGTGCCCTTGGCTCTGTAGCTCTGTTCTTTACTTGTTTTAGGGAACACAATGCACTCCTTCATAGAGGCAGTTAGCAATTTACATCCTGCCCATCAGCATAACAAGGCTCCCTGTTCTCCAGGGCCTGTCTTGCCTTTCTGGTTTTTACACATTTTGTGGATGTCCCTTTTGACCGGTGGAAGTGATACTTCTTTGTAGTGCAGATTTGCATTGCCCGCTTGCTTGCTTGGCCAAAAAGGTCTTATGCGTTTTCTCCTGAATATATTCAGGAGAAAACGCATACGCCCTTTTTGGCCAAGTGCATCATTGTCAAAGTTGTGCCCCTCTTCCTGTGCTTTAAAGGCGATTCCAAAGTACCTCTTGAAATCTGTTTCCTGCTATTCTGCCTAGCTTTCAAGTCCGCCTCGATGCCTTTGCTCAACAGATTTTTGGACGATAGTTGTCCTTTGTTACTCGGCCACTTTGTGAATTGCTGTGCCACTGAGCTCCATTTTTCAACTCGTTTTTGTTGAGCTGACCGCAAGTCCAAAATTTTGGTTCAGGACCTATACTGGTTCCCGGTGGGTGGCTGAGACTTTGGTTAATTCTTCTTCGTGCCGGGAAATTACAGTGATATGTGCCCGTCCAAACGCCGAACAGCTACTCTCTCATTGGTTCTCCCTCTTCCCTTTCATCCTCTGCCAAATTGGCAACCTGTGCGAACCAGGAGGTTAAAGGGGCTGTCTCTCCAAGTTGGCAGGTTGATAGTAAAGCAGATGGAAAATCAAACCGGAGCACCAGGAGAGGGACTATTCGTTGAGTTTTAGAAACCTTTCGTATTCACAGTGTGTCCGTTCTCTAGGTTTCCCGTACATGTTATAGCTGTAGTAATATTCCCTTCAACCTGGAGAGTTGGGACCCATGGAATGGGTGCCAGGCATTTGTGCTTTAAAGGGTCTGCATTTGCTCACCCAATCTCACCAATCCTCTCAGTCCCAAGTGTCCCTCCTTATGCCACATACAGCTGTCATTGTAGATAGGGTCATTCCAGGTTTCATCAGAGACCCTGAAGGAATTGTAAAGAATTCCCCAGTTTTTTTGTTTTGTTTTTGAAATTCCTTTTTATAGTGGGTTTGAGCTGATTCTCGCTGCCATGTTTATGCCAATCTAGACACACTTGATTCCCTTACGGAGACATATCAATACATAGGTTTTAAGATTCTTACTAGTCAGATATATTCCTCTGCGGGAAATATGGGGTTTTGAGTCCCTTTCACTGAGGAAGGTGTAGGTCTTGTCTATTCCATAGTTGGTTTTTGGAACGGTACCTGTGCTTATATCAAAGTCTGGTTTTATGCATCAACCCACCTCTCCTTCCCCCGTAAGCAGGCATAAGAGTGTTTTCTAAATGTGAGACACTGTTCTCTTTCCATATCAGTTCAAGTGTAGCCATGTTTACAGGATCTTCATAAGTGATATCTTATGATAAGTTTCTTTTTCTGTGTGACTTATTTCACTTAGAATCATCGTACCTGAATCCACCCATTTTGCTGCTACTGGTCTTATGACATTGATTTCATGGCTGAGGGATATTCCATCGTACGTAAGTACCACAATTTTTTGAACCATTTTTATATTTCCTGGGATATTTAAGGTGTACCCAAGTTGAGGTCCTTGTAAGCAGTGCAGCCCTAAATTTTGGGGTGGCTCTGTCTTATTGATTTTCAGTTTTCCCTAGGTATATTCCCTAGACTGGAAGTGCCCTTGGCTCCGTAGCTCTGTTCTTTACTTGTTTTAGGGAACACAATGCACTCCTCCAGAGAAGCAGTTGGCAATTTACATCCTGCCCATCAGCATAACAAGGCTCCCTGTTCTCCAGGGCCTGTCTTGCCTTTCTGGTTTTTACACATTTTGTGGATGTCCCTTTTGACCGGTGGGAAGTGATACTTCTTTGTAGTGCAGCTTTGCATTGCCCGCTTTCTTGCTTGGCCAAAAAGGTCTTATGCGTTTTCTCCTGAATATATTCAGGAGAAAACGCTTACGCCCTTTTTGGCCAAGTGCACCATTGTCGAAGTTGTGCCCCTCTTCCTGTGCTTTAAAGGCGATTCCAACGTACCTCTTGAAATCTGTTTCCTGCTATTCTGCCTCGCTTTCAAGTCCGCCTCGTTGCCTTCCCTCAACAGATTTTTGGATGATAGTTTTCCTTTATTACTCAGCCAGTTTGTGAATTGCTGTGCCCCTGAGCTCCATTTTTCAACTCGTTTTTGTGAGCTGACCGCAAGTCCAAGATTTTGGTTCAGGACCTATACTGGTTCCTGGTGGGGGGGCTGAGACTTTGGTTAATCTTTCTTCCTGCCGGAAGTTAGAATGATATGTGTCCGTCCAAATGCCTAACAGCTATTCTCTCATTGGTTCTCCCTCTTCCCTTTCATACTATGCCAAATTGGCAACCTGTGCGAACCAGGAGGTTAAAGGGGCTGTCTCTCCAAGTTGGGAGGTTGATAGTAAAGCAGATGGAAAGTCAAACCGGAGCACCAGGAGAGGGACTATTCGTTGAGTTTTAGACACCTTTCGTATTCACAGTGTGTCCGTTCTCTAGGTTTCCCGTACATGTTATAGCTGTAGTAATGTTCCCTTCAACCTGGAGAGTTGGGACCCATGCAATGGGTGCCAGGCATTTGTGCTTTAAAGGGTCTGCATTTGCTCACCCAATCTAACCAATCGTCTCAGTCCCAAGTGTCCCTCCTTATGCCACATCCAGCTGTCATTGTTGATAGGGTCATTCCAGGTTTCATCAGAGACCCTGAAGGAATTGTAAAGAATTTCCCAGTTTTTTTGTTTTGTTTTTGAAATTCCTTTTTATAGTGGGTTTGAGCTGATTCTTGCTGCCATGTCTATGCCAATCTAGACACACTTGATTCCCTTACGGAGACATATCAATACATAGGTTTTAAGATTCTTACTAGTCAGATATATTCCTCTGCGGGAAATATGGGGTTTTGAGTCCCTTTCACTGAGGAAGGTGTAGGTCTTGTCTATTCCATAGTTGGTTTTTGGAACGGTACCTCTGCTTATATCAAACTCTGGTTTTATGCATCACCCCACCTCTCCTTCCCCCTTAAGCAGGCATAAGAGTGTTTTCTAAATGTAAGACACTGTTCTCTTCCCTAACTCAGTTCAAGTGTAGCCATGTTTACAGGATCTTCATAAGTGATATCTTATGATAAGTTTCTTTTTCTGTGTGACTTATTTCACTTAGAATCATCATACCTCAATCCACCCATTTTGCTGCTACTGGTCTTATGACATTGATTTCATGGCTGAGGGATATTCCATCGTACGTAAGTACCACAATTTTTTGAACCATTTTTATATTTCCTGGGATATTTAAGGTGTACCCAAGTTGAGGTCCTTGTAAGCAGTGCAGCCCTAAATTTTGGGGTGGCTCTGTCTTATTGATTTTCAGTTTTCCCAAGGTATATTCCCTAGACTGGAAGTGCCCTTGGCTCTGTAGCTCTGTTGTTTACTTGTTTTAGGGAACACAATGCACTCCTCCAGAGAGGCAGTTGGCAATTTACATCCCCCACATCAGCATAACAAGGCACCCTGTTCTCCAGGGCCTGTCTTGCCTTTCTGGTTTTTACACATTTTGTGGATGTCCCTTCTGACCGGTGGGAGGTGATACTTCTTTGTAGTGCAGATTTGCATTGCCCGCTTGCTTGATTGGCAAAAAAGGTCTTATGCGTTTTCTCCTGAATATATTCAGGAGAAAACGCATACGCCCTTTTTCGCCAAGTGCATCATTGTCGAAGTTGTGCCCCTGTTCCTGTGCTTTAAAGGCGATTCCAACGTACTTCTTGAAATCTGTTTCCTGCTATTCTGCCTCGCATTCAAGTCCGCCTCTTTGCCTTGCCTCAACAGATTTTTGGACGATAGTTGTCCTTTATTACTCGGCCAGTTTGTGAATTGCTGTGCCCCTGAGCTCCATTTTTCAACTCGTTTCTGTGAGCTAACCGCATGTCCAAGATTTTGGTTCAGGACCTATACTGTTTCCCGGTGGGGGGCTGAGACTTTGGTTAATTCTTCTTCCTGCCGGAAGTTAGAATGATATGTGCCCGTCCAAATGCCTAACAGCTACTCTCTCATTGGTTCTCCCTCTTCCCTTTCATCCTCTGCCAAATTGGAAACCTGTGCAAACCAGGAGGTTAAAGGGGCTGTCCCTCCAAGTTGCTAGATTGATAGTAAAGCAGATGGAAAGTCAAACCGGAGCACCAGGAGAGGGATTATTCATTGAGTTTTAGAAACCTTTCGTATTCACAGTGTGTCCGTTCTCTAGGATTCCCGTACATTTTATAACTGTAGTAATATTCCCTTCAACCTGGAGAGTTGGGACCCATGGAATGCGTGCCAGGCATTTGTGCTTTAAATGGTCTGCATTTGCTCACCCAATCTCACCAATCGTCTCAGTCCCAAGTGTCCCTCCTTATTCCACATGCAGCTGTCATTGTAGATAGGGTCATTCCAGGTTTCATCAGAGACCCTGAAGGAATTGTAAAGAATTTCCCAGTTTTTTTGTTTTGTTTTTGAAATTCCTTTTTATAGTGGGTTTGAGCTGATTCTCGCTGCCATGTTTATGCCAGTCTAGACACACTTGATTCCCTTACGGAGACATATCAATACATAGGTTTTAAGATTCTTACTAGTCAGATATATTCCTCTGCGGGAAATATGGGGTTTTGAGTCCCTTTCACTGAGGAAGGTGTAGGTCTTGTCTATTCCATAGTTGGTTTTTGGAACGGTACCTGTGCTTATATCAAACTCTGGTTTTATGCATCACCCCAGCTCTCCTTCCCCCTTAAGCAGGCATAAGAGTGTTTTCTAAATGTGAAACACTGTTCTCTTTCCTAACTCAGTTCAAGTGTAGCCATGTTTGCAGGATCTTCATAAGAGATATCTTATGATAAGTTTCTTTTTCTGTGTGACTTATTTCACTTAGAATCATCGTACCTGAATCCACCCATTTTGCTGCTACTGGTCTTATGACATTGATTTCATGGCTGAGGGATATTCCATCGTACGTAAGTACCACAATTTTTAGAACCATTTTTATATTTCCTGGGATATTTAAGGTGTACCCAAGTTGAGGTCCTTGTAAGCAGTGCAGCCCTAAATTTTGGGGTGGCTCTGTCTTATTGATTTTCAGTTTTCCCAAGGTATATTCCCTAGACTGGAAGTGGCCTTGGCTCTGTAGCTCTGTTGTTTACTTGTTTTAGGGAACACAATGCACTCCTCCAGAGAGGCAGTTGGCAATTTACATCCCGCCCATCAGCATAACAAGGCTCCCTGTTCTCCAGGGCCTGTCTTGCCTTTCTGGTTTTTCCACATTTTGTGGATGTCCCTTTTGACCGGTGGGAAGTGATACTTCTTTGTAGTGCAGCTTTGCATTGCCCGCTTTCTTGCTTGGCCAAAAAGGTCTTATGCGTTTTCTCCTGAATATATTCAGGAGAAAACGCTTACGCCCTTTTTGGCCAAGTGCATCATTGTTGAAGTTGTGCCCCTTTTCCTGTGCTTTAAAGGCGATTCCAACGTACCTCTTGAAATCTGTTTCCTGCTATTCTGCCTCGCTTTCAAGTCCGCCTCGTTGCCTTCCCTCAACAGATTTTTGGATGATAGTTTTCCTTTATTACTCAGCCAGTTTGTGAATTGCTGTGCCCCTGAGCTCCATTTTTCAACTCGTTTTTGTGAGCTGACCGCAAGTCCAAGATTTTGGTTCAGGACCTATACTGGTTCCTGGTGGGGGGGCTGAGACTTTGGTTAATCTTTCTTCCTGCCGGAAGTTAGAATGATATGTGTCCGTCCAAATGCCTAACAGCTATTCTCTCATTGGTTCTCCCTCTTCCCTTTCATACTATGCCAAATTGGCAACCTGTGCGAACCAGGAGGTTAAAGGGGCTGTCTCTCCAAGTTGGGAGGTTGATAGTAAAGCAGATGGAAAGTCAAACCGGAGCACCAGGAGAGGGACTATTCGTTGAGTTTTAGACACCTTTCGTATTCACAGTGTGTCCGTTCTCTAGGTTTCCCGTACATGTTATAGCTGTAGTAATGTTCCCTTCAACCTGGAGAGTTGGGACCCATGCAATGGGTGCCAGGCATTTGTGCTTTAAAGGGTCTGCATTTGCTCACCCAATCTAACCAATCGTCTCAGTCCCAAGTGTCCCTCCTTATGCCACATCCAGCTGTCATTGTTGATAGGGTCATTCCAGGTTTCATCAGAGACCCTGAAGGAATTGTAAAGAATTTCCCAGTTTTTTTGTTTTGTTTTTGAAATTCCTTTTTATAGTGGGTTTGAGCGGATTCTTGCTGCCATGTCTATGCCAATCTAGACACACTTGATTCCCTTACGGAGACATATCAATACATAGGTTTTAAGATTCTTACTAGTCAGATATATTCCTCTGCGGGAAATATGGGGTTTTGAGTCCCTTTCACTGAGGAAGGTGTAGGTCTTGTCTATTCCATAGTTGGTTTTTGGAACGGTACCTGTGCTTATATCAAACTCTGGTTTTATGCATCACCCCACCTCTCCTTCCCCCTTAAGCAGGCATAAGAGTGTTTTCTAAATGTAAGACACTGTTCTCTTCCCTAACTCAGTTCAAGTGTAGCCATGTTTACAGGATCTTCATAAGTGATATCTTATGATAAGTTTCTTTTTCTGTGTGACTTATTTCACTTAGAATCATCGTACCTGAATCCACCCATTTTGCTGCTACTGGTCTTATGACATTGATTTCATGGCTGAGGGATATTCCATCGTACGTAAGTACCACAATTTTTTGAACCATTTTTATATTTCCTGGGATATTTAAGGTGTACCCAAGTTGAGGTCCTTGTAAGCAGTGCAGCCCTAAATTTTGGGGTGGCTCTGTCTTATTGATTTTCAGTTTTCCCAAGGTATATTCCCTAGACTGGAAGTGCCCTTGGCTCTGTAGCTCTGTTGTTTACTTGTTTTAGGGAACACAATGCACTCCTCCAGAGAGGCAGTTGGCAATTTACATCCCCCACATCAGCATAACAAGGCACCCTGTTCTCCAGGGCCTGTCTTGCCTTTCTGGTTTTTACACATTTTGTGGATGTCCCTTCTGACCGGTGGGAGGTGATACTTCTTTGTAGTGCAGATTTGCATTGCCCGCTTGCTTGATTGGCAAAAAAGGTCTTATGCGTTTTCTCCTGAATATATTCAGGAGAAAACGCATACGCCCTTTTTCGCCAAGTGCATCATTGTCGAAGTTGTGCCCCTGTTCCTGTGCTTTAAAGGCGATTCCAACGTACTTCTTGAAATCTGTTTCCTGCTATTCTGCCTCGCATTCAAGTCCGCCTCTTTGCCTTGCCTCAACAGATTTTTGGACGATAGTTGTCCTTTATTACTCGGCCAGTTTGTGAATTGCTGTGCCCCTGAGCTCCATTTTTCAACTCGTTTCTGTGAGCTAACCGCATGTCCAAGATTTTGGTTCAGGACCTATACTGTTTCCCGGTGGGGGGCTGAGACTTTGGTTAATTCTTCTTCCTGCCGGAAGTTAGAATGATATGTGCCCGTCCAAATGCCTAACAGCTACTCTCTCATTGGTTCTCCCTCTTCCCTTTCATCCTCTGCCAAATTGGAAACCTGTGCAAACCAGGAGGTTAAAGGGGCTGTCCCTCCAAGTTGCTAGATTGATAGTAAAGCAGATGGAAAGTCAAACCGGAGCACCAGGAGAGGGATTATTCATTGAGTTTTAGAAACCTTTCGTATTCACAGTGTGTCCGTTCTCTAGGATTCCCGTACATTTTATAACTGTAGTAATATTCCCTTCAACCTGGAGAGTTGGGACCCATGGAATGCGTGCCAGGCATTTGTGCTTTAAATGGTCTGCATTTGCTCACCCAATCTCACCAATCGTCTCAGTCCCAAGTGTCCCTCCTTATTCCACATGCAGCTGTCATTGTAGATAGGGTCATTCCAGGTTTCATCAGAGACCCTGAAGGAATTGTAAAGAATTTCCCAGTTTTTTTGTTTTGTTTTTGAAATTCCTTTTTATAGTGGGTTTGAGCTGATTCTCGCTGCCATGTTTATGCCAGTCTAGACACACTTGATTCCCTTACGGAGACATATCAATACATAGGTTTTAAGATTCTTACTAGTCAGATATATTCCTCTGCGGGAAATATGGGGTTTTGAGTCCCTTTCACTGAGGAAGGTGTAGGTCTTGTCTATTCCATAGTTGGTTTTTGGAACGGTACCTGTGCTTATATCAAACTCTGGTTTTATGCATCACCCCAGCTCTCCTTCCCCCTTAAGCAGGCATAAGAGTGTTTTCTAAATGTGAAACACTGTTCTCTTTCCTAACTCAGTTCAAGTGTAGCCATGTTTACAGGATCTTCATAAGAGATATCTTATGATAAGTTTCTTTTTCTGTGTGACTTATTTCACTTAGAATCATCGTACCTGAATCCACCCATTTTGCTGCTACTGGTGTTATGACATTGATTTCATGGCTGAGGGATATTCCATCGTACGTAAGTACCACAATTTTTAGAACCATTTTTATATTTCCTGGGATATTTAAGGTGTACCCAAGTTGAGGTCCTTGTAAGCAGTGCAGCCCTAAATTTTGGGGTGGCTCTGTCTTATTGATTTTCAGTTTTCCCAAGGTATATTCCCTAGACTGGAAGTGGCCTTGGCTCTGTAGCTCTGTTGTTTACTTGTTTTAGGGAACACAATGCACTCCTCCAGAGAGGCAGTTGGCAATTTACATCCCGCCCATCAGCATAACAAGGCTCCCTGTTCTCCAGGGCCTGTCTTGCCTTTCTGGTTTTTCCACATTTTGTGGATGTCCCTTTTGACCGGTGGGAAGTGATACTTCTTTGTAGTGCAGCTTTGCATTGCCCGCTTTCTTGCTTGGCCAAAAAGGTCTTATGCGTTTTCTCCTGAATATATTCAGGAGAAAACGCTTACGCCCTTTTTGGCCAAGTGCATCATTGTTGAAGTTGTGCCCCTTTTCCTGTGCTTTAAAGGCGATTCCAACGTACCTCTTGAAATCTGTTTCCTGCTATTCTGCCTCGCTTTCAAGTCCGCCTCGTTGCCTTCCCTCAACAGATTTTTGGATGATAGTTTTCCTTTATTACTCAGCCAGTTTGTGAATTGCTGTGCCCCTGAGCTCCATTTTTCAACTCGTTTTTGTGAGCTGACCGCAAGTCCAAGATTTTGGTTCAGGACCTATACTGGTTCCTGGTGGGGGGGCTGAGACTTTGGTTAATCTTTCTTCCTGCCGGAAGTTAGAATGATATGTGTCCGTCCAAATGCCTAACAGCTATTCTCTCATTGGTTCTCCCTCTTCCCTTTCATACTATGCCAAATTGGCAACCTGTGCGAACCAGGAGGTTAAAGGGGCTGTCTCTCCAAGTTGGGAGGTTGATAGTAAAGCAGATGGAAAGTCAAACCGGAGCACCAGGAGAGGGACTATTCGTTGAGTTTTAGACACCTTTCGTATTCACAGTGTGTCCGTTCTCTAGGTTTCCCGTACATGTTATAGCTGTAGTAATGTTCCCTTCAACCTGGAGAGTTGGGACCCATGCAATGGGTGCCAGGCATTTGTGCTTTAAAGGGTCTGCATTTGCTCACCCAATCTAACCAATCGTCTCAGTCCCAAGTGTCCCTCCTTATGCCACATCCAGCTGTCATTGTTGATAGGGTCATTCCAGGTTTCATCAGAGACCCTGAAGGAATTGTAAAGAATTTCCCAGTTTTTTTGTTTTGTTTTTGAAATTCCTTTTTATAGTGGGTTTGAGCTGATTCTTGCTGCCATGTCTATGCCAATCTAGACACACTTGATTCCCTTACGGAGACATATCAATACATAGGTTTTAAGATTCTTACTAGTCAGATATATTCCTCTGCGGGAAATATGGGGTTTTGAGTCCCTTTCACTGAGGAAGGTGTAGGTCTTGTCTATTCCATAGTTGGTTTTTGGAACGGTACCTGTGCTTATATCAAACTCTGGTTTTATGCATCACCCCACCTCTCCTTCCCCCTTAAGCAGGCATAAGAGTGTTTTCTAAATGTAAGACACTGTTCTCTTCCCTAACTCAGTTCAAGTGTAGCCATGTTTACAGGATCTTCATAAGTGATATCTTATGATAAGTTTCTTTTTCTGTGTGACTTATTTCACTTAGAATCATCGTACCTGAATCCACCCATTTTGCTGCTACTGGTCTTATGACATTGATTTCATGGCTGAGGGATATTCCATCGTACGTAAGTACCACAATTTTTTGAACCATTTTTATATTTCCTGGGATATTTAAGGTGTACCCAAGTTGAGGTCCTTGTAAGCAGTGCAGCCCTAAATTTTGGGGTGGCTCTGTCTTATTGATTTTCAGTTTTCCCAAGGTATATTCCCTAGACTGGAAGTGCCCTTGGCTCTGTAGCTCTGTTGTTTACTTGTTTTAGGGAACACAATGCACTCCTCCAGAGAGGCAGTTGGCAATTTACATCCCCCACATCAGCATAACAAGGCACCCTGTTCTCCAGGGCCTGTCTTGCCTTTCTGGTTTTTACACATTTTGTGGATGTCCCTTCTGACCGGTGGGAGGTGATACTTCTTTGTAGTGCTGATTTGCATTGCCCGCTTGCTTGATTGGCAAAAAAGGTCTTATGCGTTTTCTCCTGAATATATTCAGGAGAAAACGCATACGCCCTTTTTCGCCAAGTGCATCATTGTCGAAGTTGTGCCCCTGTTCCTGTGCTTTAAAGGCGATTCCAACGTACCTCTTGAAATCTGTTTCCTGCTATTCTGCCTCGCATTCAAGTCCGCCTCTTTGCCTTGCCTCAACAGATTTTTGGACGATAGTTGTCCTTTATTACTCGGCCAGTTTGTGAATTGCTGTGCCCCTGAGCTCCATTTTTCAACTCGTTTCTGTGAGCTAACCGCATGTCCAAGATTTTGGTTCAGGACCTATACTGTTTCCCGGTGGGGGGCTGAGACTTTGGTTAATTCTTCTTCCTGCCGGAAGTTAGAATGATATGTGCCCGTCCAAATGCCTAACAGCTACTCTCTCATTGGTTCTCCCTCTTCCCTTTCATCCTCTGCCAAATTGGAAACCTGTGCAAACCAGGAGGTTAAAGGGGCTGTCCCTCCAAGTTGCTAGATTGATAGTAAAGCAGATGGAAAGTCAAACCGGAGCACCAGGAGAGGGATTATTCATTGAGTTTTAGAAACCTTTCGTATTCACAGTGTGTCCGTTCTCTAGGATTCCCGTACATTTTATAACTGTAGTAATATTCCCTTCAACCTGGAGAGTTGGGACCCATGGAATGCGTGCCAGGCATTTGTGCTTTAAATGGTCTGCATTTGCTCACCCAATCTCACCAATCGTCTCAGTCCCAAGTGTCCCTCCTTATTCCACATGCAGCTGTCATTGTAGATAGGGTCATTCCAGGTTTCATCAGAGACCCTGAAGGAATTGTAAAGAATTTCCCAGTTTTTTTGTTTTGTTTTTGAAATTCCTTTTTATAGTGGGTTTGAGCTGATTCTCGCTGCCATGTTTATGCCAGTCTAGACACACTTGATTCCCTTACGGAGACATATCAATACATAGGTTTTAAGATTCTTACTAGTCAGATATATTCCTCTGCGGGAAATATGGGGTTTTGAGTCCCTTTCACTGAGGAAGGTGTAGGTCTTGTCTATTCCATAGTTGGTTTTTGGAACGGTACCTGTGCTTATATCAAACTCTGGTTTTATGCATCACCCCAGCTCTCCTTCCCCCTTAAGCAGGCATAAGAGTGTTTTCTAAATGTGAAACACTGTTCTCTTTCCTAACTCAGTTCAAGTGTAGCCATGTTTACAGGATCTTCATAAGAGATATCTTATGATAAGTTTCTTTTTCTGTGTGACTTATTTCACTTAGAATCATCGTACCTGAATCCACCCATTTTGCTGCTACTGGTCTTATGACATTGATTTCATGGCTGAGGGATATTCCATCGTACGTAAGTACCACAATTTTTAGAACCATTTTTATATTTCCTGGGATATTTAAGGTGTACCCAAGTTGAGGTCCTTGTAAGCAGTGCAGCCCTAAATTTTGGGGTGGCTCTGTCTTATTGATTTTCAGTTTTCCCAAGGTATATTCCCTAGACTGGAAGTGGCCTTGGCTCTGTAGCTCTGTTGTTTACTTGTTTTAGGGAACACAATGCACTCCTCCAGAGAGGCAGTTGGCAATTTACATCCCGCCCATCAGCATAACAAGGCTCCCTGTTCTCCAGGGCCTGTCTTGCCTTTCTGGTTTTTCCACATTTTGTGGATGTCCCTTTTGACCGGTGGGAAGTGATACTTCTTTGTAGTGCAGCTTTGCATTGCCCGCTTTCTTGCTTGGCCAAAAAGGTCTTATGCGTTTTCTCCTGAATATATTCAGGAGAAAACGCTTACGCCCTTTTTGGCCAAGTGCATCATTGTTGAAGTTGTGCCCCTTTTCCTGTGCTTTAAAGGCAATTCCAACGTACCTCTTGAAATCTGTTTCCTGCTATTCTGCCTCGCTTTCAAGTCCGCCTCGTTGCCTTCCCTCAACAGATTTTTGGATGATAGTTTTCCTTTATTACTCAGCCAGTTTGTGAATTGCTGTGCCCCTGAGCTCCATTTTTCAACTCGTTTTTGTGAGCTGACCGCAAGTCCAAGATTTTGGTTCAGGACCTATACTGGTTCCTGGTGGGGGGGCTGAGACTTTGGTTAATCTTTCTTCCTGCCGGAAGTTAGAATGATATGTGTCCGTCCAAATGCCTAACAGCTATTCTCTCATTGGTTCTCCCTCTTCCCTTTCATACTATGCCAAATTGGCAACCTGTGCGAACCAGGAGGTTAAAGGGGCTGTCTCTCCAAGTTGGGAGGTTGATAGTAAAGCAGATGGAAAGTCAAACCGGAGCACCAGGAGAGGGACTATTCGTTGAGTTTTAGACACCTTTCGTATTCACAGTGTGTCCGTTCTCTAGGTTTCCCGTACATGTTATAGCTGTAGTAATGTTCCCTTCAACCTGGAGAGTTGGGACCCATGCAATGGGTGCCAGGCATTTGTGCTTTAAAGGGTCTGCATTTGCTCACCCAATCTAACCAATCGTCTCAGTCCCAAGTGTCCCTCCTTATGCCACATCCAGCTGTCATTGTTGATAGGGTCATTCCAGGTTTCATCAGAGACCCTGAAGGAATTGTAAAGAATTTCCCAGTTTTTTTGTTTTGTTTTTGAAATTCCTTTTTATAGTGGGTTTGAGCTGATTCTTGCTGCCATGTCTATGCCAATCTAGACACACTTGATTCCCTTACGGAGACATATCAATACATAGGTTTTAAGATTCTTACTAGTCAGATATATTCCTCTGCGGGAAATATGGGGTTTTGAGTCCCTTTCACTGAGGAAGGTGTAGGTCTTGTCTATTCCATAGTTGGTTTTTGGAACGGTACCTGTGCTTATATCAAACTCTGGTTTTATGCATCACCCCACCTCTCCTTCCCCCTTAAGCAGGCATAAGAGTGTTTTCTAAATGTAAGACACTGTTCTCTTCCCTAACTCAGTTCAAGTGTAGCCATGTTTACAGGATCTTCATAAGTGATATCTTATGATAAGTTTCTTTTTCTGTGTGACTTATTTCACTTAGAATCATCGTACCTGAATCCACCCATTTTGCTGCTACTGGTCTTATGACATTGATTTCATGGCTGAGGGATATTCCATCGTACGTAAGTACCACAATTTTTTGAACCATTTTTATATTTCCTGGGATATTTAAGGTGTACCCAAGTTGAGGTCCTTGTAAGCAGTGCAGCCCTAAATTTTGGGGTGGCTCTGTCTTATTGATTTTCAGTTTTCCCAAGGTATATTCCCTAGACTGGAAGTGGCCTTGGCTCTGTAGCTCTGTTGTTTACTTGTTTTAGGGAACACAATGCACTCCTCCAGAGAGGCAGTTGGCAATTTACATCCCCCACATCAGCATAACAAGGCACCCTGTTCTCCAGGGCCTGTCTTGCCTTTCTGGTTTTTACACATTTTGTGGATGTCCCTTCTGACCGGTGGGAGGTGATACTTCTTTGTAGTGCAGATTTGCATTGCCCGCTTGCTTGATTGGCAAAAAAGGTCTTATGCGTTTTCTCCTGAATATATTCAGGAGAAAACGCATACGCCCTTTTTCGCCAAGTGCATCATTGTCGAAGTTGTGCCCCTGTTCCTGTGCTTTAAAGGCGATTCCAACGTACTTCTTGAAATCTGTTTCCTGCTATTCTGCCTCGCATTCAAGTCCGCCTCTTTGCCTTGCCTCAACAGATTTTTGGACGATAGTTGTCCTTTATTACTCGGCCAGTTTGTGAATTGCTGTGCCCCTGAGCTCCATTTTTCAACTCGTTTCTGTGAGCTAACCGCATGTCCAAGATTTTGGTTCAGGACCTATACTGTTTCCCGGTGGGGGGCTGAGACTTTGGTTAATTCTTCTTCCTGCCGGAAGTTAGAATGATATGTGCCCGTCCAAATGCCTAACAGCTACTCTCTCATTGGTTCTCCCTCTTCCCTTTCATCCTCTGCCAAATTGGAAACCTGTGCAAACCAGGAGGTTAAAGGGGCTGTCCCTCCAAGTTGCTAGATTGATAGTAAAGCAGATGGAAAGTCAAACCGGAGCACCAGGAGAGGGATTATTCATTGAGTTTTAGAAACCTTTCGTATTCACAGTGTGTCCGTTCTCTAGGATTCCCGTGCATTTTATAACTGTAGTAATATTCCCTTCAACCTGGAGAGTTGGGACCCATGGAATGCGTGCCAGGCATTTGTGCTTTAAATGGTCTGCATTTGCTCACCCAATCTCACCAATCGTCTCAGTCCCAAGTGTCCCTCCTTATTCCACATGCAGCTGTCATTGTAGATAGGGTCATTCCAGGTTTCATCAGAGACCCTGAAGGAATTGTAAAGAATTTCCCAGTTTTTTTGTTTTGTTTTTGAAATTCCTTTTTATAGTGGGTTTGAGCTGATTCTCGCTGCCATGTTTATGCCAGTCTAGACACACTTGATTCCCTTACGGAGACATATCAATACATAGGTTTTAAGATTCTTACTAGTCAGATATATTCCTCTGCGGGAAATATGGGGTTTTGAGTCCCTTTCACTGAGGAAGGTGTAGGTCTTGTCTATTCCATAGTTGGTTTTTGGAACGGTACCTGTGCTTATATCAAACTCTGGTTTTATGCATCACCCCAGCTCTCCTTCCCCCTTAAGCAGGCATAAGAGTGTTTTCTAAATGTGAAACACTGTTCTCTTTCCTAACTCAGTTCAAGTGTAGCCATGTTTACAGGATCTTCATAAGAGATATCTTATGATAAGTTTCTTTTTCTGTGTGACTTATTTCACTTAGAATCATCGTACCTGAATCCACCCATTTTGCTGCTACTGGTCTTATGACATTGATTTCATGGCTGAGGGATATTCCATCGTACGTAAGTACCACAATTTTTAGAACCATTTTTATATTTCCTGGGATATTTAAGGTGTACCCAAGTTGAGGTCCTTGTAAGCAGTGCAGCCCTAAATTTTGGGGTGGCTCTGTCTTATTGATTTTCAGTTTTCCCAAGGTATATTCCCTAGACTGGAAGTGGCCTTGGCTCTGTAGCTCTGTTGTTTACTTGTTTTAGGGAACACAATGCACTCCTCCAGAGAGGCAGTTGGCAATTTACATCCCGCCCATCAGCATAACAAGGCTCCCTGTTCTCCAGGGCCTGTCTTGCCTTTCTGGTTTTTCCACATTTTGTGGATGTCCCTTTTGACCGGTGGGAAGTGATACTTCTTTGTAGTGCAGCTTTGCATTGCCCGCTTTCTTGCTTGGCCAAAAAGGTCTTATGCGTTTTCTCCTGAATATATTCAGGAGAAAACGCTTACGCCCTTTTTGGCCAAGTGCATCATTGTTGAAGTTGTGCCCCTTTTCCTGTGCTTTAAAGGTGATTCCAACGTACCTCTTGAAATCTGTTTCCTGCTATTCTGCCTCGCTTTCAAGTCCGCCTCGTTGCCTTCCCTCAACAGATTTTTGGATGATAGTTTTCCTTTATTACTCAGCCAGTTTGTGAATTGCTGTGCCCCTGAGCTCCATTTTTCAACTCGTTTTTGTGAGCTGACCGCAAGTCCAAGATTTTGGTTCAGGACCTATACTGGTTCCTGGTGGGGGGGCTGAGACTTTGGTTAATCTTTCTTCCTGCCGGAAGTTAGAATGATATGTGTCCGTCCAAATGCCTAACAGCTATTCTCTCATTGGTTCTCCCTCTTCCCTTTCATACTATGCCAAATTGGCAACCTGTGCGAACCAGGAGGTTAAAGGGGCTGTCTCTCCAAGTTGGGAGGTTGATAGTAAAGCAGATGGAAAGTCAAACCGGAGCACCAGGAGAGGGACTATTCGTTGAGTTTTAGACACCTTTCGTATTCACAGTGTGTCCGTTCTCTAGGTTTCCCGTACATGTTATAGCTGTAGTAATGTTCCCTTCAACCTGGAGAGTTGGGACCCATGCAATGGGTGCCAGGCATTTGTGCTTTAAAGGGTCTGCATTTGCTCACCCAATCTAACCAATCGTCTCAGTCCCAAGTGTCCCTCCTTATGCCACATCCAGCTGTCATTGTTGATAGGGTCATTCCAGGTTTCATCAGAGACCCTGAAGGAATTGTAAAGAATTTCCCAGTTTTTTTGTTTTGTTTTTGAAATTCCTTTTTATAGTGGGTTTGAGCTGATTCTTGCTGCCATGTCTATGCCAATCTAGACACACTTGATTCCCTTACGGAGACATATCAATACCTAGGTTTTAAGATTCTTACTAGTCAGATATATTCCTCTGCGGGAAATATGGGGTTTTGAGTCCCTTTCACTGAGGAAGGTGTAGGTCTTGTCTATTCCATAGTTGGTTTTTGGAACGGTACCTGTGCTTATATCAAACTCTGGTTTTATGCATCACCCCACCTCTCCTTCCCCCTTAAGCAGGCATAAGAGTGTTTTCTAAATGTAAGACACTGTTCTCTTCCCTAACTCAGTTCAAGTGTAGCCATGTTTACAGGATCTTCATAAGTGATATCTTATGATAAGTTTCTTTTTCTGTGTGACTTATTTCACTTAGAATCATCGTACCTGAATCCACCCATTTTGCTGCTACTGGTCTTATGACATTGATTTCATGGCTGAGGGATATTCCATCGTACGTAAGTACCACAATTTTTTGAACCATTTTTATATTTCCTGGGATATTTAAGGTGTACCCAAGTTGAGGTCCTTGTAAGCAGTGCAGCCCTAAATTTTGGGGTGGCTCTGTCTTATTGATTTTCAGTTTTCCCAAGGTATATTCCCTAGACTGGAAGTGCCCTTGGCTCTGTAGCTCTGTTGTTTACTTGTTTTAGGGAACACAATGCACTCCTCCAGAGAGGCAGTTGGCAATTTACATCCCCCACATCAGCATAACAAGGCACCCTGTTCTCCAGGGCCTGTCTTGCCTTTCTGGTTTTTACACATTTTGTGGATGTCCCTTCTGACCGGTGGGAGGTGATACTTCTTTGTAGTGCAGATTTGCATTGCCCGCTTGCTTGATTGGCAAAAAAGGTCTTATGCGTTTTCTCCTGAATATATTCAGGAGAAAACGCATACGCCCTTTTTCGCCAAGTGCATCATTGTCGAAGTTGTGCCCCTGTTCCTGTGCTTTAAAGGCGATTCCAACGTACCTCTTGAAATCTGTTTCCTGCTATTCTGCCTCGCATTCAAGTCCGCCTCTTTGCCTTGCCTCAACAGATTTTTGGACGATAGTTGTCCTTTATTACTCGGCCAGTTTGTGAATTGCTGTGCCCCTGAGCTCCATTTTTCAACTCGTTTCTGTGAGCTAACCGCATGTCCAAGATTTTGGTTCAGGACCTATACTGTTTCCCGGTGGGGGGCTGAGACTTTGGTTAATTCTTCTTCCTGCCGGAAGTTAGAATGATATGTGCCCGTCCAAATGCCTAAGAGCTACTCTCTCATTGGTTCTCCCTCTTCCCTTTCATCCTCTGCCAAATTGGAAACCTGTGCAAACCAGGAGGTTAAAGGGGCTGTCCCTCCAAGTTGCTAGATTGATAGTAAAGCAGATGGAAAGTCAAACCGGAGCACCAGGAGAGGGATTATTCATTGAGTTTTAGAAACCTTTCGTATTCACAGTGTGTCCGTTCTCTAGGATTCCCGTACATTTTATAACTGTAGTAATATTCCCTTCAACCTGGAGAGTTGGGACCCATGGAATGCGTGCCAGGCATTTGTGCTTTAAATGGTCTGCATTTGCTCACCCAATCTCACCAATCGTCTCAGTCCCAAGTGTCCCTCCTTATTCCACATGCAGCTGTCATTGTAGATAGGGTCATTCCAGGTTTCATCAGAGACCCTGAAGGAATTGTAAAGAATTTCCCAGTTTTTTTGTTTTGTTTTTGAAATTCCTTTTTATAGTGGGTTTGAGCTGATTCTCGCTGCCATGTTTATGCCAGTCTAGACACACTTGATTCCCTTACGGAGACATATCAATACATAGGTTTTAAGATTCTTACTAGTCAGATATATTCCTCTGCGGGAAATATGGGGTTTTGAGTCCCTTTCACTGAGGAAGGTGTAGGTCTTGTCTATTCCATAGTTGGTTTTTGGAACGGTACCTGTGCTTATATCAAACTCTGGTTTTATGCATCACCCCAGCTCTCCTTCCCCCTTAAGCAGGCATAAGAGTGTTTTCTAAATGTGAAACACTGTTCTCTTTCCTAACTCAGTTCAAGTGTAGCCATGTTTACAGGATCTTCATAAGAGATATCTTATGATAAGTTTCTTTTTCTGTGTGACTTATTTCACTTAGAATCATCGTACCTGAATCCACCCATTTTGCTGCTACTGGTCTTATGACATTGATTTCATGGCTGAGGGATATTCCATCGTACGTAAGTACCACAATTTTTAGAACCATTTTTATATTTCCTGGGATATTTAAGGTGTACCCAAGTTGAGGTCCTTGTAAGCAGTGCAGCCCTAAATTTTGGGGTGGCTCTGTCTTATTGATTTTCAGTTTTCCCAAGGTATATTCCCTAGACTGGAAGTGGCCTTGGCTCTGTAGCTCTGTTGTTTACTTGTTTTAGGGAACACAATGCACTCCTCCAGAGAGGCAGTTGGCAATTTACATCCCGCCCATCAGCATAACAAGGCTCCCTGTTCTCCAGGGCCTGTCTTGCCTTTCTGGTTTTTCCACATTTTGTGGATGTCCCTTTTGACCGGTGGGAAGTGATACTTCTTTGTAGTGCAGCTTTGCATTGCCCGCTTTCTTGCTTGGCCAAAAAGGTCTTATGCGTTTTCTCCTGAATATATTCAGGAGAAAACGCTTACGCCCTTTTTGGCCAAGTGCATCATTGTTGAAGTTGTGCCCCTTTTCCTGTGCTTTAAAGGCGATTCCAACGTACCTCTTGAAATCTGTTTCCTGCTATTCTGCCTCGCTTTCAAGTCCGCCTCGTTGCCTTCCCTCAACAGATTTTTGGATGATAGTTTTCCTTTATTACTCAGCCAGTTTGTGAATTGCTGTGCCCCTGAGCTCCATTTTTCAACTCGTTTTTGTGAGCTGACCGCAAGTCCAAGATTTTGGTTCAGGACCTATACTGGTTCCTGGTGGGGGGGCTGAGACTTTGGTTAATCTTTCTTCCTGCCGGAAGTTAGAATGATATGTGTCCGTCCAAATGCCTAACAGCTATTCTCTCATTGGTTCTCCCTCTTCCCTTTCATACTATGCCAAATTGGCAACCTGTGCGAACCAGGAGGTTAAAGGGGCTGTCTCTCCAAGTTGGGAGGTTGATAGTAAAGCAGATGGAAAGTCAAACCGGAGCACCAGGAGAGGGACTATTCGTTGAGTTTTAGACACCTTTCGTATTCACAGTGTGTCCGTTCTCTAGGTTTCCCGTACATGTTATAGCTGTAGTAATGTTCCCTTCAACCTGGAGAGTTGGGACCCATGCAATGGGTGCCAGGCATTTGTGCTTTAAAGGGTCTGCATTTGCTCACCCAATCTAACCAATCGTCTCAGTCCCAAGTGTCCCTCCTTATGCCACATCCAGCTGTCATTGTTGATAGGGTCATTCCAGGTTTCATCAGAGACCCTGAAGGAATTGTAAAGAATTTCCCAGTTTTTTTGTTTTGTTTTTGAAATTCCTTTTTATAGTGGGTTTGAGCTGATTCTTGCTGCCATGTCTATGCCAATCTAGACACACTTGATTCCCTTACGGAGACATATCAATACATAGGTTTTAAGATTCTTACTAGTCAGATATATTCCTCTGCGGGAAATATGGGGTTTTGAGTCCCTTTCACTGAGGAAGGTGTAGGTCTTGTCTATTCCATAGTTGGTTTTTGGAACGGTACCTGTGCTTATATCAAACTCTGGTTTTATGCATCACCCCACCTCTCCTTCCCCCTTAAGCAGGCATAAGAGTGTTTTCTAAATGTAAGACACTGTTCTCTTCCCTAACTCAGTTCAAGTGTAGCCATGTTTACAGGATCTTCATAAGTGATATCTTATGATAAGTTTCTTTTTCTGTGTGACTTATTTCACTTAGAATCATCGTACCTGAATCCACCCATTTTGCTGCTACTGGTCTTATGACATTGATTTCATGGCTGAGGGATATTCCATCGTACGTAAGTACCACAATTTTTTGAACCATTTTTATATTTCCTGGGATATTTAAGGTGTACCCAAGTTGAGGTCCTTGTAAGCAGTGCAGCCCTAAATTTTGGGGTGGCTCTGTCTTATTGATTTTCAGTTTTCCCAAGGTATATTCCCTAGACTGGAAGTGCCCTTGGCTCTGTAGCTCTGTTGTTTACTTGTTTTAGGGAACACAATGCACTCCTCCAGAGAGGCAGTTGGCAATTTACATCCCCCACATCAGCATAACAAGGCACCCTGTTCTCCAGGGCCTGTCTTGCCTTTCTGGTTTTTACACATTTTGTGGATGTCCCTTCTGACCGGTGGGAGGTGATACTTCTTTGTAGTGCAGATTTGCATTGCCCGCTTGCTTGATTGGCAAAAAAGGTCTTATGCGTTTTCTCCTGAATATATTCAGGAGAAAACGCATACGCCCTTTTTCGCCAAGTGCATCATTGTCGAAGTTGTGCCCCTGTTCCTGTGCTTTAAAGGCGATTCCAACGTACCTCTTGAAATCTGTTTCCTGCTATTCTGCCTCGCATTCAAGTCCGCCTCTTTGCCTTGCCTCAACAGATTTTTGGACGATAGTTGTCCTTTATTACTCGGCCAGTTTGTGAATTGCTGTGCCCCTGAGCTCCATTTTTCAACTCGTTTCTGTGAGCTAACCGCATGTCCAAGATTTTGGTTCAGGACCTATACTGTTTCCCGGTGGGGGGCTGAGACTTTGGTTAATTCTTCTTCCTGCCGGAAGTTAGAATGATATGTGCCCGTCCAAATGCCTAACAGCTACTCTCTCATTGGTTCTCCCTCTTCCCTTTCATCCTCTGCCAAATTGGAAACCTGTGCAAACCAGGAGGTTAAAGGGGCTGTCCCTCCAAGTTGCTAGATTGATAGTAAAGCAGATGGAAAGTCAAACCGGAGCACCAGGAGAGGGATTATTCATTGAGTTTTAGAAACCTTTCGTATTCACAGTGTGTCCGTTCTCTAGGATTCCCGTACATTTTATAACTGTAGTAATATTCCCTTCAACCTGGAGAGTTGGGACCCATGGAATGCGTGCCAGGCATTTGTGCTTTAAATGGTCTGCATTTGCTCACCCAATCTCACCAATCGTCTCAGTCCCAAGTGTCCCTCCTTATTCCACATGCAGCTGTCATTGTAGATAGGGTCATTCCAGGTTTCATCAGAGACCCTGAAGGAATTGTAAAGAATTTCCCAGTTTTTTTGTTTTGTTTTTGAAATTCCTTTTTATAGTGGGTTTGAGCTGATTCTCGCTGCCATGTTTATGCCAGTCTAGACACACTTGATTCCCTTACGGAGACATATCAATACATAGGTTTTAAGATTCTTACTAGTCAGATATATTCCTCTGCGGGAAATATGGGGTTTTGAGTCCCTTTCACTGAGGAAGGTGTAGGTCTTGTCTATTCCATAGTTGGTTTTTGGAACGGTACCTGTGCTTATATCAAACTCTGGTTTTATGCATCACCCCAGCTCTCCTTCCCCCTTAAGCAGGCATAAGAGTGTTTTCTAAATGTGAAACACTGTTCTCTTTCCTAACTCAGTTCAAGTGTAGCCATGTTTACAGGATCTTCATAAGAGATATCTTATGATAAGTTTCTTTTTCTGTGTGACTTATTTCACTTAGAATCATCGTACCTGAATCCACCCATTTTGCTGCTACTGGTCTTATGACATTGATTTCATGGCTGAGGGATATTCCATCGTACGTAAGTACCACAATTTTTAGAACCATTTTTATATTTCCTGGGATATTTAAGGTGTACCCAAGTTGAGGTCCTTGTAAGCAGTGCAGCCCTAAATTTTGGGGTGGCTCTGTCTTATTGATTTTCAGTTTTCCCAAGGTATATTCCCTAGACTGGAAGTGGCCTTGGCTCTGTAGCTCTGTTGTTTACTTGTTTTAGGGAACACAATGCACTCCTCCAGAGAGGCAGTTGGCAATTTACATCCCGCCCATCAGCATAACAAGGCTCCCTGTTCTCCAGGGCCTGTCTTGCCTTTCTGGTTTTTCCACATTTTGTGGATGTCCCTTTTGACCGGTGGGAAGTGATACTTCTTTGTAGTGCAGCTTTGCATTGCCCGCTTTCTTGCTTGGCCAAAAAGGTCTTATGCGTTTTCTCCTGAATATATTCAGGAGAAAACGCTTACGCCCTTTTTGGCCAAGTGCATCATTGTTGAAGTTGTGCCCCTTTTCCTGTGCTTTAAAGGCGATTCCAACGTACCTCTTGAAATCCGTTTCCTGCTATTCTGCCTCGCTTTCAAGTCCGCCTCGTTGCCTTCCCTCAACAGATTTTTGGATGATAGTTTTCCTTTATTACTCAGCCAGTTTGTGAATTGCTGTGCCCCTGAGCTCCATTTTTCAACTCGTTTTTGTGAGCTGACCGCAAGTCCAAGATTTTGGTTCAGGACCTATACTGGTTCCTGGTGGGGGGGCTGAGACTTTGGTTAATCTTTCTTCCTGCCGGAAGTTAGAATGATATGTGTCCGTCCAAATGCCTAACAGCTATTCTCTCATTGGTTCTCCCTCTTCCCTTTCATACTATGCCAAATTGGCAACCTGTGCGAACCAGGAGGTTAAAGGGGCTGTCTCTCCAAGTTGGGAGGTTGATAGTAAAGCAGATGGAAAGTCAAACCGGAGCACCAGGAGAGGGACTATTCGTTGAGTTTTAGACACCTTTCGTATTCACAGTGTGTCCGTTCTCTAGGTTTCCCGTACATGTTATAGCTGTAGTAATGTTCCCTTCAACCTGGAGAGTTGGGACCCATGCAATGGGTGCCAGGCATTTGTGCTTTAAAGGGTCTGCATTTGCTCACCCAATCTAACCAATCGTCTCAGTCCCAAGTGTCCCTCCTTATGCCACATCCAGCTGTCATTGTTGATAGGGTCATTCCAGGTTTCATCAGAGACCCTGAAGGAATTGTAAAGAATTTCCCAGTTTTTTTGTTTTGTTTTTGAAATTCCTTTTTATAGTGGGTTTGAGCTGATTCTTGCTGCCATGTCTATGCCAATCTAGACACACTTGATTCCCTTACGGAGACATATCAATACATAGGTTTTAAGATTCTTACTAGTCAGATATATTCCTCTGCGGGAAATATGGGGTTTTGAGTCCCTTTCACTGAGGAAGGTGTAGGTCTTGTCTATTCCATAGTTGGTTTTTGGAACGGTACCTGTGCTTATATCAAACTCTGGTTTTATGCATCACCCCACCTCTCCTTCCCCCTTAAGCAGGCATAAGAGTGTTTTCTAAATGTAAGACACTGTTCTCTTCCCTAACTCAGTTCAAGTGTAGCCATGTTTACAGGATCTTCATAAGTGATATCTTATGATAAGTTTCTTTTTCTGTGTGACTTATTTCACTTAGAATCATCGTACCTGAATCCACCCATTTTGCTGCTACTGGTCTTATGACATTGATTTCATGGCTGAGGGATATTCCATCGTACGTAAGTACCACAATTTTTTGAACCATTTTTATATTTCCTGGGATATTTAAGGTGTACCCAAGTTGAGGTCCTTGTAAGCAGTGCAGCCCTAAATTTTGGGGTGGCTCTGTCTTATTGATTTTCAGTTTTCCCAAGGTATATTCCCTAGACTGGAAGTGCCCTTGGCTCTGTAGCTCTGTTGTTTACTTGTTTTAGGGAACACAATGCACTCCTCCAGAGAGGCAGTTGGCAATTTACATCCCCCACATCAGCATAACAAGGCACCCTGTTCTCCAGGGCCTGTCTTGCCTTTCTGGTTTTTACACATTTTGTGGATGTCCCTTCTGACCGGTGGGAGGTGATACTTCTTTGTAGTGCAGATTTGCATTGCCCGCTTGCTTGATTGGCAAAAAAGGTCTTATGCGTTTTCTCCTGAATATATTCAGGAGAAAACACATACGCCCTTTTTCGCCAAGTGCATCATTGTCGAAGTTGTGCCCCTGTTCCTGTGCTTTAAAGGCGATTCCAACGTACCTCTTGAAATCTGTTTCCTGCTATTCTGCCTCGCATTCAAGTCCGCCTCTTTGCCTTGCCTCAACAGATTTTTGGACGATAGTTGTCCTTTATTACTCGGCCAGTTTGTGAATTGCTGTGCCCCTGAGCTCCATTTTTCAACTCGTTTCTGTGAGCTAACCGCATGTCCAAGATTTTGGTTCAGGACCTATACTGTTTCCCGGTGGGGGGCTGAGACTTTGGTTAATTCTTCTTCCTGCCGGAAGTTAGAATGATATGTGCCCGTCCAAATGCCTAACAGCTACTCTCTCATTGGTTCTCCCTCTTCCCTTTCATCCTCTGCCAAATTGGAAACCTGTGCAAACCAGGAGGTTAAAGGGGCTGTCCCTCCAAGTTGCTAGATTGATAGTAAAGCAGATGGAAAGTCAAACCGGAGCACCAGGAGAGGGATTATTCATTGAGTTTTAGAAACCTTTCGTATTCACAGTGTGTCCGTTCTCTAGGATTCCCGTGCATTTTATAACTGTAGTAATATTCCCTTCAACCTGGAGAGTTGGGACCCATGGAATGCGTGCCAGGCATTTGTGCTTTAAATGGTCTGCATTTGCTCACCCAATCTCACCAATCGTCTCAGTCCCAAGTGTCCCTCCTTATTCCACATGCAGCTGTCATTGTAGATAGGGTCATTCCAGGTTTCATCAGAGACCCTGAAGGAATTGTAAAGAATTTCCCAGTTTTTTTGTTTTGTTTTTGAAATTCCTTTTTATAGTGGGTTTGAGCTGATTCTCGCTGCCATGTTTATGCCAGTCTAGACACACTTGATTCCCTTACGGAGACATATCAATACATATGTTTTAAGATTCTTACTAGTCAGATATATTCCTCTGCGGGAAATATGGGGTTTTGAGTCCCTTTCACTGAGGAAGGTGTAGGTCTTGTCTATTCCATAGTTGGTTTTTGGAACGGTACCTGTGCTTATATCAAACTCTGGTTTTATGCATCACCCCAGCTCTCCTTCCCCCTTAAGCAGGCATAAGAGTGTTTTCTAAATGTGAAACACTGTTCTCTTTCCTAACTCAGTTCAAGTGTAGCCATGTTTACAGGATCTTCATAAGAGATATCTTATGATAAGTTTCTTTTTCTGTGTGACTTATTTCACTTAGAATCATCGTACCTGAATCCACCCATTTTGCTGCTACTGGTCTTATGACATTGATTTCATGGCTGAGGGATATTCCATCGTACGTAAGTACCACAATTTTTAGAACCATTTTTATATTTCCTGGGATATTTAAGGTGTACCCAAGTTGAGGTCCTTGTAAGCAGTGCAGCCCTAAATTTTGGGGTGGCTCTGTCTTATTGATTTTCAGTTTTCCCAAGGTATATTCCCTAGACTGGAAGTGGCCTTGGCTCTGTAGCTCTGTTGTTTACTTGTTTTAGGGAACACAATGCACTCCTCCAGAGAGGCAGTTGGCAATTTACATCCCGCCCATCAGCATAACAAGGCTCCCTGTTCTCCAGGGCCTGTCTTGCCTTTCTGGTTTTTCCACATTTTGTGGATGTCCCTTTTGACCGGTGGGAAGTGATACTTCTTTGTAGTGCAGCTTTGCATTGCCCGCTTTCTTGCTTGGCCAAAAAGGTCTTATGCATTTTCTCCTGAATATATTCAGGAGAAAACGCTTACGCCCTTTTTGGCCAAGTGCATCATTGTTGAAGTTGTGCCCCTTTTCCTGTGCTTTAAAGGCGATTCCAACGTACCTCTTGAAATCCGTTTCCTGCTATTCTGCCTCGCTTTCAAGTCCGCCTCGTTGCCTTCCCTCAACAGATTTTTGGATGATAGTTTTCCTTTATTACTCAGCCAGTTTGTGAATTGCTGTGCCCCTGAGCTCCATTTTTCAACTCGTTTTTGTGAGCTGACCGCAAGTCCAAGATTTTGGTTCAGGACCTATACTGGTTCCTGGTGGGGGCGCTGAGACTTTGGTTAATCTTTCTTCCTGCCGGAAGTTAGAATGATATGTGTCTGTCCAAATGCCTAACAGCTATTCTCTCATTGGTTCTCCCTCTTCCCTTTCATACTATGCCAAATTGGCAACCTGTGCGAACCAGGAGGTTAAAGGGGCTGTCTCTCCAAGTTGGGAGGTTGATAGTAAAGCAGATGGAAAGTCAAACCGGAGCACCAGGAGAGGGACTATTCGTTGAGTTTTAGACACCTTTCGTATTCACAGTGTGTCCGTTCTCTAGGTTTCCCGTACATGTTATAGCTGTAGTAATGTTCCCTTCAACCTGGAGAGTTGGGACCCATGCAATGGGTGCCAGGCATTTGTGCTTTAAAGGGTCTGCATTTGCTCACCCAATCTAACCAATCGTCTCAGTCCCAAGTGTCCCTCCTTATGCCACATCCAGCTGTCATTGTTGATAGGGTCATTCCAGGTTTCATCAGAGACCCTGAAGGAATTGTAAAGAATTTCCCAGTTTTTTTGTTTTGTTTTTGAAATTCCTTTTTATAGTGGGTTTGAGCTGATTCTTGCTGCCATGTCTATGCCAATCTAGACACACTTGATTCCCTTACGGAGACATATCAATACATAGGTTTTAAGATTCTTACTAGTCAGATATATTCCTCTGCGGGAAATATGGGGTTTTGAGTCCCTTTCACTGAGGAAGGTGTAGGTCTTGTCTATTCCATAGTTGGTTTTTGGAACGGTACCTGTGCTTATATCAAACTCTGGTTTTATGCATCACCCCACCTCTCCTTCCCCCTTAAGCAGGCATAAGAGTGTTTTCTAAATGTAAGACACTGTTCTCTTCCCTAACTCAGTTCAAGTGTAGCCATGTTTACAGGATCTTCATAAGTGATATCTTATGATAAGTTTCTTTTTCTGTGTGACTTATTTCACTTAGAATCATCGTACCTGAATCCACCCATTTTGCTGCTACTGGTCTTATGACATTGATTTCATGGCTGAGGGATATTCCATCGTACGTAAGTACCACAATTTTTTGAACCATTTTTATATTTCCTGGGATATTTAAGGTGTACCCAAGTTGAGGTCCTTGTAAGCAGTGCAGCCCTAAATTTTGGGGTGGCTCTGTCTTATTAATTTTCAGTTTTCCCAAGGTATATTCCCTAGACTGGAAGTGCCCTTGGCTCTGTAGCTCTGTTGTTTACTTGTTTTAGGGAACACAATGCACTCCTCCAGAGAGGCAGTTGGCAATTTACATCCCCCACATCAGCATAACAAGGCACCCTGTTCTCCAGGGCCTGTCTTGCCTTTCTGGTTTTTACACATTTTGTGGATGTCCCTTCTGACCGGTGGGAGGTGATACTTCTTTGTAGTGCAGATTTGCATTGCCCGCTTGCTTGATTGGCAAAAAAGGTCTTATGCGTTTTCTCCTGAATATATTCAGGAGAAAACGCATACGCCCTTTTTCACCAAGTGCATCATTGTCGAAGTTCTGCCCCTGTTCCTGTGCTTTAAAGGCGATTCCAACGTACCTCTTGAAATCTGTTTCCTGCTATTCTGCCTCGCATTCAAGTCCGCCTCTTTGCCTTGCCTCAACAGATTTTTGGACGATAGTTGTCCTTTATTACTCGGCCAGTTTGTGAATTGCTGTGCCCCTGAGCTCCATTTTTCAACTCGTTTCTGTGAGCTAACCGCATGTCCAAGATTTTGGTTCAGGACCTATACTGTTTCCCGGTGGGGGGCTGAGACTTTGGTTAATTCTTCTTCCTGCCGGAAGTTAGAATGATATGTGCCCGTCCAAATGCCTAACAGCTACTCTCTCATTGGTTCTCCCTCTTCCCTTTCATCCTCTGCCAAATTGGAAACCTGTGCAAACCAGGAGGTTAAAGGGGCTGTCCCTCCAAGTTGCTAGATTGATAGTAAAGCAGATGGAAAGTCAAACCGGAGCACCAGGAGAGGGATTATTCATTGAGTTTTAGAAACCTTTCGTATTCACAGTGTGTCCGTTCTCTAGGATTCCCGTACATTTTATAACTGTAGTAATATTCCCTTCAACCTGGAGAGTTGGGACCCATGGAATGCGTGCCAGGCATTTGTGCTTTAAATGGTCTGCATTTGCTCACCCAATCTCACCAATCGTCTCAGTCCCAAGTGTCCCTCCTTATTCCACATGCAGCTGTCATTGTAGATAGGGTCATTCCAGGTTTCATCAGAGACCCTGAAGGAATTGTAAAGAATTTCCCAGTTTTTTTGTTTTGTTTTTGAAATTCCTTTTTATAGTGGGTTTGAGCTGATTCTCGCTGCCATGTTTATGCCAGTCTAGACACACTTGATTCCCTTACGGAGACATATCAATACATAGGTTTTAAGATTCTTACTAGTCAGATATATTCCTCTGCGGGAAATATGGGGTTTTGAGTCCCTTTCACTGAGGAAGGTGTAGGTCTTGTCTATTCCATAGTTGGTTTTTGGAACGGTACCTGTGCTTATATCAAACTCTGGTTTTATGCATCACCCCAGCTCTCCTTCCCCCTTAAGCAGGCATAAGAGTGTTTTCTAAATGTGAAACACTGTTCTCTTTCCTAACTCAGTTCAAGTGTAGCCATGTTTACAGGATCTTCATAAGAGATATCTTATGATAAGTTTCTTTTTCTGTGTGACTTATTTCACTTAGAATCATCGTACCTGAATCCACCCATTTTGCTGCTACTGGTCTTATGACATTGATTTCATGGCTGAGGGATATTCCATCGTACGTAAGTACCACAATTTTTAGAACCATTTTTATATTTCCTGGGATATTTAAGGTGTACCCAAGTTGAGGTCCTTGTAAGCAGTGCAGCCCTAAATTTTGGGGTGGCTCTGTCTTATTGATTTTCAGTTTTCCCAAGGTATATTCCCTAGACTGGAAGTGGCCTTGGCTCTGTAGCTCTGTTGTTTACTTGTTTTAGGGAACACAATGCACTCCTCCAGAGAGGCAGTTGGCAATTTACATCCCGCCCATCAGCATAACAAGGCTCCCTGTTCTCCAGGGCCTGTCTTGCCTTTCTGGTTTTTCCACATTTTGTGGATGTCCCTTTTGACCTGTGGGAAGTGATACTTCTTTGTAGTGCAGATTTGCATTGCCCGCTTGCTTGCTTGGCCAAAAATGGTGTGTGCGTTTTCTCCTGAATATATTCAGGAGAAAACGCAGACGCCCTTTTAGGCCAAGTGCATCATTGTCGAAGTTGTGCCCCTCTTCCTGTGCTTTAAAGGCGATTCCAACGTACCTCTTGAAATCTGTTTCCTGCTATTCTGCCTCGCTTTCAAGTCCGCCTCGTTGCCTTCCCTCAACAGATTTTTGAACGATAGTTGTCCTTTATTACTCGGCCAGTTTGTGAATTGCTGTGCCCCTGAGCTACATTTTTAACTCGATTTTGGTGAGCTGACCGCAAGTCCAAATTTTGGTTCAGGACCTATGCTGGTTCCTGGTGGGGGGCTGAGACTTTGGTTAATTCTTCTTCCTGCCGGGAAATTACAGTGATATGTGCCCGTCCAAATGCCTAACAGCTACTCTCTCATTGGTTCTCCCTCTTCCCTTTCATCCTCTGCCAAATTGGAAACCTGTGAGAACCAGGAGGTTAAAGAGGCTGTCTCTCCAAGTTGGGAGATTGGTAATAAACCAGATGGAAAGTCAAACCGGAGCACCAGGAGAGGGACTATTCATTGAGTTTTAGAAACCTTTCGTATTCACAGTGTGTCCGTTCACTAGGTTTCCCGTACATGTTATAACTGTAGTAGTATTCCCTTCAACCTGGAGAGTTGGGACCCATGGAATGGGTGCCATGAATTATTGCTTTAAAGGTTCTGCATTTGCTCACCCAATCTCACAAATCCTCTCAGTCCCAAGTGTCCAGCCTTATGCCACATCCAGCTGTCATTGTAGATAGGGTCATTCCAGGTTTCATCAGAGACCCTGAAGGAATTGTAAAGAATTTCCCAGTTTTTTTGTTTTGTTTTTGAAATTCCTTTTTATAGTGGGTTTGAGCTGATTCTCGCTGCCATGTTTATGCCAGTCTAGACACACTTGATTCCCTTACGGAGACATATCAATACATAGGTTTTAAGATTCTTACTAGTCAGATATATTCCTCTGTGGGAAATATGGGGTTTTGAGTCCCTTTCACTGAGGAAGGTGTAGGTCTTGTCTATTCCATAGTTGGTTTTTGGAACGGTACCTGTGCTTATATCAAACTCTGGTTTTATGCATCAACCCACCTCTCCTTCCCCCTTAAGCAGGCATAAGAGTGTTTTCTAAATGGGAGACACTGTTCTCTTTCCTAACTCAGTTCAAGTGTAGCCATGTTTACAGGATCTTCATAAGAGATATCTTATGATAAGTTTCTTTTTCTGTGTGACTTATTTCACTTAGAATCATCGTACCTGAATCCACCCATTTTGCTGCTACTGGTATTATGACATTGATTTCATGGCTGAGGGATATTCCATCATACATAAGTACCACAATTTTTTGAACCATTTTTATATTTCCTGGGATATTTAAGGTGTACCCAAGTTGAGGTCCTTGTAAGCAGTGCAGCCCTAAATTTTGGGGTGGCTCTGTCTTATTGATTTTCAATTTTTCCATGGTATATTCCCTAGACTGGAAGTGCCCTTGGCTCTGTAGCTCTGTTGTTTACTTGTTTTAGGGAACACCATGCACTCCTCCAGAGAGGCAGTTGGCAATTTATATCCCGCCCATCAGCATAACAAGGCTCCCTGTTCTCCAGGGCCTGTCTTGCCTTTCTGGTTTTTACATATTTTGTGGATGTCCCTTTTGACCGGTGGGAAGTGATACGTCTTTGTAAAGCAGATTTGCATTGCCCGCTTCCTTGCTTGGCCAAAAAGGGCATATGCGTTATCTCCCGAATATATTCAGGAGAAAACGCATACGCCCTTTTTGGCCAAGTGCATCATTGTCGAAGTTGTGCCCCTCTTCCTGTGCTTTAAAGGCGATTCCAGCGTACCTCTTGAAATCTGTTTCCTGCTATTCTGCCTCGCTTTCAAGTCCGCCTCGTTGCCTTCCCTCAACAGATTTTTGGACGATAGTTTTCCTTTATTACTCAGCCAGTTTGTGAATTGCTGTGCCCCTGAGCTGCATTTATCAACTCGTTTTTGGTGAGCTGACTGCAAGTCCAAAATTTTGGTTCAGGACCTATGCTGGTTCCCGGTGGGGTGCTGAGACTTTGGTTAATTCTTCTTCCTGCCGTTAAATTACAGTGATATGTGCCCGTCCAAATGCCTAAAAGCTACTCTCTCATTGGTTCTCCCTCTTCCCTTTCATCCTCTGCCAAATTGGAAACCTGTGCGAACCAGGAGGTTAAAGGGGCTGTCTCTCCAAGGTGGGAGGTTGATAGTAAAGCAGATGGAAAGTCAAACCGGAGCACCAGGAGAGGGACTATTCGTTGAGTTTTAGAAACCTTTCGTATTCACAGTGTGTCCGTTCTCTAGGTTTCCCGTACATGTTAAAACTGTAGTAATATTCCCTTCCGCCTGGAGAGTTGGGACCCATGGAATGGGTGCCAGGCATTTGTGCTTTAAAGGGTCTGCATTTGCTCACCCAATCTCACAAATCCTCTCAGTCCCAAGTGTCCAGCCTTATGCCTCTTCCAGCTGTCATTGTAGATAGGGTCATTCCAGGTTTCATCAGAGACCCTGAAGGAATTGTAAAGAATTTCCCAGTTTTTTTGTTTTGTTTTTGAAATTCCTTTTTATAGTGGGTTTGAGCTGATTCTCGCTGCCATGTTTATGCCAGTCTAGACACACTTGATTCCCTTACGGAGACATATCAATACATAGGTTTTAAGATTCTTACTAGTCAGATATATTCCTCTGCGGGAAATATGGGGTTTTGAGTCCCTTTCACTGAGGAAGGTGTAGGTCTTGTCTATTCCATAGTTGGTTTTTGGAACGGTACCTGTGCTTATATCAAACTCTGGTTTTATGCATCACCCCACCTCTCCTTCCCGCTTAAGCAGGCATAAGAGTGTTTTCTAAATGGGAGACACTGTTTTCTTTCCTAACTCAGTTCAAGTGTAGCCATGTTTACAGGACCTTCATAAGTGATATCTTATGATAAGTTTCTTTTTCTGTGTGACTTATTTCACTTAGAATCATCGTAAATGAATCCACCCATTTTGCCGCTACTGGTCTTATGACATTGATTTCATGGCTGAAGGATATTCCATCGTACGTAAGTACCACAATTTTTTGAACCATTTTTATATTTCCTGGGATTTTTAAGGTGTACCCAAGTTGAGGTCCTTTTAAGCTGTGCAGCCCTAAATTTTGGGGTGGCTCTGTCTTATTGATTTTCAGTTTTCCCAAGGTATATTCCCTAGACAGGAAGTGCCCTTGGCTCTGTAGCTCTGTTCTTTACTTGTTTTAGGGAACACAATGAACTCCTCCAGAGAGGCAGTTGGCAATTTACATCCCGCCCATCAGCATAACAAGGCTCCCTGTTCTCCAGGGCCTGTCTTGCCTTTCTGGTTTTTACACATTTTCTGGATGTCCCTTTTGACTGGTGGGAAGTGATACTTCTTTGTAGTGCAGATTTGCATTGCCCGCTTGCTTGCTTGCTTGGCCCAAAAGGGCGTATGCGTTTTCTCCTGAATATATTCAGGAGAAAACGCATACGCCCTTTTTGGCCAAGTGCATCATTGTCGAAGTTGTGCCCCTCTTCCTGTGCTTTAAAGGCGATTCCAACGTACCTCTTGAAATCTGTTTCGTGCTATTCTGCCTCGCTTTCAAGTCCGCCTCGTTGCCTTCCCTCAACACACTTTTGGACGATAGTTGTCCTTTATTACTCGGCCAGTTTGTGAACTGCTGTGCCCCTGATCGCCATTTTTCAACTCGTGTTTGGTGAGCTGACCGCAAGACCACAATTTTGGTTCAGGACCTATACTGGTTCCCGGTGGGGGGCTGAGACTTTGGTTAATTCTTCTTCCTGCCGGGAAGTTAGAGTGATATGTGCCCGTCCAAATGCCTAACAGCTACTCTCTCATTGGTTCTCCCTCTTCCCTTTAATCCTCTGCCAAATTGGAAACCTGTGCGAACCAGGAGGTTAAAGGGCCTGTCTCTGCAAGTTGGGAGATTGATAGTAAAGCAGATGGAAAGTCAAACCGGAGCACCAGGAGCGGAACTATTCATTGAGTTTTAGAAACCTTTCGTATTCACAATGTGTCCGTTCTCTAGGTTTCCCGTACATGTTATAACTGTAGTAATATTACCTTCAACCTGGAGAGTTGGGACCCATGGAATGGGTGCCATGCATTATTGCTTTAAAGGGTCTTCATTTGCTCACCCTATCTAACCAATCGTCTCAGTCCCAAGTGTCCCTCCTTATGCCACATGCAGCTGTCATTGTAGATAGGGTCATTCCAGGTTTCATCAGAGACCCTGAAGGAATTGTAAAGAATTTCCCAGTTTTTTTGTTTTGTTTTTGAAATTCCTTTTTATAGTGGGTTTGAGCTGATTCTCGCTGCCATGTTTATGCCAGTCTAAACACACTTGATTCCTTTACGGAGACATATCAATACATAGATTTTAAGATTCTTACTACTCAGATATATTCCTCTGCGGGAAATATGGGGTTTTGAGTCCCTTTCACTGAGGAAGGTGTAGGTCTTTTCTATTCCATAGTTGGTTTTTGGAACGGTACCTGTGCTTATATCAAACTCTGGTTTTATGCATCACCCCAGCTCTCCTTCCCCCTTAAGCAGGCATAAGAGTGTTTTCTAAATGTGAGACACTGTTCTCTTTCCTAACTCAGTTCAAGTGTAGCCATGTTTACAGGATCTTCATAATAGATATCTTATGATAAGTTTCTTTTTCTGAGTGACTTATTTCACTTAGAATCATCGTACCTGAATCCACCCATTTTGCTGCTACTGGTCTTATGACATTGATTTCATGGCTGACGGATATTCCATCGTACGTAAGTACCACAATTTTTAGAAACATTTTTATATTTCCTGGGATATTTAAGGTGTACCCAAGTTGAGGTCCTTGTAAGCAGTGCAGCCCTAAATTTTGGGGTGGCTCTGTCTTATTGATTTTCAGTTTTCCCAAGGTATATTCCCTAGATGGGAAGTGGCCTTGGCTCTGTAGCTCTGTTGTTTACTTGTTTTAGGGAACACAATGCACTCCTCCAGAGAGGCAGTTGGCAATTTACATCCCGCCCATCAGCATAACAAGGCTCCCTGTTCTCCTGGGCCTGTGTTGCCTTTCTGGTTTTTCCACATTTTGTGCATGTCCCTTTTGACCGGTGGGAAGTGATACTTCTTTGTAGTACAGATTTGCATTGCCCCCTTGCTTGCTTGGCCAAAAAGGGCGTATGCGTTTTCTCCTGAATATATTCAGGAAAAAACGCATACGCAATTTTTGGCCAAGTGCATCGTTATCGAAGTTCTGCCCCTCTTCCTGTGCTTTAAAGGCAATTCCAACGTACCTCTTGAAATCTGTTTCCTGCTATTCTGTCTCGCTTTCAAGTCCGCCTCGTTGCCTTCCCTCAACCGATTTTTGGACGATAGTTGTCCTTTATTACTCTGCCAGTTTGTGAATTGCTGTGCCCCTGAGCTCCATTTTTCAACTCGTTTCTTGTGAGCTGACCGCATGTCCAAAATTTTGGTTCAGGACCTATGCTGGTTCCCGGTGGGTGGCTGAGACTTTGGTTAATTCTTCTTCCTTCCGGGAAATTATAGTGATATGTGCCCATCCAAATGCCTAACAGCTACTCTCTCATTGGTTCTCCCTCTTCCCTTTCATCCTCTGCCAAATTGGCAACCTGTGCGAACCAGGATGTTAAAGGGGCTGTCTCTGCAAGTTGGGAGGTTGATAGTAAAGCAGATGGAAAGTCAAACCGGAGCACCAGGAGAGGGACTATTCGTTGAGTTTTAGAAACCTTTCGTATTCACAGTGGGTCCGTTCTCTAGGTTTCCCGTACATGTTATAGCTGTAGTAATATTCCCTTCAACCTGGAGAGTTGGGACCCATGGAATGGGTGCCAGGCATTTGTGCTTTAAAGGGTCTGCATTTGCTCACCCAATCTCACCAATCCTCTCAGTCCCAAGTGTCCAGCCTTATACCACATCCAGCTGTCGTTGTACATAGGGTCATTCCAGGTGTCATCAGAGACCCTGAAGGAATTGTAAAGAATTTCCCAGTTTTTTCGTTTTGTTTTTGAAATTCCTTTTTATAGTGGGTTTGAGCTGATTCTCGCTGCCATGTTTATGCCAGTCTAGACACACTTGATTCCCTTACGGAGACATATCAATACATAGGTTTTAAGATTCTTACTAGTCAGATATATTCCTCTGCGGGAAATATGGGGTTTTGAGTCCCTTTCACTGAGGAAGGTGTAGGTCTTTTCTATTCCATAGTTGGTTTTTGGAACGGTACCTGTGCTTATATCAAACTCTGGTTTTAGGCATCACCCCACCTCGCCTTCCCCGTTAAGCAGGCATAAGAGTGTTTTCTAAATGTGAGACACTGTTCTCTTTCCTAACTCAGTTCAAGTGTAGCCATGTTTACAGGATCTTCATAAGTGATATCTTATGGTAAGTTTCTTTTTCTGTGTGACTTATTTCACTTAGAATCATCGTACCTGAATCCACCCATTTTGCTGCTACTGGTCTTATGACATTGATTTCATGGCTGAGGGATATTCCATCGTACGTAAGTACCACAATTTTTTGAACCATTTTTATATTTCCTGGGATATTTAAGGTGTACCCAAGTTGAGGTCCTTGTAAGCAGTGCAGCCCTAAATTTTGGGGTGGCTCTGTCTTATTGATTTTCAGTTTTCCCTAGGTATATTCCCTAGACTGGAAGTGCCCTTGGCTCTGTAGCTCTGTTGTTCACTTGTTTTAGGGAACACAATGCACTCCTCCAGAGAGGCAGTTGTCAATTAACATCCCACCCATCAGCATAACAAGGCTCCCTGTTCTCCAGGCCCTGTCTTGCCTTTCTGGTTTTTACACATTTTGTGGATGTCCCTTTTGACCGGTGGGAAGTGATACTTCTTTGTAGTGCAGATTTGCATTGCCCGCTTGCTTGTTTGGCCAAAATGGTCTTATGCGTTTTCTCCTGAATATATTCAGGAGAAAACGCATACGCCCTTTTTGGCCAAGTGCGTCATTTTCGAAGTTGTGCCCCTGTTCCTGTGCTTTAAAGGCGATTCCAAAGTACCTCTTGAAATCTGTTTCCTGCTATTCTGCCTCGCTTTGAATTCCGCCTTGTTGCCTTTCCTCAAATTTTTGGATGATAGTAGTCCTTTATTACTCGGCCAGTTTGTGAATTGCTGTGCCCCTGAGCTCCATTTTTCAACTCGTTTTTGGTGAGTTGACCGCAAGTCCAAAATTTTGGTTCGGGACCTATGCTGGTTCCCGGTGGGTGGCTGAGACTTTGGTTAATTCTTCTTTCTGCCGGGAAGTTAGAGTGATATGTGCCCGTCCAAATGCCTAACAGCTACCCTCTAATTGGTTCTCCCTCTTCCCTTTCATCCTCTGCCAAGTTGGCAAACTGTGCGAACCAGGAGGTTAAACGGGCTGTCTCTCCAATTTGGGAGATTGATAGTAAAGCAGATGGAAAGTCAAACCGGAGCACCAGGAGAGGGACTATTCGTTGAGTTTTAGAAACCTTTCGTATTCACAGTGTGTCCGTTCTCTAGGTTTCCCGTACATATTATAGCTGTAGTAATATTCCCTTCAATCTGGAGAGTTGGGACCCATGGAATGGGTGCCAGGCATTTGTGCTTTAAAGGGTCTGCATTTGCTCAACCAATCTAACCAATCGTCTCAGTCCCAAGTGTCCCTCCTTATGCCACATCCAGCTGTCATTTTGATAGGGTCATTCCAGGTTTCATCAGAGACACTGAAGGATTTGTAAATATTTTCCCAGTTTTTTTTTTGTTTTGTTTTTGAAATTCCTTTTTATACTGGGTTTGAGCTGATTCTCGCTGCCATGTTTATGCCAATCTAGACACACTTGATTCCCTTACGGAGACATATCATACATAGTTTTTAAGATTCTTTCTAGTCAGATATATTCCTCTGCGGGAAATATGGGGTTTTGAGTCCCTTTCACTGAGGAAGGTGTAGGTCTTGTCTATTCCATAGTTGGTTTTTGTTACGGTACTTGTGCTTATATCAAACTCTGGTTTTATGCATCACCCCACCTCGCCTTCCCCCTTAAGCAGGCATAAGAGTGTTTTCTAAATGTGAGACACTGTTCTCTTTCCTAACTCAGTTCAAGTGTAGCCATGTTTACAGGATCTTCATAAGTGATATCTTATGATAAGTTTCTTTTTCTGTGTGACTTATTTCACTTAGAATCATTGTACCTGAATCCACCCATTTTGCTGCTACTGGTCTTATGACATTGATTTCATGGCTGAGGGATATTCCATCTTACGTAAGTACCACAATTTTTTGAACCATTTTTATATTTCCTGGGATATTTAAGGTGTACCCAAGTTGAGGTCCTTGTAAGCAGTGCAGCCCTAAATTTTGGGGTGGCTCTGTCTTATTGATTTTCAGTTTTCCCTAGGTATATTCCCTAGACTGGAAGTGCCCTTGGCTCTGTAGCTCTGTTCTTTACTTGTTTTAGGGAACACAATGCACTCCTTCATAGAGGCAGTTAGCAATTTACATCCTGCCCATCAGCATAACAAGGCTCCCTGTTCTCCAGGGCCTGTCTTGCCTTTCTGGTTTTTACACATTTTGTGGATGTCCCTTTTGACCGGTGGGAAGTGATACTTCTTTGTAGTGCAGATTTGCATTGCCCGCTTGCTTGCTTGGCCAAAAAGGTCTTATGCGTTTTCTCCTGAATATATTCAGGAGAAAACGCATACGCCCTTTTTGGCCAAGTGCATCATTGTCAAAGTTGTGCCCCTGTTCCTGTGCTTTAAAGGCGATTCCAAAGTACCTCTTGAAATCTGTTTCCTGCTATTCTGCCTAGCTTTCAAGTCCGCCTCGATGCCTTTGCTCAACAGATTTTTGGACGATAGTTGTCCTTTGTTACTCGGCCACTTTGTGAATTGCTGTGCCACTGAGCTCCATTTTTCAACTCGTTTTTGTTGAGCTGACCGCAAGTCCAAAATTTTGGTTCAGGACCTATACTGGTTCCCGGTGGGTGGCTGAGACTTTGGTTAATTCTTCTTCGTGCCGGGAAATTACAGTGATATGTGCCCGTCCAAACGCCGAACAGCTACTCTCTCATTGGTTCTCCCTCTTCCCTTTCATCCTCTGCCAAATTGGCAACCTGTGCGAACCAGGAGGTTAAAGGGGCTGTCTCTCCAAGTTGGGAGGTTGATAGTAAAGCAGATGGAAAGTCAAACCGGAGCACCAGGAGAGGGACTATTCGTTGAGTTTTAGAAACCTTTCGTATTCACAGTGTGTCCGTTCTCTAGGTTTCCCGTACATGTTATAGCTGTAGTAATATTCCCTTCAACCTGGAGAGTTGGGACCCATGGAATGGGTGCCAGGCATTTGTGCTTTAAAGGGTCTGCATTTGCTCACCCAATCTCACCAATCCTCTCAGTCCCAAGTGTCCCTCCTTATGCCACATACAGCTGTCATTGTAGATAGGGTCATTCCAGGTTTCATCAGAGACCCTGAAGGAATTGTAAAGATTTCCCCAGTTTTTTTGTTTTGTTTTTGAAATTCCTTTTTATAGTGGGTTTGAGCTGATTCTCGCTGCCATGTTTATGCCAATCTAGACACACTTGATTCCCTTACGGAGACATATCAATACATAGGTTTTAAGATTCTTACTAGTCAGATATATTCCTCTGCGGGAAATATGGGGTTTTGAGTCCCTTTCACTGAGGAAGGTGTAGGTCTTGTCTATTCCATAGTTGGTTTTTGGAACGGTACCTGTGCTTATATCAAAGTCTGGTTTTATGCATCAACCCACCTCTCCTTCCCCCTTAAGCAGGCATAAGAGTGTTTTCTAAATGTGAGACACTGTTCTCTTTCCATATCAGTTCAAGTGTAGCCATGTTTACAGGATCTTCATAAGTGATATCTTATGATAAGTTTCTTTTTCTGTGTGACTTATTTCACTTAGAATCATCGTACCTGAATCCACCCATTTTGCTGCTACTGGTCTTATGACATTGATTTCATGGCTGAGGGATATTCCATCGTACGTAAGTACCACAATTTTTTGAACCATTTTTATATTTCCTGGGATATTTAAGGTGTACCCAAGTTGAGGTCCTTGTAAGCAGTGCAGCCCTAAATTTTCGGGTGGCTCTGTCTTATTGATTTTCAGTTTTCCCTAGGTATATTCCCTAGACTGGAAGTGCCCTTGGCTCCGTAGCTCTGTCCTTTACTTGTTTTAGGGAACACAATGCACTCCTCCAGAGAAGCAGTTGGCAATTTACATCCTGCCCATCAGCATAACAAGGCTCCCTGTTCTCCAGGGCCTGTCTTGCCTTTCTGGTTTTTACACATTTTGTGGATGTCCCTTTTGACCGGTGGGAAGTGATACTTCTTTGTAGTGCAGCTTTGCATTGCCCGCTTTCTTGCTTGGCCAAAAAGGTCTTATGCGTTTTCTCCTGAATATATTCAGGAGAAAACGCTTACGCCCTTTTTGGCCAAGTGCATCATTGTCGAAGTTGTGCCCCTCTTCCTGTGCTTTAAAGGCGATTCCAACGTACCTCTTGAAATCTGTTTCCTGCTATTCTGCCTCGCTTTCAAGTCCGCCTCGTTGCCTTCCCTCAACAGATTTTTGGATGATAGTTTTCCTTTATTACTCAGCCAGTTTGTGAATTGCTGTGCCCCTGAGCTCCATTTTTCAACTCGTTTTTGTGAGCTGACCGCAAGTCCAAGATTTTGGTTCAGGACCTATACTGGTTCCTGGTGGGGGGGCTGAGACTTTGGTTAATCTTTCTTCCTGCCGGAAGTTAGAATGATATGTGTCCGTCCAAATGCCTAACAGCTATTCTCTCATTGGTTCTCCCTCTTCCCTTTCATACTATGCCAAATTGGCAACCTGTGCGAACCAGGAGGTTAAAGGGGCTGTCTCTCCAAGTTGGGAGGTTGATAGTAAAGCAGATGGAAAGTCAAACCGGAGCACCAGGAGAGGGACTATTCGTTGAGTTTTAGACACCTTTCGTATTCACAGTGTGTCCGTTCTCTAGGTTTCCCGTACATGTTATAGCTGTAGTAATGTTCCCTTCAACCTGGAGAGTTGGGACCCATGCAATGGGTGCCAGGCATTTGTGCTTTAAAGGGTCTGCATTTGCTCACCCAATCTAACCAATCGTCTCAGTCCCAAGTGTCCCTCCTTATGCCACATCCAGCTGTCATTGTTGATAGGGTCATTCCAGGTTTCATCAGAGACCCTGAAGGAATTGTAAAGAATTTCCCAGTTTTTTTGTTTTGTTTTTGAAATTCCTTTTTATAGTGGGTTTGAGCTGATTCTTGCTGCCATGTCTATGCCAATCTAGACACACTTGATTCCCTTACGGAGACATATCAATACATAGGTTTTAAGATTCTTACTAGTCAGATATATTCCTCTGCGGGAAATATGGGGTTTTGAGTCCCTTTCACTGAGGAAGGTGTAGGTCTTGTCTATTCCATAGTTGGTTTTTGGAACGGTACCTCTGCTTATATCAAACTCTGGTTTTATGCATCACCCCACCTCTCCTTCCCCCTTAAGCAGGCATAAGAGTGTTTTCTAAATGTAAGACACTGTTCTCTTCCCTAACTCAGTTCAAGTGTAGCCATGTTTACAGGATCTTCATAAGTGATATCTTATGATAAGTTTCTTTTTCTGTGTGACTTATTTCACTTAGAATCATCATACCTCAATCCACCCATTTTGCTGCTACTGGTCTTATGACATTGATTTCATGGCTGAGGGATATTCCATCGTACGTAAGTACCACAATTTTTTGAACCATTTTTATATTTCCTGGGATATTTAAGGTGTACCCAAGTTGAGGTCCTTGTAAGCAGTGCAGCCCTAAATTTTGGGGTGGCTCTGTCTTATTGATTTTCAGTTTTCCCAAGGTATATTCCCTAGACTGGAAGTGCCCTTGGCTCTGTAGCTCTGTTGTTTACTTGTTTTAGGGAACACAATGCACTCCTCCAGAGAGGCAGTTGGCAATTTACATCCCCCACATCAGCATAACAAGGCACCCTGTTCTCCAGGGCCTGTCTTGCCTTTCTGGTTTTTACACATTTTGTGGATGTCCCTTCTGACCGGTGGGAGGTGATACTTCTTTGTAGTGCAGATTTGCATTGCCCGCTTGCTTGATTGGCAAAAAAGGTCTTATGCGTTTTCTCCTGAATATATTCAGGAGAAAACGCATACGCCCTTTTTCGCCAAGTGCATCATTGTCGAAGTTGTGCCCCTGTTCCTGTGCTTTAAAGGCGATTCCAACGTACCTCTTGAAATCTGTTTCCTGCTATTCTGCCTCGCATTCAAGTCCGCCTCTTTGCCTTGCCTCAACAGATTTTTGGACGATAGTTGTCCTTTATTACTCGGCCAGTTTGTGAATTGCTGTGCCCCTGAGCTCCATTTTTCAACTCGTTTCTGTGAGCTAACCGCATGTCCAAGATTTTGGTTCAGGACCTATACTGTTTCCCGGTGGGGGGCTGAGACTTTGGTTAATTCTTCTTCCTGCCGGAAGTTAGAATGATATGTGCCCGTCCAAATGCCTAACAGCTACTCTCTCATTGGTTCTCCCTCTTCCCTTTCATCCTCTGCCAAATTGGAAACCTGTGCAAACCAGGAGGTTAAAGGGGCTGTCCCTCCAAGTTGCTAGATTGATAGTAAAGCAGATGGAAAGTCAAACCGGAGCACCAGGAGAGGGATTATTCATTGAGTTTTAGAAACCTTTCGTATTCACAGTGTGTCCGTTCTCTAGGATTCCCGTACATTTTATAACTGTAGTAATATTCCCTTCAACCTGGAGAGTTGGGACCCATGGAATGCGTGCCAGGCATTTGTGCTTTAAATGGTCTGCATTTGCTCACCCAATCTCACCAATCGTCTCAGTCCCAAGTGTCCCTCCTTATTCCACATGCAGCTGTCATTGTAGATAGGGTCATTCCAAGTTTCATCAGAGACCCTGAAGGAATTGTAAAGAATTTCCCAGTTTTTTTGTTTTGTTTTTGAAATTCCTTTTTATAGTGGGTTTGAGCTGATTCTCGCTGCCATGTTTATGCCAGTCTAGACACACTTGATTCCCTTACGGAGACATATCAATACATAGGTTTTAAGATTCTTACTAGTCAGATATATTCCTCTGCGGGAAATATGGGGTTTTGAGTCCCTTTCACTGAGGAAGGTGTAGGTCTTGTCTATTCCATAGTTGGTTTTTGGAACGGTACCTGTGCTTATATCAAACTCTGGTTTTATGCATCACCCCAGCTCTCCTTCCCCCTTAAGCAGGCATAAGAGTGTTTTCTAAATGTGAAACACTGTTCTCTTTCCTAACTCAGTTCAAGTGTAGCCATGTTTACAGGATCTTCATAAGAGATATCTTATGATAAGTTTCTTTTTCTGTGTGACTTATTTCACTTAGAATCATCGTACCTGAATCCACCCATTTTGCTGCTACTGGTCTTATGACATTGATTTCATGGCTGAGGGATATTCCATCGTACGTAAGTACCACAATTTTTAGAACCATTTTTATATTTCCTGGGATATTTAAGGTGTACCCAAGTTGAGGTCCTTGTAAGCAGTGCAGCCCTAAATTTTGGGGTGGCTCTGTCTTATTGATTTTCAGTTTTCCCAAGGTATATTCCCTAGACTGGAAGTGGCCTTGGCTCTGTAGCTCTGTTGTTTACTTGTTTTAGGGAACACAATGCACTCCTCCAGAGAGGCAGTTGGCAATTTACATCCCGCCCATCAGCATAACAAGGCTCCCTGTTCTCCAGGGCCTGTCTTGCCTTTCTGGTTTTTCCACATTTTGTGGATGTCCCTTTTGACCGGTGGGAAGTGATACTTCTTTGTAGTGCAGCTTTGCATTGCCCGCTTTCTTGCTTGGCCAAAAAGGTCTTATGCGTTTTCTCCTGAATATATTCAGGAGAAAACGCTTACGCCCTTTTTGGCCAAGTGCATCATTGTTGAAGTTGTGCCCCTTTTCCTGTGCTTTAAAGGCGATTCCAACGTACCTCTTGAAATCTGTTTCCTGCTATTCTGCCTCGCTTTCAAGTCCGCCTCGTTGCCTTCCCTCAACAGATTTTTGGATGATAGTTTTCCTTTATTACTCAGCCAGTTTGTGAATTGCTGTGCCCCTGAGCTCCATTTTTCAACTCGTTTTTGTGAGCTGACCGCAAGTCCAAGATTTTGGTTCAGGACCTATACTGGTTCCTGGTGGGGGGGCTGAGACTTTGGTTAATCTTTCTTCCTGCCGGAAGTTAGAATGATATGTGTCCGTCCAAATGCCTAACAGCTATTCTCTCATTGGTTCTCCCTCTTCCCTTTCATACTATGCCAAATTGGCAACCTGTGCGAACCAGGAGGTTAAAGGGGCTGTCTCTCCAAGTTGGGAGGTTGATAGTAAAGCAGATGGAAAGTCAAACCGGAGCACCAGGAGAGGGACTATTCGTTGAGTTTTAGACACCTTTCGTATTCACAGTGTGTCCGTTCTCTAGGTTTCCCGTACATGTTATAGCTGTAGTAATGTTCCCTTCAACCTGGAGAGTTGGGACCCATGCAATGGGTGCCAGGCATTTGTGCTTTAAAGGGTCTGCATTTGCTCACCCAATCTAACCAATCGTCTCAGTCCCAAGTGTCCCTCCTTATGCCACATCCAGCTGTCATTGTTGATAGGGTCATTCCAGGTTTCATCAGAGACCCTGAAGGAATTGTAAAGAATTTCCCAGTTTTTTTGTTTTGTTTTTGAAATTCCTTTTTATAGTGGGTTTGAGCTGATTCTTGCTGCCATGTCTATGCCAATCTAGACACACTTGATTCCCTTACGGAGACATATCAATACATAGGTTTTAAGATTCTTACTAGTCAGATATATTCCTCTGCGGGAAATATGGGGTTTTGAGTCCCTTTCACTGAGGAAGGTGTAGGTCTTGTCTATTCCATAGTTGGTTTTTGGAACGGTACCTGTGCTTATATCAAACTCTGGTTTTATGCATCACCCCACCTCTCCTTCCCCCTTAAGCAGGCATAAGAGTGTTTTCTAAATGTAAGACACTGTTCTCTTCCCTAACTCAGTTCAAGTGTAGCCATGTTTACAGGATCTTCATAAGTGATATCTTATGATAAGTTTCTTTTTCTGTGTGACTTATTTCACTTAGAATCATCGTACCTGAATCCACCCATTTTGCTGCTACTGGTCTTATGACATTGATTTCATGGCTGAGGGATATTCCATCGTACGTAAGTACCACAATTTTTTGAACCATTTTTATATTTCCTGGGATATTTAAGGTGTACCCAAGTTGAGGTCCTTGTAAGCAGTGCAGCCCTAAATTTTGGGGTGGCTCTGTCTTATTGATTTTCAGTTTTCCCAAGGTATATTCCCTAGACTGGAAGTGCCCTTGGCTCTGTAGCTCTGTTGTTTACTTGTTTTAGGGAACACAATGCACTCCTCCAGAGAGGCAGTTGGCAATTTACATCCCCCACATCAGCATAACAAGGCACCCTGTTCTCCAGGGCCTGTCTTGCCTTTCTGGTTTTTACACATTTTGTGGATGTCCCTTCTGACCGGTGGGAGGTGATACTTCTTTGTAGTGCAGATTTGCATTGCCCGCTTGCTTGATTGGCAAAAAAGGTCTTATGCGTTTTCTCCTGAATATATTCAGGAGAAAACGCATACGCCCTTTTTCGCCAAGTGCATCATTGTCGAAGTTGTGCCCCTGTTCCTGTGCTTTAAAGGCGATTCCAACGTACCTCTTGAAATCTGTTTCCTGCTATTCTGCCTCGCATTCAAGTCCGCCTCTTTGCCTTGCCTCAACAGATTTTTGGACGATAGTTGTCCTTTATTACTCGGCCAGTTTGTGAATTGCTGTGCCCCTGAGCTCCATTTTTCAACTCGTTTCTGTGAGCTAACCGCATGTCCAAGATTTTGGTTCAGGACCTATACTGTTTCCCGGTGGGGGGCTGAGACTTTGGTTAATTCTTCTTCCTGCCGGAAGTTAGAATGATATGTGCCCGTCCAAATGCCTAACAGCTACTCTCTCATTGGTTCTCCCTCTTCCCTTTCATCCTCTGCCAAATTGGAAACCTGTGCAAACCAGGAGGTTAAAGGGGCTGTCCCTCCAAGTTGCTAGATTGATAGTAAAGCAGATGGAAAGTCAAACCGGAGCACCAGGAGAGGGATTATTCATTGAGTTTTAGAAACCTTTCGTATTCACAGTGTGTCCGTTCTCTAGGATTCCCGTACATTTTATAACTGTAGTAATATTCCCTTCAACCTGGAGAGTTGGGACCCATGGAATGCGTGCCAGGCATTTGTGCTTTAAATGGTCTGCATTTGCTCACCCAATCTCACCAATCGTCTCAGTCCCAAGTGTCCCTCCTTATTCCACATGCAGCTGTCATTGTAGATAGGGTCATTCCAGGTTTCATCAGAGACCCTGAAGGAATTGTAAAGAATTTCCCAGTTTTTTTGTTTTGTTTTTGAAATTCCTTTTTATAGTGGGTTTGAGCTGATTCTCGCTGCCATGTTTATGCCAGTCTAGACACACTTGATTCCCTTACGGAGACATATCAATACATAGGTTTTAAGATTCTTACTAGTCAGATATATTCCTCTGCGGGAAATATGGGGTTTTGAGTCCCTTTCACTGAGGAAGGTGTAGGTCTTGTCTATTCCATAGTTGGTTTTTGGAACGGTACCTGTGCTTATATCAAACTCTGGTTTTATGCATCACCCCAGCTCTCCTTCCCCCTTAAGCAGGCATAAGAGTGTTTTCTAAATGTGAAACACTGTTCTCTTTCCTAACTCAGTTCAGGTGTAGCCATGTTTACAGGATCTTCATAAGAGATATCTTATGATAAGTTTCTTTTTCTGTGTGACTTATTTCACTTAGAATCATCGTACCTGAATCCACCCATTTTGCTGCTACTGGTCTTATGACATTGATTTCATGGCTGAGGGATATTCCATCGTACGTAAGTACCACAATTTTTAGAACCATTTTTATATTTCCTGGGATATTTAAGGTGTACCCAAGTTGAGGTCCTTGTAAGCAGTGCAGCCCTAAATTTTGGGGTGGCTCTGTCTTATTGATTTTCAGTTTTCCCAAGGTATATTCCCTAGACTGGAAGTGGCCTTGGCTCTGTAGCTCTGTTGTTTACTTGTTTTAGGGAACACAATGCACTCCTCCAGAGAGGCAGTTGGCAATTTACATCCCGCCCATCAGCATAACAAGGCTCCCTGTTCTCCAGGGCCTGTCTTGCCTTTCTGGTTTTTCCACATTTTGTGGATGTCCCTTTTGACCGGTGGGAAGTGATACTTCTTTGTAGTGCAGCTTTGCATTGCCCGCTTTCTTGCTTGGCCAAAAAGGTCTTATGCGTTTTCTCCTGAATATATTCAGGAGAAAACGCTTACGCCCTTTTTGGCCAAGTGCATCATTGTTGAAGTTGTGCCCCTTTTCCTGTGCTTTAAAGGCGATTCCAACGTACCTCTTGAAATCCGTTTCCTGCTATTCTGCCTCGCTTTCAAGTCCGCCTCGTTGCCTTCCCTCAACAGATTTTTGGATGATAGTTTTCCTTTATTACTCAGCCAGTTTGTGAATTGCTGTGCCCCTGAGCTCCATTTTTCAACTCGTTTTTGTGAGCTGACCGCAAGTCCAAGATTTTGGTTCAGGACCTATACTGGTTCCTGGTGGGGGCGCTGAGACTTTGGTTAATCTTTCTTCCTGCCGGAAGTTAGAATGATATGTGTCCGTCCAAATGCCTAACAGCTATTCTCTCATTGGTTCTCCCTCTTCCCTTTCATACTATGCCAAATTGGCAACCTGTGCGAACCAGGAGGTTAAAGGGGCTGTCTCTCCAAGTTGGGAGGTTGATAGTAAAGCAGATGGAAAGTCAAACCGGAGCACCAGGAGAGGGACTATTCGTTGAGTTTTAGACACCTTTCGTATTCACAGTGTGTCCGTTCTCTAGGTTTCCCGTACATGTTATAGCTGTAGTAATGTTCCCTTCAACCTGGAGAGTTGGGACCCATGCAATGGGTGCCAGGCATTTGTGCTTTAAAGGGTCTGCATTTGCTCACCCAATCTAACCAATCGTCTCAGTCCCAAGTGTCCCTCCTTATGCCACATCCAGCTGTCATTGTTGATAGGGTCATTCCAGGTTTCATCAGAGACCCTGAAGGAATTGTAAAGAATTTCCCAGTTTTTTTGTTTTGTTTTTGAAATTCCTTTTTATAGTGGGTTTGAGCTGATTCTTGCTGCCATGTCTATGCCAATCTAGACACACTTGATTCCCTTACGGAGACATATCAATACATAGGTTTTAAGATTCTTACTAGTCAGATATATTCCTCTGCGGGAAATATGGGGTTTTGAGTCCCTTTCACTGAGGAAGGTGTAGGTCTTGTCTATTCCATAGTTGGTTTTTGGAACGGTACCTGTGCTTATATCAAACTCTGGTTTTATGCATCACCCCACCTCTCCTTCCCCCTTAAGCAGGCATAAGAGTGTTTTCTAAATGTAAGACACTGTTCTCTTCCCTAACTCAGTTCAAGTGTAGCCATGTTTACAGGATCTTCATAAGTGATATCTTATGATAAGTTTCTTTTTCTGTGTGACTTATTTCACTTAGAATCATCGTACCTGAATCCACCCATTTTGCTGCTACTGGTCTTATGACATTGATTTCATGGCTGAGGGATATACCATCATACGTAAGTACCACAATTTTTTGAACCATTTTTATATTTCCTGGGATATTTAAGGTGTACCCAAGTTGAGGTCCTTGTAAGCAGTGCAGCCCTAAATTTTGGGGTGGCTCTGTCTTATTGATTTTCAGTTTTCCCAAGGTATATTCCCTAGACTGGAAGTGCCCTTGGCTCTGTAGCTCTGTTGTTTACTTGTTTTAGGGAACACAATGCACTCCTCCAGAGAGGCAGTTGGCAATTTACATCCCCCACATCAGCATAACAAGGCACCCTGTTCTCCAGGGCCTGTCTTGCCTTTCTGGTTTTTACACATTTTGTGGATGTCCCTTCTGACCGGTGGGAGGTGATACTTCTTTGTAGTGCAGATTTGCATTGCCCGCTTGCTTGATTGGCAAAAAAGGTCTTATGCGTTTTCTCCTGAATATATTCAGGAGAAAACGCATACGCCCTTTTTCGCCAAGTGCATCATTGTCGAAGTTGTGCCCCTGTTCCTGTGCTTTAAAGGCGATTCCAACGTACCTCTTGAAATCTGTTTCCTGCTATTCTGCCTCGCATTCAAGTCCGCCTCTTTGCCTTGCCTCAACAGATTTTTGGACGATAGTTGTCCTTTATTACTCGGCCAGTTTGTGAATTGCTGTGCCCCTGAGCTCCATTTTTCAACTCGTTTCTGTGAGCTAACCGCATGTCCAAGATTTTGGTTCAGGACCTATACTGTTTCCCGGTGGGGGGCTGAGACTTTGGTTAATTCTTCTTCCTGCCGGAAGTTAGAATGATATGTGCCCGTCCAAATGCCTAACAGCTACTCTCTCATTGGTTCTCCCTCTTCCCGTTCATCCTCTGCCAAATTGGAAACCTGTGCAAACCAGGAGGTTAAAGGGGCTGTCCCTCCAAGTTGCTAGATTGATAGTAAAGCAGATGGAAAGTCAAACCGGAGCACCAGGAGAGGGATTATTCATTGAGTTTTAGAAACCTTTCGTATTCACAGTGTGTCCGTTCTCTAGGATTCCCGTACATTTTATAACTGTAGTAATATTCCCTTCAACCTGGAGAGTTGGGACCCATGGAATGCGTGCCAGGCATTTGTGCTTTAAATGGTCTGCATTTGCTCACCCAATCTCACCAATCGTCTCAGTCCCAAGTGTCCCTCCTTATTCCACATGCAGCTGTCATTGTAGATAGGGTCATTCCAGGTTTCATCAGAGACCCTGAAGGAATTGTAAAGAATTTGCCAGTTTTTTTGTTTTGTTTTTGAAATTCCTTTTTATAGTGGGTTTGAGCTGATTCTCGCTGCCATGTTTATGCCAGTCTAGACACACTTGATTCCCTTACGGAGACATATCAATACATAGGTTTTAAGATTCTTACTAGTCAGATATATTCCTCTGCGGGAAATATGGGGTTTTGAGTCCCTTTCACTGAGGAAGGTGTAGGTCTTGTCTATTCCATAGTTGGTTTTTGGAACGGTACCTGTGCTTATATCAAACTCTGGTTTTATGCATCACCCCAGCTCTCCTTCCCCCTTAAGCAGGCATAAGAGTGTTTTCTAAATGTGAAACACTGTTCTCTTTCCTAACTCAGTTCAAGTGTAGCCATGTTTACAGGATCTTCATAAGAGATATCTTATGATAAGTTTCTTTTTCTGTGTGACTTATTTCACTTAGAATCATCGTACCTGAATCCACCCATTTTGCTGCTACTGGTCTTATGACATTGATTTCATGGCTGAGGGATATTCCATCGTACGTAAGTACCACAATTTTTAGAACCATTTTTATATTTCCTGGGATATTTAAGGTGTACCCAAGTTGAGGTCCTTGTAAGCAGTGCAGCCCTAAATTTTGGGGTGGCTCTGTCTTATTGATTTTCAGTTTTCCCAAGGTATATTCCCTAGACTGGAAGTGGCCTTGGCTCTGTAGCTCTGTTGTTTACTTGTTTTAGGGAACACAATGCACTCCTCCAGAGAGGCAGTTGGCAATTTACATCCCGCCCATCAGCATAACAAGGCTCCCTGTTCTCCAGGGCCTGTCTTGCCTTTCTGGTTTTTCCACATTTTGTGGATGTCCCTTTTGACCGGTGGGAAGTGATACTTCTTTGTAGTGCAGCTTTGCATTGCCCGCTTTCTTGCTTGGCCAAAAAGGTCTTATGCGTTTTCTCCTGAATATATTCAGGAGAAAACGCTTACGCCCTTTTTGGCCAAGTGCATCATTGTTGAAGTTGTGCCCCTTTTCCTGTGCTTTAAAGGCGATTCCAACGTACCTCTTGAAATTTGTTTCCTGCTATTCTGCCTCGCTTTCAAGTCCGCCTCGTTGCCTTCCCTCAACAGATTTTTGGATGATAGTTTTCCTTTATTACTCAGCCAGTTTGTGAATTGCTGTGCCCCTGAGCTCCATTTTTCAACTCGTTTTTGTGAGCTGACCGCAAGTCCAAGATTTTGGTTCAGGACCTATACTGGTTCCTGGTGGGGGGGCTGAGACTTTGGTTAATCTTTCTTCCTGCCGGAAGTTAGAATGATATGTGTCCGTCCAAATGCCTAACAGCTATTCTCTCATTGGTTCTCCCTCTTCCCTTTCATACTATGCCAAATTGGCAACCTGTGCGAACCAGGAGGTTAAAGGGGCTGTCTCTCCAAGTTGGGAGGTTGATAGTAAAGCAGATGGAAAGTCAAACCGGAGCACCAGGAGAGGGACTATTCGTTGAGTTTTAGACACCTTTCGTATTCACAGTGTGTCCGTTCTCTAGGTTTCCCGTACATGTTATAGCTGTAGTAATGTTCCCTTCAACCTGGAGAGTTGGGACCCATGCAATGGGTGCCAGGCATTTGTGCTTTAAAGGGTCTGCATTTGCTCACCCAATCTAACCAATCGTCTCAGTCCCAAGTGTCCCTCCTTATGCCACATCCAGCTGTCATTGTTGATAGGGTCATTCCAGGTTTCATCAGAGACCCTGAAGGAATTGTAAAGAATTTCCCAGTTTTTTTGTTTTGTTTTTGAAATTCCTTTTTATAGTGGGTTTGAGCTGATTCTTGCTGCCATGTCTATGCCAATCTAGACACACTTGATTCCCTTACGGAGACATATCAATACATAGGTTTTAAGATTCTTACTAGTCAGATATATTCCTCTGCGGGAAATATGGGGTTTTGAGTCCCTTTCACTGAGGAAGGTGTAGGTCTTGTCTATTCCATAGTTGGTTTTTGGAACGGTACCTGTGCTTATATCAAACTCTGGTTTTATGCATCACCCCACCTCTCCTTCCCCCTTAAGCAGGCATAAGAGTGTTTTCTAAATGTAAGACACTGTTCTCTTCCCTAACTCAGTTCAAGTGTAGCCATGTTTACAGGATCTTCATAAGTGATATCTTATGATAAGTTTCTTTTTCTGTGTGACTTATTTCACTTAGAATCATCGTACCTGAATCCACCCATTTTGCTGCTACTGGTCTTATGACATTGATTTCATGGCTGAGGGATATTCCATCGTACGTAAGTACCACAATTTTTTGAACCATTTTTATATTTCCTGGGATATTTAAGGTGTACCCAAGTTGAGGTCCTTGTAAGCAGTGCAGCCCTAAATTTTGGGGTGGCTCTGTCTTATTGATTTTCAGTTTTCCCAAGGTATATTCCCTAGACTGGAAGTGCCCTTGGCTCTGTAGCTCTGTTGTTTACTTGTTTTAGGGAACACAATGCACTCCTCCAGAGAGGCAGTTGGCAATTTACATCCCCCACATCAGCATAACAAGGCACCCTGTTCTCCAGGGCCTGTCTTGCCTTTCTGGTTTTTACACATTTTGTGGATGTCCCTTCTGACCGGTGGGAGGTGATACTTCTTTGTAGTGCAGATTTGCATTGCCCGCTTGCTTGATTGGCAAAAATGGTCTTATGCGTTTTCTCCTGAATATATTCAGGAGAAAACGCATACGCCCTTTTTCGCCAAGTGCATCATTGTCGAAGTTGTGCCCCTGTTCCTGTGCTTTAAAGGCGATTCCAACGTACCTCTTGAAATCTGTTTCCTGCTATTCTGCCTCGCATTCAAGTCCGCCTCTTTGCCTTGCCTCAACAGATTTTTGGACGATAGTTGTCCTTTATTACTCGGCCAGTTTGTGAATTGCTGTGCCCCTGAGCTCCATTTTTCAACTCGTTTCTGTGAGCTAACCGCATGTCCAAGATTTTGGTTCAGGACCTATACTGTTTCCCGGTGGGGGGCTGAGACTTTGGTTAATTCTTCTTCCTGCCGGAAGTTAGAATGATATGTGCCCGTCCAAATGCCTAACAGCTACTCTCTCATTGGTTCTCCCTCTTCCCTTTCATCCTCTGCCAAATTGGAAACCTGTGCAAACCAGGAGGTTAAAGGGGCTGTCCCTCCAAGTTGCTAGATTGATAGTAAAGCAGATGGAAAGTCAAACCGGAGCACCAGGAGAGGGATTATTCATTGAGTTTTAGAAACCTTTCGTATTCACAGTGTGTCCGTTCTCTAGGATTCCCGTACATTTTATAACTGTAGTAATATTCCCTTCAACCTGGAGAGTTGGGACCCATGGAATGCGTGCCAGGCATTTGTGCTTTAAATGGTCTGCATTTGCTCACCCAATCTCACCAATCGTCTCAGTCCCAAGTGTCCCTCCTTATTCCACATGCAGCTGTCATTGTAGATAGGGTCATTCCAGGTTTCATCAGAGACCCTGAAGGAATTGTAAAGAATTTGCCAGTTTTTTTGTTTTGTTTTTGAAATTCCTTTTTATAGTGGGTTTGAGCTGATTCTCGCTGCCATGTTTATGCCAGTCTAGACACACTTGATTCCCTTACGGAGACATATCAATACATAGGTTTTAAGATTCTTACTAGTCAGATATATTCCTCTGCGGGAAATATGGGGTTTTGAGTCCCTTTCACTGAGGAAGGTGTAGGTCTTGTCTATTCCATAGTTGGTTTTTGGAACGGTACCTGTGCTTATATCAAACTCTGGTTTTATGCATCACCCCAGCTCTCCTTCCCCCTTAAGCAGGCATAAGAGTGTTTTCTAAATGTGAAACACTGTTCTCTTTCCTAACTCAGTTCAAGTGTAGCCATGTTTACAGGATCTTCATAAGAGATATCTTATGATAAGTTTCTTTTTCTGTGTGACTTATTTCACTTAGAATCATCGTACCTGAATCCACCCATTTTGCTGCTACTGGTCTTATGACATTGATTTCATGGCTGAGGGATATTCCATCGTACGTAAGTACCACAATTTTTAGAACCATTTTTATATTTCCTGGGATATTTAAGGTGTACCCAAGTTGAGGTCCTTGTAAGCAGTGCAGCCCTAAATTTTGGGGTGGCTCTGTCTTATTGATTTTCAGTTTTCCCAAGGTATATTCCCTAGACTGGAAGTGGCCTTGGCTCTGTAGCTCTGTTGTTTACTTGTTTTAGGGAACACAATGCACTCCTCCAGAGAGGCAGTTGGCAATTTACATCCCGCCCATCAGCATAACAAGGCTCCCTGTTCTCCAGGGCCTGTCTTGCCTTTCTGGTTTTTCCACATTTTGTGGATGCCCCTTTTGACCGGTGGGAAGTGATACTTCTTTGTAGTGCAGCTTTGCATTGCCCGCTTTCTTGCTTGGCCAAAAAGGTCTTATGCGTTTTCTCCTGAATATATTCAGGAGAAAACGCTTACGCCCTTTTTGGCCAAGTGCATCATTGTTGAAGTTGTGCCCCTTTTCCTGTGCTTTAAAGGCGATTCCAACGTACCTCTTGAAATCCGTTTCCTGCTATTCTGCCTCGCTTTCAAGTCCGCCTCGTTGCCTTCCCTCAACAGATTTTTGGATGATAGTTTTCCTTTATTACTCAGCCAGTTTGTGAATTGCTGTGCCCCTGAGCTCCATTTTTCAACTCGTTTTTGTGAGCTGACCGCAAGTCCAAGATTTTGGTTCAGGACCTATACTGGTTCCTGGTGGGGGCGCTGAGACTTTGGTTAATCTTTCTTCCTGCCGGAAGTTAGAATGATATGTGTCCGTCCAAATGCCTAACAGCTATTCTCTCATTGGTTCTCCCTCTTCCCTTTCATACTATGCCAAATTGGCAACCTGTGCGAACCAGGAGGTTAAAGGGGCTGTCTCTCCAAGTTGGGAGGTTGATAGTAAAGCAGATGGAAAGTCAAACCGGAGCACCAGGAGAGGGACTATTCGTTGAGTTTTAGACACCTTTCGTATTCACAGTGTGTCCGTTCTCTAGGTTTCCCGTACATGTTATAGCTGTAGTAATGTTCCCTTCAACCTGGAGAGTTGGGACCCATGCAATGGGTGCCAGGCATTTGTGCTTTAAAGGGTCTGCATTTGCTCACCCAATCTAACCAATCGTCTCAGTCCCAAGTGTCCCTCCTTATGCCACATCCAGCTGTCATTGTTGATAGGGTCATTCCAGGTTTCATCAGAGACCCTGAAGGAATTGTAAAGAATTTCCCAGTTTTTTTGTTTTGTTTTTGAAATTCCTTTTTATAGTGGGTTTGAGCTGATTCTTGCTGCCATGTCTATGCCAATCTAGACACACTTGATTCCCTTACGGAGACATATCAATACATAGGTTTTAAGATTCTTACTAGTCAGATATATTCCTCTGCGGGAAATATGGGGTTTTGAGTCCCTTTCACTGAGGAAGGTGTAGGTCTTGTCTATTCCATAGTTGGTTTTTGGAACGGTACCTGTGCTTATATCAAACTCTGGTTTTATGCATCACCCCACCTCTCCTTCCCCCTTAAGCAGGCATAACAGTGTTTTCTAAATGTAAGACACTGTTCTCTTCCCTAACTCAGTTCAAGTGTAGCCATGTTTACAGGATCTTCATAAGTGATATCTTATGATAAGTTTCTTTTTCTGTGTGACTTATTTCACTTAGAATCATCGTACCTGAATCCACCCATTTTGCTGCTACTGGTCTTATGACATTGATTTCATGGCTGAGGGATATTCCATCGTACGTAAGTACCACAATTTTTTGAACCATTTTTATATTTCCTGGGATATTTAAGGTGTACCCAAGTTGAGGTCCTTGTAAGCAGTGCAGCCCTAAATTTTGGGGTGGCTCTGTCTTATTGATTTTCAGTTTTCCCAAGGTATATTCCCTAGACTGGAAGTGCCCTTGGCTCTGTAGCTCTGTTGTTTACTTGTTTTAGGGAACACAATGCACTCCTCCAGAGAGGCAGTTGGCAATTTACATCCCCCACATCAGCATAACAAGGCACCCTGTTCTCCAGGGCCTGTCTTGCCTTTCTGGTTTTTACACATTTTGTGGATGTCCCTTCTGACCGGTGGGAGGTGATACTTCTTTGTAGTGCAGATTTGCATTGCCCGCTTGCTTGATTGGCAAAAAAGGTCTTATGCGTTTTCTCCTGAATATATTCAGGAGAAAACGCATACGCCCTTTTTCGCCAAGTGCATCATTGTCGAAGTTGTGCCCCTGTTCCTGTGCTTTAAACGCGATTCCAACGTACCTCTTGAAATCTGTTTCCTGCTATTCTGCCTCGCATTCAAGTCCGCCTCTTTGCCTTGCCTCAACAGATTTTTGGACGATAGTTGTCCTTTATTACTCGGCCAGTTTGTGAATTGCTGTGCCCCTGAGCTCCATTTTTCAACTCGTTTCTGTGAGCTAACCGCATGTCCAAGATTTTGGTTCAGGACCTATACTGTTTCCCGGTGGGGGGCTGAGACTTTGGTTAATTCTTCTTCCTGCCGGAAGTTAGAATGATATGTGCCCGTCCAAATGCCTAACAGCTACTCTCTCATTGGTTCTCCCTCTTCCCTTTCATCCTCTGCCAAATTGGAAACCTGTGCAAACCAGGAGGTTAAAGGGGCTGTCCCTCCAAGTTGCTAGATTGATAGTAAAGCAGATGGAAAGTCAAACCGGAGCACCAGGAGAGGGATTATTCATTGAGTTTTAGAAACCTTTCGTATTCACAGTGTGTCCGTTCTCTAGGATTCCCGTACATTTTATAACTGTAGTAATATTCCCTTCAACCTGGAGAGTTGGGACCCATGGAATGCGTGCCAGGCATTTGTGCTTTAAATGGTCTGCATTTGCTCACCCAATCTCACCAATCGTCTCAGTCCCAAGTGTCCCTCCTTATTCCACATGCAGCTGTCATTGTAGATAGGGTCATTCCAGGTTTCATCAGAGACCCTGAAGGAATTGTAAAGAATTTCCCAGTTTTTTTGTTTTGTTTTTGAAATTCCTTTTTATAGTGGGTTTGAGCTGATTCTCGCTGCCATGTTTATGCCAGTCTAGACACACTTGATTCCCTTACGGAGACATATCAATACATAGGTTTTAAGATTCTTACTAGTCAGATATATTCCTCTGCGGGAAATATGGGGTTTTGAGTCCCTTTCACTGAGGAAGGTGTAGGTCTTGTCTATTCCATAGTTGGTTTTTGGAACGGTACCTGTGCTTATATCAAACTCTGGTTTTATGCATCACCCCAGCTCTCCTTCCCCCTTAAGCAGGCATAAGAGTGTTTTCTAAATGTGAAACACTGTTCTCTTTCCTAACTCAGTTCAAGTGTAGCCATGTTTACAGGATCTTCATAAGAGATATCTTATGATAAGTTTCTTTTTCTGTGTGACTTATTTCACTTAGAATCATCGTACCTGAATCCACCCATTTTGCTGCTACTGGTCTTATGACATTGATTTCATGGCTGAGGGATATTCCATCGTACGTAAGTACCACAATTTTTAGAACCATTTTTATATTTCCTGGGATATTTAAGGTGTACCCAAGTTGAGGTCCTTGTAAGCAGTGCAGCCCTAAATTTTGGGGTGGCTCTGTCTTATTGATTTTCAGTTTTCCCAAGGTATATTCCCTAGACTGGAAGTGGCCTTGGCTCTGTAGCTCTGTTGTTTACTTGTTTTAGGGAACACAATGCACTCCTCCAGAGAGGCAGTTGGCAATTTACATCCCGCCCATCAGCATAACAAGGCTCCCTGTTCTCCAGTGCCTGTCTTGCCTTTCTGGTTTTTCCACATTTTGTGGATGTCCCTTTTGACCGGTGGGAAGTGATACTTCTTTGTAGTGCAGCTTTGCATTGCCCGCTTTCTTGCTTGGCCAAAAAGGTCTTATGCGTTTTCTCCTGAATATATTCAGGAGAAAACGCTTACGCCCTTTTTGGCCAAGTGCATCATTGTTGAAGTTGTGCCCCTTTTCCTGTGCTTTAAAGGCGATTCCAACGTACCTCTTGAAATCCGTTTCCTGCTATTCTGCCTCGCTTTCAAGTCCGCCTCGTTGCCTTCCCTCAACAGATTTTTGGATGATAGTTTTCCTTTATTACTCAGCCAGTTTGTGAATTGCTGTGCCCCTGAGCTCCATTTTTCAACTCGTTTTTGTGAGCTGACCGCAAGTCCAAGATTTTGGTTCAGGACCTATACTGGTTCCTGGTGGGGGCGCTGAGACTTTGGTTAATCTTTCTTCCTGCCGGAAGTTAGAATGATATGTGTCTGTCCAAATGCCTAACAGCTATTCTCTCATTGGTTCTCCCTCTTCCCTTTCATACTATGCCAAATTGGCAACCTGTGCGAACCAGGAGGTTAAAGGGGCTGTCTCTCCAAGTTGGGAGGTTGATAGTAAAGCAGATGGAAAGTCAAACCGGAGCACCAGGAGAGGGACTATTCGTTGAGTTTTAGACACCTTTCGTATTCACAGTGTGTCCGTTCTCTAGGTTTCCCGTACATGTTATAGCTGTAGTAATGTTCCCTTCAACCTGGAGAGTTGGGACCCATGCAATGGGTGCCAGGCATTTGTGCTTTAAAGGGTCTGCATTTGCTCACCCAATCTAACCAATCGTCTCAGTCCCAAGTGTCCCTCCTTATGCCACATCCAGCTGTCATTGTTGATAGGGTCATTCCAGGTTTCATCAGAGACCCTGAAGGAATTGTAAAGAATTTCCCAGTTTTTTTGTTTTGTTTTTGAAATTCCTTTTTATAGTGGGTTTGAGCTGATTCTTGCTGCCATGTCTATGCCAATCTAGACACACTTGATTCCCTTACGGAGACATATCAATACATAGGTTTTAAGATTCTTACTAGTCAGATATATTCCTCTGCGGGAAATATGGGGTTTTGAGTCCCTTTCACTGAGGAAGGTGTAGGTCTTGTCTATTCCATAGTTGGTTTTTGGAACGGTACCTGTGCTTATATCAAACTCTGGTTTTATGCATCACCCCACCTCTCCTTCCCCCTTAAGCAGGCATAACAGTGTTTTCTAAATGTAAGACACTGTTCTCTTCCCTAACTCAGTTCAAGTGTAGCCATGTTTACAGGATCTTCATAAGTGATATCTTATGATAAGTTTCTTTTTCTGTGTGACTTATTTCACTTAGAATCATCGTACCTGAATCCACCCATTTTGCTGCTACTGGTCTTATGACATTGATTTCATGGCTGAGGGATATTCCATCGTACGTAAGTACCACAATTTTTTGAACCATTTTTATATTTCCTGGGATATTTAAGGTGTACCCAAGTTGAGGTCCTTGTAAGCAGTGCAGCCCTAAATTTTAGGGGTGGCTCTGTCTTATTAATTTTCAGTTTTCCCAAGGTATATTCCCTAGACTGGAAGTGCCCTTGGCTCTGTAGCTCTGTTGTTTACTTGTTTTAGGGAACACAATGCACTCCTCCAGAGAGGCAGTTGGCAATTTACATCCCCCACATCAGCATAACAAGGCACCCTGTTCTCCAGGGCCTGTCTTGCCTTTCTGGTTTTTACACATTTTGTGGATGTCCCTTCTGACCGGTGGGAGGTGATACTTCTTTGTCGTGCAGATTTGCATTGCCCGCTTGCTTGATTGGCAAAAAAGGTCTTATGCGTTTTCTCCTGAATATATTCAGGAGAAAACGCATACGCCCTTTTTCGCCAAGTGCATCATTGTCGAAGTTGTGCCCCTGTTCCTGTGCTTTAAAGGCGCTTCCAACGTACCTCTTGAAATCTGTTTCCTGCTATTCTGCCTCGCATTCAAGTCCGCCTCTTTGCCTTGCCTCAACAGATTTTTGGACGATAGTTGTCCTTTATTACTCGGCCAGTTTGTGAATTGCTGTGCCCCTGAGCTCCATTTTTCAACTCGTTTCTGTGAGCTAACCGCATGTCCAAGATTTTGGTTCAGGACCTATACTGTTTCCCGGTGGGGGGCTGAGACTTTGGTTAATTCTTCTTCCTGCCGGAAGTTAGAATGATATGTGCCCGTCCAAATGCCTAAGAGCTACTCTCTCATTGGTTCTCCCTCTTCCCTTTCATCCTCTGCCAAATTGGAAACCTGTGCAAACCAGGAGGTTAAAGGGGCTGTCCCTCCAAGTTGCTAGATTGATAGTAAAGCAGATGGAAAGTCAAACCGGAGCACCAGGAGAGGGATTATTCATTGAGTTTTAGAAACCTTTCGTATTCACAGTGTGTCCGTTCTCTAGGATTCCCGTACATTTTATAACTGTAGTAATATTCCCTTCAACCTGGAGAGTTGGGACCCATGGAATGCGTGCCAGGCATTTGTGCTTTAAATGGTCTGCATTTGCTCACCCAATCTCACCAATCGTCTCAGTCCCAAGTGTCCCTCCTTATTCCACATGCAGCTGTCATTGTAGATAGGGTCATTCCAGGTTTCATCAGAGACCCTGAAGGAATTGTAAAGAATTTCCCAGTTTTTTTGTTTTGTTTTTGAAATTCCTTTTTATTGTGGGTTTGAGCTGATTCTCGCTGCCATGTTTATGCCAGTCTAGACACACTTGATTCCCTTACGGAGACATATCAATACATAGGTTTTAAGATTCTTACTAGTCAGATATATTCCTCTGCGGGAAATATGGGGTTTTGAGTCCCTTTCACTGAGGAAGGTGTAGGTCTTGTCTATTCCATAGTTGGTTTTTGGAACGGTACCTGTGCTTATATCAAACTCTGGTTTTATGCATCACCCCAGCTCTCCTTCCCCCTTAAGCAGGCATAAGAGTGTTTTCTAAATGTGAAACACTGTTCTCTTTCCTAACTCAGTTCAAGTGTAGCCATGTTTACAGGATCTTCATAAGAGATATCTTATGATAAGTTTCTTTTTCTGTGTGACTTATTTCACTTAGAATCATCGTACCTGAATCCACCCATTTTGCTGCTACTGGTCTTATGACATTGATTTCATGGCTGAGGGATATTCCATCGTACGTAAGTACCACAATTTTTAGAACCATTTTTATATTTCCTGGGATATTTAAGGTGTACCCAAGTTGAGGTCCTTGTAAGCAGTGCAGCCCTAAATTTTGGGGTGGCTCTGTCTTATTGATTTTCAGTTTTCCCAAGGTATATTCCCTAGACTGGAAGTGGCCTTGGCTCTGTAGCTCTGTTGTTTACTTGTTTTAGGGAACACAATGCACTCCTCCAGAGAGGCAGTTGGCAATTTACATCCCGCCCATCAGCATAACAAGGCTCCCTGTTCTCCAGGGCCTGTCTTGCCTTTCTGGTTTTTCCACATTTTGTGGATGTCCCTTTTGACCGGTGGGAAGTGATACTTCTTTGTAGTGCAGCTTTGCATTGCCCGCTTTCTTGCTTGGCCAAAAAGGTCTTATGCGTTTTCTCCTGAATATATTCAGGAGAAAACGCTTACGCCCTTTTTGGCCAAGTGCATCATTGTTGAAGTTGTGCCCCTTTTCCTGTGCTTTAAAGGCGATTCCAACGTACCTCTTGAAATCCGTTTCCTGCTATTCTGCCTCGATTTCAAGTCCGCCTCGTTGCCTTCCCTCAACAGATTTTTGGATGATAGTTTTCCTTTATTACTCAGCCAGTTTGTGAATTGCTGTGCCCCTGAGCTCCATTTTTCAACTCGTTTTTGTGAGCTGACCGCAAGTCCAAGATTTTGGTTCAGGACCTATACTGGTTCCTGGTGGGGGCGCTGAGACTTTGGTTAATCTTTCTTCCTGCCGGAAGTTAGAATGATATGTGTCCGTCCAAATGCCTAACAGCTATTCTCTCATTGGTTCTCCCTCTTCCCTTTCATACTATGCCAAATTGGCAACCTGTGCGAACCAGGAGGTTAAAGGGGCTGTCTCTCCAAGTTGGGAGGTTGATAGTAAAGCAGATGGAAAGTCAAACCGGAGCACCAGGAGAGGGACTATTCGTTGAGTTTTAGACACCTTTCGTATTCACAGTGTGTCCGTTCTCTAGGTTTCCCGTACATGTTATAGCTGTAGTAATGTTCCCTTCAACCTGGAGAGTTGGGACCCATGCAATGGGTGCCAGGCATTTGTGCTTTAAAGGGTCTGCATTTGCTCACCCAATCTAACCAATCGTCTCAGTCCCAAGTGTCCCTCCTTATGCCACATCCAGCTGTCATTGTTGATAGGGTCATTCCAGGTTTCATCAGAGACCCTGAAGGAATTGTAAAGAATTTCCCAGTTTTTTTGTTTTGTTTTTGAAATTCCTTTTTATAGTGGGTTTGAGCTGATTCTTGCTGCCATGTCTATGCCAATCTAGACACACTTGATTCCCTTACGGAGACATATCAATACATAGGTTTTAAGATTCTTACTAGTCAGATATATTCCTCTGCGGGAAATATGGGGTTTTGAGTCCCTTTCACTGAGGAAGGTGTAGGTCTTGTCTATTCCATAGTTGGTTTTTGGAACGGTACCTGTGCTTATATCAAACTCTGGTTTTATGCATCACCCCACCTCTCCTTCCCCCTTAAGCAGGCATAACAGTGTTTTCTAAATGTAAGACACTGTTCTCTTCCCTAACTCAGTTCAAGTGTAGCCATGTTTACAGGATCTTCATAAGTGATATCTTATGATAAGTTTCTTTTTCTGTGTGACTTATTTCACTTAGAATCATCGTACCTGAATCCACCCATTTTGCTGCTACTGGTCTTATGACATTGATTTCATGGCTGAGGGATATTCCATCGTACGTAAGTACCACAATTTTTTGAACCATTTTTATATTTCCTGGGATATTTAAGGTGTACCCAAGTTGAGGTCCTTGTAAGCAGTGCAGCCCTAAATTTTGGGGTGGCTCTGTCTTATTGATTTTCAATTTTCCCAAGGTATATTCCCTAGACTGGAAGTGCCCTTGGCTCTGTAGCTCTGTTGTTTACTTGTTTTAGGGAACACAATGCACTCCTCCAGAGAGGCAGTTGGCAATTTACATCCCCCACATCAGCATAACAAGGCACCCTGTTCTCCAGGGCCTGTCTTGCCTTTCTGGTTTTTACACATTTTGTGGATGTCCCTTCTGACCGGTGGGAGGTGATACTTCTTTGTAGTGCAGATTTGCATTGCCCGCTTGCTTGATTGGCAAAAAAGGTCTTATGCGTTTTCTCCTGAATATATTCAGGAGAAAACGCATACGCCCTTTTTCGCCAAGTGCATCATTGTCGAAGTTGTGCCCCTGTTCCTGTGCTTTAAAGGCGATTCCAACGTACCTCTTGAAATCTGTTTCCTGCTATTCTGCCTCGCATTCAAGTCCGCCTCTTTGCCTTGCCTCAACAGATTTTTGGACGATAGTTGTCCTTTATTACTCGGCCAGTTTGTGAATTGCTGTGCCCCTGAGCTCCATTTTTCAACTCGTTTCTGTGAGCTAACCGCATGTCCAAGATTTTGGTTCAGGACCTATACTGTTTCCCGGTGGGGGGCTGAGACTTTGGTTAATTCTTCTTCCTGCCGGAAGTTAGAATGATATGTGCCCGTCCAAATGCCTAACAGCTACTCTCTCATTGGTTCTCCCTCTTCCCTTTCATCCTCTGCCAAATTGGAAACCTGTGCAAACCAGGAGGTTAAAGGGGCTGTCCCTCCAAGTTGCTAGATTGATAGTAAAGCAGATGGAAAGTCAAACCGGAGCACCAGGAGAGGGATTATTCATTGAGTTTTAGAAACCTTTCGTATTCACAGTGTGTCCGTTCTCTAGGATTCCCGTACATTTTATAACTGTAGTAATATTCCCTTCAACCTGGAGAGTTGGGACCCATGGAATGCGTGCCAGGCATTTGTGCTTTAAATGGTCTGCATTTGCTCACCCAATCTCACCAATCGTCTCAGTCCCAAGTGTCCCTCCTTATTCCACATGCAGCTGTCATTGTAGATAGGGTCATTCCAGGTTTCATCAGAGACCCTGAAGGAATTGTAAAGAATTTCCCAGTTTTTTTGTTTTGTTTTTGAAATTCCTTTTTATAGTGGGTTTGAGCTGATTCTCGCTGCCATGTTTATGCCAGTCTAGACACACTTGATTCCCTTACGGAGACATATCAATACATAGGTTTTAAGATTCTTACTAGTCAGATATATTCCTCTGCGGGAAATATGGGGTTTTGAGTCCCTTTCACTGAGGAAGGTGTAGGTCTTGTCTATTCCATAGTTGGTTTTTGGAACGGTACCTGTGCTTATATCAAACTCTGGTTTTATGCATCACCCCAGCTCTCCTTCCCCCTTAAGCAGGCATAAGAGTGTTTTCTAAATGTGAAACACTGTTCTCTTTCCTAACTCAGTTCAAGTGTAGCCATGTTTACAGGATCTTCATAAGAGATATCTTATGATAAGTTTCTTTTTCTGTGTGACTTATTTCACTTAGAATCATCGTACCTGAATCCACCCATTTTGCTGCTACTGGTCTTATGACATTGATTTCATGGCTGAGGGATATTCCATCGTACGTAAGTACCACAATTTTTAGAACCATTTTTATATTTCCTGGGATATTTAAGGTGTACCCAAGTTGAGGTCCTTGTAAGCAGTGCAGCCCTAAATTTTGGGGTGGCTCTGTCTTATTGATTTTCAGTTTTCCCAAGGTATATTCCCTAGACTGGAAGTGGCCTTGGCTCTGTAGCTCTGTTGTTTACTTGTTTTAGGGAACACAATGCACTCCTCCAGAGAGGCAGTTGGCAATTTACATCCCGCCCATCAGCATAACAAGGCTCCCTGTTCTCCAGGGCCTGTCTTGCCTTTCTGGTTTTTCCACATTTTGTGGATGTCCCTTTTGACCGGTGGGAAGTGATACTTCTTTGTAGTGCAGCTTTGCATTGCCCGCTTTCTTGCTTGGCCAAAAAGGTCTTATGCGTTTTCTCCTGAATATATTCAGGAGAAAACGCTTACGCCCTTTTTGGCCAAGTGCATCATTGTTGAAGTTGTGCCCCTTTTCCTGTGCTTTAAAGGCGATTCCAACGTACCTCTTGAAATCCGTTTCCTGCTATTCTGCCTCGCTTTCAAGTCCGCCTCGTTGCCTTCCCTCAACAGATTTTTGGATGATAGTTTTCCTTTATTACTCAGCCAGTTTGTGAATTGCTGTGCCCCTGAGCTGCATTTTTCAACTCGTTTTTGGTGAGCTGACCGCAAGTCCAAAATTTTGGTTCAGGACTTATGCTGGTTCCCGGTGGGGGGCTGAGACTTTGGTTAATTCTTCTTCCTGCCGGGAAATTACAGTGATATGTGCCCGTCCAAATGCCTAAAAGCTACTCTCTCATTGGTTCTCCCTCTTCCCTTTCATCCTCTGCCAATTTGGAAACCTGTGCGAACCAGGAGGTTAAAGGGGCTGTCTCTCCAAGGTGGGAGGTTGATAGTAAAGCACATGGAAAGTCAAACCGCAGCACCAGGAGAGGGACTATTCGTTGAGTTTTAGAAACCTTTCGTATTCACAGTGTGTCCGTTCTCTAGGTTTCCCGTACATGTTAAAACTGTAGTAATATTCCCTTCCACCTGGAGAGTTGGGACCCATGGAATGGGTGCCAGGCATTTGTGCTTTAAAGGGTCTGCATTTGCTCACCCAATCTCACAAATCCTCTCAGTCCCAAGTGTCCAGCCTTATGCCTCATCCAGCTGTCATTGTAGATAGGGTCATTCCAGGTTTCATCAGAGACCCTGAAGGAATTGTAAAGAATTTCCCAGTTTTTTTGTTTTGTTTTTGAAATTCCTTTTTATAGTGGGTTTGAGCTGATTCTCGCTGCCATGTTTATGCCAGTCTAGACACACTTGATTCCCTTACGGAGACATATCAATACATAGGTTTTAAGATTCTTACTAGTCAGTTATATTCCTCTGCGGGAAATATGGGGTTTTGAGTCCCTTTCACTGAGGAAGGTGTAGGTCTTGTCTATTCCATAGTTGGTTTTTGGAACGGTACCTGTGCTTATATCAAACTCTGGTTTTATGCATCACCCCACCTCTCCTTCCCGCTTAAGCAGGCATAAGAGTGTTTTCTAAATGGGAGACACTGTTTTCTTTCCTAACTCAGTTCAAGTGTAGCCATGTTTACAGGATCTTCATAAGTGATATCTTATGATAAGTTTCTTTTTCTGTGTGACTTATTTCACTTAGAATCATCGTAAATGAATCCACCCATTTTGCCGCTACTGGTCTTATGACATTGATTTCATGGCTGAAGGATATTCCATCGTACGTAAGTACCACAATTTTTAGAACCGTTTTTATATTTCCTGGGATTTTTAAGGTGTACCCAAGTTGAGGTCCTTGTAAGCTGTGCAGCCCTAAATTTTGGGGTGGCTCTGTCTTATTGATTTTCAGTTTTCCCAAGGTATATTCCCTAGACAGGAAGTGCCCTTGGCTCTGTAGCTCTGTTCTTTACTTGTTTTAGGGAACACAATGCACTCCTCCAGAGAGGCAGTTGGCAATTTACATCCCGCCCATCAGCATAACAAGGCTCCCTGTTCTCCAGGGCCTGTCTTGCCTTTCTGGTTTTTACACATTTTCTGGATGTCCCTTTTGACTGGTGGGAAGTGATACTTCTTTGTAGTGCAGATTTGCATTGCCCGCTTGCTTGCTTGCTTGGCCAAAAAGGGCGTATGCGTTTTCTCCTGAATATATTCAGGAGAAAACGCATACGCCCTTTTTGGCCAAGTGCATCATTGTCGAAGTTGTGCCCCTCTTCCTGTGCTTTAAAGGCGATTCCAACGTACCTCTTGAAATCTGTTTCGTGCTATTCTGCCTCGCTTTCAAGTCCGCCTCGTTGCCTTCCCTCAACACACTTTTGGACGATAGTTGTCCTTTATTACTCGGCCAGTTTGTGAATTGCTGTGCCCCTGATCGCCATTTTTCAACTCGTGTTTGGTGAGCTGACCGCAAGACCAAAATTTTGGTTCAGGACCTATACTGGTTCCCGGTGGGGGGCTGAGACTTTGGTTAATTCTTCTTCCTGCCGGGAAGTTAGAGTGATATGTGCCCGTCCAAATGCCTAACAGCTACTCTCTCATTGGTTCTCCCTCTTCCCTTTAATCCTCTGCCAAATTGGAAACCTGTGCGAACCAGGAGGTTAAAGGGCCTGTCTCTGCAAGTTGGGAGATTGATAGTAAAGCAGATGGAAAGTCAAACCGGAGCACCAGGAGTGGAACTATTCATTGAGTTTTAGAAACCTTTCGTATTCACAGTGTGTCCGTTCTCTAGGTTTCCCGTACATGTTATAACTGTAGTAATATTACCTTCAACCTGGAGAGTTGGGACCCATGGAATGGGTGCCATGCATTATTGCTTTAAAGGGTCTTCATTTGCTCACCCTATCTAACCAATCGTCTCAGTCCCAAGTGTCCCTCCTTATGCCACATGCAGCTGTCATTGTAGATAGGGTCATTCCAGGTTTCATCAGAGACCCTGAAGGAATTGTAAAGAATTTCCCAGTTTTTTTGTTTTGTTTTTGAAATTCCTTTTTATAGTGGGTTTGAGCTGATTCTCGCTGCCATGTTTATGCAAGTCTAAACACACTTGATTCCTTTACGGAGACATATCAATACATAGATTTTAAGATTCTTACTACTCAGATATATTCCTCTGCGGGAAATATGGGGTTTTGAGTCCCTTTCACTGAGGAAGGTGTAGGTCTTGTCTATTCCATAGTTGGTTTTTGGAACGGTACCTGTGCTTATATCAAACTCTGGTTTTATGCATCACCCCAGCTCTCCTTCCCCCTTAAGCAGGCATAAGAGTGTTTTCTAAATGTGAGACACTGTTCTCTTTCCTAACTCAGTTCAAGTGTAGCCATGTTTACAGGATCTTCATAATAGATATCTTATGATAAGTTTCTTTTTCTGAGTGACTTATTTCACTTAGAATCATCGTACCTGAATCCACCCATTTTCCTGCTACTGGTCTTATGACATTGATTTCATGGTTGAGGGATATTCCATCGTACGTAAGTACCACAATTTTTAGAACCATTTTTATATTTCCTGGGATATTTAAGGTGTACCCAAGTTGAGGTCCTTGTAAGCAGTGCAGCCCTAAATTTTGGGGTCGCTCTGTCTTATTGATTTTCAGTTTTCCCAAGGTATATTCCCTAGATGGGAAGTGGCCTTGGCTCTGTAGCTCTGTTGTTTACTTGTTTTAGGGAACACAATGCACTCCTCCAGAGAGGCAGTTGGCAATTTACATCCCGCCCATCAGCATAACAAGGCTCCCTGTTCTCCTGGGCCTGTGTTGCCTTTCTGGTTTTTCCACATTTTGTGCATGTCCCTTTTGACCGGTGGGAAGTGATACTTCTTTGTAGTACAGATTTGCATTGCCCCCTTGCTTGCTTGGCCAAAAAGGGCGTATGCGTTTTCTCCCGAATATATTCAGGAAAAAACGCATACGCAATTTTTGGCCAAGTGCATCGTTGTCGAAGTTGTGCCCCTCTTCCTGTGCTTTAAAGGCGATTCCAACGTACCTCTTGAAATCTGTTTCCTGCTATTCTGCCTCGCTTTCAAGTCCGCCTCGTTGCCTTCCCTCAACAAATTTTTGGACGATAGTTGTCCTTTATTATTCGGCCAGTTTGTGAATTGCTGTGCCCCTGAGCTCCATATTTCAACTCGTTTTTGGTGAGCTGACCGCAAGTCCAAAATTTTGGTTCAGGACCTATGCTGGTTCCCGGTGGGGGGCTGAGACTTTGGTTAATTCTTCTTCCTGCCGGGAAGTTAGAGTGATATGTGCCCGTCCAAATGCCTAACAGCTACTCTCTCATTGGTTCTCCCTCTTCCCTTTCATCCTATGCCAAATTGGCAACCTGTGCGAACCAGGAGGTTAAAGGGGCTGTCTCTCCAAGTTGGGAGATTGGGAGTAAAGCAGATGGAAAGTCAAACCGGAGCACCAGGAGAGGGACTATTCATTGAGTTTTAGAAACCTTTCGTATTCACAGTGTGTCCGTTCTCTAGGATTCCCGTACATGTTATAACTGTAGTAATATTCCCTTCAACCGGGAGAGTTGGGACCCATGGAATGGGTGCCAGGCATCTGTGCTTTAAAGGGTCTGCATTTGCTCACCCAATCTCACCAATCCTCTCAGTCCCAAGTGTCCAGCCTTATGCCACATCCAGCTGTTATTGTAGATAGGGTCATTCCAGGTTTCATCAGAGACCTTGAAGGAATTGTAAAGAATTTCCCAGTTTTTTTGTTTTGCTTTTGAAATTCCTTTTTATAGTGGGTTTGAGCTGATTCTCGCTGCCATGTTTATGCCAGTCTAGACACACTTGATTCCCTTACGGAGACATATCAATACATAGGTTTTAAGATTCTTACTAGTCACATATATTCCTCTGCGGGAAATATGGGGTTTTGAGTCCCTTTCACTGAGGAAGGTGTAGGTCTTGTCTATTCCATAGTTGGTTTTTGGAACGCTACCTGTGCTTATATCAAACTCTGGTTTTATGCATCACCCCACCTTCCTTCCCCCTTAAGCAGGCATAAGAGCGTTTTCTAAATGTGGGACACTGTCCTCTTTCCTAACTCAGTTCAAGTGTAGCCATGTTTACAGGATCTTCATAAGTGATATCTTATGATAAGTTTCTTTTTCTGTGTGACTTATTTCACTTAGAATCATCGTACCTGAATCCACCCATTTTGCTGCTACTGGTCTTATGACATTGATTTCATGGCTGAGGGATATTCCATCGTATGTAAGTACCACAATTTTTTGAACCATTTTTATAGTTCCTGGGATATTTAAGTTGTACCCAAGTTGAGGTCCTTGTAAGCAGTGCAGCCCTAAATTTTGGGGTGGCTCTGTCTTATTGATTTTCAGTTTTCCCTAGGTATATTCCCTAGACTGGAAGTGCCCTTGGCTCTGTAGCTCTGTTGTTTACTTGTTTTAGGGAACACAATGCACTCCTCCAGAGAGGCAGTTGGCAATTTACATCCCACCCATCAGCATAACAAGGCTCCCTGTTCTCCAGGGCTTGTCTTGCATTTCTGGTTTTTACACATTTTGTGGATTTCCCTTATGACCTGTGGGAAGTGATACTTCTTCGTAGTGCAGATTTGCATTGACCGCTTGCTTGCTTGGCCAAAAAGGGCGTATGCGTTTTCTCCTGAATATATTCAGGAGAAAACGCATACGCCCTTTTTGGCCAAGTGCAACATTGTCGAAGTTGTGCCCCTCTTCCTGTGCTTTAAAGGCGATTCCAACGTACCTCTTGAAATCTGTTTCCTGCTATTCTTCCTCGCTTTCAAGACCACCTCGTTGCCTTCCCTTAACAGATTTTTGCACGATAGTTGTCCTTTATTACTCTCCCAGTTTGTGAATTGCTGTGCCCCTGAGCTCCATTTTTCAACTCTTTTTTGGTGAGCTGACCGCACGTCCAAAATCTTGGTTCAGGACCTATACCTGTTCCTGGTGTGGGGCTGAGACTTTGGTTAATTCTTCTTCCTGCCGGGAAGTTAGAGTGATATGTGCCCGTCCAAATGCCTAACAGCTACTCTCTCATTGGTTCTCCCTCTTCCCTTTCATCCTCTGCCAATTTGGAAACGTGTGAAGACCAGGAAGTTAAAGGGGCTGTCTCTCCAAGTTGGTAGATTGATAGTAAAGCAGATGGAAAGTCAAACTGGAGCACTAGGAGAGGGACTGTTCGTTGAGTTTTAGAAATCTTTCGTATTCACAGTGGGTCCGTTCTCTCGGTTCCCCGTACATGTTATAACTGTAGTAATATTCCCTTCAACCTGGAGAGTTGGGACCCATGGAATGGGTGCCAGGCATTTGTGCTTTAAAGGGTCTGCATTTGCTCACCCAATCTCACCAATCCTCTCAGTCCCAAGTGTTCCTCCTTATGCCACATCCAGCTGTCATTGTAGATAGGGTCATTCCAGGTTTCATCAGAGACCCTGAAGGAATTGTAAAGAATTTCCCAGTTTTTTTTGTTTTGTTTTTGAAATTCCTTTTTATAGTGGGTTTGAGCTGATTCTCGCTGCCATGTTTATGCCAGTCTAGACACACATGATTCCCTTACGGAGACATATCAATACATAGGTTTTAAGATTCTTTCTAGTCAGATATATTCCTCTGCGGGAAATATGGGGTTTTGAGTCCCTTTCACTGAGGAAGGTGTAGGTCTTGTCTATTCCATAGTTGGTTTTTGGAACGGTACCTGTGCTTATATCAAACTCTGGTTTTATGCATCACCCCACCTCTCCTTCCCCCTTAAGCAGGCATAAGAGTGTTTTCTAAATGTGAGACACTGTTCTCTTTCCTAACTCTGTTCAAGTGTAGCCATGTTTACAGGATCTTCATAAGTGATATCTTATGATAAGTTTCTTTTTCTGTGTAACTTATTTCACTTAGAATCATCGTACCTGAATCCACCCATTTTGCTGCTACTGGTCTTATGACATTGATTTCATGGCTGAGGGATAATCCATCGTACGTAAGTACCACAATTTTTTGAACCATTTTTATATTTCCTGGGATATTTAAGCTGTACCCAAGTTGAGGTCCTTGTAAGCAGTGCAGCCCTAAATTTTGGGGTGGCTCTGTCTTATTGATTTTCAGAATTCCCAAGGTATATTCCCTAGTCTGGAAGTGCCCTTTGCTCTTTAGCTCTGTTCTTTACTTGTTTTAGGGAACACAATATACTCCTCCAGAGAGGCAGTTGTCAATTTACATCCCGCCCCTCAGCATAACAAGGCTCCCTGTTCTCCAGGGCCTGTCTTGCCTTTCTGGTTTTTACACATTTTGTGGATGTCCCTTTTGACTGGTGGGAAGTGATACGTCTTTGTAGTGCAGATTTGCATTGCCTGCTTGCTGGCTTGGCCAAAAAGGGCCTATGCGTTTTCTACTAAATATATTCAGGAGAAAACGCATACGCCCTTTTTGGCCAAGTGCATCATTGTCGTAGTTGTGCCCTCTTCCTGTGCTTTAAAGGCGATTCCAACGTACCTCTTGAAATCTGTTTCCTGCTATTCTGCCTCGCTTTCAAGTCCGCCGCGTTGCCTTCCCTCAACAGATTTTTGGACGATAGTTGTCCTTTATTACTCGGCCAGTTTTTGAATTGCTGTGCCCCTGAGCTCCATTTTTCAACTCGTTTTTTGTGAGCTGACCGCAACTCCAAAATTTTGGTTCAGGACCTATGCTGGTTCCCGGTGGGGGGCTGAGACTATGGTTAATTCTTCTTCCTGCCGGGAAGTTAGAGTGCTATGTGCCCGTCCAAATGCCTAACAGCTACTCTCTCATTGGTTCTCCCTCTTCCCTTTCATCCTCTGCCAAATTGGAAACCTGTGCGAACCAGGAGGTTAAAGGGGTTGTCTCTCCAAGTTGGGAGATTGATAGTAAAGCAGATGGAAAGTCAAACAGGAGCAGTAGGAGTGGGACTATTCGTTGAGTTTTAGAAACCTTTCGAATTCACAGTGTGTCCGTTCTCTAGGTTTCCCGTACATGTTATAACTGTAGTAATAGTACCTTCAACCTGGAGAGTTGGGACCCATGGAATGGGTGCCAGGCATTTGTGCTTTAAAGGGTCTGCATTTGCTCACCCAATCTCACCAATCGTCTCAGTACCAAGTGTCTCTCCTCATGCCAGATCCAGCTGTCATTGTAGATAGGGTCATTTCAGGTTTCATCAGAGACCCTGAAGGAATTGTAAAGAATTTCCCAGTTTTTTTGTTTTGTTTTTGAAATTCCTTTTTATAGTGGGTTTGAGCTGATTTTCGCTGCCATGTTTATGCCAGTCTAGACACCCTTGATTCCCTTACAGAGACATATCAATACATAGGTTTTAAGATTCTTACTAGTCAGATATATTCCTCTGCGGGAAATATGGGGTTTTGAGTCCCTTTCACTGAGGAAGGTGTAGGTCTTGTCTATTCCATAGTTGGTTTCTGGAACGGTACCTGTGCTTATATCAAACTCTGGTTTTATGCATCACCCCACCTCTCCTTCCCCCTTAAGCAGGCATAAGAGTGTTTTCTAAATGTGAGACACTGTTCTCTTTCCTAACTCTGTTCAAGTGTAGCCATGTTTACAGGATCTTCATAAGTGATATCTTATGATAAGTTTCTTTTTCTATGTGACTTATTTCACTTAGAATCATCGTACCTGAATTCTCCCATTTTGCTGCCAATGGTCTTATGACATTGATTTCATGGCTGAGGGATATTCCATCATACGTAAGTACCACAATTTTTTGAACCATTTTTATATTTCCTGGGATATTTAAGGTGTACCCAAGTTGAGGTCCTTGTAAGCAGTGCAGCCCTAAATTTTGGGGTGGCTCTGTCTTATTGATTTTCAGTTTTCCCAAGGTATAATACCTAGACTGGAAGTGCCCTTGGCTCTTTAGCTCTGTTGTTTACTTCTTTTAGGGAACACAATGCACTCCTCCAGAGAGGCAGTTGGCAATTTACATCCCGCCCATCAGCATAACAAGGCTCCCTGTTCTCCAGGGCCTGTCTTGACATTCTGGTTTTTACACATTTTGTGGATGTCCCTTTTGACCGATGGGATGTGATACTTCTTTGTAGTGCAGATTTGCATTGCCAGCTTGCTTGCTTGGCCAAAAAGGGCGTATGAGTTTTCTCCTGAATATATCCAGGAGAAAACACATACGCCCTTTTTGGCCAAGTGCAACATTGTCGAAGTTGTGCCCCTCTTCCTGTGCTTTAAAGGCGATTCCAACGTACCTCTTGAAATCTGTTTCCTGCTATTCTGCCTAGCTTTCAAGTCCCCCTCGATGCCTTCCCTTAACAGATTTTTGGACGATAGTTGTCCTTTATTACACGGCCACTTTGTGAATTGCTGTGCCCCTGACCTCCATTTTTCAACTCGTTTTTTGTGAGCTGACCGCAAGTCCAAAATTTTGGTTCAGGACGTATGCTGATTCCCGGTGGGGGGCTGAGACTTTGGTTAATTCTTCTTCCTGCAGGGAAATTACAGTGATATGTGACCGTCCAAATGCCTAACAGCTACTCTCTGATTGGTTCTCCCTCTTCCCTTTCATCCTCTGCCAAATTGGAAACCTGTGCGAACCAGGGGGTTAAAGGGGCTGTCTCTCCAAGTTGGGAGATTGATAGTAAAGCAGATGGAATGTCAAACCGGAGCCGCAGGAGAGGGATTATTCGTTGAGTTTTAGAAACCTTTCGTATTCACAATGTGTCCGTTCTCTAGGTTTCCCGTACATGTTATAACTGTAGTAATATTCCCTTCAACCTGGAGCGTTTGGACCCATGGAATGGGTGCCATGCCTTACTGCTTTAAAGCGTCGGCATTTGCTCACCCAATCTCACCAATCGTCTTAGTCCCAAGTGTCCAGCCTTATGCCACATCCAGCTGTCGTTGTAGATAGGGTCATTCCAGGTATCATCAGAGACACTGAAGGAATTGTAAAGATTTTCCCAGTTTTTTAGGTTTGTTTTTGAAATTCCTTTTTATAGTTGGTTTGAGCTGATTCTCGCTGCCATGTTTATGCCAGTCTAGACACACTTGATTCCCTTACAGAGACATATCAATACATAGGTTTTAAGATTCTTACTAGTCAGATATATTCCTCTGCGGGAAATATGGGGTTTTGAGTCCCTTTCACTGAGGAATGTGTAGGTCTTGTCTATTCCATAGTTGGTTTTTGGAACGGTACCTGTGCTTATATCAAACTCTGGTTTTATTCATCACCCCACCTCTCCTTCCCCCTTAAGCAGGCATAAGAGTGTTTTCTAAATGTGAGACACTGTTCACTTTCCTAACTCAGTTCAAGTGTAGCCATGTTTACAGGATCTTCATAAGTGATATGTTATGATAAGTTTCTTTTTCTCTGTGACTTATTTCACTTAGAATCATCGTACCTGAATCCACCCATTTTGCTGCTACTGGTCTTATGACATTGATTTCATGGCTGAGGGATATTCCATTGTAAGTAAGTACCACAATTTTTGAACCATTTTTATATTTCCTGGGATATTTAAGGTGTACCCAAGTTGAGGTCCTTGTAAGCAGTGCAGCCCTAAATTTTGGGGTGGCTCTCTCTTATTGATTTTCAGTTTTCCCAAGGTATATTCCCTAGACTGAAAGTGCCCTTGGCTCTTTAGCTCTGTTCTTTACTTGTTTTAAGGAACACAATATACTCCTCCAGAGAGGCAGTTGGCAATTTACATCCCGCCCATCAGCATAACAAGGCTCCCTGTTCTCCAGGGCTTGTTTTGCCTTTCTGGTTTTTACACATTTTGTGGATGTCCCTTTTGACCGGTGGGACGTGATACTTCTTTGTAGTGCAGATTTGCATTCCCCGCTTGCTTGCTTGGCCAAAAAGGGTGTATGCGTTTTCTCATGAATATATTCAGGAGGAAACGCATACGCCCTTTTTGGCCAATTGCATCATTGTCGAAGTTGTGCCCCTCTTCCTGTGCTTTAAAGGTGATTCCAACGTACCTCTTGAAATATGTTTCCTGCTATTCTGCCTCGCTTTCAAGTCCGCCTCGTTGCCTTCCCTCAACAGATTTTTGGACGATAGTTGTCCTTTATTACTCGGCCAGTTTGTGAATTGATGTGCCCCTGAGCTCCATTTTTCAACTCGTTTTTTGTGAGCTGACCGCAAGTCCAATATTTTGGTTCAGGACCTATACTGGTTCCCGGTGGTTGGCTGAGGCATTGGTTAATTCTTCTTCCTGCAGAGAAATTAGAGTGATATATGACGGTCCAAATGCCTAACAGCTACTCTCTCATTGGTTCTCCTTCTACCCTTTCATCCTGTGCCAAATTGGCATCCTGTGCGAACCAGGAGGTTAAAGGGGCTGTCTCTCCAAGTTGGGAGGTTGATAGTAAAGCAGATGGAAAGTCAAACCGGAGCACCAGGAGAGGGACAATTCGTTGAGTTTTAGAAACCATTCGTATTCACAGTGGGTACGTTCTCTAGGTTTCCCGTACATGTTATAGCTGTAGTAATATTCCCTTTAACCTGGAGAGTTGGGACCCATGGAATGGGTGCCAGGCATTTGTGCTTTAAAGGGTCTGCATTTTCTCACCCAATCTCACCAATCCTCTCTGTCCCAAGTGTCCAGCCTTATGACACATCCAGCTGTCATTGTAGATAGGGTCATTCCAGGTTTCATCAGAGACCCTGAAGGAATTGTAAAGAATTTCCCAGTTTTTTTTGTATTGTTTTTGAAATTCCTTTTTATAGTGGGTTTGAGCTGATTCTCGCTGCCATGTTTATGCCAGTCTAGACACATTTGATTCCCTTACGGAGACATATCAATACATAGGTTTTAAGATTTTTACTAGTCAGATATATTCCTCTGCGGGAAATATGGGGTTTTAAGTCCCTTTCACTGAGGAAACTGTAGGTCTTGGCTATTCCATAGTTGGTTTTTGGAACGGTACCTGTGCTTATATCAAACTCTGGTTTTATGCATCACCCCACCTCTCCTTCACCCTTAAGCAGGCATAAGAGTGTTTTCTAAATGTGAGACTCTGTTCTCTTTCCTAACTCAGTTCAAGTGTAGCCATGTTTACAGGATCTTCATAAGTGATATCTTATGATAAGTTTCTTTTTCTCTGTGACTTATTTCACTTAGAATCATCGTACCTGAATCCACCCATTTTGCTGCTACTGGTCTTATCACATTGATTTCATGGCTGAGGGATATTCCATCGTACGTAAGTACCACAATTTTTGAACCATTTTTATATTTCCTGGGATATTTAAGGTGTACCCAAGTTGAGGTTCTTGTAAGCAGTGCAGCCCTAAATTTTGGGGTGGCTCTGTCTTATTGATTTTCAGTTTTCCCAAGGTATATTCCCTAGACTGGAAGTGCCCTTGGCTCTGTAGCTCTGTTGTTTACTTGTTTTAGGGAACACAATGCACTCCTCCAGAGAGGCAGTTGGCAATTTACATCCCGCCCATCAGCATAGCAAAGCTCCCTGTTCTCCAGGGCCTGGCTTGCCTTTCTGGTTTTTACACATTTTGTGGATGTCCCTTTTGACCGGTGGGAAGTGATACTTCTTTGTAGTGCAGATTTGCATTGCCAGCTTGCTTGCTTGGCCAAAAAGGGCGTATGCGTTTTCTCCTGAATATATTCAGGAGAAAACGCATACGCCCTCTTTGGCCAAGTGCAACATTGTCGAAGTTGTGCCCCTCTTCCTGTTCTTTAAAGGCGATTCCAACGTACCTCTTGAAATCTGTTTCCTGCTATTCTGCCTCGCTTTCAAGTCCGCCTCGTTGCCTTTCCTTAACAGATTTTTGGACGATAGTTGTCCTTTATTACTCGGCCAGTTTGTGTATTGCTGTGCCCCTGAGCTCCATTTTTCAACTCGTTTTTGGTGAGCTGACCGCAAGTCCAATATTTTGGTTCAGGACCTATACTGGTTCCCGGTGGGGGGCAGAGACTTTGGTTAATTCTTCTTCCTCCTGGGAAATTTGAGTGATATGCGTCCGTCCAAATGCCTAACAGCTACTCTCTCATTGGTTCTCCCTCTTCCCTTTCATCCTCTGCCAAATTGGAAACCTGTGCGAACAGGAGGTTAAAGGGGCTGTCTCTCCAAGTTGGGAGATTTATAGTAAAGCAGATGGAAAGTCAAACTGGAGCAACAGGAGAGGGAGTATTCGTTGAGTTATAGAAACCTTTCGTATTCACAGAGGGTCCATTCTCTAGGTTTCCCGTACATGTTATAACTGTAGTAATATTCCCTTCAACCTGGAGAGTTGGGACCCATGGAATGGGTGCCAGGCATTTGTGCTTTAAAGGGACTGCATTTGCTCACCCAATCTCACCAATCCTCTCAGTCCCATGGGTCCAGCCTTATGCCACATCCAGCTGTCGGTGTAGATACGGTCATTCCAGGTTTCATCAGAGACCCTGAAGGAATTGTAAAGAATTTCCCAGTTTTTATGTTTTGTTTTTGCAATTCCTTTTTATAGTGGGTTTGAGCTGATTCTCGCTGCCATGTTTATGCCAGTCTAGACACACTTGATTCCCTTACGGAGACATATCAATACATAGGTTTTAAGATTCTTACTAGTCAGATATATTCCTCTGCGGGAAATATGGGGTTTTGAGTCCCTTTCACTGAGTAAGGTGTATGTCTTGTCTATTCCATAGTTGGTTTATGGAACGGTACCTGTGCTTATATCAAACTCTGGTTTTATGCATCAACCCACCTCTCCTTCCCCCTTAAGCAGGCATAAGAGTGTTTTCTAAATGTGAGACTCTGTTCACTTTCCTAACTCAGTTCAAGTGTAGCCATGTTTACAGGATCTTCATAAGTGATATCTTATGATAAGTTTCTTTTTCTCTGTGACTTATTTCACTTAGAATAATCGTACCTGAATCCACCCATTTTCCTGCTCCTGGTCTTATGACATTGATTTCATGGCTGAGGGATATTCCATCGTACGTAAGTACCACAATTTTTTGAACCATTTTTATATTTCCTGGGATATTTAAGGTGTACCCAAGTTGAGGTCCTTGTAAGCAGTGCAGCCCTAAATTTTGGGGTGGCTCTGTCTTATTGATTTTCAGTTTTCCCAAGGTATATTCCCTAGACTGGAAGTGCCCTTGGCTCTGTAGCTCTGTTGTTTACTTGTTTTAGGGAACACAATGCACTCCTCCAGAGAGGCAGTTGGCAATTTACATCCCCCACATCAGCATAACAAGGCACCCTGTTCTCCAGGGCCTGTCTTGCCTTTCTGGTTTTTACACATTTTGTGGATGTCCCTTCTGACCGGTGGGAGGTGATACTTCTTTGTAGTACAGATTTGCATTGCCCGCTTGCTTGATTGGCAAAAAAGGTCTTATGCGTTTTCTCCTGAATATATTCAGGAGAAAACGCATACGCCCTTTTTCGCCAAGTGCATCATTGTCGAAGTTGTGCCCCTGTTCCTGTGCTTTAAAGGCGATTCCAACGTACCTCTTGAAATCTGTTTCCTGCTATTCTGCCTCGCATTCAAGTCCGCCTCTTTGCCTTGCCTCAACAGATTTTTGGACGATAGTTGTCCTTTATTACTCGGCCAGTTTGTGAATTGCTGTGCCCCTGAGCTCCATTTTTCAACTCGTTTCTGTGAGCTAACCGCATGTCCAAGATTTTGGTTCAGGACCTATACTGTTTCCCGGTGGGGGGCTGAGACTTTGGTTAATTCTTCTTCCTGCCGGAAGTTAGAATGATATGTGCCCGTCCAAATGCCTAAGAGCTACTCTCTCATTGGTTCTCCCTCTTCCCTTTCATCCTCTGCCAAATTGGAAACCTGTGCAAACCAGGAGGTTAAAGGGGCTGTCCCTCCAAGTTGCTAGATTGATAGTAAAGCAGATGGAAAGTCAAACCGGAGCACCAGGAGAGGGATTATTCATTGAGTTTTAGAAACCTTTCGTATTCACAGTGTGTCCGTTCTCTAGGATTCCCGTACATTTTATAACTGTAGTAATATTCCCTTCAACCTGGAGAGTTGGGACCCATGGAATGCGTGCCAGGCATTTGTGCTTTAAATGGTCTGCATTTGCTCACCCAATCTCACCAATCGTCTCAGTCCCAAGTGTCCCTCCTTATTCCACATGCAGCTGTCATTGTAGATAGGGTCATTCCAGGTTTCATCAGAGACCCTGAAGGAATTGTAAAGAATTTCCCAGTTTTTTTGTTTTGTTTTTGAAATTCCTTTTTATAGTGGGTTTGAGCTGATTCTCGCTGCCATGTTTATGCCAGTCTAGACACACTTGATTCCCTTACGGAGACATATCAATACATAGGTTTTAAGATTCTTACTAGTCAGATATATTCCTCTGCGGGAAATATGGGGTTTTGAGTCCCTTTCACTGAGGAAGGTGTAGGTCTTGTCTATTCCATAGTTGGTTTTTGGAACGGTACCTGTGCTTATATCAAACTCTGGTTTTATGCATCACCCCAGCTCTCCTTCCCCCTTAAGCAGGCATAAGAGTGTTTTCTAAATGTGAAACACTGTTCTCTTTCCTAACTCAGTTCAAGTGTAGCCATGTTTACAGGATCTTCATAAGAGATATCTTATGATAAGTTTCTTTTTCTGTGTGACTTATTTCACTTAGAATCATCGTACCTGAATCCACCCATTTTGCTGCTACTGGTCTTATGACATTGATTTCATGGCTGAGGGATATTCCATCGTACGTAAGTACCACAATTTTTAGAACCATTTTTATATTTCCTGGGATATTTAAGGTGTACCCAAGTTGAGGTCCTTGTAAGCAGTGCAGCCCTAAATTTTGGGGTGGCTCTGTCTTATTGATTTTCAGTTTTCCCAAGGTATATTCCCTAGACTGGAAGTGGCCTTGGCTCTGTAGCTCTGTTGTTTACTTGTTTTAGGGAACACAATGCACTCCTCCAGAGAGGCAGTTGGCAATTTACATCCCGCCCATCAGCATAACAAGGCTCCCTGTTCTCCAGGGCCTGTCTTGCCTTTCTGGTTTTTCCACATTTTGTGGATGTCCCTTTTGACCGGTGGGAAGTGATACTTCTTTGTAGTGCAGCTTTGCATTGCCCGCTTTCTTGCTTGGCCAAAAAGGTCTTATGCGTTTTCTCCTGAATATATTCAGGAGAAAACGCTTACGCCCTTTTTGGCCAAGTGCATCATTGTTGAAGTTGTGCCCTTTTTCCTGTGCTTTAAAGGCGATTCCAACGTACCTCTTGAAATCCGTTTCCTGCTATTCTGCCTCGCTTTCAAGTCCGCCTCGTTGCCTTCCCTCAACAGATTTTTGGATGATAGTTTTCCTTTATTACTCAGCCAGTTTGTGAATTGCTGTGCCCCTGAGCTGCATTTTTCAACTCGTTTTTGGTGAGCTGACCGCAAGTCCAAAATTTTGGTTCAGGACTTATGCTGGTTCCCGGTGGGGGGCTGAGACTTTGGTTAATTCTTCTTCCTGCCGGGAAATTACAGTGATATGTGCCCGTCCAAATGCCTAAAAGCTACTCTCTCATTGGTTCTCCCTCTTCCCTTTCATCCTCTGCCAATTTGGAAACCTGTGCGAACCAGGAGGTTAAAGGGGCTGTCTCTCCAAGGTGGGAGGTTGATAGTAAAGCACATGGAAAGTCAAACCGCAGCACCAGGAGAGGGACTATTCGTTGAGTTTTAGAAACCTTTCGTATTCACAGTGTGTCCGTTCTCTAGGTTTCCCGTACATGTTAAAACTGTAGTAATATTCCCTTCCACCTGGAGAGTTGGGACCCATGGAATGGGTGCCAGGCATTTGTGCTTTAAAGGGTCTGCATTTGCTCACCCAATCTCACAAATCCTCTCAGTCCCAAGTGTCCAGCCTTATGCCTCATCCAGCTGTCATTGTAGATAGGGTCATTCCAGGTTTCATCAGAGACCCTGAAGGAATTGTAAAGAATTTCCCAGTTTTTTTGTTTTGTTTTTGAAATTCCTTTTTATAGTGGGTTTGAGCTGATTCTCGCTGCCATGTTTATGCCAGTCTAGACACACTTGATTCCCTTACGGAGACATATCAATACATAGGTTTTAAGATTCTTACTAGTCAGTTATATTCCTCTGCGGGAAATATGGGGTTTTGAGTCCCTTTCACTGAGGAAGGTGTAGGTCTTGTCTATTCCATAGTTGGTTTTTGGAACGGTACCTGTGCTTATATCAAACTCTGGTTTTATGCATCACCCCACCTCTCCTTCCCGCTTAAGCAGGCATAAGAGTGTTTTCTAAATGGGAGACACTGTTTTCTTTCCTAACTCAGTTCAAGTGTAGCCATGTTTACAGGATCTTCATAAGTGATATCTTATGATAAGTTTCTTTTTCTGTGTGACTTATTTCACTTAGAATCATCGTAAATGAATCCACCCATTTTGCCGCTACTGGTCTTATGACATTGATTTCATGGCTGAAGGATATTCCATCGTACGTAAGTACCACAATTTTTAGAACCGTTTTTATATTTCCTGGGATTTTTAAGGTGTACCCAAGTTGAGGTCCTTGTAAGCTGTGCAGCCCTAAATTTTGGGGCGGCTCTGTCTTATTGATTTTCAGTTTTCCCAAGGTATATTCCCTAGACAGGAAGTGCCCTTGGCTCTGTAGCTCTGTTCTTTACTTGTTTTAGGGAACACAATGCACTCCTCCAGAGAGGCAGTTGGCAATTTACATCCCGCCCATCAGCATAACAAGGCTCCCTGTTCTCCAGGGCCTGTCTTGCCTTTCTGGTTTTTACACATTTTCTGGATGTCCCTTTTGACTGGTGGGAAGTGATACTTCTTTGTAGTGCAGATTTGCATTGCCCGCTTGCTTGCTTGCTTGGCCAAAAAGGGCGTATGCGTTTTCTCCTGAATATATTCAGGAGAAAACGCATACGCCCTTTTTGGCCAAGTGCATCATTGTCGAAGTTGTGCCCCTCTTCCTGTGCTTTAAAGGCGATTCCAACGTACCTCTTGAAATCTGTTTCGTGCTATTCTGCCTCGCTTTCAAGTCCGCCTCGTTGCCTTCCCTCAACACACTTTTGGACGATAGTTGTCCTTTATTACTCGGCCAGTTTGTGAATTGCTGTGCCCCTGATCGCCATTTTTCAACTCGTGTTTGGTGAGCTGACCGCAAGACCAAAATTTTGGTTCAGGACCTATACTGGTTCCCGGTGGGGGGCTGAGACTTTGGTTAATTCTTCTTCCTGCCGGGAAGTTAGAGTGATATGTGCCCGTCCAAATGCCTAACAGCTACTCTCTCATTGGTTCTCCCTCTTCCCTTTAATCCTCTGCCAAATTGGAAACCTGTGCGAACCAGGAGGTTAAAGGGCCTGTCTCTGCAAGTTGGGAGATTGATAGTAAAGCAGATGGAAAGTCAAACCGGAGCACCAGGAGCGGAACTATTCATTGAGTTTTAGAAACCTTTCGTATTCACAGTGTGTCCGTTCTCTAGGTTTCCCGTACATGTTATAACTGTAGTAATATTACCTTCAACCTGGAGAGTTGGGACCCATGGAATGGGTGCCATGCATTATTGCTTTAAAGGGTCTTCATTTGCTCACCCTATCTAACCAATCGTCTCAGTCCCAAGTGTCCCTCCTTATGCCACATGCAGCTGTCATTGTAGATAGGGTCATTCCAGGTTTCATCAGAGACCCTGAAGGAATTGTAAAGAATTTCCCAGTTTTTTTGTTTTGTTTTTGAAATTCCTTTTTATAGTGGGTTTGAGCTGATTCTCGCTGCCATGTTTATGCAAGTCTAAACACACTTGATTCCTTTACGGAGACATATCAATACATAGATTTTAAGATTCTTACTACTCAGATATATTCCTCTGCGGGAAATATGGGGTTTTGAGTCCCTTTCACTGAGGAAGGTGTAGGTCTTGTCTATTCCATAGTTGGTTTTTGGAACGATACCTGTGCTTATATCAAACTCTGGTTTTATGCATCACCCCAGCTCTCCTTCCCCCTTAAGCAGGCATAAGAGTGTTTTCTAAATGTGAGACACTGTTCTCTTTCCTAACTCAGTTCAAGTGTAGCCATGTTTACAGGATCTTCATAATAGATATCTTATGATAAGTTTCTTTTTCTGAGTGACTTATTTCACTTAGAATCATCGTACCTGAATCCACCCATTTTCCTGCTACTGGTCTTATGACATTGATTTCATGGCTGAGGGATATTCCATCGTACGTAAGTACCACAATTTTTAGAACCATTTTTATATTTCCTGGGATATTTAAGGTGTACCCAAGTTGAGGTCCTTGTAAGCAGTGCAGCCCTAAATTTTGGGGTGGCTCTGTCTTATTGATTTTCAGTTTTCCCAAGGTATATTCCCTAGATGGGAAGTGGCCTTGGCTCTGTAGCTCTGTTGTTTACTTGTTTTAGGGAACACAATGCACTCCTCCAGAGAGGCAGTTGGCAATTTACATCCCGCCCATCAGCATAACAAGGCTCCCTGTTCTCCTGGGCCTGTGTTGCCTTTCTGGTTTTTCCACATTTTGTGCATGTCCCTTTTGACCGGTGGGAAGTGATACTTCTTTGTAGTACAGATTTGCATTGCCCCCTTGCTTGCTTGGCCAAAAAGGGCGTATGCGTTTTCTCCCGAATATATTCAGGAAAAAACGCATACGCAATTTTTGGCCAAGTGCATCGTTGTCGAAGTTGTGCCCCTCTTCCTGTGCTTTAAAGGCGATTCCAACGTACCTCTTGAAATCTGTTTCCTGCTATTCTGCCTCGCTTTCAAGTCCGCCTCGTTGCCTTCCCTCAACAAATTTTTGGACGATAGTTGTCCTTTATTATTCGGCCAGTTTGTGAATTGCTGTGCCCCTGAGCTCCATATTTCAACTCGTTTTTGGTGAGCTGACCGCAAGTCCAAAATTTTGGTTCAGGACCTATGCTGGTTCCCGGTGGGGGGCTGAGACTTTGGTTAATTCTTCTTCCTGCCGGGAAGTTAGAGTGATATGTGCCCGTCCAAATGCCTAACAGCTACTCTCTCATTGGTTCTCCCTCTTCCCTTTCATCCTATGCCAAATTGGCAACCTGTGCGAACCAGGAGGTTAAAGGGGCTGTCTCTCCAAGTTGGGAGATTGGGAGTAAAGCAGATGGAAAGTCAAACCGGAGCACCAGGAGAGGGACTATTCATTGAGTTTTAGAAACCTTTCGTATTCACAGTGTGTCCGTTCTCTAGGATTCCCGTACATGTTATAACTGTAGTAATATTCCCTTCAACCGGGAGAGTTGGGACCCATGGAATGGGTGCCAGGCATCTGTGCTTTAAAGGGTCTGCATTTGCTCACCCAATCTCACCAATCCTCTCAGTCCCAAGTGTCCAGCCTTATGCCACATCCAGCTGTTATTGTAGATAGGGTCATTCCAGGTTTCATCAGAGACCTTGAAGGAATTGTAAAGAATTTCCCAGTTTTTTTGTTTTGCTTTTGAAATTCCTTTTTATAGTGGGTTTGAGCTGATTCTCGCTGCCATGTTTATGCCAGTCTAGACACACTTGATTCCCTTACGGAGACATATCAATACATAGGTTTTAAGATTCTTACTAGTCACATATATTCCTCTGCGGGAAATATGGGGTTTTGAGTCCCTTTCACTGAGGAAGGTGTAGGTCTTGTCTATTCCATAGTTGGTTTTTGGAACGCTACCTGTGCTTATATCAAACTCTGGTTTTATGCATCACCCCACCTTCCTTCCCCCTTAAGCAGGCATAAGAGCGTTTTCTAAATGTGGGACACTGTCCTCTTTCCTAACTCAGTTCAAGTGTAGCCATGTTTACAGGATCTTCATAAGTGATATCTTATGATAAGTTTCTTTTTCTGTGTGACTTATTTCACTTAGAATCATCGTACCTGAATCCACCCATTTTGCTGCTACTGGTCTTATGACATTGATTTCTTGGCTGAGGGATATTCCATCGTACGTAAGTACCCCAATTTTTTGAACCATTTTTATATATCCTGTGATATTTAAGGTGTACCCAAGTTGAGGTCCTTGGAAGCAGTGCAGCCCTAAATTTTGGGGTGGCTCTGTCTTATTGATTTTCAGTTTTCCCAAGGTATATACCCTAGACTGGAAGTGCCCTTGGCTCTGTAGCTCTGTTGTTTACTTGTTTTAGGGAACACAATGCACTCCTCCAGAGAGGCAGTTGGCAGTTTAAATCGTGCCTATCAGCATAACAAGGCTCCCTGTTCTCCAGGGCATGTCTTGCCTTTCTGGTTTCTACACATTTTGTGGATGTCCCTTTTGACCGGTGGGAAGTGATACTTCTTTGTAGTGCAGATTTGCATTGCCCGCTTGCTTGCTTAGCCAAAATGGGCATATGCGTTTTCTCTTGAATATATTCAGGAGAAAACGCATACGCCCTTTTTGACCAAGTGTATCATTGTCGAAGTTGTGCCCCTCTTCCTGTGCTTTAAAGGCGATTCCAACGTACCTCTTTTTTTTTTTTTTTTTTTTTTTTTTTTTTTTTTTTTTTTTTGTGGTACGCGGGCCTCTCACTGTTGTGGCCTCTCCCGTTGCGGAGCACAGGCTCCGGACGCGCAGGCCCAGCAGCCATGGCTCACGGGCCCAGCCGCTCCGCGGCATATGGGATTCTCCCAGACCGGGGCACGAACCCGTATCCCCTGCATCGGCAGGCGGACTCTCAACCACTGCGCCACCAGGGAGGCCCCAACGTACCTCTTGATATCTGTTTCCTGCTATGCTGCCTCGCTTTCAAGTCCGCCTCGTTGCCTTCCCTCAACAAATTTTTGGACGATAGTTGTCCTTTATTATTCGGCCAGTTTGTGAATTGCTGTGCCCCTGAGCTCCATATTTCAACTCGTTTTTGGTGAGCTGACCGCAAGTCCAAAATTTTGGTTCAGGACCTATGCTGGTTCCCGGTGGGGGGCTGAGACTTTGGTTAATTCTTCTTCCTGCCGGGAAGTTAGAGTGATATGTGCCCGTCCAAATGCCTAACAGCTACTCTCTCATTGGTTCTCCCTCTTCCCTTTCATCCTATGCCAAATTGGCAACCTGTGCGAACCAGGAGGTTAAAGGGGCTGTCTCTCCAAGTTGGGAGATTGGGAGTAAAGCAGATGGAAAGTCAAACCGGAGCACCAGGAGAGGGACTATTCATTGAGTTTTAGAAACCTTTCGTATTCACAGTGTGTCCGTTCTCTAGGATTCCCGTACATGTTATAACTGTAGTAATATTCCCTTCAACCGGGAGAGTTGGGACCCATGGAATGGGTGCCAGGCATCTGTGCTTTAAAGGGTCTGCATTTGCTCACCCAATCTCACCAATCCTCTCAGTCCCAAGTGTCCAGCCTTATGCCACATCCAGCTGTTATTGTAGATAGGGTCATTCCAGGTTTCATCAGAGACCTTGAAGGAATTGTAAAGAATTTCCCAGTTTTTTTGTTTTGCTTTTGAAATTCCTTTTTATAGTGGGTTTGAGCTGATTCTCGCTGCCATGTTTATGCCAGTCTAGACACACTTGATTCCCTTACGGAGACATATCAATACATAGGTTTTAAGATTCTTACTAGTCACATATATTCCTCTGCGGGAAATATGGGGTTTTGAGTCCCTTTCACTGAGGAAGGTGTAGGTCTTGTCTATTCCATAGTTGGTTTTTGGAACGCTACCTGTGCTTATATCAAACTCTGGTTTTATGCATCACCCCACCTTCCTTCCCCCTTAAGCAGGCATAAGAGCGTTTTCTAAATGTGGGACACTGTCCTCTTTCCTAACTCAGTTCAAGTGTAGCCATGTTTACAGGATCTTCATAAGTGATATCTTATGATAAGTTTCTTTTTCTGTGTGACTTATTTCACTTAGAATCATCGTACCTGAATCCACCCATTTTGCTGCTACTGGTCTTATGACATTGATTTCATGGCTGAGGGATATTCCATCGTACGTAAGTACCCCAATTTTTTGAACCATTTTTATATATCCTGTGATATTTAAGGTGTACCCAAGTTGAGGTCCTTGGAAGCAGTGCAGCCCTAAATTTTGGGGTGGCTCTGTCTTATTGATTTTCAGTTTTCCCAAGGTATATACCCTAGACTGGAAGTGCCCTTGGCTCTGTAGCTCTGTTGTTTACTTGTTTTAGGGAACACAATGCACTCCTCCAGAGAGGCAGTTGGCAGTTTAAATCGTGCCTATCAGCATAACAAGGCTCCCTGTTCTCCAGGGCATGTCTTGCCTTTCTGGTTTCTACACATTTTGTGGATGTCCCTTTTGACCGGTGGGAAGTGATACTTCTTTGTAGTGCAGATTTGCATTGCCCGCTTGCTTGCTTAGCCAAAATGGGCATATGCGTTTTCTCTTGAATATATTCAGGAGAAAACGCATACGCCCTTTTTGACCAAGTGTATCATTGTCGAAGTTGTGCCCCTCTTCCTGTGCTTTAAAGGCGATTCCAACGTACCTCTTTTTTTTTTTTTTTTTTTTGTGGTACGCGGGCCTCTCACTGTTGTGGCCTCTCCCGTTGCGGAGCACAGGCTCCGGACGCGCAGGCCCAGCAGCCATGGCTCACGGGCCCAGCCGCTCCGCGGCATATGGGATTCTCCCAGACCGGGGCACGAACCCGTATCCCCTGCATCGGCAGGCGGACTCTCAACCACTGCGCCACCAGGGAGGCCCCAACGTACCTCTTGATATCTGTTTCCTGCTATGCTGCCTCGCTTTCAAGTCCGCCTCGTTGCCTTCCCTTAACAGAATTTTGGACGATAGTTGTCCTTTATTACTCGGCCAGTTTGTGAATTGCTGTGCCCTTGAGCTCCATTTTTCAACTCGTTTTTTGTGAGCTGACCGCAAGTCCAAAATTTTGGTTCAGGATTTATGCTTGTTCCCGGTGGGGGGCTGAGACTTTGGTTAATTCTTCTTCCTTCTGGGAAGTTAGAGTGATATGTGCCCGTCCAAATGCCTAACAGCTACTCTCTCATTGGTTCTCCCTCTTCCCTTTCATCCTCTGCCAAATTGGAAACCTGTGCGAAACAGGAGGTTAAAGGGGCTGTCTCTCCAAGGTGGGAGGTTGATAGTAAAGCAGATGGAAAGTCAAACCGGAGCACCAGGAGAGGGACTATTCGTTGAGTTTTAGAAATCTTTCGTATTCAGAGTGTGTCCATTCTCTAGGTTTCCCGTACATGTTATAACTGTAGTAATATTCCCTGCAACCTGGAGAGTTGGGACCCATGGAATGGGTGCCAGGCATTTGTGCTTTAAAGGGTCTGCATTTGCTCACCCAATCTCACCAATCCTCTCAGTCCCAAGTGTCCAGCCTTATGCCACATCCAGCTGTCGTTGTAGATAGGGTCATTCCAGGTTTCATCAGAAACCCTGAAGGAAATGTAAAGAATTTCCAGGTTTTTTTGTTTTGTTTTTGAAATTCCTTTTTATAGTGGGTTTGATTTGATTCTCGCTGCCATGTTTATGCCAGTCTAGACACACTTGATTCCCTTACGGTGACATATCAATACATAGGCTTTAAGATTCTTACTAGTCAGAAATATTCCTCTGCGGGAAATATGGGGTTTTGAGTCCCTTTCACTGAGGAAGGTGTAGATCTTGTCTATTCCATAGTTGGTTTTTGGAACGGTACCTGTGCTTATATCAAACTCTGGTTTTATGCATCACCCCACCTCTCCTTCCCCCTTAAGCAGGCATAAGAGTGTTTTCTAAATGAGAGAAACTGTTCTCTTTCCTAACTCAGTTCAAGTGTAACCATGTTTACAGGATCTTCATAAGTGATTTCTTATGATAAGTTTCTTTTTCTCTGTGACTTATTTCACTTAGAATCATCGTACCTGAATCCACCCATTTTACTGCTACTGGTCTTATGACATTGATTTCATGGCTGAGGGATATTCCATCGTATGTAAGTACCACAATTTTTTGAACCATTTTTATAGTTCCTGGGATATTTAAGTTGTACCCAAGTTGAGGTCCTTGTAAGCAGTGCAGCCCTAAATTTTGGGGTGGCTCTGTCTTATTGATTTTCAGTTTTCCCTAGGTATATTCCCTAGACTGGAAGTGCCCTTGGCTCTGTAGCTCTGTTGTTTACTTGTTTTAGGGAACACAATGCACTCCTCCAGAGAGGCAGTTGGCAATTTACATCCCGCCCATCAGCATAACAAGGCTCCCTGTTCTCCAGGGCTTGTCTTGCATTTCTGGTTTTTACACATTTTGTGGATTTCCCTTATGACCTGTGGGAAGTGATACTTCTTCGTAGTGCAGATTTGCATTGACCGCTTGCTTGCTTGGCCAAAAAGGGCGTATGCGTTTTCTCCTGAATATATTCAGGAGAAAACGCATACGCCCTTTTTGGCCAAGTGCAACATTGTCGAAGTTGTGCCCCTCTTCCTGTGCTTTAAAGGCGATTCCAACGTACCTCTTGAAATCTGTTTCCTGCTATTCTTCCTCGCTTTCAAGTCCACCTCGTTGCCTTCCCTTAACAGATTTTTGCACGATAGTTGTCCTTTATTACTCTCCCAGTTTGTGAATTGCTGTGCCCCTGAGCTCCATTTTTCAACTCTTTTTTGGTGAGCTGACCGCACGTCCAAAATCTTGGTTCAGGACCTATACCTGTTCCTGGTGTGGGGCTGAGACTTTGGTTAATTCTTCTTCCTGCCGGGAAGTTAGAGTGATATGTGCCCGTCCAAATGCCTAACAGCTACTCTCTCATTGGTTCTCCCTCTTCCCTTTCATCCTCTGCCAATTTGGAAACGTGTGAAGACCAGGAAGTTAAAGGGGCTGTCTCTCCAAGTTGGTAGATTGATAGTAAAGCAGATGGAAAGTCAAACTGGAGCACTAGGAGAGGGACTGTTCGTTGAGTTTTAGAAATCTTTCGTATTCACAGTGGGTCCGTTCTCTCGGTTCCCCGTACATGTTATAACTGTAGTAATATTCCCTTCAACCTGGAGAGTTGGGACCCATGGAATGGGTGCCAGGCATTTGTGCTTTAAAGGGTCTGCATTTGCTCACCCAATCTCACCAATCCTCTCAGTCCCAAGTGTTCCTCCTTATGCCACATCCAGCTGTCATTGTAGATAGGGTCATTCCAGGTTTCATCAGAGACCCTGAAGGAATTGTAAAGAATTTCCCAGTTTTTTTTGTTTTGTTTTTGAAATTCCTTTTTATAGTGGGTTTGAGCTGATTCTCGCTGCCATGTTTATGCCAGTCTAGACACACATGATTCCCTTACGGAGACATATCAATACATAGGTTTTAAGATTCTTTCTAGTCAGATATATTCCTCTGCGGGAAATATGGGGTTTTGAGTCCCTTTCACTGAGGAAGGTGTAGGTCTTGTCTATTCCATAGTTGGTTTTTGGAACGGTACCTGTGCTTATATCAAACTCTGGTTTTATGCATCACCCCACCTCTCCTTCCCCCTTAAGCAGGCATAAGAGTGTTTTCTAAATGTGAGACACTGTTCTCTTTCCTAACTCTGTTCAAGTGTAGCCATGTTTACAGGATCTTCATAAGTGATATCTTATGATAAGTTTCTTTTTCTGTGTAACTTATTTCACTTAGAATCATCGTACCTGAATCCACCCATTTTGCTGCTACTGGTCTTATGACATTGATTTCATGGCTGAGGGATAATCCATCGTACGTAAGTACCACAATTTTTTGAACCATTTTTATATTTCCTGGGATATTTAAGATGTACCCAAGTTGAGGTCCTTGTAAGCAGTGCAGCCCTAAATTTTGGGGTGGCTCTGTCTTATTGATTTTCAGAATTCCCAAGGTATATTCCCTAGTCTGGAAGTGCCCTTTGCTCTTTAGCTCTGTTCTTTACTTGTTTTAGGGAACACAATATACTCCTCCAGAGAGGCAGTTGTCAATTTACATCCCGCCCCTCAGCATAACAAGGCTCCCTGTTCTCCAGGGCCTGTCTTGCCTTTCTGGTTTTTACACATTTTGTGGATGTCCCTTTTGACTGGTGGGAAGTGATACGTCTTTGTAGTGCAGATTTGCATTGCCTGCTTGCTGGCTTGGCCAAAAAGGGCCTATGCGTTTTCTACTAAATATATTCAGGAGAAAACGCATACGCCCTTTTTGGCCAAGTGCATCATTGTCGTAGTTGTGCCCTCTTCCTGTGCTTTAAAGGCGATTCCAACGTACCTCTTGAAATCTGTTTCCTGCTATTCTGCCTCGCTTTCAAGTCCGCCGCGTTGCCTTCCCTCAACAGATTTTTGGACGATAGTTGTCCTTTATTACTCGGCCAGTTTGTGAATTGCTGTGCCCCTGAGCTCCATTTTTCAACTCGTTTTTTGTGAGCTGACCGCAACTCCAAAATTTTGGTTCAGGACCTATGCTGGTTCCTGGTGGGGGGCTGAGACTATGGTTAATTCTTCTTCCTGCCGGGAAGTTAGAGTGCTATGTGCCCGTCCAAATGCCTAACAGCTACTCTCTCATTGGTTCTCCCTCTTCCCTTTCATCCTCTGCCAAATTGGAAACCTGTGCGAACCAGGAGGTTAAAGGGGTTGTCTCTCCAAGTTGGGAGATTGATAGTAAAGCAGATGGAAAGTCAAACAGGAGCAGTAGGAGTGGGACTATTCGTTGAGTTTTAGAAACCTTTCGAATTCACAGTGTGTCCGTTCTCTAGGTTTCCCGTACATGTTATAACTGTAGTAATAGTACCTTCAACCTGGAGAGTTGGGACCCATGGAATGGGTGCCAGGCATTTGTGCTTTAAAGGGTCTGCATTTGCTCACCCAATCTCACCAATCGTCTCAGTACCAAGTGTCCCTCCTCATGCCAGATCCAGCTGTCATTGTAGATAGGGTCATTTCAGGTTTCATCAGAGACCCTGAAGGAATTGTAAAGAATTTCCCAGTTTTTTTGTTTTGTTTTTGAAATTCCTTTTTATAGTGGGTTTGAGCTGATTTTCGCTGCCATGTTTATGCCAGTCTAGACACCCTTGATTCCCTTACAGAGACATATCAATACATAGGTTTTAAGATTCTTACTAGTCAGATATATTCCTCTGCGGGAAATATGGGGTTTTGAGTCCCTTTCACTGAGGAAGGTGTAGGTCTTGTCTATTCCATAGTTGGTTTCTGGAACGGTACCTGTGCTTCTATCAAACTCTGGTTTTATGCATCACCCCACCTCTCCTTCCCCCTTAAGCAGGCATAAGAGTGTTTTCTAAATGTGAGACACTGTTCTCTTTCCTAACTCTGTTCAAGTGTAGCCATGTTTACAGGATCTTCATAAGTGATATCTTATGATAAGTTTCTTTTTCTATGTGACTTATTTCACTTAGAATCATCGTACCTGAATCCTCCCATTTTGCTGCCAATGGTCTTATGACATTGATTTCATGGCTGAGGGATATTCCATCATACGTAAGTACCACAATTTTTTGAACCATTTTTATATTTCCTGGGATATTTAAGGTGTACCCAAGTTGAGGTCCTTGTAAGCAGTGCAGCCCTAAATTTTGGGGTGGCTCTGTCTTATTGATTTTCAGTTTTCCCAAGGTATAATACCTAGACTGGAAGTGCCCTTGGCTCTTTAGCTCTGTTGTTTACTTCTTTTAGGGAACACAATGCACTCCTCCAGAGAGGCAGTTGGCAATTTACATCCCGCCCATCAGCATAACAAGGCTCCCTGTTCTCCAGGGCCTGTCTTGACATTCTGGTTTTTACACATTTTGTGGATGTCCCTTTTGACCGATGGGATGTGATACTTCTTTGTAGTGCAGATTTGCATTGCCAGCTTGCTTGCTTGGCCAAAAAGGGCGTATGAGTTTTCTCCTGAATATATCCAGGAGAAAACACATACGCCCTTTTTGGCCAAGTGCAACATTGTCGAAGTTGTGCCCCTCTTCCTGTGCTTTAAAGGCGATTCCAACGTACCTCTTGAAATCTGTTTCCTGCTATTCTGCCTAGCTTTCACGTCCCCCTCGATGCCTTCCCTTAACAGATTTTTGGACGATAGTTGTCCTTTATTACACGGCCACTTTGTGAATTGCTGTGCCCCTGACCTCCATTTTTCAACTCGTTTTTTGTGAGCTGACCGCAAGTCCAAAATTTTGGTTCAGGACGTATGCTGATTCCCGGTGGGGGGCTGAGACTTTGGTTAATTCTTCTTCCTGCAGGGAAATTACAGTGATATGTGACCGTCCAAATGCCTAACAGCTACTCTCTGATTGGTTCTCCCTCTTCCCTTTCATCCTCTGCCAAATTGGAAACCTGTGCGAACCAGGGGGTTAAAGGGGCTGTCTCTCCAAGTTGGGAGATTGATAGTAAAGCAGATGGAATGTCAAACCGGAGCCGCAGGAGAGGGATTATTCGTTGAGTTTTAGAAACCTTTCGTATTCACAATGTGTCCGTTCTCTAGGTTTCCCGTACATGTTATAACTGTAGTAATATTCCCTTCAACCTGGAGCGTTTGGACCCATGGAATGGGTGCCATGCCTTACTGCTTTAAAGCGTCGGCATTTGCTCACCCAATCTCACCAATCGTCTTAGTCCCAAGTGTCCAGCCTTATGCCACATCCAGCTGTCGTTGTAGATAGGGTCATTCCAGGTATCATCAGAGACACTGAAGGAATTGTAAAGATTTTCCCAGTTTTTTAGGTTTGTTTTTGAAATTCCTTTTTATAGTTGGTTTGAGCTGATTCTCGCTGCCATGTTTATGCCAGTCTAGACACACTTGATTCCCTTACAGAGACATATCAATACATAGGTTTTAAGATTCTTACTAGTCAGATATATTCCTCTGCGGGAAATATGGGGTTTTGAGTCCCTTTCACTGAGGAATGTGTAGGTCTTGTCTATTCCATAGTTGGTTTTTGGAACGGTACCTGTGCTTATATCAAACTCTGGTTTTATTCATCACCCCACCTCTCCTTCCCCCTTAAGCAGGCATAAGAGTGTTTTCTAAATGTGAGACACTGTTCACTTTCCTAACTCAGTTCAAGTGTAGCCATGTTTACAGGATCTTCATAAGTGATATGTTATGATAAGTTTCTTTTTCTCTGTGACTTATTTCACTTAGAATCATCGTACCTGAATCCACCCATTTTGCTGCTACTGGTCTTATGACATTGATTTCATGGCTGAGGGATATTCCATTGTAAGTAAGTACCACAATTTTTGAACCATTTTTATATTTCCTGGGATATTTAAGGTGTACCCAAGTTGAGGTCCTTGTAAGCAGTGCAGCCCTAAATTTTGGGGTGGCTCTCTCTTATTGATTTTCAGTTTTCCCAAGGTATATTCCCTAGACTGAAAGTGCCCTTGGCTCTTTAGCTCTGTTCTTTACTTGTTTTAAGGAACACAATATACTCCTCCAGAGAGGCAGTTGGCAATTTACATCCCGCCCATCAGCATAACAAGGCTCCCTGTTCTCCAGGGCTTGTTTTGCCTTTCTGGTTTTTACACATTTTGTGGATGTCCCTTTTGACCGGTGGGACGTGATACTTCTTTGTAGTGCAGATTTGCATTCCCCGCTTGCTTGCTTGGCCAAAAAGGGTGTATGCGTTTTCTCATGAATATATTCAGGAGGAAACGCATACGCCCTTTTTGGCCAATTGCATCATTGTCGAAGTTGTGCCCCTCTTCCTGTGCTTTAAAGGTGATTCCAACGTACCTCTTGAAATATGTTTCCTGCTATTCTGCCTCGCTTTCAAGTCCGCCTCGTTGCCTTCCCTCAACAGATTTTTGGACGATAGTTGTCCTTTATTACTCTCCCAGTTTGTGAATTGATGTGCCCCTGAGCTCCATTTTTCAACTCGTTTTTTGTGAGCTGACCGCAAGTCCAATATTTTGGTTCAGGACCTATACTGGTTCCCGGTGGTTGGCTGAGGCATTGGTTAATTCTTCTTCCTGCAGAGAAATTAGAGTGATATATGACGGTCGAAATGCCTAACAGCTACTCTCTCATTGGTTCTCCTTCTACCCTTTCATCCTGTGCCAAATTGGCATCCTGTGCGAACCAGGAGGTTAAAGGGGCTGTCTCTCCAAGTTGGGAGGTTGATAGTAAAGCAGATGGAAAGTCAAACCGGAGCACCAGGAGAGGGACAATTCGTTGAGTTTTAGAAACCATTCGTATTCACAGTGGGTCCGTTCTCTAGGTTTCCCGTACATGTTATAGCTGTAGTAATATTCCCTTTAACCTGGAGAGTTGGGACCCATGGAATGGGTGCCAGGCATTTGTGCTTTAAAGGGTCTGCATTTTCTCACCCAATCTCACCAATCCTCTCTGTCCCAAGTGTCCAGCCTTATGACACATCCAGCTGTCATTGTAGATAGGGTCATTCCAGGTTTCATCAGAGACCCTGAAGGAATTGTAAAGAATTTCCCAGTTTTTTTTGTATTGTTTTTGAAATTCCTTTTTATAGTGGGTTTGAGCTGATTCTCGCTGCCATGTTTATGCCAGTCTAGACACATTTGATTCCCTTACGGAGACATATCAATACATAGGTTTTAAGATTTTTACTAGTCAGATATATTCCTCTGCGGGAAATATGGGGTTTTAAGTCCCTTTCACTGAGGAAACTGTAGGTCTTGGCTATTCCATAGTTGGTTTTTGGAACGGTACCTGTGCTTATATCAAACTCTGGTTTTATGCATCACCCCACCTCTCCTTCACCCTTAAGCAGGCATAAGAGTGTTTTCTAAATGTGAGACTCTGTTCTCTTTCCTAACTCAGTTCAAGTGTAGCCATGTTTACAGGATCTTCATAAGTGATATCTTATGATAAGTTTCTTTTTCTCTGTGACTTATTTCACTTAGAATCATCGTACCTGAATCCACCCATTTTGCTGCTACTGGTCTTATCACATTGATTTCATGGCTGAGGGATATTCCATCGTACGTAAGTACCACAATTTTTGAACCATTTTTATATTTCCTGGGATATTTAAGGTGTACCCAAGTTGAGGTTCTTGTAAGCAGTGCAGCCCTAAATTTTGGGGTGGCTCTGTCTTATTGATTTTCAGTTTTCCCAAGGTATATTCCCTAGACTGGAAGTGCCCTTGGCTCTGTAGCTCTGTTGTTTACTTGTTTTAGGGAACACAATGCACTCCTCCAGAGAGGCAGTTGGCAATTTACATCCCGCCCATCAGACTAGCAAAGCTCCCTGTTCTCCAGGGCCTGGCTTGCCTTTCTGGTTTTTACACATTTTGTGGATGTCCCTTTTGACCGGTGGGAAGTGATACTTCTTTGTAGTGCAGATTTGCATTGCCAGCTTGCTTGCTTGGCCAAAAAGGGCGTATGCGTTTTCTCCTGAATATATTCAGGAGAAAACGCATACGCCCTCTTTGGCCAAGTGCAACATTGTCGAAGTTGTGCCCCTCTTCCTGTTCTTTAAAGGCGATTCCAACGTACCTCTTGAAATCTGTTTCCTGCTATTCTGCCTCGCTTTCAAGTCCGCCTCGTTGCCTTTCCTTAACAGATTTTTGGACGATAGTTGTCCTTTATTACTCGGCCAGTTTGTGTATTGCTGTGCCCCTGAGCTCCATTTTTCAACTCGTTTTTGGTGAGCTGACCGCAAGTCCAATATTTTGGTTCAGGACCTATACTGGTTCCCGGTGGGGGGCAGAGACTTTGGTTAATTCTTCTTCCTCCTGGGAAATTTGAGTGATATGCGTCCGTCCAAATGCCTAACAGCTACTCTCTCATTGGTTCTCCCTCTTCCCTTTCATCCTCTGCCAAATTGGAAACCTGTGCGAACAGGAGGTTAAAGGGGCTGTCTCTCCAAGTTGGGAGATTTATAGTAAAGCAGATGGAAAGTCAAACTGGAGCAACAGGAGAGGGAGTATTCGTTGAGTTATAGAAACCTTTCGTATTCACAGAGGGTCCATTCTCTAGGTTTCCCGTACATGTTATAACTGTAGTAATATTCCCTTCAACCTGGAGAGTTGGGACCCATGGAATGGGTGCCAGGCATTTGTGCTTTAAAGGGACTGCATTTGCTCACCCAATCTCACCAATCCTCTCAGTCCCATGGGTCCAGCCTTATGCCACATCCAGCTGTCGGTGTAGATACGGTCATTCCAGGTTTCATCAGAGACCCTGAAGGAATTGTAAAGAATTTCCCAGTTTTTATGTTTTGTTTTTGCAATTCCTTTTTATAGTGGGTTTGAGCTGATTCTCGCTGCCATGTTTATGCCAGTCTAGACACACTTGATTCCCTTACGGAGACATATCAATACATAGGTTTTAAGATTCTTACTAGTCAGATATATTCCTCTGCGGGAAATATGGGGTTTTGAGTCCCTTTCACTGAGTAAGGTGTATGTCTTGTCTATTCCATAGTTGGTTTATGGAACGGTACCTGTGCTTATATCAAACTCTGGTTTTATGCATCAACCCACCTCTCCTTCCCCCTTAAGCAGGCATAAGAGTGTTTTCTAAATGTGAGACTCTGTTCACTTTCCTAACTCAGTTCAAGTGTAGCCATGTTTACAGGATCTTCATAAGTGATATCTTATGATAAGTTTCTTTTTCTCTGTGACTTATTTCACTTAGAATAATCGTACCTGAATCCACCCATTTTCCTGCTCCTGGTCTTATGACATTGATTTCATGGCTGAGGGATATTCCATCGTACGTAAGTACCACAATTTTTTGAACCATTTTTATATTTCCTGGGATATTTAAGGTGTACCCAAGTTGAGGTCCTTGTAAGCAGTGCAGCCCTAAATTTTGGGGTGGCTCTGTCTTATTGATTTTCAGTTTTCCCAAGGTATATTCCCTAGACTGGAAGTGCCCTTGGCTCTGTAGCTCTGTTGTTTACTTGTTTTAGGGAACACAATGCACTCCTCCAGAGAGGCAGTTGGCAATTTACATCCCCCACATCAGCATAACAAGGCACCCTGTTCTCCAGGGCCTGTCTTGCCTTTCTGGTTTTTACACATTTTGTGGATGTCCCTTCTGACCGGTGGGAGGTGATACTTCTTTGTAGTACAGATTTGCATTGCCCGCTTGCTTGATTGGCAAAAAAGGTCTTATGCGTTTTCTCCTGAATATATTCAGGAGAAAACGCATACGCCCTTTTTCGCCAAGTGCATCATTGTCGAAGTTGTGCCCCTGTTCCTGTGCTTTAAAGGCGATTCCAACGTACCTCTTGAAATCTGTTTCCTGCTATTCTGCCTCGCATTCAAGTCCGCCTCTTTGCCTTGCCTCAACAGATTTTTGGACGATAGTTGTCCTTTATTACTCGGCCAGTTTGTGAATTGCTGTGCCCCTGAGCTCCATTTTTCAACTCGTTTCTGTGAGCTAACCGCATGTCCAAGATTTTGGTTCAGGACCTATACTGTTTCCCGGTGGGGGGCTGAGACTTTGGTTAATTCTTCTTCCTGCCGGAAGTTAGAATGATATGTGCCCGTCCAAATGCCTAAGAGCTACTCTCTCATTGGTTCTCCCTCTTCCCTTTCATCCTCTGCCAAATTGGAAACCTGTGCAAACCAGGAGGTTAAAGGGGCTGTCCCTCCAAGTTGCTAGATTGATAGTAAAGCAGATGGAAAGTCAAACCGGAGCACCAGGAGAGGGATTATTCATTGAGTTTTAGAAACCTTTCGTATTCACAGTGTGTCCGTTCTCTAGGATTCCCGTACATTTTATAACTGTAGTAATATTCCCTTCAACCTGGAGAGTTGGGACCCATGGAATGCGTGCCAGGCATTTGTGCTTTAAATGGTCTGCATTTGCTCACCCAATCTCACCAATCGTCTCAGTCCCAAGTGTCCCTCCTTATTCCACATGCAGCTGTCATTGTAGATAGGGTCATTCCAGGTTTCATCAGAGACCCTGAAGGAATTGTAAAGAATTTCCCAGTTTTTTTGTTTTGTTTTTGAAATTCCTTTTTATAGTGGGTTTGAGCTGATTCTCGCTGCCATGTTTATGCCAGTCTAGACACACTTGATTCCCTTACGGAGACATATCAATACATAGGTTTTAAGATTCTTACTAGTCAGATATATTCCTCTGCGGGAAATATGGGGTTTTGAGTCCCTTTCACTGAGGAAGGTGTAGGTCTTGTCTATTCCATAGTTGGTTTTTGGAACGGTACCTGTGCTTATATCAAACTCTGGTTTTATGCATCACCCCAGCTCTCCTTCCCCCTTAAGCAGGCATAAGAGTGTTTTCTAAATGTGAAACACTGTTCTCTTTCCTAACTCAGTTCAAGTGTAGCCATGTTTACAGGATCTTCATAAGAGATATCTTATGATAAGTTTCTTTTTCTCTGTGACTTATTTCACTTAGAATCATCGTACCTGAATCCACCCATTTTGCTGCTACTGGTCTTATGACATTGATTTCATGGCTGAGGGATATTCCATCGTACGTAAGTACCACAATTTTTAGAACCATTTTTATATTTCCTGGGATATTTAAGGTGTACCCAAGTTGAGGTCCTTGTAAGCAGTGCAGCCCTAAATTTTGGGGTGGCTCTGTCTTATTGATTTTCAGTTTTCCCAAGGTATATTCCCTAGACTGGAAGTGGCCTTGGCTCTGTAGCTCTGTTGTTTACTTGTTTTAGGGAACACAATGCACTCCTCCAGAGAGGCAGTTGGCAATTTACATCCCGCCCATCAGCATAACAAGGCTCCCTGTTCTCCAGGGCCTGTCTTGCCTTTCTGGTTTTTCCACATTTTGTGGATGTCCCTTTTGACCGGTGGGAAGTGATACTTCTTTGTAGTGCAGCTTTGCATTGCCCGCTTTCTTGCTTGGCCAAAAAGGTCTTATGCGTTTTCTCCTGAATATATTCAGGAGAAAACGCTTACGCCCTTTTTGGCCAAGTGCATCATTGTTGAAGTTGTGCCCTTTTTCCTGTGCTTTAAAGGCGATTCCAACGTACCTCTTGAAATCCGTTTCCTGCTATTCTGCCTCGCTTTCAAGTCCGCCTCGTTGCCTTCCCTCAACAGATTTTTGGATGATAGTTTTCCTTTATTACTCAGCCAGTTTGTGAATTGCTGTGCCCCTGAGCTGCATTTTTCAACTCGTTTTTGGTGAGCTGACCGCAAGTCCAAAATTTTGGTTCAGGACTTATGCTGGTTCCCGGTGGGGGGCTGAGACTTTGGTTAATTCTTCTTCCTGCCGGGAAATTACAGTGATATGTGCCCGTCCAAATGCCTAAAAGCTACTCTCTCATTGGTTCTCCCTCTTCCCTTTCATCCTCTGCCAATTTGGAAACCTGTGCGAACCAGGAGGTTAAAGGGGCTGTCTCTCCAAGGTGGGAGGTTGATAGTAAAGCACATGGAAAGTCAAACCGCAGCACCAGGAGAGGGACTATTCGTTGAGTTTTAGAAACCTTTCGTATTCACAGTGTGTCCGTTCTCTAGGTTTCCCGTACATGTTAAAACTGTAGTAATATTCCCTTCCACCTGGAGAGTTGGGACCCATGGAATGGGTGCCAGGCATTTGTGCTTTAAAGGGTCTGCATTTGCTCACCCAATCTCACAAATCCTCTCAGTCCCAAGTGTCCAGCCTTATGCCTCATCCAGCTGTCATTGTAGATAGGGTCATTCCAGGTTTCATCAGAGACCCTGAAGGAATTGTAAAGAATTTCCCAGTTTTTTTGTTTTGTTTTTGAAATTCCTTTTTATAGTGGGTTTGAGCTGATTCTCGCTGCCATGTTTATGCCAGTCTAGACACACTTGATTCCCTTACGGAGACATATCAATACATAGGTTTTAAGATTCTTACTAGTCAGTTATATTCCTCTGCGGGAAATATGGGGTTTTGAGTCCCTTTCACTGAGGAAGGTGTAGGTCTTGTCTATTCCATAGTTGGTTTTTGGAACGGTACCTGTGCTTATATCAAACTCTGGTTTTATGCATCACCCCACCTCTCCTTCCCGCTTAAGCAGGCATAAGAGTGTTTTCTAAATGGGAGACACTGTTTTCTTTCCTAACTCAGTTCAAGTGTAGCCATGTTTACAGGATCTTCATAAGTGATATCTTATGATAAGTTTCTTTTTCTGTGTGACTTATTTCACTTAGAATCATCGTAAATGAATCCACCCATTTTGCCGCTACTGGTCTTATGACATTGATTTCATGGCTGAAGGATATTCCATCGTACGTAAGTACCACAATTTTTAGAACCGTTTTTATATTTCCTGGGATTTTTAAGGTGTACCCAAGTTGAGGTCCTTGTAAGCTGTGCAGCCCTAAATTTTGGGGCGGCTCTGTCTTATTGATTTTCAGTTTTCCCAAGGTATATTCCCTAGACAGGAAGTGCCCTTGGCTCTGTAGCTCTGTTCTTTACTTGTTTTAGGGAACACAATGCACTCCTCCAGAGAGGCAGTTGGCAATTTACATCCCGCCCATCAGCATAACAAGGCTCCCTGTTCTCCAGGGCCTGTCTTGCCTTTCTGGTTTTTACACATTTTCTGGATGTCCCTTTTGACTGGTGGGAAGTGATACTTCTTTGTAGTGCAGATTTGCATTGCCCGCTTGCTTGCTTGCTTGGCCAAAAAGGGCGTATGCGTTTTCTCCTGAATATATTCAGGAGAAAACGCATACGCCCTTTTTGGCCAAGTGCATCATTGTCGAAGTTGTGCCCCTCTTCCTGTGCTTTAAAGGCGATTCCAACGTACCTCTTGAAATCTGTTTCGTGCTATTCTGCCTCGCTTTCAAGTCCGCCTCGTTGCCTTCCCTCAACACACTTTTGGACGATAGTTGTCCTTTATTACTCGGCCAGTTTGTGAATTGCTGTGCCCCTGATCGCCATTTTTCAACTCGTGTTTGGTGAGCTGACCGCAAGACCAAAATTTTGGTTCAGGACCTATACTGGTTCCCGGTGGGGGGCTGAGACTTTGGTTAATTCTTCTTCCTGCCGGGAAGTTAGAGTGATATGTGCCCGTCCAAATGCCTAACAGCTACTCTCTCATTGGTTCTCCCTCTTCCCTTTAATCCTCTGCCAAATTGGAAACCTGTGCGAACCAGGAGGTTAAAGGGCCTGTCTCTGCAAGTTGGGAGATTGATAGTAAAGCAGATGGAAAGTCAAACCGGAGCACCAGGAGCGGAACTATTCATTGAGTTTTAGAAACCTTTCGTATTCACAGTGTGTCCGTTCTCTAGGTTTCCCGTACATGTTATAACTGTAGTAATATTACCTTCAACCTGGAGAGTTGGGACCCATGGAATGGGTGCCATGCATTATTGCTTTAAAGGGTCTTCATTTGCTCACCCTATCTAACCAATCGTCTCAGTCCCAAGTGTCCCTCCTTATGCCACATGCAGCTGTCATTGTAGATAGGGTCATTCCAGGTTTCATCAGAGACCCTGAAGGAATTGTAAAGAATTTCCCAGTTTTTTTGTTTTGTTTTTGAAATTCCTTTTTATAGTGGGTTTGAGCTGATTCTCGCTGCCATGTTTATGCAAGTCTAAACACACTTGATTCCTTTACGGAGACATATCAATACATAGATTTTAAGATTCTTACTACTCAGATATATTCCTCTGCGGGAAATATGGGGTTTTGAGTCCCTTTCACTGAGGAAGGTGTAGGTCTTGTCTATTCCATAGTTGGTTTTTGGAACGATACCTGTGCTTATATCAAACTCTGGTTTTATGCATCACCCCAGCTCTCCTTCCCCCTTAAGCAGGCATAAGAGTGTTTTCTAAATGTGAGACACTGTTCTCTTTCCTAACTCAGTTCAAGTGTAGCCATGTTTACAGGATCTTCATAATAGATATCTTATGATAAGTTTCTTTTTCTGAGTGACTTATTTCACTTAGAATCATCGTACCTGAATCCACCCATTTTCCTGCTACTGGTCTTATGACATTGATTTCATGGCTGAGGGATATTCCATCGTACGTAAGTACCACAATTTTTAGAACCATTTTTATATTTCCTGGGATATTTAAGGTGTACCCAAGTTGAGGTCCTTGTAAGCAGTGCAGCCCTAAATTTTGGGGTGGCTCTGTCTTATTGATTTTCAGTTTTCCCAAGGTATATTCCCTAGATGGGAAGTGGCCTTGGCTCTGTAGCTCTGTTGTTTACTTGTTTTAGGGAACACAATGCACTCCTCCAGAGAGGCAGTTGGCAATTTACATCCCGCCCATCAGCATAACAAGGCTCCCTGTTCTCCTGGGCCTGTGTTGCCTTTCTGGTTTTTCCACATTTTGTGCATGTCCCTTTTGACCGGTGGGAAGTGATACTTCTTTGTAGTACAGATTTGCATTGCCCCCTTGCTTGCTTGGCCAAAAAGGGCGTATGCGTTTTCTCCCGAATATATTCAGGAAAAAACGCATACGCAATTTTTGGCCAAGTGCATCGTTGTCGAAGTTGTGCCCCTCTTCCTGTGCTTTAAAGGCGATTCCAACGTACCTCTTGAAATCTGTTTCCTGCTATTCTGCCTCGCTTTCAAGTCCGCCTCGTTGCCTTCCCTCAACAAATTTTTGGACGATAGTTGTCCTTTATTATTCGGCCAGTTTGTGAATTGCTGTGCCCCTGAGCTCCATATTTCAACTCGTTTTTGGTGAGCTGACCGCAAGTCCAAAATTTTGGTTCAGGACCTATGCTGGTTCCCGGTGGGGGGCTGAGACTTTGGTTAATTCTTCTTCCTGCCGGGAAGTTAGAGTGATATGTGCCCGTCCAAATGCCTAACAGCTACTCTCTCATTGGTTCTCCCTCTTCCCTTTCATCCTATGCCAAATTGGCAACCTGTGCGAACCAGGAGGTTAAAGGGGCTGTCTCTCCAAGTTGGGAGATTGGGAGTAAAGCAGATGGAAAGTCAAACCGGAGCACCAGGAGAGGGACTATTCATTGAGTTTTAGAAACCTTTCGTATTCACAGTGTGTCCGTTCTCTAGGATTCCCGTACATGTTATAACTGTAGTAATATTCCCTTCAACCGGGAGAGTTGGGACCCATGGAATGGGTGCCAGGCATCTGTGCTTTAAAGGGTCTGCATTTGCTCACCCAATCTCACCAATCCTCTCAGTCCCAAGTGTCCAGCCTTATGCCACATCCAGCTGTTATTGTAGATAGGGTCATTCCAGGTTTCATCAGAGACCTTGAAGGAATTGTAAAGAATTTCCCAGTTTTTTTGTTTTGCTTTTGAAATTCCTTTTTATAGTGGGTTTGAGCTGATTCTCGCTGCCATGTTTATGCCAGTCTAGACACACTTGATTCCCTTACGGAGACATATCAATACATAGGTTTTAAGATTCTTACTAGTCACATATATTCCTCTGCGGGAAATATGGGGTTTTGAGTCCCTTTCACTGAGGAAGGTGTAGGTCTTGTCTATTCCATAGTTGGTTTTTGGAACGCTACCTGTGCTTATATCAAACTCTGGTTTTATGCATCACCCCACCTTCCTTCCCCCTTAAGCAGGCATAAGAGCGTTTTCTAAATGTGGGACACTGTCCTCTTTCCTAACTCAGTTCAAGTGTAGCCATGTTTACAGGATCTTCATAAGTGATATCTTATGATAAGTTTCTTTTTCTGTGTGACTTATTTCACTTAGAATCATCGTACCTGAATCCACCCATTTTGCTGCTACTGGTCTTATGACATTGATTTCTTGGCTGAGGGATATTCCATCGTACGTAAGTACCCCAATTTTTTGAACCATTTTTATATATCCTGTGATATTTAAGGTGTACCCAAGTTGAGGTCCTTGGAAGCAGTGCAGCCCTAAATTTTGGGGTGGCTCTGTCTTATTGATTTTCAGTTTTCCCAAGGTATATACCCTAGACTGGAAGTGCCCTTGGCTCTGTAGCTCTGTTGTTTACTTGTTTTAGGGAACACAATGCACTCCTCCAGAGAGGCAGTTGGCAGTTTAAATCGTGCCTATCAGCATAACAAGGCTCCCTGTTCTCCAGGGCATGTCTTGCCTTTCTGGTTTCTACACATTTTGTGGATGTCCCTTTTGACCGGTGGGAAGTGATACTTCTTTGTAGTGCAGATTTGCATTGCCCGCTTGCTTGCTTAGCCAAAATGGGCATATGCGTTTTCTCTTGAATATATTCAGGAGAAAACGCATACGCCCTTTTTGACCAAGTGTATCATTGTCGAAGTTGTGCCCCTCTTCCTGTGCTTTAAAGGCGATTCCAACGTACCTCTTTTTTTTTTTTTTTTTTTTTTTTTTTTTTTTTTTTTTTTTTGTGGTACGCGGGCCTCTCACTGTTGTGGCCTCTCCCGTTGCGGAGCACAGGCTCCGGACGCGCAGGCCCAGCAGCCATGGCTCACGGGCCCAGCCGCTCCGCGGCATATGGGATTCTCCCAGACCGGGGCACGAACCCGTATCCCCTGCATCGGCAGGCGGACTCTCAACCACTGCGCCACCAGGGAGGCCCCAACGTACCTCTTGATATCTGTTTCCTGCTATGCTGCCTCGCTTTCAAGTCCGCCTCGTTGCCTTCCCTCAACAAATTTTTGGACGATAGTTGTCCTTTATTATTCGGCCAGTTTGTGAATTGCTGTGCCCCTGAGCTCCATATTTCAACTCGTTTTTGGTGAGCTGACCGCAAGTCCAAAATTTTGGTTCAGGACCTATGCTGGTTCCCGGTGGGGGGCTGAGACTTTGGTTAATTCTTCTTCCTGCCGGGAAGTTAGAGTGATATGTGCCCGTCCAAATGCCTAACAGCTACTCTCTCATTGGTTCTCCCTCTTCCCTTTCATCCTATGCCAAATTGGCAACCTGTGCGAACCAGGAGGTTAAAGGGGCTGTCTCTCCAAGTTGGGAGATTGGGAGTAAAGCAGATGGAAAGTCAAACCGGAGCACCAGGAGAGGGACTATTCATTGAGTTTTAGAAACCTTTCGTATTCACAGTGTGTCCGTTCTCTAGGATTCCCGTACATGTTATAACTGTAGTAATATTCCCTTCAACCGGGAGAGTTGGGACCCATGGAATGGGTGCCAGGCATCTGTGCTTTAAAGGGTCTGCATTTGCTCACCCAATCTCACCAATCCTCTCAGTCCCAAGTGTCCAGCCTTATGCCACATCCAGCTGTTATTGTAGATAGGGTCATTCCAGGTTTCATCAGAGACCTTGAAGGAATTGTAAAGAATTTCCCAGTTTTTTTGTTTTGCTTTTGAAATTCCTTTTTATAGTGGGTTTGAGCTGATTCTCGCTGCCATGTTTATGCCAGTCTAGACACACTTGATTCCCTTACGGAGACATATCAATACATAGGTTTTAAGATTCTTACTAGTCACATATATTCCTCTGCGGGAAATATGGGGTTTTGAGTCCCTTTCACTGAGGAAGGTGTAGGTCTTGTCTATTCCATAGTTGGTTTTTGGAACGCTACCTGTGCTTATATCAAACTCTGGTTTTATGCATCACCCCACCTTCCTTCCCCCTTAAGCAGGCATAAGAGCGTTTTCTAAATGTGGGACACTGTCCTCTTTCCTAACTCAGTTCAAGTGTAGCCATGTTTACAGGATCTTCATAAGTGATATCTTATGATAAGTTTCTTTTTCTGTGTGACTTATTTCACTTAGAATCATCGTACCTGAATCCACCCATTTTGCTGCTACTGGTCTTATGACATTGATTTCATGGCTGAGGGATATTCCATCGTACGTAAGTACCCCAATTTTTTGAACCATTTTTATATATCCTGTGATATTTAAGGTGTACCCAAGTTGAGGTCCTTGGAAGCAGTGCAGCCCTAAATTTTGGGGTGGCTCTGTCTTATTGATTTTCAGTTTTCCCAAGGTATATACCCTAGACTGGAAGTGCCCTTGGCTCTGTAGCTCTGTTGTTTACTTGTTTTAGGGAACACAATGCACTCCTCCAGAGAGGCAGTTGGCAGTTTAAATCGTGCCTATCAGCATAACAAGGCTCCCTGTTCTCCAGGGCATGTCTTGCCTTTCTGGTTTCTACACATTTTGTGGATGTCCCTTTTGACCGGTGGGAAGTGATACTTCTTTGTAGTGCAGATTTGCATTGCCCGCTTGCTTGCTTAGCCAAAATGGGCATATGCGTTTTCTCTTGAATATATTCAGGAGAAAACGCATACGCCCTTTTTGACCAAGTGTATCATTGTCGAAGTTGTGCCCCTCTTCCTGTGCTTTAAAGGCGATTCCAACGTACCTCTTTTTTTTTTTTTTTTTTTTGTGGTACGCGGGCCTCTCACTGTTGTGGCCTCTCCCGTTGCGGAGCACAGGCTCCGGACGCGCAGGCCCAGCAGCCATGGCTCACGGGCCCAGCCGCTCCGCGGCATATGGGATTCTCCCAGACCGGGGCACGAACCCGTATCCCCTGCATCGGCAGGCGGACTCTCAACCACTGCGCCACCAGGGAGGCCCCAACGTACCTCTTGATATCTGTTTCCTGCTATGCTGCCTCGCTTTCAAGTCCGCCTCGTTGCCTTCCCTTAACAGAATTTTGGACGATAGTTGTCCTTTATTACTCGGCCAGTTTGTGAATTGCTGTGCCCTTGAGCTCCATTTTTCAACTCGTTTTTTGTGAGCTGACCGCAAGTCCAAAATTTTGGTTCAGGATTTATGCTTGTTCCCGGTGGGGGGCTGAGACTTTGGTTAATTCTTCTTCCTTCTGGGAAGTTAGAGTGATATGTGCCCGTCCAAATGCCTAACAGCTACTCTCTCATTGGTTCTCCCTCTTCCCTTTCATCCTCTGCCAAATTGGAAACCTGTGCGAAACAGGAGGTTAAAGGGGCTGTCTCTCCAAGGTGGGAGGTTGATAGTAAAGCAGATGGAAAGTCAAACCGGAGCACCAGGAGAGGGACTATTCGTTGAGTTTTAGAAATCTTTCGTATTCAGAGTGTGTCCATTCTCTAGGTTTCCCGTACATGTTATAACTGTAGTAATATTCCCTGCAACCTGGAGAGTTGGGACCCATGGAATGGGTGCCAGGCATTTGTGCTTTAAAGGGTCTGCATTTGCTCACCCAATCTCACCAATCCTCTCAGTCCCAAGTGTCCAGCCTTATGCCACATCCAGCTGTCGTTGTAGATAGGGTCATTCCAGGTTTCATCAGAAACCCTGAAGGAAATGTAAAGAATTTCCAGGTTTTTTTGTTTTGTTTTTGAAATTCCTTTTTATAGTGGGTTTGATTTGATTCTCGCTGCCATGTTTATGCCAGTCTAGACACACTTGATTCCCTTACGGTGACATATCAATACATAGGCTTTAAGATTCTTACTAGTCAGAAATATTCCTCTGCGGGAAATATGGGGTTTTGAGTCCCTTTCACTGAGGAAGGTGTAGATCTTGTCTATTCCATAGTTGGTTTTTGGAACGGTACCTGTGCTTATATCAAACTCTGGTTTTATGCATCACCCCACCTCTCCTTCCCCCTTAAGCAGGCATAAGAGTGTTTTCTAAATGAGAGAAACTGTTCTCTTTCCTAACTCAGTTCAAGTGTAACCATGTTTACAGGATCTTCATAAGTGATTTCTTATGATAAGTTTCTTTTTCTCTGTGACTTATTTCACTTAGAATCATCGTACCTGAATCCACCCATTTTACTGCTACTGGTCTTATGACATTGATTTCATGGCTGAGGGATATTCCATCGTATGTAAGTACCACAATTTTTTGAACCATTTTTATAGTTCCTGGGATATTTAAGTTGTACCCAAGTTGAGGTCCTTGTAAGCAGTGCAGCCCTAAATTTTGGGGTGGCTCTGTCTTATTGATTTTCAGTTTTCCCTAGGTATATTCCCTAGACTGGAAGTGCCCTTGGCTCTGTAGCTCTGTTGTTTACTTGTTTTAGGGAACACAATGCACTCCTCCAGAGAGGCAGTTGGCAATTTACATCCCGCCCATCAGCATAACAAGGCTCCCTGTTCTCCAGGGCTTGTCTTGCATTTCTGGTTTTTACACATTTTGTGGATTTCCCTTATGACCTGTGGGAAGTGATACTTCTTCGTAGTGCAGATTTGCATTGACCGCTTGCTTGCTTGGCCAAAAAGGGCGTATGCGTTTTCTCCTGAATATATTCAGGAGAAAACGCATACGCCCTTTTTGGCCAAGTGCAACATTGTCGAAGTTGTGCCCCTCTTCCTGTGCTTTAAAGGCGATTCCAACGTACCTCTTGAAATCTGTTTCCTGCTATTCTTCCTCGCTTTCAAGTCCACCTCGTTGCCTTCCCTTAACAGATTTTTGCACGATAGTTGTCCTTTATTACTCTCCCAGTTTGTGAATTGCTGTGCCCCTGAGCTCCATTTTTCAACTCTTTTTTGGTGAGCTGACCGCACGTCCAAAATCTTGGTTCAGGACCTATACCTGTTCCTGGTGTGGGGCTGAGACTTTGGTTAATTCTTCTTCCTGCCGGGAAGTTAGAGTGATATGTGCCCGTCCAAATGCCTAACAGCTACTCTCTCATTGGTTCTCCCTCTTCCCTTTCATCCTCTGCCAATTTGGAAACGTGTGAAGACCAGGAAGTTAAAGGGGCTGTCTCTCCAAGTTGGTAGATTGATAGTAAAGCAGATGGAAAGTCAAACTGGAGCACTAGGAGAGGGACTGTTCGTTGAGTTTTAGAAATCTTTCGTATTCACAGTGGGTCCGTTCTCTCGGTTCCCCGTACATGTTATAACTGTAGTAATATTCCCTTCAACCTGGAGAGTTGGGACCCATGGAATGGGTGCCAGGCATTTGTGCTTTAAAGGGTCTGCATTTGCTCACCCAATCTCACCAATCCTCTCAGTCCCAAGTGTTCCTCCTTATGCCACATCCAGCTGTCATTGTAGATAGGGTCATTCCAGGTTTCATCAGAGACCCTGAAGGAATTGTAAAGAATTTCCCAGTTTTTTTTGTTTTGTTTTTGAAATTCCTTTTTATAGTGGGTTTGAGCTGATTCTCGCTGCCATGTTTATGCCAGTCTAGACACACATGATTCCCTTACGGAGACATATCAATACATAGGTTTTAAGATTCTTTCTAGTCAGATATATTCCTCTGCGGGAAATATGGGGTTTTGAGTCCCTTTCACTGAGGAAGGTGTAGGTCTTGTCTATTCCATAGTTGGTTTTTGGAACGGTACCTGTGCTTATATCAAACTCTGGTTTTATGCATCACCCCACCTCTCCTTCCCCCTTAAGCAGGCATAAGAGTGTTTTCTAAATGTGAGACACTGTTCTCTTTCCTAACTCTGTTCAAGTGTAGCCATGTTTACAGGATCTTCATAAGTGATATCTTATGATAAGTTTCTTTTTCTGTGTAACTTATTTCACTTAGAATCATCGTACCTGAATCCACCCATTTTGCTGCTACTGGTCTTATGACATTGATTTCATGGCTGAGGGATAATCCATCGTACGTAAGTACCACAATTTTTTGAACCATTTTTATATTTCCTGGGATATTTAAGATGTACCCAAGTTGAGGTCCTTGTAAGCAGTGCAGCCCTAAATTTTGGGGTGGCTCTGTCTTATTGATTTTCAGAATTCCCAAGGTATATTCCCTAGTCTGGAAGTGCCCTTTGCTCTTTAGCTCTGTTCTTTACTTGTTTTAGGGAACACAATATACTCCTCCAGAGAGGCAGTTGTCAATTTACATCCCGCCCCTCAGCATAACAAGGCTCCCTGTTCTCCAGGGCCTGTCTTGCCTTTCTGGTTTTTACACATTTTGTGGATGTCCCTTTTGACTGGTGGGAAGTGATACGTCTTTGTAGTGCAGATTTGCATTGCCTGCTTGCTGGCTTGGCCAAAAAGGGCCTATGCGTTTTCTACTAAATATATTCAGGAGAAAACGCATACGCCCTTTTTGGCCAAGTGCATCATTGTCGTAGTTGTGCCCTCTTCCTGTGCTTTAAAGGCGATTCCAACGTACCTCTTGAAATCTGTTTCCTGCTATTCTGCCTCGCTTTCAAGTCCGCCGCGTTGCCTTCCCTCAACAGATTTTTGGACGATAGTTGTCCTTTATTACTCGGCCAGTTTGTGAATTGCTGTGCCCCTGAGCTCCATTTTTCAACTCGTTTTTTGTGAGCTGACCGCAACTCCAAAATTTTGGTTCAGGACCTATGCTGGTTCCTGGTGGGGGGCTGAGACTATGGTTAATTCTTCTTCCTGCCGGGAAGTTAGAGTGCTATGTGCCCGTCCAAATGCCTAACAGCTACTCTCTCATTGGTTCTCCCTCTTCCCTTTCATCCTCTGCCAAATTGGAAACCTGTGCGAACCAGGAGGTTAAAGGGGTTGTCTCTCCAAGTTGGGAGATTGATAGTAAAGCAGATGGAAAGTCAAACAGGAGCAGTAGGAGTGGGACTATTCGTTGAGTTTTAGAAACCTTTCGAATTCACAGTGTGTCCGTTCTCTAGGTTTCCCGTACATGTTATAACTGTAGTAATAGTACCTTCAACCTGGAGAGTTGGGACCCATGGAATGGGTGCCAGGCATTTGTGCTTTAAAGGGTCTGCATTTGCTCACCCAATCTCACCAATCGTCTCAGTACCAAGTGTCCCTCCTCATGCCAGATCCAGCTGTCATTGTAGATAGGGTCATTTCAGGTTTCATCAGAGACCCTGAAGGAATTGTAAAGAATTTCCCAGTTTTTTTGTTTTGTTTTTGAAATTCCTTTTTATAGTGGGTTTGAGCTGATTTTCGCTGCCATGTTTATGCCAGTCTAGACACCCTTGATTCCCTTACAGAGACATATCAATACATAGGTTTTAAGATTCTTACTAGTCAGATATATTCCTCTGCGGGAAATATGGGGTTTTGAGTCCCTTTCACTGAGGAAGGTGTAGGTCTTGTCTATTCCATAGTTGGTTTCTGGAACGGTACCTGTGCTTCTATCAAACTCTGGTTTTATGCATCACCCCACCTCTCCTTCCCCCTTAAGCAGGCATAAGAGTGTTTTCTAAATGTGAGACACTGTTCTCTTTCCTAACTCTGTTCAAGTGTAGCCATGTTTACAGGATCTTCATAAGTGATATCTTATGATAAGTTTCTTTTTCTATGTGACTTATTTCACTTAGAATCATCGTACCTGAATCCTCCCATTTTGCTGCCAATGGTCTTATGACATTGATTTCATGGCTGAGGGATATTCCATCATACGTAAGTACCACAATTTTTTGAACCATTTTTATATTTCCTGGGATATTTAAGGTGTACCCAAGTTGAGGTCCTTGTAAGCAGTGCAGCCCTAAATTTTGGGGTGGCTCTGTCTTATTGATTTTCAGTTTTCCCAAGGTATAATACCTAGACTGGAAGTGCCCTTGGCTCTTTAGCTCTGTTGTTTACTTCTTTTAGGGAACACAATGCACTCCTCCAGAGAGGCAGTTGGCAATTTACATCCCGCCCATCAGCATAACAAGGCTCCCTGTTCTCCAGGGCCTGTCTTGACATTCTGGTTTTTACACATTTTGTGGATGTCCCTTTTGACCGATGGGATGTGATACTTCTTTGTAGTGCAGATTTGCATTGCCAGCTTGCTTGCTTGGCCAAAAAGGGCGTATGAGTTTTCTCCTGAATATATCCAGGAGAAAACACATACGCCCTTTTTGGCCAAGTGCAACATTGTCGAAGTTGTGCCCCTCTTCCTGTGCTTTAAAGGCGATTCCAACGTACCTCTTGAAATCTGTTTCCTGCTATTCTGCCTAGCTTTCACGTCCCCCTCGATGCCTTCCCTTAACAGATTTTTGGACGATAGTTGTCCTTTATTACACGGCCACTTTGTGAATTGCTGTGCCCCTGACCTCCATTTTTCAACTCGTTTTTTGTGAGCTGACCGCAAGTCCAAAATTTTGGTTCAGGACGTATGCTGATTCCCGGTGGGGGGCTGAGACTTTGGTTAATTCTTCTTCCTGCAGGGAAATTACAGTGATATGTGACCGTCCAAATGCCTAACAGCTACTCTCTGATTGGTTCTCCCTCTTCCCTTTCATCCTCTGCCAAATTGGAAACCTGTGCGAACCAGGGGGTTAAAGGGGCTGTCTCTCCAAGTTGGGAGATTGATAGTAAAGCAGATGGAATGTCAAACCGGAGCCGCAGGAGAGGGATTATTCGTTGAGTTTTAGAAACCTTTCGTATTCACAATGTGTCCGTTCTCTAGGTTTCCCGTACATGTTATAACTGTAGTAATATTCCCTTCAACCTGGAGCGTTTGGACCCATGGAATGGGTGCCATGCCTTACTGCTTTAAAGCGTCGGCATTTGCTCACCCAATCTCACCAATCGTCTTAGTCCCAAGTGTCCAGCCTTATGCCACATCCAGCTGTCGTTGTAGATAGGGTCATTCCAGGTATCATCAGAGACACTGAAGGAATTGTAAAGATTTTCCCAGTTTTTTAGGTTTGTTTTTGAAATTCCTTTTTATAGTTGGTTTGAGCTGATTCTCGCTGCCATGTTTATGCCAGTCTAGACACACTTGATTCCCTTACAGAGACATATCAATACATAGGTTTTAAGATTCTTACTAGTCAGATATATTCCTCTGCGGGAAATATGGGGTTTTGAGTCCCTTTCACTGAGGAATGTGTAGGTCTTGTCTATTCCATAGTTGGTTTTTGGAACGGTACCTGTGCTTATATCAAACTCTGGTTTTATTCATCACCCCACCTCTCCTTCCCCCTTAAGCAGGCATAAGAGTGTTTTCTAAATGTGAGACACTGTTCACTTTCCTAACTCAGTTCAAGTGTAGCCATGTTTACAGGATCTTCATAAGTGATATGTTATGATAAGTTTCTTTTTCTCTGTGACTTATTTCACTTAGAATCATCGTACCTGAATCCACCCATTTTGCTGCTACTGGTCTTATGACATTGATTTCATGGCTGAGGGATATTCCATTGTAAGTAAGTACCACAATTTTTGAACCATTTTTATATTTCCTGGGATATTTAAGGTGTACCCAAGTTGAGGTCCTTGTAAGCAGTGCAGCCCTAAATTTTGGGGTGGCTCTCTCTTATTGATTTTCAGTTTTCCCAAGGTATATTCCCTAGACTGAAAGTGCCCTTGGCTCTTTAGCTCTGTTCTTTACTTGTTTTAAGGAACACAATATACTCCTCCAGAGAGGCAGTTGGCAATTTACATCCCGCCCATCAGCATAACAAGGCTCCCTGTTCTCCAGGGCTTGTTTTGCCTTTCTGGTTTTTACACATTTTGTGGATGTCCCTTTTGACCGGTGGGACGTGATACTTCTTTGTAGTGCAGATTTGCATTCCCCGCTTGCTTGCTTGGCCAAAAAGGGTGTATGCGTTTTCTCATGAATATATTCAGGAGGAAACGCATACGCCCTTTTTGGCCAATTGCATCATTGTCGAAGTTGTGCCCCTCTTCCTGTGCTTTAAAGGTGATTCCAACGTACCTCTTGAAATATGTTTCCTGCTATTCTGCCTCGCTTTCAAGTCCGCCTCGTTGCCTTCCCTCAACAGATTTTTGGACGATAGTTGTCCTTTATTACTCTCCCAGTTTGTGAATTGATGTGCCCCTGAGCTCCATTTTTCAACTCGTTTTTTGTGAGCTGACCGCAAGTCCAATATTTTGGTTCAGGACCTATACTGGTTCCCGGTGGTTGGCTGAGGCATTGGTTAATTCTTCTTCCTGCAGAGAAATTAGAGTGATATATGACGGTCGAAATGCCTAACAGCTACTCTCTCATTGGTTCTCCTTCTACCCTTTCATCCTGTGCCAAATTGGCATCCTGTGCGAACCAGGAGGTTAAAGGGGCTGTCTCTCCAAGTTGGGAGGTTGATAGTAAAGCAGATGGAAAGTCAAACCGGAGCACCAGGAGAGGGACAATTCGTTGAGTTTTAGAAACCATTCGTATTCACAGTGGGTCCGTTCTCTAGGTTTCCCGTACATGTTATAGCTGTAGTAATATTCCCTTTAACCTGGAGAGTTGGGACCCATGGAATGGGTGCCAGGCATTTGTGCTTTAAAGGGTCTGCATTTTCTCACCCAATCTCACCAATCCTCTCTGTCCCAAGTGTCCAGCCTTATGACACATCCAGCTGTCATTGTAGATAGGGTCATTCCAGGTTTCATCAGAGACCCTGAAGGAATTGTAAAGAATTTCCCAGTTTTTTTTGTATTGTTTTTGAAATTCCTTTTTATAGTGGGTTTGAGCTGATTCTCGCTGCCATGTTTATGCCAGTCTAGACACATTTGATTCCCTTACGGAGACATATCAATACATAGGTTTTAAGATTTTTACTAGTCAGATATATTCCTCTGCGGGAAATATGGGGTTTTAAGTCCCTTTCACTGAGGAAACTGTAGGTCTTGGCTATTCCATAGTTGGTTTTTGGAACGGTACCTGTGCTTATATCAAACTCTGGTTTTATGCATCACCCCACCTCTCCTTCACCCTTAAGCAGGCATAAGAGTGTTTTCTAAATGTGAGACTCTGTTCTCTTTCCTAACTCAGTTCAAGTGTAGCCATGTTTACAGGATCTTCATAAGTGATATCTTATGATAAGTTTCTTTTTCTCTGTGACTTATTTCACTTAGAATCATCGTACCTGAATCCACCCATTTTGCTGCTACTGGTCTTATCACATTGATTTCATGGCTGAGGGATATTCCATCGTACGTAAGTACCACAATTTTTGAACCATTTTTATATTTCCTGGGATATTTAAGGTGTACCCAAGTTGAGGTTCTTGTAAGCAGTGCAGCCCTAAATTTTGGGGTGGCTCTGTCTTATTGATTTTCAGTTTTCCCAAGGTATATTCCCTAGACTGGAAGTGCCCTTGGCTCTGTAGCTCTGTTGTTTACTTGTTTTAGGGAACACAATGCACTCCTCCAGAGAGGCAGTTGGCAATTTACATCCCGCCCATCAGACTAGCAAAGCTCCCTGTTCTCCAGGGCCTGGCTTGCCTTTCTGGTTTTTACACATTTTGTGGATGTCCCTTTTGACCGGTGGGAAGTGATACTTCTTTGTAGTGCAGATTTGCATTGCCAGCTTGCTTGCTTGGCCAAAAAGGGCGTATGCGTTTTCTCCTGAATATATTCAGGAGAAAACGCATACGCCCTCTTTGGCCAAGTGCAACATTGTCGAAGTTGTGCCCCTCTTCCTGTTCTTTAAAGGCGATTCCAACGTACCTCTTGAAATCTGTTTCCTGCTATTCTGCCTCGCTTTCAAGTCCGCCTCGTTGCCTTTCCTTAACAGATTTTTGGACGATAGTTGTCCTTTATTACTCGGCCAGTTTGTGTATTGCTGTGCCCCTGAGCTCCATTTTTCAACTCGTTTTTGGTGAGCTGACCGCAAGTCCAATATTTTGGTTCAGGACCTATACTGGTTCCCGGTGGGGGGCAGAGACTTTGGTTAATTCTTCTTCCTCCTGGGAAATTTGAGTGATATGCGTCCGTCCAAATGCCTAACAGCTACTCTCTCATTGGTTCTCCCTCTTCCCTTTCATCCTCTGCCAAATTGGAAACCTGTGCGAACAGGAGGTTAAAGGGGCTGTCTCTCCAAGTTGGGAGATTTATAGTAAAGCAGATGGAAAGTCAAACTGGAGCAACAGGAGAGGGAGTATTCGTTGAGTTATAGAAACCTTTCGTATTCACAGAGGGTCCATTCTCTAGGTTTCCCGTACATGTTATAACTGTAGTAATATTCCCTTCAACCTGGAGAGTTGGGACCCATGGAATGGGTGCCAGGCATTTGTGCTTTAAAGGGACTGCATTTGCTCACCCAATCTCACCAATCCTCTCAGTCCCATGGGTCCAGCCTTATGCCACATCCAGCTGTCGGTGTAGATACGGTCATTCCAGGTTTCATCAGAGACCCTGAAGGAATTGTAAAGAATTTCCCAGTTTTTATGTTTTGTTTTTGCAATTCCTTTTTATAGTGGGTTTGAGCTGATTCTCGCTGCCATGTTTATGCCAGTCTAGACACACTTGATTCCCTTACGGAGACATATCAATACATAGGTTTTAAGATTCTTACTAGTCAGATATATTCCTCTGCGGGAAATATGGGGTTTTGAGTCCCTTTCACTGAGTAAGGTGTATGTCTTGTCTATTCCATAGTTGGTTTATGGAACGGTACCTGTGCTTATATCAAACTCTGGTTTTATGCATCAACCCACCTCTCCTTCCCCCTTAAGCAGGCATAAGAGTGTTTTCTAAATGTGAGACTCTGTTCACTTTCCTAACTCAGTTCAAGTGTAGCCATGTTTACAGGATCTTCATAAGTGATATCTTATGATAAGTTTCTTTTTCTCTGTGACTTATTTCACTTAGAATAATCGTACCTGAATCCACCCATTTTCCTGCTCCTGGTCTTATGACATTGATTTCATGGCTGAGGGATATTCCATCGTACGTAAGTACCACAATTTTTTGAACCATTTTTATATTTCCTGGGATATTTAAGGTGTACCCAAGTTGAGGTCCTTGTAAGCAGTGCAGCCCTAAATTTTGGGGTGGCTCTGTCTTATTGATTTTCAGTTTTCCCAAGGTATATTCCCTAGACTGGAAGTGCCCTTGGCTCTGTAGCTCTGTTGTTTACTTGTTTTAGGGAACACAATGCACTCCTCCAGAGAGGCAGTTGGCAATTTACATCCCCCACATCAGCATAACAAGGCACCCTGTTCTCCAGGGCCTGTCTTGCCTTTCTGGTTTTTACACATTTTGTGGATGTCCCTTCTGACCGGTGGGAGGTGATACTTCTTTGTAGTACAGATTTGCATTGCCCGCTTGCTTGATTGGCAAAAAAGGTCTTATGCGTTTTCTCCTGAATATATTCAGGAGAAAACGCATACGCCCTTTTTCGCCAAGTGCATCATTGTCGAAGTTGTGCCCCTGTTCCTGTGCTTTAAAGGCGATTCCAACGTACCTCTTGAAATCTGTTTCCTGCTATTCTGCCTCGCATTCAAGTCCGCCTCTTTGCCTTGCCTCAACAGATTTTTGGACGATAGTTGTCCTTTATTACTCGGCCAGTTTGTGAATTGCTGTGCCCCTGAGCTCCATTTTTCAACTCGTTTCTGTGAGCTAACCGCATGTCCAAGATTTTGGTTCAGGACCTATACTGTTTCCCGGTGGGGGGCTGAGACTTTGGTTAATTCTTCTTCCTGCCGGAAGTTAGAATGATATGTGCCCGTCCAAATGCCTAAGAGCTACTCTCTCATTGGTTCTCCCTCTTCCCTTTCATCCTCTGCCAAATTGGAAACCTGTGCAAACCAGGAGGTTAAAGGGGCTGTCCCTCCAAGTTGCTAGATTGATAGTAAAGCAGATGGAAAGTCAAACCGGAGCACCAGGAGAGGGATTATTCATTGAGTTTTAGAAACCTTTCGTATTCACAGTGTGTCCGTTCTCTAGGATTCCCGTACATTTTATAACTGTAGTAATATTCCCTTCAACCTGGAGAGTTGGGACCCATGGAATGCGTGCCAGGCATTTGTGCTTTAAATGGTCTGCATTTGCTCACCCAATCTCACCAATCGTCTCAGTCCCAAGTGTCCCTCCTTATTCCACATGCAGCTGTCATTGTAGATAGGGTCATTCCAGGTTTCATCAGAGACCCTGAAGGAATTGTAAAGAATTTCCCAGTTTTTTTGTTTTGTTTTTGAAATTCCTTTTTATAGTGGGTTTGAGCTGATTCTCGCTGCCATGTTTATGCCAGTCTAGACACACTTGATTCCCTTACGGAGACATATCAATACATAGGTTTTAAGATTCTTACTAGTCAGATATATTCCTCTGCGGGAAATATGGGGTTTTGAGTCCCTTTCACTGAGGAAGGTGTAGGTCTTGTCTATTCCATAGTTGGTTTTTGGAACGGTACCTGTGCTTATATCAAACTCTGGTTTTATGCATCACCCCAGCTCTCCTTCCCCCTTAAGCAGGCATAAGAGTGTTTTCTAAATGTGAAACACTGTTCTCTTTCCTAACTCAGTTCAAGTGTAGCCATGTTTACAGGATCTTCATAAGAGATATCTTATGATAAGTTTCTTTTTCTCTGTGACTTATTTCACTTAGAATCATCGTACCTGAATCCACCCATTTTGCTGCTACTGGTCTTATGACATTGATTTCATGGCTGAGGGATATTCCATCGTACGTAAGTACCACAATTTTTAGAACCATTTTTATATTTCCTGGGATATTTAAGGTGTACCCAAGTTGAGGTCCTTGTAAGCAGTGCAGCCCTAAATTTTGGGGTGGCTCTGTCTTATTGATTTTCAGTTTTCCCAAGGTATATTCCCTAGACTGGAAGTGGCCTTGGCTCTGTAGCTCTGTTGTTTACTTGTTTTAGGGAACACAATGCACTCCTCCAGAGAGGCAGTTGGCAATTTACATCCCGCCCATCAGCATAACAAGGCTCCCTGTTCTCCAGGGCCTGTCTTGCCTTTCTGGTTTTTCCACATTTTGTGGATGTCCCTTTTGACCTGTGGGAAGTGATACTTCTTTGTAGTGCAGATTTGCATTGCCCGCTTGCTTGCTTGGCCAAAAATGGTGTGTGCGTTTTCTCCTGAATATATTCAGGAGAAAACGCAGACGCCCTTTTAGGCCAAGTGCATCATTGTCGAAGTTGTGCCCCTCTTCCTGTGCTTTAAAGGCGATTCCAACGTACCTCTTGAAATCTGTTTCCTGCTATTCTGCCTCGCTTTCAAGTCCGCCTCGTTGCCTTCCCTCAACAGATTTTTGAACGATAGTTGTCCTTTATTACTCGGCCAGTTTGTGAATTGCTGTGCCCCTGAGCTACATTTTTAACTCGATTTTGGTGAGCTGACCGCAAGTCCAAATTTTGGTTCAGGACCTATGCTGGTTCCTGGTGGGGGGCTGAGACTTTGGTTAATTCTTCTTCCTGCCGGGAAATTACAGTGATATGTGCCCGTCCAAATGCCTAACAGCTACTCTCTCATTGGTTCTCCCTCTTCCCTTTCATCCTCTGCCAAATTGGAAACCTGTGAGAACCAGGAGGTTAAAGAGGCTGTCTCTCCAAGTTGGGAGATTGGTAATAAACCAGATGGAAAGTCAAACCGGAGCACCAGGAGAGGGACTATTCATTGAGTTTTAGAAACCTTTCGTATTCACAGTGTGTCCGTTCACTAGGTTTCCCGCACATGTTATAACTGTAGTAGTATTCCCTTCAACCTGGAGAGTTGGGACCCATGGAATGGGTGCCATGAATTATTGCTTTAAAGGTTCTGCATTTGCTCACCCAATCTCACAAATCCTCTCAGTCCCAAGTGTCCAGCCTTATGCCACATCCAGCTGTCATTGTAGATAGGGTCATTCCAGGTTTCATCAGAGACCCTGAAGGAATTGTAAAGAATTTCCCAGTTTTTTTGTTTTGTTTTTGAAATTCCTTTTTATAGTGGGTTTGAGCTGATTCTCGCTGCCATGTTTATGCCAGTCTAGACACACTTGATTCCCTTACGGAGACATATCAATACATAGGTTTTAAGATTCTTACTAGTCAGATATATTCCTCTGCGGGAAATATGGGGTTTTGAGTCCCTTTCACTGAGGAAGGTGTAGGTCTTGTCTATTCCATAGTTGGTTTTTGGAACGGTACCTGTGCTTATATCAAACTCTGGTTTTATGCATCAACCCACCTCTCCTTCCCCCTTAAGCAGGCATAAGAGTGTTTTCTAAATGTGAGACACTGTTCTCTTTCCTAACTCAGTTCAAGTGTAGCCATGTTTACAGGATCTTCATAAGAGATATCTTATGATAAGTTTCTTTTTCTCTGTGACTTATTTCACTTAGAATCATCGTACCTGAATCCACCCATTTTGCTGCTACTGGTCTTATGACATTGATTTCATGGCTGAGGGATATTCCATCATACGTAAGTACCACAATTTTTTGAACCATTTTTATATTTCCTGGGATATTTAAGGTGTACCCAAGTTGAGGTCCTTGTAAGCAGTGCAGCCCTAAATTTTGGGGTGGCTCTGTCTTATTGATTTTCAATTTTTCCATGGTATATTCCCTAGACTGGAAGTGCCCTTGGCTCTGTAGCTCTGTTGTTTACTTGTTTTAGGGAACACCATGCACTCCTCCAGAGAGGCAGTTGGCAATTTATATCCCGCCCATCAGCATAACAAGGCTCCCTGTTCTCCAGGGCCTGTCTTGCCTTTCTGGTTTTTCCACATTTTGTGGATGTCCCTTTTGACTGGTGGGAAGTGATACGTCTTTGTAAAGCAGATTTGCATTGCCCGCTTCCTTGCTTGGCCAAAAAGGGCGTATGTGTTATCTCCCGAATATATTCAGGAGAAAACGCATACGCCCTTTTTGGCCAAGTGCATCATTGTCGAAGTTGTGCCCCTCTTCCTGTGCTTTAAAGGCGATTCCAACGTACCTCTTGAAATCTGTTTCCTGCTATTCTGCCTCGCTTTCAAGTCCGCCTCGTTGCCTTCCCTCAACAGATTTTTGGATGATAGTTTTCCTTTATTACTCAGCCAGTTTGTGAATTGCTGTGCCCCTGAGCTGCATTTTTCAACTCGTTTTTGGTGAGCTGACCGCAAGTCCAAAATTTTGGTTCAGGACCTATGCTGGTTCCCGGTGGGGGGCTGAGACTTTGGTTAATTCTTCTTCCTGCCGGGAAGTTAGAGTGATATGTGCCCGTCCAAATGCCTAACAGCTACTCTCTCATTGGTTCTCCCTCTTCCCTTTCATCCTATGCCAAATTGGCAACCTGTGCGAACCAGGAGGTTAAAGGGGCTGTCTCTCCAAGTTGGGAGATTGGGAGTAAAGCAGATGGAAAGTCAAACCGGAGCACCAGGAGAGGGACTATTCATTGAGTTTTAGAAACCTTTCGTATTCACAGTGTGTCCGTTCTCTAGGATTCCCGTACATTTTATAACTGTAGTAATATTCCCTTCAACCGGGAGAGTTGGGACCCATGGAATGGGTGCCAGGCATCTGTGCTTTAAAGGGTCTGCATTTGCTCACCCAATCTCACCAATCCTCTCAGTCCCAAGTGTCCAGCCTTATGCCACATCCAGCTGTTATTGTAGATAGGGTCATTCCAGGTTTCATCAGAGACCTTGAAGGAATTGTAAAGAATTTCCCAGTTTTTTTGTTTTGCTTTTGAAATTCCTTTTTATAGTGGGTTTGAGCTGATTCTCGCTGCCATGTTTATGCCAGTCTAGACACACTTGATTCCCTTACGGAGACATATCAATACATAGGTTTTAAGATTCTTACTAGTCACATATATTCCTCTGCGGGAAATATGGGGTTTTGAGTCCCTTTCACTGAGGAAGGTGTAGGTCTTGTCTATTCCATAGTTGGTTTTTGGAACGCTACCTGTGCTTATATCAAACTCTGGTTTTATGCATCACCCCACCTTCCTTCCCCCTTAAGCAGGCATAAGAGTGTTTTCTAAATGTGGGACACTGTCCTCTTTCCTAACTCAGTTCAAGTGTAGCCATGTTTACAGGATCTTCATAAGTGATATCTTATGATAAGTTTCTTTTTCTGTGTGACTTATTTCACTTAGAATCATCGTACCTGAATCCACCCATTTTGCTGCTACTGGTCTTATGACATTGATTTCATGGCTGAGGGATATTCCATCGTACGTAAGTACCCCAATTTTTTGAACCATTTTTATATATCCTGTGATATTTAAGGTGTACCCAAGTTGAGGTCCTTGGAAGCAGTGCAGCCCTAAATTTTGGGGTGGCTCTGTCTTATTGATTTTCAGTTTTCCCAAGGTATATACCCTAGACTGGAAGTGCCCTTGGCTCTGTAGCTCTGTTGTTTACTTGTTTTAGGGAACACAATGCACTCCTCCAGAGAGGCAGTTGGCAGTTTAAATCGTGCCTATCAGCATAACAAGGCTCCCTGTTCTCCAGGGCATGTCTTGCCTTTCTGGTTTCTACACATTTTGTGGATGTCCCTTTTGACCGGTGGGAAGTGATACTTCTTTGTAGTGCAGATTTGCATTGCCCGCTTGCTTGCTTAGCCAAAATGGGCATATGCGTTTTCTCTTGAATATATTCAGGAGAAAACGCATACGCCCTTTTTGACCAAGTGTATCATTGTCGAAGTTGTGCCCCTCTTCCTGTGCTTTAAAGGCGATTCCAACGTACCTCTTGATATCTGTTTCCTGCTATGCTGCCTCGCTTTCAAGTCCGCCTCGTTGCCTTCCCTTAACAGAATTTTGGACGATAGTTGTCCTTTATTACTCGGCCAGTTTGTGAATTGCTGTGCCCTTGAGCTCCATTTTTCAACTCGTTTTTTGTGAGCTGACCGCAAGTCCAAAATTTTGGTTCAGGATTTATGCTTGTTCCCGGTGGGGGGCTGAGACTTTGGTTAATTCTTCTTCCTTCTGGGAAGTTAGAGTGATATGTGCCCGTCCAAATGCCTAACAGCTACTCTCTCATTGGTTCTCCCTCTTCCCTTTCATCCTCTGCCAAATTGGAAACCTGTGCGAAACAGGAGGTTAAAGGGGCTGTCTCTCCAAGGTGGGAGGTTGATAGTAAAGCAGATGGAAAGTCAAACCGGAGCACCAGGAGAGGGACTATTCGTTGAGTTTTAGAAATCTTTCGTATTCAGAGTGTGTCCATTCTCTAGGTTTCCCGTACATGTTATAACTGTAGTAATATTCCCTTCAACCTGGAGAGTTGGGACCCATGGAATGGGTGCCAGGCATTTGTGCTTTAAAGGGTCTGCATTTGCTCACCCAATCTCACCAATCCTCTCAGTCCCAAGTGTCCAGCCTTATGCCACATCCAGCTGTCGTTGTAGATAGGGTCATTCCAGGTTTCATCAGAAACCCTGAAGGAAATGTAAAGAATTTCCAGGTTTTTTTGTTTTGTTTTTGAAATTCCTTTTTATAGTGGGTTTGATTTGATTCTCGCTGCCATGTTTATGCCAGTCTAGACACACTTGATTCCCTTACGGTGACATATCAATACATAGGCTTTAAGATTCTTACTAGTCAGAAATATTCCTCTGCGGGAAATATGGGGTTTTGAGTCCCTTTCACTGAGGAAGGTGTAGATCTTGTCTATTCCATAGTTGGTTTTTGGAACGGTACCTGTGCTTATATCAAACTCTGGTTTTATGCATCACCCCACCTCTCCTTCCCCCTTAAGCAGGCATAAGAGTGTTTTCTAAATGAGAGAAACTGTTCTCTTTCCTAACTCAGTTCAAGTGTAGCCATGTTTACAGGATCTTCATAAGTGATTTCTTATGATAAGTTTCTTTTTCTGTGTGACTTATTTCACTTAGAATCATCGTACCTGAATCCACCCATTTTGCTGCTACTGGTCTTATGACATTGATTTCATGGCTGACGGATATTCCATCGTATGTAAGTACCACAATTTTTTAAACCATTTTTATAGTTCCTGGGATATTTAAGTTGTACCCAAGTTGAGGTCCTTGTAAGCAGTGCAGCCCTAAATTTTGGGGTGGCTCTGTCTTATTGATTTTCAGTTTTCCCTAGGTATATTCCCTAGACTGGAAGTGCCCTTTGCTCTGTAGCTCTGTTGTTTACTTGTTTTAGGGAACACAATGCACTCCTCCAGAGAGGCAGTTGGCAATTTACGTCCCGCCCATCAGCATAACAAGGCTCCCTGTTCTCCAGGGCTTGTCTTGCATTTCTGGTTTTTACACATTTTGTGGATTTCCCTTATGACCTGTGGGAAGTGATACTTCTTCGTAGTGCAGATTTGCATTGACCGCTTGCTTGCTTGGCCAAAAAGGTCGTATGCATTTTCTCCTGAATATATTCAGGAGAAAACGCATACGCCCTTTTTGGCCAAGTGCAACATTGTCGAAGTTGTGCCCCTCTTCCTGTGCTTTAAAGGCGATTCCAACGTACCTCTTGAAATCTGTTTCCTGCTATTCTTCCTCGCTTTCAAGTCCACCTCGTTGCCTTCCCTTAACAGATTTTTGCACGATAGTTGTCCTTTATTACTCTCCCAGTTTGTGAATTGCTGTGCCCCTGAGCTCCATTTTTCAACTCTTTTTTGGTGAGCTGACCGCACGTCCAAAATCTTGGTTCAGGACCTATACCTGTTCCTGGTGTGGGGCTGAGACTTTGGTTAATTCTTCTTCCTGCCGGGAAGTTAGAGTGATATGTGCCCGTCCAAATGCCTAACAGCTACTCTCTCATTGGTTCTCCCTCTTCCCTTTCATCCTCTGCCAATTTGGAAACGTGTGAAGACCAGGAAGTTAAAGGGGCTGTCTCTCCAAGTTGGTAGATTGATAGTAAAGCAGATGGAAAGTCAAACTGGAGCACTAGGAGAGGGACTGTTCGTTGAGTTTTAGAAATCTTTCGTATTCACAGTGGGTCCGTTCTCTCGGTTCCCCGTACATGTTATAACTGTAGTAATATTCCCTTCAACCTGGAGAGTTGGGACCCATGGAATGGGTGCCAGGCATTTTTGCTTTAAAGGGTCTGCATTTGCTCACCCAATCTCACCAATCCTCTCAGTCCCAAGTGTTCCTCCTTATGCCACATCCAGCTGTCATTGTAGATAGGGTCATTCCAGGTTTCATCAGAGACCCTGAAGGAATTGTAAAGAATTTCCCAGTTTTTTTTGTTTTGTTTTTGAAATTCCTTTTTATAGTGGGTTTGAGCTGATTCTCGCTGCCATGTTTATGCCAGTCTAGACACACATGATTCCCTTACGGAGACATATCAATACATAGGTTTTAAGATTCTTTCTAGTCAGATATATTCCTCTGCGGGAAATATGGGGTTTTGAGTCCCTTTCCCTGAGGAAGGTGTAGGTCTTGTCTATTCCATAGTTGGTTTTTGGAACGGTACCTGTGCTTATATCAAACTCTGGTTTTATGCATCACCCCACCTCTCCTTCCCCCTTAAGCAGGCATAAGAGTGTTTTCTAAATGTGAGACACTGTTCTCTTTCCTAACTCTGTTCAAGTGTAGCCATGTTTACAGGATCTTCATAAGTGATATCTTATGATAAGTTTCTTTTTCTGTGTAACTTATTTCACTTAGAATCATCGTACCTGAATCCACCCATTTTGCTGCTACTGGTCTTATGACATTGATTTCATGGCTGAGGGATAATCCATCGTACGTAAGTACCACAATTTTTTGAACCATTTTTATATTTCCTGGGATATTTAAGCTGTACCCAAGTTGAGGTCCTTGTAAGCAGTGCAGCCCTAAATTTTGGGGTGGCTCTGTCTTATTGATTTTCAGAATTCCCAAGGTATATTCCCTAGTCTGGAAGTGCCCTTTGCTCTTTAGCTCTGTTCTTTACTTGTTTTAGGGAACACAATATACTCCTCCAGAGAGGCAGTTGTCAATTTACATCCCGCCCCTCAGCATAACAAGGCTCCCTGTTCTCCAGGGCCTGTCTTGCCTTTCTGGTTTTTACACATTTTGTGGATGTCCCTTTTGACTGGTGGGAAGTGATACGTCTTTGTAGTGCAGATTTGCATTGCCTGCTTGCTGGCTTGGCCAAAAAGGGCCTATGCGTTTTCTACTAAATATATTCAGGAGAAAACGCATACGCCCTTTTTGGCCAAGTGCATCATTGTCGTAGTTGTGCCCTCTTCCTGTGCTTTAAAGGCGATTCCAACGTACCTCTTGAAATCTGTTTCCTGCTATTCTGCCTCGCTTTCAAGTCCGCCGCGTTGCCTTCCCTCAACAGATTTTTGGACGATAGTTGTCCTTTATTACTCGGCCAGTTTGTGAATTGCTGTGCCCCTGAGCTCCATTTTTCAACTCGTTTTTTGTGAGCTGACCGCAACTCCAAAATTTTGGTTCAGGACCTATGCTGTTTCCCGGTGGGGGGCTGAGACTATGGTTAATTCTTCTTCCTGCCGGGAAGTTAGAGTGCTATGTGCCCGTCCAAATGCCTAACAGCTACTCTCTCATTGGTTCTCCCTCTTCCCTTTCATCCTCTGCCAAATTGGAAACCTGTGCGAAGCAGGAGGTTAAAGGGGTTGTCTCTCCAAGTTGGGAGATTGATAGTAAAGCAGATGGAAAGTCAAACAGGAGCAGCAGGAGTGGGACTATTCGTTGAGTTTTAGAAACCTTTCGAATTCACAGTGTGTCCGTTCTCTAGGCTTCCCGTACATGTTATAACTGTAGTAATAGTACCTTAAACCTGGAGAGTTGGGACCCATGGAATGGGTGCCAGGCATTTGTGCTTTAAAGGGTCTGCATTTGCTCACCCAATCTCACCAATCGTCTCAGTACCAAGTGTCCCTCCTCATGCCAGATCCAGCTGTCATTGTAGATAGGGTCATTTCAGGTTTCATCAGAGACCCTGAAGGAATTGTAAAGAATTTCCCAGTTTTTTTGTTTTGTTTTTGAAATTCCTTTTTATAGTGGGTTTGAGCTGATTTTCGCTGCCATGTTTATGCCAGTCTAGACACCCTTGATTCCCTTACAGAGACATATCAATACATAGGTTTTAAGATTCTTACTAGTCAGATATATTCCTCTGCGGGAAATATGGGGTTTTGAGTCCCTTTCACTGAGGAAGGTGTAGGTCTTGTCTATTCCATAGTTGGTTTCTGGAACGGTACCTGTGCTTATATCAAACTCTGGTTTTATGCATCACCCCACGTCTCCTTCCCCCTTAAGCAGGCATAAGAGTGTTTTCTAAATGTGAGACACTGTTCTCTTTCCTAACTCTGTTCAAGTGTAGCCATGTTTACAGGATCTTCATAAGTGATATCTTATGATAAGTTTCTTTTTCTATGTGACTTATTTCACTTAGAATCATCGTACCTGAATCCTCCCATTTTGCTGCCAATGGTCTTATGACATTGATTTCATGGCTGAGGGATATTCCATCATACGTAAGTACCACAATTTTTTGAACCATTTTTATATTTCCTGTGATATTTAAGGTGTACCCAAGTTGAGGTCCTTGTAAGCAGTGCAGCCCTAAATTTTGGGGTGGCTCTGTCTTATTGATTTTCAGTTTTCCCAAGGTATAATACCTAGACTGGTAGTGCCCTTGGCTCTGTAGCTCTGTTGTTTACTTCTTTTAGGGAACACAATGCACTCCTCCAGAGAGGCAGTTGGCAATTTACATCCCGCCCATCAGCATAACAAGGCTCCCTGTTCTCCAGGGCCTGTCTTGACATTCTGGTTTTTACACATTTTGTGGATGTCCCTTTTGACTGATGGGATGTGATACTTCTTTGTAGTGCAGATTTGCATTGCCAGCTTGCTTGCTTGGCCAAAAAGGGCGTATGAGTTTTCTCCTGAATATATCCAGGAGAAAACACATACGCCCTTTTTGGCCAAGTGCAACATTGTCGAAGTTGTGCCCCTCTTCCTGTGCTTTAAAGGCGATTCCAACGTACCTCTTGAAATCTGTTTCCTGCTATTCTGCCTCGCTTTCAAGTCCCCCTCGATGCCTTCCCTTAACAGATTTTTGGACGATAGTTGTCCTTTATTACACGGCCACTTTGTGAATTGCTGTGCCCCTGAGCTCCATTTTTCAACTCGTTTTTTGTGAGCTGACCGCAAGTCCAAAATTTTGGTTCAGGACGTATGCTGATTCCCGGTGGGGGGCTGAGACTTTGGTTAATTCTTCTTCCTGCAGGGAAATTACAGTGATATGTGACCGTCCAAATGCCTAACAGCTACTCTCTCATTGGTTCTCCCTCTTCCCTTTCATCCTCTGCCAAATTGGAAACCTGTGCGAACCAGGGGGTTAAAGGGGCTGTCTCTCCAAGTTGGGAGATTGATAGTAAAGCAGATGGAATGTCAAACCGGAGCCGCAGGAGAGGGATTATTCGTTGAGTTTTAGAAACCTTTCGTAATCACAATGTGTCCGTTCTCTAGGTTTCCCGTACATGTTATAACTGTAGTAATATTCCCTTCAACCTGGAGCGTTTGGACCCATGGAATGGGTGCCATGCCTTACTGCTTTAAAGCGTCGGCATTTGCTCACCCAATCTCACCAATCGTCTCAGTCCCAAGTGTCCAGCCTTATGCCACATCCAGCTGTCGTTGTAGATAGGGTCATTCCAGGTATCATCAGAGACACTGAAGGAATTGTAAAGATTTTCCCAGTTTTTTAGGTTTGTTTTTGAAATTCCTTTTTATAGTTGGTTTGAGCTGATTCTCGCTGCCATGTTTATGCCAGTCTAGACACACTTGATTCCCTTACAGAGACATATCAATACATAGGTTTTAAGATTCTTACTAGTCAGATATATTCCTCTGCGGGAAATATGCGGTTTTGAGTCCCTTTAACTGAGGAAGGTGTAGGTCTTGTCTATTCCATAGTTGGTTTTTGGAACGGTACCTGTGCTTATATCAAACTCTGGTTTTATGCATCACCCCACCTCTCCTTCCCCCTTAAGCAGGCATAAGAGGGTTTTCTAAATGTGAGACTCTGTTCTCTTTCCTAACTCAGTTCAAGTGTAGCCATGTTTACAGGATCTTCATAAGTGATATCTTATGATAAGTTTCTTTTTCTGTGTGACTTATTTCACTTAGAATCATCGTACCTGAATCCACCCATTTTGCTGCTACTGGTCTTATGACATTGATTTCATGGCTGAGGGATATTACACCGTACGTAAGTTCCACGATTTTTTGAACCATTTTTATATTTCCTTGGATACTTAAGGTGTACCCAAGTTGAGGTCCTTGTAAGCAGTGCAGCCCTAACTTTTGGGGTGGCTCTGTCTTATTGATTTTCAGTTTTCCCAAGGTATATTCCCTAGACTGGAAGTGCCCTTGGCTCTGTAGCTCTGTTGTTCACTTGTTTTAGGGAACACAAAGCACTCCTCCAGAGAGGCAGTTGGCAATTTACGTCCCGCCCATCAGCATAACAAGGCTCCCTGTTCTCCAGGGCCTGTCTTGCCTTTCTGGTTTTTATACATTTTGTGGATGTCCCTTTTGACCGGTGGGAAGTGATACTTCTTTGTAGTGCAGATTTGCATTGCCCGCTTGCTTGCTTGGCCAAAAAGGTCGTATGCGTTTTCTCCTGAATATATTCAGGAGAAAACGCATACGCCCTTTTTGGCCAAGTGCATCATTGTCGAAGTTGTGCCCCTCTTCCTGTGCTTTAAAGGCGATTACAACGTACCTCTTGAAATCTGTTTCCTGCTATTCTGTCTCACTTTCAAGTCCGCCTCGTTGCCTTCCCTCAACAGATTTTTGGACGATAGTTGTCCTTTATTACTCTCCCAGTTTGTGAATTGCTGTGCCCCTGAGATCCATTTTTCAACTCGTTTTTTGTGAGCTGACCGCATATCCAAAATTTTGGTTCAGGATTTATGCTGGTTCCCGGTCGGTGGCTGAGACTTTGGTTAATTCTTCTTCCTGCCGGGAAATTAGAGTGATATGTGCCGGTCCAAATGCCTAACAGATACTCTCTCATTGGTTCTCCCTCTTCCCTTTCATCCTCTGCCAAATTGGCAACCTGTGCGAACCAGGAGGTTAAAGGGGCTGTCTCTCCAATTTGGGAGGATGATAGTAAAGCAGATGGAAAGTCAAACCGGAGCACCAGGAGAGGGACTATTCGTTGAGTTTTAGAAACCTTTCGTATTCACAGTGTGTCCGTTCTCTAGGTTTCCTGTACATGTTATAGCTGTAGAAATATTCCCTTCAACCTGGAGAGTTGGGACCCATGGAATGGGTGCCAGGCATTTGTGCTTTAAAGGGTCTGCATTTGCTCACCCAATCTCACCAATCCTCTCAGTCCCAAGTGTCCAGCCTTATGCCACATCCAGCTGTCATTGTAGATAGTGTCATTCCAGGTTTCATCAGAGACCCTGAAAGAATTTTAAAGAATTTCTCAGTTTTTTTGTTTTGTTTTTGCAATTCCTTTTTATAGTGGGTTTGAGCTTATTCTCGCTGCCATGTTTATGCCAGTCTAGACACACTTGATTCCCTTACGGAGACATATCAATACATAGGTTTTAAGATTCTTACTAGTCAGATATATTCCTCTGCGGGAAATATGGGGTTTTGAGTCCCTTTCACTGAGGAAGGTGTAGGTCTTGTCTATTCCATAGTTGGTTTTTGGAACGGTACCTGTGCTTCTATCAAACTCTGGTTTTATGCATCACCCCACCTCTCCTTCCCCCTTAAGCAGGCATAAGAGTGTTTTCTAAATGTGAGACACTGTTCTCTTTCCTAACTCAGTTCAAGTGTAGCCATGTTTACAGGATCTTCATAAGTGATATCTTATGATAAGTTTCTTTTTCTGCGTGACTTATTTCACTTAGAATCATCGTACCTGAATCCACCCATTTTGCTGCTACTGGTCTTATGACATTGATTTCATGGCTGAGGGATATTCCATCGTACGTAAGTACCACAATTTTTTGAACCACTTTTATATTTCCTGGGATATTTAAGATGTACCCAAGTTGAGGTCCCTGTAAGCAGTGCAGCCCTAAATTTTGGGGTGGCTCTGTCTTATTGATTTTCAGTTTTCCCAAGGAATATTCCCTAGACTGGAAGTGCCCTTGGCTCTGTAGCTCTGTTGTTTACTTGTTTTAGGGAACACAATGCACTCCTCCAGAGAGGCAGTTGGCAATTTACATCCCGCCCATCAGCATAACAAGGCTCCCTGTTCTCCAGGGCCTGTCTTGCCTTTCTGGTTTTTACATATTTTGTGGATGTCCCTTTTGACCGGTGGGAAGTGATACTTCTTTGTAGTGCAGATTTGCATTGCCCGCTTGCTTGCTTGGCCAAAAAGGGCGTATGCGTTTTCTCCTGAATATATTCAGGAGAAAACGCACACGCCCTTTTTGGCCAAGTGCATCATTGTCGAAGTTGTGCCCCTCTTCTGTGCTTTAAAGGCGATTCCAACGTACTTCTTGAAATCTGTTTCCTGCTATTCTGCCTCGCTTTCAAGTCCGCCTCGTTGCCTTCCCTTAACAGATTTTTGGACGATAGTTGTCCTTTATTACCCGGCCAGTTTGTGAATTGCTGTGCCCCTGAGCTCCATTTTTCAACTCGTTTTTTGTGAGCTGACCGCAAGTCCAATATTTTGGTTCGGGACCTATGCTGGTTCCCGGTGGGCGGCTGAGTATTTGGTTAATTCTTCTTCCTGCCGGGAAATTTGAGTTATATGTGCCCGTCCAAATGCCTAACAGCTACTCTCTCATTGGTTCTCCCTCTTCCCTTTTAAACTCTTCCAAATTGGAAACCTGTGCGAACCAGGAGCTTAAAGGGGCTGTCTCTCCAAGTTGGGAGATTGATAGTAAAGCAGATGGAAAGTCAAACCGGAGCACCAGGAGAGGGACTATTCGTTGAGTTTTAGAAACCTTTCGTATTCACAGTGGATCCGTTCTCTAGGTTTCCCGTACATGTTATAGCTGTAGTAATATTCCCTTCAATCTGGAGAGTTGGGACCCATGGAATGGGTGCCAGGCATTTGTGCTTTAAAGGGTCTGCATTTGCTCACCCAATCTCACCAATCCTCTCAGTCCCAAGTGTCCAGCCTTATGCCACATCCAGCTGTCGTTGTAGATAGGGTCATTCCAGGTTTCATCAGAGACCCTGAAGGAATTGTAAAGAATTTCCCAGTTTTTTTGTTTTGTTTTTGAAATTCCTTTTTATAGTGGGTTCGAGCTGATTCTCGCTGCCATGTTTATGCCAGTCTAGCCACAATTGATTCCCTTAGGGAGACATATCAATACATAGGTTTTAAGATTCTTACTAGTCAGATATATTCCTCTGTGGGAAATATGGGGTTTTGAGTCCCTTTCACTGAGGAAGGTGTAGGTCTTGTCTATTCCATAGTTGGTTTTTGGAACGGTACCTGTGCTTATATCAAACTCTGGTTTTATGCATCACCCCACCTCTCCTTCCCCCTTAAGCAGGCATAAGAGTGTTTTCTAAATGTGAGACACTGTTCTCTTTCCTAACTCAGTTCAAGTGTAGCCATGTTTACAGGATCTTCATAAGTGATATCTTATGATAAGTTTCTTTTTCTGTGTGACTTATTTCACTTAGAATCATCGTACCTGAATCCACCCATTTTGCTGCTACTGGTCTTATGACATTGATTTCATGGCTGAGGGATATTCCATCGTATATAAGTACCACAATTTTTTGAACCATTTTTATATTTCCTGGGATATTTAAGTTGTACCCAAGTTGAGGTCCTTGTAAGCAGTGCAGCCCTAAATTTTGGGGGGGCTCTGTCTTATTGATTTTCAGTTTTCCCCAGGTATATTCCCTAGACTGGAAGTGCCCTTGGCTCTGTAGCTCTGTTCTTTACTTGTTTTAGGGAACACAATGTACTCCTCCAGAGAGGCAGTTGGCAATTTCCATCCCGCCCATCAGCATAACTATGCTCCCTGTTCTCCAGGGCCTGTCTTGCCTTTCTGGCTTTTACACATTTTGTGGATGTCCCTTTTGACCGGTGGGAAGTGATACTTCTTTGTAGTTCAGATTTGCATTGCTCGCTTGCTTGCTTGGCCAAAAAGGGCATATGCGTTTTCTCCTGAATATATTTAGGAGAAAACGCAAACGCCCTTTTTGGCCAAGTGCATCATTGTCGAAGTTGTGCCCCTCTTCCTGTGCTTTAAAGGCGATTACAACGTACCTCTTCAAATCTGTTTCCTGCTATTCTGCCTCGCTTTCAAGTCCGCCTCGTTGCCTTCCCTCAACAGATTTTTGGACGATAGTTGTCCTTTATTTCTTGGCCAGTTTGGAAATTGCTGTGCCCCTGAGCTCCATTTTTCAACTCATTTTTGGTGAGCTGACCGCAAGTCCAAAATTTTGGTTCAGGACCTATGCTGGTTCCCGGTTGGGGGCTGATACTTTGGTTAATTCTTCTTCCTGCCGGGAAGTTAGAGTGATATGTGCCCGTCCAAATGCCTAACAGCTACTCTCTCATTGGTTCTCCCTCTTCCCTTTCATCCTCTGCCAAATTGTAACCTGTGTGAACCAGGAGCTTAAAGGGGCTGTCTCTCCAAGTTGGGAGATTGATAGTAAAGCAGATGGAAAGTCAAACCGGAGCACCAGCGGAGGGACTATTCGTTGAGTTTTAGAAAACATTCGTATTCACAGTGTGTCCATTCGCTAGGTTTCCCGTACATGTTATAGCTGTAGTAATATTCCCTTCAACCTGGAGAGTTGGGACCCATGGAATGGGTGCCAGGCATTTGTGCTTTAAAGGGTCTGCATTTGCTCACCCAATCTCACCAATCGTCTCAGTCCCAAGTGTCCCTCCTTATGCCACATCCAGCTGTCGTTGTAGATAGGGTCATTCCAGGTTTCATCAGGGACCCGGAAGGAACTGTAAAGATTTTCCCAGTTTTTTTGTTTTGTTTTTGAAATTCCCTTTTACAGTGGGTTTGACCTGATTCTCGCTGCCATGTTTATGCCAGTCTAGACACAATTGATTCCCTTTTGGAGACATATCAATACATAGGTTTTAAGATTCTTACTAGTCAGATATATTCCTCTGTGGGAAATATGGTGTTTTGAGTCCCTTTCACTGAGGAAGGTGTAGGTCTTGTCTTTTCCATAGTTGGTTTTTGGAACGGTACCTGTGCTTATATCAAACTCTGGTTTTATGCATCACCCCACCTCTCCTTCCCCCTTAAGCAGGCATAAGAGTGTTTTCCAAATGTGAGACACTGTTCTCTTTCCTAACTCAGTTCAAGTGTAGCCATGTTTACAGGATCTTCCTAAGTGATATCTTATGATAAGTTTCTTTTTCTGTGTGACTTATTTCACTTAGAATCATCGTACCTGAATCCACCCATTTTGCTGCTACTGGTCTTATGACATTGATTTCATGGCTGAGGGATATTCCATCGTACATAAGTACCACAATTTTTTGAACCATTTTTATATTTCCTGGGATATTTAAGGTGTACCCAAGTTGAGGTCCTTGTAAGCAGTGCAGCCCTAAATTTTGGGGTGCCTCTGTCTTATTGATTTTCAGTTTTCCCAAGGTATATTCCCTAGACTGGAAGTGCCCTTGGCTCTGTAGCTCTGTTCTTTACTTGTTTTAGGGAACACAATGTACTCCTCCAGAGAGGCAGTTGGCAATTTCCATTCCGCCCATCAGCATAACTATGCTCCCTGTTCTCCAAGGCCTGTCTTGCCTTTCTTCTTTTACACATTTTGTGGATGTCCCTTTTGACCGGTGGGAAGTGATACTTCTTTGTAGTGAAGATTTGCATTGCTCGCTTGCTTGCTTGTCCAAAAGGGGCATATGCGTTTTCTCCTGAATATATTCAGGAGAAAACGCAAACGCCCTTTTTGGCCAAGTGCATCATTGTCGAAGTTGTGCCCCTCTTCCTGTGCTTTAAAGGCGATTACAACGTACCTCTTCAAATCTGTTTCCTGCTATTGTGCCTCGCTTTCAAGTCCGCCTCGTTGCCTTCCCTCAACAGATTTTTGGACGATAGTTGTCCTTTATTTCTTGGCCAGTTTGGAAATTGCTGTGCCCCTGAGCTCCATTTTTCAACTCATTTTTGGTGAGCTGACCGCAAGTCCAAAATTTTGGTTCAGGACCTATGCTGGTTCCCGGTTGGGGGCTGATACTTTGGTTAATTCTTCTTCCTGCCGGGAAGTTAGAGTGATATGTGCCCGTCCAAATGCCTAACAGCTACTCTCTCATTGGTTCTCCCTCTTCCCTTTCATCCTCTGCCAAATTGTAACCTGTGTGAACCAGGAGCTTAAAGGGGCTGTCTCTCCAAGTTGGGAGATTGATAATAAAGCAGATGGAAAGTCAAACCGGAGCACCAGCGGAGGGATTATTCGTTGAGTTTTAGAAACCTTTCGTATTCACAGTGTGTCCGTTCGCTAGGTTTCCCGTACATGTTATAGCTGTAGTAATATTCCCTTCAACCTGGAGAGTTGGGACCCATGGAATGGGTGCCAGGCATTTGTGATTTAAAGGGTCTGTGTTTGCTCAACCAATCTCACCAATCATCTCAGTCCCAAGTGTCCCTCCTTATGCCACATCCAGCTGTCGTTGTAGATAGGGTCATTCTAGGTTTCATCAGGGACCCGGAAGGAACTGTAAAGAATTTCCCAGTTTTTTTGTTTTGTTTTTGAAATTCCCTTTTACAGTGGGTTTGACCTGATTCTCGCTGCCATGTTTATGCCAGTCTAGACACACTTGATTCCCTTTTGGAGACATATCAATACATAGGTTTTAAGATTCTTACTAGTCAGATATATTCCTCTGCGGGAAATATGCGGTTTTGAGTCCCTTTAACTGAGGAAGGTGTAGGTCTTGTCTATTCCATAGTTGGTTTTTGGAACGGTACCTGTGCTTATATCAAACTCTGGTTTTATGCATCACCCCACCTCTCCTTCCCCCTTAAGCAGGCATAAGAGTGTTTTCTAAATGTGAGACACTGTTCTCTTTCCTAACTCAGTTCAAGTGTAGCCATGTTTACAGGATCTTCATAAGTGATATCTTATGATAAGTTTCTTTTTCTGTGTGACTTATTTCACTTAGAATCATCGTACCTGAATCCACCCATTTTGCTGCTACTGGTCTTATGACATTGATTTCATGGCTGAGGGATATTACACCGTACGTAAGTTCCACGATTTTTTGAACCATTTTTATATTTCCTTGGATACTTAAGGTGTACCCAAGTTGAGGTCCTTGTAAGCAGTGCAGCCCTAACTTTTGGGGTGGCTCTGTCTTATTGATTTTCAGTTTTCCCAAGGTATATTCCCTAGACTGGAAGTGCCCTTGGCTCTGTAGCTCTGTTGTTCACTTGTTTTAGGGAACACAAAGCACTCCTCCAGAGAGGCAGTTGGCAATTTACGTCCCGCCCATCAGCATAACAAGGCTCCCTGTTCTACAGGGCCTGTCTTGCCTTTCTGGTTTTTATACATTTTGTGGATGTCCCTTTTGACCGGTGGGAAGTGATACTTCTTTGTAGTGCAGATTTGCATTGCCCGCTTGCTTGCTTGGCCAAAAAGGGCGTATGCGTTTTCTCCTGAATATATTCAGGAGAAAACGCATACGCCCTTTTTGGCCAAGTGCATCATTGTCGAAGTTGTGCCCCTCTTCCTGTGCTTTAAAGGCGATTACAACGTACCTCTTGAAATCTGTTTCCTGCTATTCTGTCTCGCTTTCAAGTCCGCCTCGTTGCCTTCCCTCAACAGATTTTTGGACGATAGTTGTCCTTTATTACTCTCCCAGTTTGTGAATTGCTGTGCCCCTGAGATCCATTTTTCAACTCGTTTTTTGTGAGCTGACCGCATATCCAAAATTTTGGTTCAGGATTTATGCTGGTTCCCGGTGGGTGGCTGAGACTTTGGTTAATTCTTCTTCCTGCCGGGAAATTAGAGTGATATGTGCCGGTCCAAATGCCTAACAGATACTCTCTCATTGGTTCTCCCTCTTCCCTTTCATCCTCTGCCAAATTGGCAACCTGTGCGAACCAGGAGGTTAAAGGGGCTGTCTCTCCAATTTGGGAGGATGATAGTAAAGCAGATGGAAAGTCAAACCGGAGCACCAGGAGAGGGACTATTCGTTGAGTTTTAGAAACCTTTCGTATTCACAGTGTGTCCGTTCTCTAGGTTTCCTGTACATGTTATAGCTGTAGAAATATTCCCTTCAACCTGGAGAGTTGGGACCCATGGAATGGGTGCCAGGCATTTGTGCTTTAAAGGGTCTGCATTTGCTCACCCAATCTCACCAATCCTCTCAGTCCCAAGTGTCCAGCCTTATGCCACATCCAGCTGTCATTGTAGATAGTGTCATTCCAGGTTTCATCAGAGACCCTGAAAGAATTTTAAAGAATTTCTCAGTTTTTTTGTTTTGTTTTTGCAATTCCTTTTTATAGTGGGTTTGAGCTTATTCTCGCTGCCATGTTTATGCCAGTCTAGACACACTTGATTCCCTTACGGAGACATATCAATACATAGGTTTTAAGATTCTTACTAGTCAGATATATTCCTCTGCGGGAAATATGGGGTTTTGAGTCCCTTTCACTGAGGAAAGTGTAGGTCTTGTCTATTCCATAGTTGGTTTTTGGAACGGTACCTGTGCTTCTATCAAACTCTGGTTTTATGCATCACCCCACCTCTCCTTCCCCCTTAAGCAGGCATAAGAGTGTTTTCTAAATGTGAGACACTGTTCTCTTTCCTAACTCAGTTCAAGTGTAGCCATGTTTACAGGATCTTCATAAGTGATATCTTATGATAAGTTTCTTTTTCTGTGTAACTTATTTCACTTAGAATCATCGTACCTGAATCCACCCATTTTGCTGCTACTGGTCTTATGACATTGATTTCATGGCTGAGGGATATTCCATCGTACGTAAGTACCACAATTTTTTGAACCTCTTTTATATTTCCTGGGATATTTAAGATGTACCCAAGTTGAGGTCCCTGTAAGCAGTGCAGCCCTAAATTTTGGGGTGGCTCTGTCTTATTGATTTTCAGTTTTCCCAAGGAATATTCCCTAGACTGGAAGTGCCCTTGGCTCTGTAGCTCTGTTGTTTACTTGTTTTAGGGAACACAATGCACTCCTCCAGAGAGGCAGTTGGCAATTTACATCCCGCCCATCAGCATAACAAGGCTCCCTGTTCTCCAGGGCCTGTCTTGCCTTTCTGGTTTTTACATATTTTGTGGATGTCCCTTTTGACCGGTGGGAAGTGATACTTCTTTGTAGTGCAGATTTGCATTGCCCGCTTGCTTGCTTGGCCAAAAAGGGCGTATGCGTTTTCTCCTGAATATATTCAGGAGAAAACGCACACGCCCTTTTTGGCCAAGTGCATCATTGTCGAAGTTGTGCCCCTCTTCTGTGCTTTAAAGGCGATTCCAACGTACTTCTTGAAATCTGTTTCCTGCTATTCTGCCTCGGTTTCAAGTCCGCCTCGTTGCCTTCCCTTAACAGATTTTTGGACGATAGTTGTCCTTTATTACCCGGCCAGTTTGTGAATTGCTGTGCCCCTGAGCTCCATTTTTCAACTCGTTTTTTGTGAGCTGACCGCAAGTCCAATATTTTGGTTCAGGACCTATGCTGGTTCCCGGTGGGCGGCTGAGTATTTGGTTAATTCTTCTTCCTGCTGGGAAATTTGAGTTATATGTGCCCGTCCAAATGCCTAACAGCTACTCTCTCATTGGTTCTCCCTCTTCCCTTTTAAACTCTGCCAAATTGGAAACCTGTGCGAACCAGGAGCTTAAAGGGGCTGTCTCTCCAAGTTGGGAGATTGATAGTAAAGCAGATGGAAAGTCAAACCGGAGCACCAGGAGAGGGACTATTCGTTGAGTTTTAGAAACCTTTCGTATTCACAGTGGATCCGTTCTCTAGGTTTCCCGTACATGTTATAGCTGTAGTAATATTCCCTTCAATCTGGAGAGTTGGGACCCATGGAATGGGTGCCAGGCATTTGTGCTTTAAAGGGTCTGCGTTTGCTCACCCAATCTCACCAATCGTCTCAGTCCCAAGTGTCCAGCCTTATGCCACATCCAGCTGTCGTTGTAGATAGGGTCATTCTAGGTTTCATCAGGGACCCGGAAGGAACTGTAAAGAATTTCCCAGTTTTTTTGTTTTGTTTTTGAAATTCCCTTTTACAGTGGGTTTGAGGTGATTCTCGCCGCCATGTATATGCCAGTCTAGACACACTTGATTCCCTTATGGAGACATATCAATACATAGGTTTTAAGATTCTTACTAGTCAGATATATTCCTCTGCGGGAAATATGCGGTTTTGAGTCCCTTTAACTGAGGAAGGTGTAGGTCTTGTCTATTCCATAGTTGGTTTTTGGAACGGTACCTGTGCTTATATCAAACTCTGGTTTTATGCATCACCCCACCTCTCCTTCCCCCTTAAGCAGGCATAAGAGGGTTTTCTAAATGTGAGACTCTGTTCTCTTTCCTAAATCAGTTCAAGTGTAGCCATGTTTACAGGATCTTCATAAGTGATATCTTATGATAAGTTTCTTTTTCTGTGTGACTTATTTCACTTAGAATCATCGTACCTGAATCCACCCATTTTGCTGCTACTGGTCTTATGACATTGATTTCATGGCTGAGGGATATTACACCGTACGTAAGTTCCACGATTTTTTGAACCATTTTTATATTTCCTTGGATACTTAAGGTGTACCCAAGTTGAGGTCCTTGTAAGCAGTGCAGCCCTAAATTTTGGGGTGGCTCTGTCTTATTGATTTTCAGTTTTCCCAAGGTATATTCCCTAGACTGGAAGTGCCCTTGGCTCTGTAGCTCTGTTGTTTACTTGTTTTAGGGAACACAAAGCACTCCTCCAGAGAGGCAGTTGGCAATTTACGTCCCGCCCATCAGCATAACAAGGCTCCCTGTTCTCCAGGGCCTGTCTTGCCTTTCTGGTTTTTACACATTTTGCGGATGTCCGTTTTGACCGGTGGGAAGTGATACTTCTTTGTAGTGCAGATTTGCATTGCCCGCTTGCTTGCTTGGCCAAAAAGGAAGTATGCGTTTTCTCCTGAATATATTCAGGAGAAAACGCATACGCCCTTTTTGGCCAAGTGCATCATTGTCGAAGTTGTGCCCCTCTTCCTGTGCTTTAAAGGCGATTACAACGTACCTCTTGAAATCTGTTTCCTGCTATTCTGTCTCGCTTTCAAGTCCGCCTCGTTGCCTTCCCTCAACAGATTTTTGGACGATAGTTGTCCTTTATTACTCTCCCAGTTTGTGAATTGCTGTGCCCCTGAGATCCATTTTTCAACTCGTTTTTTGTGAGCTGACCGCATATCCAAAATTTTGGTTCAGGATTTATGCTGGTTCCCGGTGGGTGGCTGAGACTTTGGTTAATTCTTCTTCCTGCCGGGAAATTAGAGTGATATGTGCCGGTCCAAATGCCTAACAGATACTCTCTCATTGGTTCTCCCTCTTCCCTTTCATCCTCTGCCAAATTGGAAACCTGTGCGAAACAGGAGGTTAAAGGGGCTGTCTCTCCAATTTGGGAGGATGATAGTAAAGCAGATGGAGAGTCAAACCGGAGCACCAGGAGAGGGACTATTCGTTGAGTTTTAGAAACCTTTCGTATTCACAGTGTGTCCGTTCTCTAGGTTTCCTGTACATGTTATAGCTGTAGAAATATTCCCTTCAACCTGGAGAGTTGGGACCCATGGAATGGGTGCCAGGCATTTGTGCTTTAAAGGGTCTGCATTTGCTCACCCAATCTCACCAATCCTCTCAGTCCCAAGTGTCCAGCCTTATGCCACATCCAGCTGTCATTGTAGATAGTGTCATTCCAGGTTTCATCAGAGACCCTGAAAGAATTTTAAAGAATTTCTCAGTTTTTTTGTTTTGTTTTTGCAATTCCTTTTTATAGTGGGTTTGAGCTTATTCTCGCTGCCATGTTTATGCCAGTCTAGACACACTTGATTCCCTTACGGAGACATATCAATACATAGGTTTTAAGATTCTTACTAGTCAGATATATTCCTCTGCGGGAAATATGGGGTTTTGAGTCCCTTTCACTGAGGAAAGTGTAGGTCTTGTCTATTCCATAGTTGGTTTTTGGAACGGTACCTGTGCTTCTATCAAACTCTGGTTTTATGCATCACCCCACCTCTCCTTCCCCCTTAAGCAGGCATAAGAGTGTTTTCTAAATGTGAGACACTGTTCTCTTTCCTAACTCAGTTCAAGTGTAGCCATGTTTACAGGATCTTCATAAGTGATATCTTATGATAAGTTTCTTTTTCTGTGTGACTTATTTCACTTAGAATCATCGTACCTGAATCCACCCATTTTGCTGCTACTGGTCTTATGACATTGATTTCATGGCTGAGGGATATTCCATCGTACGTAAGTACCACAATTTTTTGAACCACTTTTATATTTCCTGGGATATTTAAGATGTACCCAAGTTGAGGTCCCTGTAAGCAGTGCAGCCCTAAATTTTGGGGTGGCTCTGTCTTATTGATTTTCAGTTTTCCCAAGGAATATTCCCTAGACTGGAAGTGCCCTTGGCTCTGTAGCTCTGTTGTTTACTTGTTTTAGGGAACACAATGCACTCCTCCAGAGAGGCAGTTGGCAATTTACATCCCGCCCATCAGCATAACAAGGCTCCCTGTTCTCCAGGGCCTGTCTTGCCTTTCTGGTTTTTACATATTTTGTGGATGTCCCTTTTGACCGGTGGGAAGTGATACTTCTTTGTAGTGCAGATTTGCATTGCCCGCTTGCTTGCTTGGCCAAAAAGGGTGTATGCGTTTTCTCATGAATATATTCAGGAGGAAACGCATACGCCCTTTTTGGCCAATTGCATCATTGTCGAAGTTGTGCCCCTCTTCCTGTGCTTTAAAGGTGATTCCAACGTACCTCTTGAAATATGTTTCCTGCTATTCTGCCTCGCTTTCAAGTCCGCCTCGTTGCCTTCCCTCAACAGATTTTTGGACGATAGTTGTCCTTTATTACTCGGCCAGTTTGTGAATTGATGTGCCCCTGAGCTCCATTTTTCAACTCGTTTTTTGTGAGCTGACCGCAAGTCCAATATTTTGGTTCAGGACCTATACTGGTTCCCGGTGGTTGGCTGAGGCATTGGTTAATTCTTCTTCCTGCAGAGAAATTAGAGTGATACGTGACGGTCCAAATGCCTAACAGCTACTCTCTCATTGGTTCTCCTTCTACCCTTTCATCCTGTGCCAAATTGGCATCCTGTGCGAACCAGGAGGTTAAAGGCGCTGTCTCTCCAAGTTGGGAGGTTGATAGTAAAGCAGATGGAAAGTCAAACCGGAGCACCAGGAGAGGGACAATTCGTTGAGTTTTAGAAACCATTCGTATTCACAGTGGGTCCGTTCTCTAGGTTTCCCGTACATGTTATAGCTGTAGTAATATTCCCTTCAACCTGGAGAGTTGGGACCCATGGAATGGGTGCCAGGCATTTGTGCTTTAAAGGGTCTGCATTTTCTCACCCAATCTCACCAATCCTCTCTGTCCCAAGTGTCCAGCCTTATGACACATCCAGCTGTCATTGTAGATAGGGTCATTCCAGGTTTCATCAGAGACCCTGAAGGAATTGTAAAGAATTTCCCAGTTTTTTTTGTATTGTTTTTGAAATTCCTTTTTATAGTGGGTTTGAGCTGATTCTCGCTGCCATGTTTATGCCAGTCTAGACACATTTGATTCCCTTACGGAGACATATCAATACATAGGTTTTAAGATTTTTACTAGTCAGATATATTCCTCTGCGGGAAATATGGGGTTTTAAGTCCCTTTCACTGAGGAAACTGTAGGTCTTGGCTATTCCATAGTTGGTTTTTGGAACGGTACCTGTGCTTATATCAAACTCTGGTTTTATGCATCACCCCACCTCTCCTTCACCCTTAAGCAGGCATAAGAGTGTTTTCTAAATGTGAGACTCTGTTCTCTTTCCTAACTCAGTTCAAGTGTAGCCATGTTTACAGGATCTTCATAAGTGATATCTTATGATAAGTTTCTTTTTCTGTGTGACTTATTTCACTTAGAATCATCGTACCTGAATCCACCCATTTTGCTGCTACTGGTCTTATCACATTGATTTCATGGCTGAGGGATATTCCATCGTACGTAAGTACCACAATTTTTGAACCAATTTTATATTTCCTGGGATATTTAAGGTGTACCCAAGTTGAGGTCCTTGTAAGCAGTGCAGCCCTAAATTTTGGGGTGGCTCTGTCTTATTGATTTTCAGTTTTCCCAAGGTATATTCCCTAGACTGGAAGTGCCCTTGGCTCTGTAGCTCTGTTGTTTACTTGTTTTAGGGAACACAATGCACTCCTCCAGAGAGGCAGTTGGCAATTTACATCCCGCCCATCAGCATAGCAAGGCTCCCTGTTCTCCAGGGCCTGGCTTGCCTTTCTGGTTTTTACACATTTTGTGGATGTCCCTTTTGACCGGTGGGAAGTGATACTTCTTTGTAGTGCAGATTTGCATTGCCAGCTTGCTTGCTTGGCCAAAGAGGGCGTATGCGTTTTCTCCTGAATATATTCAGGTGAAAACGCATACGCCCTCTTTGGCCAAGTGCAACATTGTCGAAGTTGTGCCCCTCTTCCTGTTCTTTAAAGGCGATTCCAACGTACCTCTTGAAATCTGTTTCCTGCTATTCTGCCTCGCTTTCAAGTCCGCCTCGTTGCCTTTCCTTAACAGATTTTTGGACGATAGTTGTCCTTTATTACTCGGCCAGTTTGTGTATTGCTGTGCCCCTGAGCTCCATTTTTCAACTCGTTTTTTGTGAGCTGACCGCAAGTCCAATATTTTGGTTCAGGACCTATACTGGTTCCCGGTGGGGGGCAGAGACTTTAGTTAATTCTTCTTCCTCCCGGGAAATTTGAGTGATATGCGTCCGTCCAAATGCCTAACAGCTACTCTCTCATTGGTTCTCCCTCTTCCCTTTCATCCTCTGCCAAATTGTAACCTGTGTGAACCAGGAGCTTAAAGGGGCTGTCTCTCCAAGTTGGGAGATTTATAGTAAAGCAGATGGAAAGTCAAACTGGAGCAACAGGAGAGGGAGTATTCGTTGAGTTTTAGAAACCTTTCGTATTCACAGAGGGTCCATTCTCTAGGTTTCCTGTACATGTTATAACTGTAGTAATATTCCCTTTAACCTGGAGAGTTGGGACCCAAGGAATGGGTGCCAGGCATTTGTGCTTTAAAGGGACTGCATTTGCTCACCCAATCTCACCAATCCTCTCAGTCCCATGTGTCCAGCCTTATGCCACATCCAGCTGTCGGTGTAGATACGGTCATTCCATGTTTCATCAGAGACCCTGAAGGAATTGTAAAGAATTTCCCAGTTTTTATGTTTTGTTTTTGCAATTCCTTTTTATAGTGGGTTTGAGCTGATTCTCGCTGCCATGTTTATGCCAGTCTAGACACACTTGATTCCCTTACGGATACATATCAATACATAGGTTTTAAGATTCTTACTAGTCAGATATATTCCTCTGCGGGAAATATGGGGTTTTGAGTCCCTTTCACTGAGGAAGGTGTATGTCTTGTCTATTCCATAGTTGATTTATGGAACGGTACCTGTGCTTATATCAAACTCTGGTTTTATGCATCACCCCACCTCTCCTTCCCCCTTAAGCAGGCATAAGAGTGTTTTCTAAATGTGAGACTCTGTTCACTTTCCTAACTCAGTTCAAGTGTAGCCATGTTTACAGGATCTTCATAAGTGATATCTTATGATAAGTTTCTTTTTCTCTGTGACTTATTTCACTTAGAATAATCGTACCTGAATCCACCCATTTTGCTGCTACTGGTCTTATGACATTGATTTCATGGCTGAGGGATATTCCATCGTACGTAAGTACCACAATTTTTTGAACCATTTTTATATTTCCTGGGATATTTAAGGTGTACCCAAGTTGAGGTCCTTGGAAGCAGTGCAGCCTTAAATTTTGGGGTGGCTCTGTCTTATTGATTTTCAGTTTTCCCAAGGTATATTCCCTAGACTGGAAGTGCCCTTGGCTCTGTAGCTCTGTTGTTTACTTGTTTTAGGGAACACAATGCACTCCTCCAGAGAGGCAGTTGGCAATTTACATCCCGCCCATCAGCATAACAAGGCTCCCTGTTCTCCAGGGCCTGGCTTGCCTTTCTGGTTTTTACATATTTTGTGGATGTCCCTTTTGACCGGTGGGAAGTGATACTTCTTTGTAGTGCAGATTTGCATTGCCCGCTTGCTTGCTTGGCCAAAAAGGGCGTATGCGTTTTCTCCTGAATATATTCAGGAGAAAACGCACACGCCCTTTTTGGCCAAGTGCATCATTGTCGAAGTTGTGCCCCTCTTCTGTGCTTTAAAGGCGATTCCAACGTACTTCTTGAAATCTGTTTCCTGCTATTCTGCCTCGCTTTCAAGTCCGCCTCGTTGCCTTCCCTTAACAGATTTTTGGACGATAGTTGTCCTTTATTACCCGGCCAGTTTGTGAATTGCTGTGCCCCTGAGCTCCATTTTTCAACTCGTTTTTTGTGAGCTGACCGCAAGTCCAATATTTTGGTTCGGGACCTATGCTGGTTCCCGGTGGGCGGCTGAGTATTTGGTTAATTCTTCTTCCTGCCGGGAAATTTGAGTTATATGTGCCCGTCCAAATGCCTAACAGCTACTCTCTCATTGTTTCTCCCTCTTCCCTTTTAAACTCTGCCAAATTGGAAACCTGTGCGAACCAGGAGCTTAAAGGGGCTGTCTCTCCAAGTTGGGAGATTGATAGTAAAGCAGATGGAAAGTCAAACCGGAGCACCAGGAGAGGGACTATTCGTTGAGTTTTAGAAACCTTTCGTATTCACAGTGGATCCGTTCTCTAGGTTTCCCGTACATGTTATAGCTGTAGTAATATTCCCTTCAATCTGGAGAGTTGGGACCCATGGAATGGGTGCCAGGCATTTGTGCTTTAAAGGGTCTGCATTTGCTCACCCAATCTCACCAATCCTCTCAGTCCCAAGTGTCCAGCCTTATGCCACATCCAGCTGTCGTTGTAGATAGGGTCATTCCAGGTTTCATCAGAGACCCTGAAGGAATTGTAAAGCATTTCCCAGTTTTTTGTTTTGTTTTTGAAATTCCTTTTTATAGTGGGTTTGAGGTGATTCTCGCCGCCATGTATATGCCAGTCTAGACACACTTGATTCCCTTATGGAGACATATCAATACATAGGTTTTAAGATTCTTACTAGTCAGATATATTCCTCTGTGGGAAATATGCGGTTTTGAGTCCCTTTAACTGAGGAAGGTGTAGGTCTTGTCTATTCCATAGTTGGTTTTTGGAACGGTACCTGTGCTTATATCAAACTCTGGTTTTATGCATCACCCCACCTCTCCTTCCCCCTTAAGCAGGCATAAGAGGGTTTTCTAAATGTGAGACTCTGTTCTCTTTCCTAACTCAGTTCAAGTGTAGCCATGTTTACAGGATCTTCATAAGTGATATCTTATGATAAGTTTCTTTTTCTGTGTGACTTATTTCACTTAGAATCATCGTACCTGAATCCACCCATTTTGCTGCTACTGGTCTTATGACATTGATTTCATGGCTGAGGGATATTACACCGTACGTAAGTTCCACGATTTTTTGAACCATTTTTATATTTCCTTGGATACTTAAGGTGTACCCAAGTTGAGGTCCTTGTAAGCAGTGCAGCCCTAACTTTTGGGCTGGCTCTGTCTTATTGATTTTCAGTTTTCCCAAGGTATATTCCCTAGACTGGAAGTGCCCTTGGCTCTGTAGCTCTGTTGTTCACTTGTTTTAGGGAACACAAAGCACTCCTCCAGAGAGGCAGTTGGCAATTTACGTCCCGCCCATCAGCATAACAAGGCTCCCTGTTCTCCAGGGCCTGTCTTGCCTTTCTGGTTTTTACACATTTTGTGGATGTCCCTTTTGACCGGTGGGAAGTGATACTTCTTTGTAGTGCAGATTTGCATTGCCCGCTTGCTTGCTTGGCCAAAAAGGGCGTATGCGTTTTCTCCTGAATATATTCAGGAGAAAACGTATACGCCCTTTTTCGCCAAGTGCATCATTGTCGAAGTTGTGCCCCTCTTCCTGTGCTTTAAAGGCGATTACAACGTACCTCTTGAAATCTGTTTCCTGCTATTCTGTCTCGCTTTCAAGTCCGCCTCGTTGCCTTCCCTCAACAGATTTTTGGACGATAGTTGTCCTTTATTACTCTCCCAGTTTGTGAATTGCTGTGCCCCTGAGATCCATTTTTCAACTCGTTTTTTGTGAGCTGACCGCATATCCAAAATTTTGGTTCAGGATTTATGCTGGTTCCCGGTGGGTGGCTGAGACTTTGGTTAATTCTTCTTCCTGCCGGGAAATTAGAGTGATATGTGCCGGTCCAAATGCCTAACAGATACTCTCTCATTGGTTCTCCCTCTTCCCTTTCATCCTCTGCCAAATTGGCAACCTGTGCGAACCAGGAGGTTAAAGGGGCTGTCTCTCCAATTTGGGAGGATGATAGTAAAGAAGATGGAAAGTCAAACCGGAGCACCAGGAGAGGGACTATTCGTTGAGTTTTAGAAACCTTTCGTATTCACAGTGTGTCCGTTCTCTAGGTTTCCTGTACATGTTATAGCTGTAGAAATATTCCCTTCAACCTGGAGAGTTGGGACCCATGGAATGGGTGCCAGGCATTTGTGCTTTAAAGGGTCTGCATTTGCTCACCCAATCTCACCAATCCTCTCAGTCCCAAGTGTCCAGCCTTATGCCACATCCAGCTGTCATTGTAGATAGTGTCATTCCAGGTTTCATCAGAGACCCTGAAAGAATTTTAAAGAATTTCTCAGTTTTTTTGTTTTGTTTTTGCAATTCCTTTTTATAGTGGGTTTGAGCTTATTCTCGCTGCCATGTTTATGCCAGTCTAGACACACTTGATTCCCTTACGGAGACATATCAATACATAGGTTTTAAGATTCTTACTAGTCAGATATATTCCTCTGCGGGAAATATGGGGTTTTGAGTCCCTTTCACTGAGGAAGGTGTAGGTCTTGTCTATTCCATAGTTGGTTTTTGGAACGGTACCTGTGCTTCTATCAAACTCTGGTTTTATGCATCACCCCACCTCTCCTTCCCCCTTAAGCAGGCATAAGAGTGTTTTCTAAATGTGAGACACTGTTCTCTTTCCTAACTCAGTTCAAGTGTAGCCATGTTTACAGGATCTTCATAAGTGATATCTTATGATAAGTTTCTTTTTCTGTGTGACTTATTTCACTTAGAATCATCGTACCTGAATCCACACATTTTGCTGCTACTGGTCTTATGACATTGATTTCATGGCTGAGGGATATTCCATCGTACGTAAGTACCACAATTTTTTGAACCACTTTTATATTTCCTGGGATATTTAAGATGTACCCAAGTTGAGGTCCCTGTAAGCAGTGCAGCCCTAAATTTTGGGGTGGCTCTGTCTTATTGATTTTCAGTTTTCCCAAGGAATATTCCCTAGACTGGAAGTGCCCTTGGCTCTGTAGCTCTGTTGTTTACTTGTTTTAGGGAACACAATGCACTCCTCCAGAGAGGCAGTTGGCAATTTACATCCCGCCCATCAGCATAACAAGGCTCCCTGTTCTCCAGGGCCTGTCTTGCCTTTCTGGTTTTTACATATTTTGTGGATGTCCCTTTTGACCGGTGGGAAGTGATACTTCTTTGTAGTGCAGATTTGCATTGCCCGCTTGCTTGCTTGGCCAAAAAGGGCGTATGCGTTTTCTCCTGAATATATTCAGGAGAAAACGCACACGCCCTTTTTGGCCAAGTGCATCATTGTCGAAGTTGTGCCCCTCTTCTGTGCTTTAAAGGCGATTCCAACGTACTTCTTGAAATCTGTTTCCTGCTATTCTGCCTCGCTTTCAAGTCCGCCTCGTTGCCTTCCCTTAACAGATTTTTGGACGATAGTTGTCCTTTATTACCCGGCCAGTTTGTGAATTGCTGTGCCCCTGAGCTCCATTTTTCAACTCGTTTTTTGTGAGCTGACCGCAAGTCCAATATTTTGGTTCAGGACCTATGCTGGTTCCCGGTGGGCGGCTGAGTATTTGGTTAATTCTTCTTCCTGCCGGGAAATTTGAGTTATATGTGCCCGTCCAAATGCCTAACAGCTACTCTCTCATTGGTTCTCCCTCTTCCCTTTTAAACTCTGCCAAATTGGCAACCTGTGCGAACCAGGAGCTTAAAGGGGCTGTCTCTCCAAGTTGGGAGATTGATAGTAAAGCAGATGGAAAGTCAAACCGGAGCACCAGGAGAGGGACTATTCGTTGAGTTTTAGAAACCTTTCGTATTCACAGTGTGTCCGTTCTCTAGGTTTCCTGTACATGTTATAGCTGTAGAAATATTCCCTTCAACCTGGAGAGTTGGGACCCATGGAATGGGTGCCAGGCATTTGTGCTTTAAAGGGTCTGCATTTGCTCACCCAATCTCACCAATCCTCTCAGTCCCAAGTGTCCAGCCTTATGCCACATCCAGCTGTCATTGTAGATAGTGTCATTCCAGGTTTCATCAGAGACCCTGAAAGAATTTTAAAGAATTTCTCAGTTTTTTTGTTTTGTTTTTGCAATTCCTTTTTATACTGGGTTTGAGCTTATTCTCGCTGCCATGTTTATGCCAGTCTAGACACACTTGATTCCCTTATGGAGACATATCAATACATAGGTTTTAAGATTCTTACTAGTCAGATATATTCCTCTGCGGGAAATATGCGGTTTTGAGTCCCTTTAACTGAGGAAGGTGTAGGTCTTGTCTATTCCATAGTTGGTTTTTGGAACGGTACCTGTGCTTATATCAAACTCTGGTTTTATGCATCACCCCACCTCTCCTTCCCCCTTAAGCAGGCATAAGAGGGTTTTCTAAATGTGAGACTCTGTTCTCTTTCCTAACTCAGTTCAAGTGTAGCCATGTTTACAGGATCTTCATAAGTGATATCTTATGATAAGTTTCTTTTTCTGTGTGACTTATTTCACTTAGAATCATCGTACCTGAATCCACCCATTTTGCTGCTACTGGTCTTATGACATTGATTTCATGGCTGAGGGATATTACACCGTACGTAAGTTCCACGATTTTTTGAACCATTTTTATATTTCCTTGGATACTTAAGGTGTACCCAAGTTGAGGTCCTTGTAAGCAGTGCAGCCCTAAATTTTGGGGTGGCTCTGTCTTATTGATTTTCAGTTTTCCCAAGGTATATTCCCTAGACTGGAAGTGCCCTTGGTTCTGTAGCTCTGTTGTTTACTTGTTTTAGGGAACACAAAGCACTCCTCCAGAGAGGCAGTTGGCAATTTACGTCCCGCCCATCAGCATAACAAGGCTCCCTGTTCTCCAGGGCCTGTCTTGCCTTTCTGGTTTTTACACATTTTGCAGATGTCCCTTTTGACCGGTGGGAAGTGATACTTCTTTGTAGTGCAGATTTGCATTGCCCGCTTGCTTGCTTGGCCAAAAAGGAAGTATGCGTTTTCTCCTGAATATATTCAGGAGAAAACGCATACGCCCTTTTTGGCCAAGTGCATCATTGTCGAAGTTGTGCCCCTCTTCCTGTGCTTTAAATGCGATTACAACGTACCTCTTGAAATCTGTTTCCTGCTATTCTGTCTCGCTTTCAAGTCCGCCTCGTTGCCTTCCCTCAACAGATTTTTGGACGATAGTTGTCCTTTATTACTCTCCCAGTTTGTGAATTGCTGTGCCCCTGAGATCCATTTTTCAACTCGTTTTTTGTGAGCTGACCGCATATCCAAAATTTTGGTTCAGGATTTATGCTGGTTCCCGGTGGGTGGCTGAGACTTTGGTTAATTCTTCTTCCTGCCGGGAAATTAGAGTGATATGTGCCGGTCCAAATGCCTAACAGATACTCTCTCATTGGTTCTCCCTCTTCCCTTTCATCCTCTGCCAAATTGGCAACCTGTGCGAACCAGGAGGTTAAAGGGGCTGTCTCTCCAATTTGGGAGGATGATAGTAAAGCAGATGGAAAGTCAAACCGGAGCACCAGGAGAGGGACTATTCGTTGAGTTTTAGAAACCTTTCGTATTCACAGTGTGTCCGTTCTCTAGGTTTCCTGTACATGTTATAGCTGTAGAAATATTCCCTTCAACCTGGAGAGTTGGGACCCATGGAATGGGTGCCAGGCATTTGTGCTTTAAAGGGTCTGCATTTGCTCACCCAATCTCACCAATCCTCTCAGTCCCAAGTGTCCAGCCTTATGCCACATCCAGCTGTCATTGTAGATAGTGTCATTCCAGGTTTCATCAGAGACCCTGAAAGAATTTTAAAGAATTTCTCAGTTTTTTTGTTTTGTTTTTGCAATTCCTTTTTATAGTGGGTTTGAGCTTATTCTCGCTGCCATGTTTATGCCAGTCTAGACACACTTGATTCCCTTACGGAGACATATCAATACATAGGTTTTAAGATTCTTACTAGTCAGATATATTCCTCTGCGGGAAATATGGGGTTTTGAGTCCCTTTCACTGAGGAAAGTGTAGGTCTTGTCTATTCCATAGTTGGTTTTTGGAACGGTACCTGTGCTTCTATCAAACTCTGGTTTTATGCATCACCCCACCTCTCCTTCCCCCTTAAGCAGGCATAAGAGTGTTTTCTAAATGTGAGACACTGTTCTCTTTCCTAACTCAGTTCAAGTGTAGCCATGTTTACAGGATCTTCATAAGTGATATCTTATGATAAGTTTCTTTTTCTGCGTGACTTATTTCACTTAGAATCATCGTACCTGAATCCACCCATTTTGCTGCTACTGGTCTTATGACATTGATTTCATGGCTGAGGGATATTCCATCGTACGTAAGTACCACAATTTTTTGAACCACTTTTATATTTCCTGGGATATTTAAGATGTACCCAAGTTGAGGTCCCTGTAAGCAGTGCAGCCCTAAATTTTGGGGTGGCTCTGTCTTATTGATTTTCAGTTTTCCCAAGGTATATTCCCTAGACTGGAAGTGCCCTTGGCTCTGTAGCTCTGTTGTTTACTTGTTTTAGGGAACACAATGCACTCCTCCAGAGAGGCAGTTGGCAATTTACATCCCGCCCATCAGCATAACAAGGCTCCCTGTTCTCCAGGGCCTGTCTTGCCTTTCTGGTTTTTACATATTTTGTGGATGTCCCTTTTGACCGGTGGGAAGTGATACTTCTTTGTAGTGCAGATTTGCATTGCCCGCTTGCTTGCTTGGCCAAAAAGGGCGTATGCGTTTTCTCCTGAATATATTCAGGAGAAAACGCACACGCCCTTTTTGGCCAAGTGCATCATTGTCGAAGTTGTGCCCCTCTTCTGTGCTTTAAAGGCGATTCCAACGTACTTCTTGAAATCTGTTTCCTGCTATTCTGCCTCGCTTTCAAGTCCGCCTCGTTGCCTTCCCTTAACAGATTTTTGGACGATAGTTGTCCTTTATTACCCGGCCAGTTTGTGAATTGCTGTGCCCCTGAGCTCCATTTTTCAACTCGTTTTTTGTGAGCTGACCGCAAGTCCAATATTTTGGTTCGGGACCTATGCTGGTTCCCGGTGGGCGGCTGAGTATTTGGTTAATTCTTCTTCCTGCCGGGAAATTTGAGTTATATGTGCCCGTCCAAATGCCTAACAGCTACTCTCTCATTGGTTCTCCCTCTTCCCTTTTAAACTCTGCCAAATTGGAAACCTGTGCGAACCAGGAGCTTAAAGGGGCTGTCTCTCCAAGTTGGGAGATTGATAGTAAAGCAGATGGAAAGTCAAACCGGAGCACCAGGAGAGGGACTATTCGTTGAGTTTTAGAAACCTTTCGTATTCACAGTGGATCCGTTCTCTAGGTTTCCCGTACATGTTATAGCTGTAGTAATATTCCCTTCAATCTGGAGAGTTGGGACCCATGGAATGGGTGCCAGGCATTTGTGCTTTAAAGGGTCTGCATTTGCTCACCCAATCTCACCAATCCTCTCAGTCCCAAGTGTCCAGCCTTATGCCACATCCAGCTGTCGTTGTAGATAGGGTCATTCCAGGTTTCATCAGAGACCCTGAAGGAATTGTAAAGCATTTCCCAGTTTTTTGTTTTGTTTTTGAAATTCCTTTTTATAGTGGGTTTGAGGTGATTCTCGCCGCCATGTATATGCCAGTCTAGACACACTTGATTCCCTTATGGAGACATATCAATACATAGGTTTTAAGATTCTTACTAGTCAGATATATTCCTCTGCGGGAAATATGCGGTTTTGAGTCCCTTTCACTGAGGAAGGTGTAGGTCTTGTCTATTCCATAGTTGGTTTTTGGAACGGTACCTGTGCTTATATCAAACTCTGGTTTTATGCATCACCCCACCTCTCCTTCCCCCTTAAGCAGGCATAAGAGGGTTTTCTAAATGTGAGACTCTGTTCTCTTTCCTAACTCAGTTCAAGTGTAGCCATGTTTACAGGATCTTCATAAGTGATATCTTATGATAAGTTTCTTTTTCTGTGTGACTTATTTCACTTAGAATCATCGTACCTGAATCCACCCATTTTGCTGCTACTGGTCTTATGACATTGATTTCATGGCTGAGGGATATTACACCGTACGTAAGTTCCACGATTTTTTGAACCATTTTTATATTTCCTTGGATACTTAAGGTGTACCCAAGTTGAGGTCCTTGTAAGCAGTGCAGCCCTAACTTTTGGGGTGGCTCTGTCTTATTGATTTTCAGTTTTCCCAAGGTATATTCCCTAGACTGGAAGTGCCCTTGGCTCTGTAGCTCTGTTGTTCACTTGTTTTAGGGAACACAAAGCACTCCTCCAGAGAGGCAGTTGGCAATTTACGTCCCGCCCATCAGCATAACAAGGCTCCCTGTTCTCCAGGGCCTGTCTTGCCTTTCTGGTTTTTATACATTTTGTGGATGTCCCTTTTGACCGGTGGGAAGTGATACTTCTTTGTAGTGCAGATTTGCATTGCCCGCTTGCTTGCTTGGCCAAAAAGGGCGTATGCGTTTTCTCCTGAATATATTCAGGAGAAAACGCATACGCCCTTTTTGGCCAAGTGCATCATTGTCGAAGTTGTGCCCCTCTTCCTGTGCTTTAAAGGCGATTACAACGTACCTCTTGAAATCTGTTTCCTGCTATTCTGTCTCGCTTTCAAGTCCGCCTCGTTGCCTTCCCTCAACAGATTTTTGGACGATAGTTGTCCTTTATTACTCTCCCAGTTTGTGAATTGCTGTGCCCCTGAGATCCATTTTTCAACTCGTTTTTTGTGAGCTGACCGCATATCCAAAATTTTGGTTCAGGATTTATGCTGGTTCCCGGTGGGTGGCTGAGACTTTGGTTAATTCTTCTTCCTGCCGGGAAATTAGAGTGATATGTGCCGGTCCAAATGCCTAACAGATACTCTCTCATTGGTTCTCCCTCTTCCCTTTCATCCTCTGCCAAATTGGCAACCTGTGCGAACCAGGAGGTTAAAGGGGCTGTCTCTCCAATTTGGGAGGATGATAGTAAAGCAGATGGAAAGTCAAACCGGAGCACCAGGAGAGGGACTATTCGTTGAGTTTTAGAAACCTTTCGTATTCACAGTGTGTCCGTTCTCTAGGTTTCCTGTACATGTTATAGCTGTAGAAATATTCCCTTCAACCTGGAGAGTTGGGACCCATGGAATGGGTGCCAGGCATTTGTGCTTTAAAGGGTCTGCATTTGCTCACCCAATCTCACCAATCCTCTCAGTCCCAAGTGTCCAGCCTTATGCCACATCCAGCTGTCATTGTAGATAGTGTCATTCCAGGTTTCATCAGAGACCCTGAAAGAATTTTAAAGAATTTCTCAGTTTTTTTGTTTTGTTTTGGCAATTCCTTTTTATAGTGGGTTTGAGCTTATTCTCGCTGCCATGTTTATGCCAGTCTAGACACACTTGATTCCCTTACGGAGACATATCAATACATAGGTTTTAAGATTCTTACTAGTCAGATATATTCCTCTGTGGGAAATATGGGGTTTTGAGTCCCTTTAACTGAGGAAGGTGTAGGTCTTGTCTATTCCATAGTTGGTTTTTGGAACGGTACCTGTGCTTCTATCAAACTCTGGTTTTATGCATCACCCCACCTCTCCTTCCCCCTTAAGCAGGCATAAGAGTGTTTTCTAAATGTGAGACACTGTTCTCTTTCCTAACTCAGTTCAAGTGTAGCCATGTTTACAGGATCTTCATAAGTGATATCTTATGATAAGTTTCTTTTTCTGCGTGACTTATTTCACTTAGAATCATCGTACCTGAATCCACCCATTTTGCTGCTACTGGTCTTATGACATTGATTTCATGGCTGAGGGATATTCCATCGTACGTAAGTACCACAATTTTTTGAACCACTTTTATATTTCCTGGGATATTTAAGATGTACCCAAGTTGAGGTCCCTGTAAGCAGTGCAGCCCTAAATTTTGGGGTGGCTCTGTCTTATTGATTTTCAGTTTTCCCAAGGAATATTCCCTAGACTGGAAGTGCCCTTGGCTCTGTAGCTCTGTTGTTTACTTGTTTTAGGGAACACAATGCACTCCTCCAGAGAGGCAGTTGGCAATTTACATCCCGCCCATCAGCATAACAAGGCTCCCTGTTCTCCAGGGCCTGTCTTGCCTTTCTGGTTTTTACATATTTTGTGGATGTCCCTTTTGACCGGTGGGAAGTGATACTTCTTTGTAGTGCAGATTTGCATTGCCCGCTTGCTTGCTTGGCCAAAAAGGGCGTATGCGTTTTCTCCTGAATATATTCAGGAGAAAACGCACACGCCCTTTTTGGCCAAGTGCATCATTGTCGAAGTTGTGCCCCTCTTCTGTGCTTTAAAGGCGATTCCAACGTACTTCTTGAAATCTGTTTCCTGCTATTCTGCCTCGCTTTCAAGTCCGCCTCGTTGCCTTCCCTTAACAGATTTTTGGACGATAGTTGTCCTTTATTACCCGGCCAGTTTGTGAATTGCTGTGCCCCTGAGCTCCATTTTTCAACTCGTTTTTTGTGAGCTGACCGCAAGTCCAATATTTTGGTTCGGGACCTATGCTGGTTCCCGGTGGGCGGCTGAGTATTTGGTTAATTCTTCTTCCTGCCGGGAAATTTGAGTTATATGTGCCCGTCCAAATGCCTAACAGCTACTCTCTCATTGGTTCTCCCTCTTCCCTTTTAAACTCTGCCAAATTGGAAACCTGTGCGAACCAGGAGCTTAAATGGGCTGTCTCTCCAAGTTGGGAGATTGATAGTAAAGCAGATGGAAAGTCAAACCGGAGCACCAGGAGAGGGACTATTCGTTGAGTTTTAGAAACCTTTCGTATTCACAGTGGATCCGTTCTCTAGGTTTCCCGTACATGTTATAGCTGTAGTAATATTCCCTTCAATCTGGAGAGTTGGGACCCATGGAATGGGTGCCAGGCATTTGTGCTTTAAAGGGTCTGCATTTGCTCACCCAATCTCACCAATCCTCTCAGTCCCAAGTGTCCAGCCTTATGCCACATCCAGCTGTCGTTGTAGATAGGGTCATTCCAGGTTTCATCAGAGACCCTGAAGGAATTGTAAAGCATTTCCCAGTTTTTTGTTTTGTTTTTGAAATTCCTTTTTATAGTGGGTTTGAGGTGATTCTCGCCGCCATGTATATGCCAGTCTAGACACACTTGATTCCCTTATGGAGACATATCAATACATAGGTTTTAAGATTCTTACTAGTCAGATATATTCCTCTGCGGGAAATATGCGGTTTTGAGTCCCTTTCACTGAGGAAGGTGTAGGTCTTGTCTATTCCATAGTTGGTTTTTGGAACGGTACCTGTGCTTATATCAAACTCTGGTTTTATGCATCACCCCACCTCTCCTTCCCCCTTAAGCAGGCATAAGAGGGTTTTCTAAATGTGAGACTCTGTTCTCTTTCCTAACTCAGTTCAAGTGTAGCCATGTTTACAGGATCTTCATAAGTGATATCTTATGATAAGTTTCTTTTTCTGTGTGACTTATTTCACTTAGAATCATCGTACCTGAATCCACCCATTTTGCTGCTACTGGTCTTATGACATTGATTTCATGGCTGAGGGATATTACACCGTACGTAAGTTCCACGATTTTTTGAACCATTTTTATATTTCCTTGGATACTTAAGGTGTACCCAAGTTGAGGTCCTTGTAAGCAGTGCAGCCCTAACTTTTGGGGTGGCTCTGTCTTATTGATTTTCAGTTTTCCCAAGGTATATTCCCTAGACTGGAAGTGCCCTTGGCTCTGTAGCTCTGTTGTTCACTTGTTTTAGGGAACACAAAGCACTCCTCCAGAGAGGCAGTTGGCAATTTACGTCCCGCCCATCAGCATAACAAGGCTCCCTGTTCTCCAGGGCCTGTCTTGCCTTTCTGGTTTTTATACATTTTGTGGATGTCCCTTTTGACCGGTGGGAAGTGATACTTCTTTGTAGTGCAGATTTGCATTGCCCGCTTGCTTGCTTGGCCAAAAAGGGCGTATGCGTTTTCTCCTGAATATATTCAGGAGAAAACGCATACGCCCTTTTTGGCCAAGTGCATCATTGTCGAAGTTGTGCCCCTCTTCCTGTGCTTTAAAGGCGATTACAACGTACCTCTTGAAATCTGTTTCCTGCTATTCTGTCTCGCTTTCAAGTCCGCCTCGTTGCCTTCCCTCAACAGATTTTTGGACGATAGTTGTCCTTTATTACTCTCCCAGTTTGTGAATTGCTGTGCCCCTGAGATCCATTTTTCAACTCGTTTTTTGTGAGCTGACCACATATCCAAAATTTTGGTTCAGGATTTATGCTGGTTCCAGGTGGGTGGCTGAGACTTTGGTTAATTCTTCTTCCTGCCGGGAAATTAGAGTGATATGTGCCGGTCCAAATGCCTAACAGATACTCTCTCATTGGTTCTCCCTCTTCCTTTTCATCCTCTGCCAAATTGGCAACCTGTGCGAACCAGGAGGTTAAAGGGGCTGTCTCTCCAATTTGGGAGGATGATAGTAAAGCAGATGGAAAGTCAAACCGGAGCACCAGGAGAGGGACTATTCGTTGAGTTTTAGAAACCTTTCGTATTCACAGTGTGTCCGTTCTCTAGGTTTCCTGTACATGTTATAGCTGTAGAAATATTCCCTTCAACCTGGAGAGTTGGGACCCATGGAATGGGTGCCAGGCATTTGTGCTTTAAAGGGTCTGCATTTGCTCACCCAATCTCACCAATCCTCTCAGTCCCAAGTGTCCAGCCTTATGCCACATCCAGCTGTCGTTGTAGATAGGGTCATTCTAGGTTTCATCAGGGACCCGGAAGGAACTGTAAAGAATTTCCCAGTTTTTTTGTTTTGTTTTTGAAATTCCCTTTTACAGTGGGTTTGAGGTGATTCTCGCCGCCATGTATATGCCAGTCTAGACACACTTGATTCCCTTATGGAGACATATCAATACATAGGTTTTAAGATTCTTACTAGTCAGATATATTCCTCTGCGGGAAATATGCGGTTTTGAGTCCCTTTAACTGAGGAAGGTGTAGGTCTTGTCTATTCCATAGTTGGTTTTTGGAACGGTACCTGTGCTTATATCAAACTCTGGTTTTATGCATCACCCCACCTCTCCTTCCCCCTTAAGCAGGCATAAGAGGGTTTTCTAAATGTGAGACTCTGTTCTCTTTCCTAACTCAGTTCAAGTGTAGCCATGTTTACAGGATCTTCATAAGTGATATCTTATGATAAGTTTCTTTTTCTGTGTGACTTATTTCACTTAGAATCATCGTACCTGAATCCACCCATTTTGCTGCTACTGGTCTTATGACATTGATTTCACGGCTGAGGGATATTACACCGTACGTAAGTTCCACGATTTTTTGAACCATTTTTATATTTCCTTGGATACTTAAGGTGTACCCAAGTTGAGGTCCTTGTAAGCAGTGCAGCCCTAAATTTTGGGGTGGCACTGTCTTATTGATTTTCAGTTTTCCCAAGGTATATTCCCTAGACTGGAAGTGCCCTTGGCTCTGTAGCTCTGTTGTTTACTTGTTTTAGGGAACACAAAGCACTCCTCCAGAGAGGCAGTTGGCAATTTACGTCCCGCCCATCAGCATAACAAGGCTCCCTGTTCTCCAGGGCCTGTCTTGCCTTTCTGGTTTTTACACATTTTGCGGATATCCCTTTTGACCGGTGGGAAGTGATACTTCTTTGTAGTGCAGATTTGCATTTCCCGCTTGCTTGCTTGGCCAAAAAGGAAGTATGCGTTTTCTCCTGAATATATTCAGGAGAAAACGCATACGCCCTTTTTGGCCAAGTGCATCATTGTCGAAGTTGTGCCCCTCTTCCTGTGCTTTAAAGGCGATTACAACGTACCTCTTGAAATCTGTTTCCTGCTATTCTGTCTCGCTTTCAAGTCCGCCTCGTTGCCTTCCCTCAACAGATTTTTGGACGATAGTTGTCCTTTATTACTCTCCCAGTTTGTGAATTGCTGTGCCCCTGAGATCCATTTTTCAACTCGTTTTTTGTGAGCTGACCGCATATCCAAAATTTTGGTTCAGGATTTATGCTGGTTCCCGGTGGGTGGCTGAGACTTTGGTTAATTCTTCTTCCTGCCGGGAAATTAGAGTGATATGTGCCGGTCCAAATGCCTAACAGATACTCTCTCATTGGTTCTCCCTCTTCCCTTTCATCCTCTGCCAAATTGGCAACCTGTGCGAACCAGGAGGTTAAAGGGGCTGTCTCTCCAATTTGGGAGGATGATAGTAAAGCAGATGGAAAGTCAAACCGGAGCACCAGGAGAGGGACTATTCGTTGAGTTTTAGAAACCTTTCGTATTCACAGTGTGTCCGTTCTCTAGGTTTCCTGTACATGTTATAGCTGTAGAAATATTCCCTTCAACCTGGAGAGTTGGGACCCATGGAATGGGTGCCAGGCATTTGTGCTTTAAAGGGTCTGCATTTGCTCACCCAATCTCACCAATCCTCTCAGTCCCAAGTGTCCAGCCTTATGCCACATCCAGCTGTCATTGTAGATAGTGTCATTCCAGGTTTCATCAGAGACCCTGAAAGAATTTTAAAGAATTTCTCAGTTTTTTTTGTTTTGTTTTTGCAATTCCTTTTTATAGTGGGTTTGAGCTTATTCTCGCTGCCATGTTTATGCCAGTCTAGACACACTTGATTCCCTTACGGAGACATATCAATACATAGGTTTTAAGATTCTTACTAGTCAGATATATTCCTCTGCGGGAAATATGGGGTTTTGAGTCCCTTTCACTGAGGAAAGTGTAGGTCTTGTCTATTCCATAGTTGGTTTTTGGAACGGTACCTGTGCTTCTATCAAACTCTGGTTTTATGCATCACCCCACCTCTCCTTCCCCCTTAAGCAGGCATAAGAGTGTTTTCTAAATGTGAGACACTGTTCTCTTTCCTAACTCAGTTCAAGTGTAGCCATGTTTACAGGATCTTCATAAGTGATATCTTATGATAAGTTTCTTTTTCTGCGTGACTTATTTCACTTAGAATCATCGTACCTGAATCCACCCATTTTGCTGCTACTGGTCTTATGACATTGATTTCATGGCTGAGGGATATTCCATCGTACGTAAGTACCACAATTTTTTGAACCACTTTTATATTTCCTGGGATATTTAAGATGTACCCAAGTTGAGGTCCCTGTAAGCAGTGCAGCCCTAAATTTTGGGGTGGCTCTGTCTTATTGATTTTCAGTTTTCCCAAGGAATATTCCCTAGACTGGAAGTGCCCTTGGCTCTGTAGCTCTGTTGTTTACTTGTTTTAGGGAACACAATGCACTCCTCCAGAGAGGCAGTTGGCAATTTACATCCCGCCCATCAGCATAACAAGGCTCCCTGTTCTCCAGGGCCTGTCTTGCCTTTCTGGTTTTTACATATTTTGTGGATGTCCCTTTTGACCGGTGGGAAGTGATACTTCTTTGTAGTGCAGATTTGCATTGCCCGCTTGCTTGCTTGGCCAAAAAGGGCGTATGCGTTTTCTCCTGAATATATTCAGGAGAAAACGCACACGCCCTTTTTGGCCAAGTGCATCATTGTCGAAGTTGTGCCCCTCTTCTGTGCTTTAAAGGCGATTCCAACGTACTTCTTGAAATCTGTTTCCTGCTATTCTGCCTCGCTTTCAAGTCCGCCTCGTTGCCTTCCCTTAACAGATTTTTGGACGATAGTTGTCCTTTATTACCCGGCCAGTTTGTGAATTGCTGTGCCCCTGAGCTCCATTTTTCAACTCGTTTTTTGTGAGCTGACCGCAAGTCCAATATTTTGGTTCGGGACCTATGCTGGTTCCCGGTGGGCGGCTGAGTATTTGGTTAATTCTTCTTCCTGCCGGGAAATTTGAGTTATATGTGCCCGTCCAAATGCCTAACAGCTACTCTCTCATTGGTTCTCCCTCTTCCCTTTTAAACTCTGCCAAATTGGAAACCTGTGCGAACCAGGAGCTTAAAGGGGCTGTCTCTCCAAGTTGGGAGATTGATAGTAAAGCAGATGGAAAGTCAAACCAGAGCACCAGGAGAGGGACTATTCGTTGAGTTTTAGAAACCTTTCGTATTCACAGTGGATCCGTTCTCTAGGTTTCCCGTACATGTTATAGCTGTAGTAATATTCCCTTCAATCTGGAGAGTTGGGACCCATGGAATGGGTGCCAGGCATTTGTGCTTTAAAGGGTCTGCATTTGCTCACCCAATCTCACCAATCCTCTCAGTCCCAAGTGTCCAGCCTTATGCCACATCCAGCTGTCGTTGTAGATAGGGTCATTCCAGGTTTCATCAGAGACCCTGAAGGAATTGTAAAGCATTTCCCAGTTTTTTGTTTTGTTTTTGAAATTCCTTTTTATAGTGGGTTTGAGGTGATTCTCGCCGCCATGTATATGCCAGTCTAGACACACTTGATTCCCTTATGGAGACATATCAATACATAGGTTTTAAGATTCTTACTAGTCAGATATATTCCTCTGCGGGAAATATGCGGTTTTGAGTCCCTTTAACTGAGGAAGGTGTAGGTCTTGTCTATTCCATAGTTGGTTTTTGGAACGGTACCTGTGCTTATATCAAACTCTGGTTTTATGCATCACCCCACCTCTCCTTCCCCCTTAAGCAGGCATAAGAGGGTTTTCTAAATGTGAGACTCTGTTCTCTTTCCTAACTCAGTTCAAGTGTAGCCATGTTTACAGGATCTTCATAAGTGATATCTTATGATAAGTTTCTTTTTCTGTGTGACTTATTTCACTTAGAATCATCGTACCTGAATCCACCCATTTTGCTGCTACTGGTCTTATGACATTGATTTCATGGCTGAGGGATATTACACCGTACGTAAGTTCCACGATTTTTTGAACCATTTTTATATTTCCTTGGATACTTAAGGTGTACCCAAGTTGAGGTCCTTGTAAGCAGTGCAGCCCTAACTTTTGGGGTGGCTCTGTCTTATTGATTTTCAGTTTTCCCAAGGTATATTCCCTAGACTGGAAGTGCCCTTGGCTCTGTAGCTCTGTTGTTCACTTGTTTTAGGGAACACAAAGCACTCCTCCAGAGAGGCAGTTGGCAATTTACGTCCCGCCCATCAGCATAACAAGGCTCCCTGTTCTCCAGGGCCTGTCTTGCCTTTCTGGTTTTTACACATTTTGTGGATGTCCCTTTTGACCGGTGGGAAGTGATACTTCTTTGTAGTGCAGATTTGCATTGCCCGCTTGCTTGCTTGGCCAAAAAGGGCGTATGCGTTTTCTCCTGAATATATTCAGGAGAAAACGTATACGCCCTTTTTCGCCAAGTGCATCATTGTCGAAGTTGTGCCCCTCTTCCTGTGCTTTAAAGGCGATTACAACGTACCTCTTGAAATCTGTTTCCTGCTATTCTGTCTCGCTTTCAAGTCCGCCTCGTTGCCTTCCCTCAACAGATTTTTGGACGATAGTTGTCCTTTATTACTCTCCCAGTTTGTGAATTGCTGTGCCCCTGAGATCCATTTTTCAACTCGTTTTTTGTGAGCTGACCGCATATCCAAAATTTTGGTTCAGGATTTATGCTGGTTCCCGGTGGGTGGCTGAGACTTTGGTTAATTCTTCTTCCTGCCGGGAAATTAGAGTGATATGTTCCGGTCCAAATGCCTAACAGATACTCTCTCATTGGTTCTCCCTCTTCCCTTTCATCCTCTGCCAAATTGGCAACCTGTGCGAACCAGGAGGTTAAAGGGGCTGTCTCTCCAATTTGGGAGGATGATAGTAAAGCAGATGGAAAGTCAAACCGGAGCACCAGGAGAGGGACTATTCGTTGAGTTTTAGAAACCTTTCGTATTCACAGTGTGTCCGTTCTCTAGGTTTCCTGTACATGTTATAGCTGTAGAAATATTCCCTTCAACCTGGAGAGTTGGGACCCATGGAATGGGTGCCAGGCATTTGTGCTTTAAAGGGTCTGCATTTGCTCACCCAATCTCACCAATCCTCTCAGTCCCAAGTGTCCAGCCTTATGCCACATCCAGCTGTCATTGTAGATAGTGTCATTCCAGGTTTCATCAGAGACCCTGAAAGAATTTTAAAGAATTTCTCAGTTTTTTTGTTTTGTTTTTGCAATTCCTTTTTATAGTGGGTTTGAGCTTATTCTCGCTGCCATGTTTATGCCAGTCTAGACACACTTGATTCCCTTACGGAGACATATCAATACATAGGTTTTAAGATTCTTACTAGTCAGATATATTCCTCTGCGGGAAATATGGGGTTTTGAGTCCCTTTCACTGAGGAAGGTGTAGGTCTTGTCTATTCCATAGTTGGTTTTTGGAACGGTACCTGTGCTTCTATCAAACTCTGGTTTTATGCATCACCCCACCTCTCCTTCCCCCTTAAGCAGGCATAAGAGTGTTTTCTAAATGTGAGACACTGTTCTCTTTCCTAACTCAGTTCAAGTGTAGCCATGTTTACAGGATCTTCATAAGTGATATCTTATGATAAGTTTCTTTTTCTGTGTGACTTATTTCACTTAGAATCATCGTACCTGAATCCACCCATTTTGCTGCTACTGGTCTTATGACATTGATTTCATGGCTGAGGGATATTCCATCGTACGTAAGTACCACAATTTTTTGAACCACTTTTATATTTCCTGGGATATTTAAGATGTACCCAAGTTGAGGTCCCTGTAAGCAGTGCAGCCCTAAATTTTGGGGTGGCTCTGTCTTATTGATTTTCAGTTTTCCCAAGGAATATTCCCTAGACTGGAAGTGCCCTTGGCTCTGTAGCTCTGTTGTTTACTTGTTTTAGGGAACACAATGCACTCCTCCAGAGAGGCAGTTGGCAATTTACATCCCGCCCATCAGCATAACAAGGCTCCCTGTTCTCCAGGGCCTGTCTTGCCTTTCTGGTTTTTACATATTTTGTGGATGTCCCTTTTGACCGGTGGGAAGTGATACTTCTTTGTAGTGCAGATTTGCATTGCCCGCTTGCTTGCTTGGCCAAAAAGGGCGTATGCGTTTTCTCCTGAATATATTCAGGAGAAAACGCACACGCCCTTTTTGGCCAAGTGCATCATTGTCGAAGTTGTGCCCCTCTTCTGTGCTTTAAAGGCGATTCCAACGTACTTCTTGAAATCTGTTTCCTGCTATTCTGCCTCGCTTTCAAGTCCGCCTCGTTGCCTTCCCTTAACAGATTTTTGGACGATAGTTGTCCTTTATTACCCGGCCAGTTTGTGAATTGCTGTGCCCCTGAGCTCCATTTTTCAACTCGTTTTTTGTGAGCTGACCGCAAGTCCAATATTTTGGTTCAGGACCTATGCTGGTTCCCGGTGGGCGGCTGAGTATTTGGTTAATTCTTCTTCCTGCCGGGAAATTTGAGTTATATGTGCCCGTCCAAATGCCTAACAGCTACTCTCTCATTGGTTCTCCCTCTTCCCTTTTAAACTCTGCCAAATTGGCAACCTGTGCGAACCAGGAGCTTAAAGGGGCTGTCTCTCCAAGTTGGGAGATTGATAGTAAAGCAGATGGAAAGTCAAACCGGAGCACCAGGAGAGGGACTATTCGTTGAGTTTTAGAAACCTTTCGTATTCACAGTGTGTCCGTTCTCTAGGTTTCCTGTACATGTTATAGCTGTAGAAATATTCCCTTCAACCTGGAGAGTTGGGACCCATGGAATGGGTGCCAGGCATTTGTGCTTTAAAGGGTCTGCATTTGCTCACCCAATCTCACCAATCCTCTCAGTCCCAAGTGTCCAGCCTTATGCCACATCCAGCTGTCATTGTAGATAGTGTCATTCCAGGTTTCATCAGAGACCCTGAAAGAATTTTAAAGAATTTCTCAGTTTTTTTGTTTTGTTTTTGCAATTCCTTTTTATAGTGGGTTTGAGCTTATTCTCGCTGCCATGTTTATGCCAGTCTAGACACACTTGATTCCCTTATGGAGACATATCAATACATAGGTTTTAAGATTCTTACTAGTCAGATATATTCCTCTGCGGGAAATATGCGGTTTTGAGTCCCTTTAACTGAGGAAGGTGTAGGTCTTGTCTATTCCATAGTTGGTTTTTGGAACGGTACCTGTGCTTATATCAAACTCTGGTTTTATGCATCACCCCACCTCTCCTTCCCCCTTAAGCAGGCATAAGAGGGTTTTCTAAATGTGAGACTCTGTTCTCTTTCCTAACTCAGTTCAAGTGTAGCCATGTTTACAGGATCTTCATAAGTGATATCTTATGATAAGTTTCTTTTTCTGTGTGACTTATTTCACTTAGAATCATCGTACCTGAATCCACCCATTTTGCTGCTACTGGTCTTATGACATTGATTTCATGGCTGAGGGATATTACACCGTACGTAAGTTCCACGATTTTTTGAACCATTTTTATATTTCCTTGGATACTTAAGGTGTACCCAAGTTGAGGTCCTTGTAAGCAGTGCAGCCCTAAATTTTGGGGTGGCTCTGTCTTATTGATTTTCAGTTTTCCCAAGGTATATTCCCTAGACTGGAAGTGCCCTTGGTTCTGTAGCTCTGTTGTTTACTTGTTTTAGGGAACACAAAGCACTCCTCCAGAGAGGCAGTTGGCAATTTACGTCCCGCCCATCAGCATAACAAGGCTCCCTGTTCTCCAGGGCCTGTCTTGCCTTTCTGGTTTTTACACATTTTGCAGATGTCCCTTTTGACCGGTGGGAAGTGATACTTCTTTGTAGTGCAGATTTGCATTGCCCGCTTGCTTGCTTGGCCAAAAAGGAAGTATGCGTTTTCTCCTGAATATATTCAGGAGAAAACGCATACGCCCTTTTTGGCCAAGTGCATCATTGTCGAAGTTGTGCCCCTCTTCCTGTGCTTTAAATGCGATTACAACGTACCTCTTGAAATCTGTTTCCTGCTATTCTGTCTCACTTTCAAGTCCGCCTCGTTGCCTTCCCTCAACAGATTTTTGGACGATAGTTGTCCTTTATTACTCTCCCAGTTTGTGAATTGCTGTGCCCCTGAGATCCATTTTTCAACTCGTTTTTTGTGAGCTGACCGCATATCCAAAATTTTGGTTCAGGATTTATGCTGGTTCCCGGTGGGTGGCTGAGACTTTGGTTAATTCTTCTTCCTGCCGGGAAATTAGAGTGATATGTGCCGGTCCAAATGCCTAACAGATACTCTCTCATTGGTTCTCCCTCTTCCCTTTCATCCTCTGCCAAATTGGCAACCTGTGCGAACCAGGAGGTTAAAGGGGCTGTCTCTCCAATTTGGGAGGATGATAGTAAAGCAGATGGAAAGTCAAACCGGAGCACCAGGAGAGGGACTATTCGTTGAGTTTTAGAAACCTTTCGTATTCACAGTGTGTCCGTTCTCTAGGTTTCCTGTACATGTTATAGCTGTAGAAATATTCCCTTCAACCTGGAGAGTTGGGACCCATGGAATGGGTGCCAGGCATTTGTGCTTTAAAGGGTCTGCATTTGCTCACCCAATCTCACCAATCCTCTCAGTCCCAAGTGTCCAGCCTTATGCCACATCCAGCTGTCATTGTAGATAGTGTCATTCCAGGTTTCATCAGAGACCCTGAAAGAATTTTAAAGAATTTCTCAGTTTTTTTGTTTTGTTTTTGCAATTCCTTTTTATAGTGGGTTTGAGCTTATTCTCGCTGCCATGTTTATGCCAGTCTAGACACACTTGATTCCCTTACGGAGACATATCAATACATAGGTTTTAAGATTCTTACTAGTCAGATATATTCCTCTGCGGGAAATATGGGGTTTTGAGTCCCTTTCACTGAGGAAAGTGTAGGTCTTGTCTATTCCATAGTTGGTTTTTGGAACGGTACCTGTGCTTCTATCAAACTCTGGTTTTATGCATCACCCCACCTCTCCTTCCCCCTTAAGCAGGCATAAGAGTGTTTTCTAAATGTGAGACACTGTTCTCTTTCCTAACTCAGTTCAAGTGTAGCCATGTTTACAGGATCTTCATAAGTGATATCTTATGATAAGTTTCTTTTTCTGCGTGACTTATTTCACTTAGAATCATCGTACCTGAATCCACCCATTTTGCTGCTACTGGTCTTATGACATTGATTTCATGGCTGAGGGATATTCCATCGTACGTAAGTACCACAATTTTTTGAACCACTTTTATATTTCCTGGGATATTTAAGATGTACCCAAGTTGAGGTCCCTGTAAGCAGTGCAGCCCTAAATTTTGGGGTGGCTCTGTCTTATTGATTTTCAGTTTTCCCAAGGAATATTCCCTAGACTGGAAGTGCCCTTGGCTCTGTAGCTCTGTTGTTTACTTGTTTTAGGGAACACAATGCACTCCTCCAGAGAGGCAGTTGGCAATTTACATCCCGCCCATCAGCATAACAAGGCTCCCTGTTCTCCAGGGCCTGTCTTGCCTTTCTGGTTTTTACATATTTTGTGGATGTCCCTTTTGACCGGTGGGAAGTGATACTTCTTTGTAGTGCAGATTTGCATTGCCCGCTTGCTTGCTTGGCCAAAAAGGGCGTATGCGTTTTCTCCTGAATATATTCAGGAGAAAACGCACACGCCCTTTTTGGCCAAGTGCATCATTGTCGAAGTTGTGCCCCTCTTCTGTGCTTTAAAGGCGATTCCAACGTACTTCTTGAAATCTGTTTCCTGCTATTCTGCCTCGCTTTCAAGTCCGCCTCGTTGCCTTCCCTTAACAGATTTTTGGACGATAGTTGTCCTTTATTACCCGGCCAGTTTGTGAATTGCTGTGCCCCTGAGCTCCATTTTTCAACTCGTTTTTTGTGAGCTGACCGCAAGTCCAATATTTTGGTTCGGGACCTATGCTGGTTCCCGGTGGGCGGCTGAGTATTTGGTTAATTCTTCTTCCTGCCGGGAAATTTGAGTTATATGTGCCCGTCCAAATGCCTAACAGCTACTCTCTCATTGGTTCTCCCTCTTCCCTTTTAAACTCTGCCAAATTGGCAACCTGTGCGAACCAGGAGCTTAAAGGGGCTGTCTCTCCAAGTTGGGAGATTGATAGTAAAGCAGATGGAAAGTCAAACCGGAGCACCAGGAGAGGGACTATTCGTTGAGTTTTAGAAACCTTTCGTATTCACAGTGTGTCCGTTCTCTAGGTTTCCTGTACATGTTATAGCTGTAGAAATATTCCCTTCAACCTGGAGAGTTGGGACCCATGGAATGGGTGCCAGGCATTTGTGCTTTAAAGGGTCTGCATTTGCTCACCCAATCTCACCAATCCTCTCAGTCCCAAGTGTCCAGCCTTATGCCACATCCAGCTGTCATTGTAGATAGTGTCATTCCAGGTTTCATCAGAGACCCTGAAAGAATTTTAAAGAATTTCTCAGTTTTTTTGTTTTGTTTTTGCAATTCCTTTTTATAGTGGGTTTGAGCTTATTCTCGCTGCCATGTTTATGCCAGTCTAGACACACTTGATTCCCTTATGGAGACATATCAATACATAGGTTTTAAGATTCTTACTAGTCAGATATATTCCTCTGCGGGAAATATGCGGTTTTGAGTCCCTTTAACTGAGGAAGGTGTAGGTCTTGTCTATTCCATAGTTGGTTTTTGGAACGGTACCTGTGCTTATATCAAACTCTGGTTTTATGCATCACCCCACCTCTCCTTCCCCCTTAAGCAGGCATAAGAGGGTTTTCTAAATGTGAGACTCTGTTCTCTTTCCTAACTCAGTTCAAGTGTAGCCATGTTTACAGGATCTTCATAAGTGATATCTTATGATAAGTTTCTTTTTCTGTGTGACTTATTTCACTTAGAATCATCGTACCTGAATCCACCCATTTTGCTGCTACTGGTCTTATGACATTGATTTCATGGCTGAGGGATATTACACCGTACGTAAGTTCCACGATTTTTTGAACCATTTTTATATTTCCTTGGATACTTAAGGTGTACCCAAGTTGAGGTCCTTGTAAGCAGTGCAGCCCTAAATTTTGGGGTGGCTCTGTCTTATTGATTTTCAGTTTTCCCAAGGTATATTCCCTAGACTGGAAGTGCCCTTGGTTCTGTAGCTCTGTTGTTTACTTGTTTTAGGGAACACAAAGCACTCCTCCAGAGAGGCAGTTGGCAATTTACGTCCCGCCCATCAGCATAACAAGGCTCCCTGTTCTCCAGGGCCTGTCTTGCCTTTCTGGTTTTTACACATTTTGCAGATGTCCCTTTTGACCGGTGGGAAGTGATACTTCTTTGTAGTGCAGATTTGCATTGCCCGCTTGCTTGCTTGGCCAAAAAGGAAGTATGCGTTTTCTCCTGAATATATTCAGGAGAAAACGCATACGCCCTTTTTGGCCAAGTGCATCATTGTCGAAGTTGTGCCCCTCTTCCTGTGCTTTAAATGCGATTACAACGTACCTCTTGAAATCTGTTTCCTGCTATTCTGTCTCACTTTCAAGTCCGCCTCGTTGCCTTCCCTCAACAGATTTTTGGACGATAGTTGTCCTTTATTACTCTCCCAGTTTGTGAATTGCTGTGCCCCTGAGATCCATTTTTCAACTCGTTTTTTGTGAGCTGACCGCATATCCAAAATTTTGGTTCAGGATTTATGCTGGTTCCCGGTGGGTGGCTGAGACTTTGGTTAATTCTTCTTCCTGCCGGGAAATTAGAGTGATATGTGCCGGTCCAAATGCCTAACAGATACTCTCTCATTGGTTCTCCCTCTTCCCTTTCATCCTCTGCCAAATTGGCAACCTGTGCGAACCAGGAGGTTAAAGGGGCTGTCTCTCCAATTTGGGAGGATGATAGTAAAGCAGATGGAAAGTCAAACCGGAGCACCAGGAGAGGGACTATTCGTTGAGTTTTAGAAACCTTTCGTATTCACAGTGTGTCCGTTCTCTAGGTTTCCTGTACATGTTATAGCTGTAGAAATATTCCCTTCAACCTGGAGAGTTGGGACCCATGGAATGGGTGCCAGGCATTTGTGCTTTAAAGGGTCTGCATTTGCTCACCCAATCTCACCAATCCTCTCAGTCCCAAGTGTCCAGCCTTATGCCACATCCAGCTGTCATTGTAGATAGTGTCATTCCAGGTTTCATCAGAGACCCTGAAAGAATTTTAAAGAATTTCTCAGTTTTTTTGTTTTGTTTTTGCAATTCCTTTTTATAGTGGGTTTGAGCTTATTCTCGCTGCCATGTTTATGCCAGTCTAGACACACTTGATTCCCTTACGGAGACATATCAATACATAGGTTTTAAGATTCTTACTAGTCAGATATATTCCTCTGCGGGAAATATGGGGTTTTGAGTCCCTTTCACTGAGGAAAGTGTAGGTCTTGTCTATTCCATAGTTGGTTTTTGGAACGGTACCTGTGCTTCTATCAAACTCTGGTTTTATGCATCACCCCACCTCTCCTTCCCCCTTAAGCAGGCATAAGAGTGTTTTCTAAATGTGAGACACTGTTCTCTTTCCTAACTCAGTTCAAGTGTAGCCATGTTTACAGGATCTTCATAAGTGATATCTTATGATAAGTTTCTTTTTCTGCGTGACTTATTTCACTTAGAATCATCGTACCTGAATCCACCCATTTTGCTGCTACTGGTCTTATGACATTGATTTCATGGCTGAGGGATATTCCATCGTACGTAAGTACCACAATTTTTTGAACCACTTTTATATTTCCTGGGATATTTAAGATGTACCCAAGTTGAGGTCCCTGTAAGCAGTGCAGCCCTAAATTTTGGGGTGGCTCTGTCTTATTGATTTTCAGTTTTCCCAAGGAATATTCCCTAGACTGGAAGTGCCCTTGGCTCTGTAGCTCTGTTGTTTACTTGTTTTAGGGAACACAATGCACTCCTCCAGAGAGGCAGTTGGCAATTTACATCCCGCCCATCAGCATAACAAGGCTCCCTGTTCTCCAGGGCCTGTCTTGCCTTTCTGGTTTTTACATATTTTGTGGATGTCCCTTTTGACCGGTGGGAAGTGATACTTCTTTGTAGTGCAGATTTGCATTGCCCGCTTGCTTGCTTGGCCAAAAAGGGCGTATGCGTTTTCTCCTGAATATATTCAGGAGAAAACGCACACGCCCTTTTTGGCCAAGTGCATCATTGTCGAAGTTGTGCCCCTCTTCTGTGCTTTAAAGGCGATTCCAACGTACTTCTTGAAATCTGTTTCCTGCTATTCTGCCTCGCTTTCAAGTCCGCCTCGTTGCCTTCCCTTAACAGATTTTTGGACGATAGTTGTCCTTTATTACCCGGCCAGTTTGTGAATTGCTGTGCCCCTGAGCTCCATTTTTCAACTCGTTTTTTGTGAGCTGACCGCAAGTCCAATATTTTGGTTCGGGACCTATGCTGGTTCCCGGTGGGCGGCTGAGTATTTGGTTAATTCTTCTTCCTGCCGGGAAATTTGAGTTATATGTGCCCGTCCAAATGCCTAACAGCTACTCTCTCATTGGTTCTCCCTCTTCCCTTTTAAACTCTGCCAAATTGGAAACCTGTGCGAACCAGGAGCTTAAAGGGGCTGTCTCTCCAAGTTGGGAGATTGATAGTAAAGCAGATGGAAAGTCAAACCGGAGCACCAGGAGAGGGACTATTCGTTGAGTTTTAGAAACCTTTCGTATTCACAGTGGATCCGTTCTCTAGGTTTCCCGTACATGTTATAGCTGTAGTAATATTCCCTTCAATCTGGAGAGTTGGGACCCATGGAATGGGTGCCAGGCATTTGTGCTTTAAAGGGTCTGCATTTGCTCACCCAATCTCACCAATCCTCTCAGTCCCAAGTGTCCAGCCTTATGCCACATCCAGCTGTCGTTGTAGATAGGGTCATTCCAGGTTTCATCAGAGACCCTGAAGGAATTGTAAAGCATTTCCCAGTTTTTTGTTTTGTTTTTGAAATTCCTTTTTATAGTGGGTTTGAGGTGATTCTCGCCGCCATGTATATGCCAGTCTAGACACACTTGATTCCCTTATGGAGACATATCAATACATAGGTTTTAAGATTCTTACTAGTCAGATATATTCCTCTGTGGGAAATATGCGGTTTTGAGTCCCTTTAACTGAGGAAGGTGTAGGTCTTGTCTATTCCATAGTTGGTTTTTGGAACGGTACCTGTGCTTATATCAAACTCTGGTTTTATGCATCACCCCACCTCTCCTTCCCCCTTAAGCAGGCATAAGAGGGTTTTCTAAATGTGAGACTCTGTTCTCTTTCCTAACTCAGTTCAAGTGTAGCCATGTTTACAGGATCTTCATAAGTGATATCTTATGATAAGTTTCTTTTTCTGTGTGACTTATTTCACTTAGAATCATCGTACCTGAATCCACCCATTTTGCTGCTACTGGTCTTATGACATTGATTTCATGGCTGAGGGATATTACACCGTACGTAAGTTCCACGATTTTTTGAACCATTTTTATATTTCCTTGGATACTTAAGGTGTACCCAAGTTGAGGTCCTTGTAAGCAGTGCAGCCCTAACTTTTGGGGTGGCTCTGTCTTATTGATTTTCAGTTTTCCCAAGGTATATTCCCTAGACTGGAAGTGCCCTTGGCCCTGTAGCTCTGTTGTTCACTTGTTTTAGGGAACACAAAGCACTCCTCCAGAGAGGCAGTTGGCAATTTACGTCCCGCCCATCAGCATAACAAGGCTCCCTGTTCTCCAGGGCCTGTCTTGCCTTTCTGGTTTTTATACATTTTGTGGATGTCCCTTTTGACCGGTGGGAAGTGATACTTCTTTGTAGTGCAGATTTGCATTGCCCGCTTGCTTGCTTGGCCAAAAAGGGCGTATGCGTTTTCTCCTGAATATATTCAGGAGAAAACGCATACGCCCTTTTTCGCCAAGTGCATCATTGTCGAAGTTGTGCCCCTCTTCCTGTGCTTTAAAGGCGATTACAACGTACCTCTTGAAATCTGTTTCCTGCTATTCTGTCTCGCTTTCAAGTCCGCCTCGTTGCCTTCCCTCAACAGATTTTTGGACGATAGTTGTCCTTTATTACTCTCCCAGTTTGTGAATTGCTGTGCCCCTGAGATCCATTTTTCAACTCGTTTTTTGTGAGCTGACCGCATATCCAAAATTTTGGTTCAGGATTTATGCTGGTTCCCGGTGGGTGGCTGAGACTTTGGTTAATTCTTCTTCCTGCCGGGAAATTAGAGTGATATGTGCCGGTCCAAATGCCTAACAGATACTCTCTCATTGGTTCTCCCTCTTCCCTTTCATCCTCTGCCAAATTGGCAACCTGTGCGAACCAGGAGGTTAAAGGGGCTGTCTCTCCAATTTGGGAGGATGATAGTAAAGCAGATGGAAAGTCAAACCGGAGCACCAGGAGAGGGACTATTCGTTGAGTTTTAGAAACCTTTCGTATTCACAGTGTGTCCGTTCTCTAGGTTTCCTGTACATGTTATAGCTGTAGAAATATTCCCTTCAACCTGGAGAGTTGGGACCCATGGAATGGGTGCCAGGCATTTGTGCTTTAAAGGGTCTGCATTTGCTCACCCAATCTCACCAATCCTCTCAGTCCCAAGTGTCCAGCCTTATGCCACATCCAGCTGTCATTGTAGATAGTGTCATTCCAGGTTTCATCAGAGACCCTGAAAGAATTTTAAAGAATTTCTCAGTTTTTTTGTTTTGTTTTTGCAATTCCTTTTTATAGTGGGTTTGAGCTTATTCTCGCTGCCATGTTTATGCCAGTCTAGACACACTTGATTCCCTTACGGAGACATATCAATACATAGGTTTTAAGATTCTTACTAGTCAGATATATTCCTCTGTGGGAAATATGGGGTTTTGAGTCCCTTTCACTGAGGAAGGTGTAGGTCTTGTCTATTCCATAGTTGGTTTTTGGAACGGTACCTGTGCTTCTATCAAACTCTGGTTTTATGCATCACCCCACCTCTCCTTCCCCCTTAAGCAGGCATAAGAGTGTTTTCTAAATGTGAGACACTGTTCTCTTTCCTAACTCAGTTCAAGTGTAGCCATGTTTACAGGATCTTCATAAGTGATATCTTATGATAAGTTTCTTTTTCTGCGTGACTTATTTCACTTAGAATCATCGTACCTGAATCCACCCATTTTGCTGCTACTGGTCTTATGACATTGATTTCATGGCTGAGGGATATTCCATCGTACGTAAGTACCACAATTTTTTGAACCACTTTTATATTTCCTGGGATATTTAAGATGTACCCAAGTTGAGGTCCCTGTAAGCAGTGCAGCCCTAAATTTTGGGGTGGCTCTGTCTTATTGATTTTCAGTTTTCCCAAGGAATATTCCCTAGACTGGAAGTGCCCTTGGCTCTGTAGCTCTGTTGTTTACTTGTTTTAGGGAACACAATGCACTCCTCCAGAGAGGCAGTTGGCAATTTACATCCCGCCCATCAGCATAACAAGGCTCCCTGTTCTCCAGGGCCTGTCTTGCCTTTCTGGTTTTTACATATTTTGTGGATGTCCCTTTTGACCGGTGGGAAGTGATACTTCTTTGTAGTGCAGATTTGCATTGCCCGCTTGCTTGCTTGGCCAAAAAGGGCGTATGCGTTTTCTCCTGAATATATTCAGGAGAAAACGCACACGCCCTTTTTGGCCAAGTGCATCATTGTCGAAGTTGTGCCCCTCTTCTGTGCTTTAAAGGCGATTCCAACGTACTTCTTGAAATCTGTTTCCTGCTATTCTGCCTCGCTTTCAAGTCCGCCTCGTTGCCTTCCCTTAACAGATTTTTGGACGATAGTTGTCCTTTATTACCCGGCCAGTTTGTGAATTGCTGTGCCCCTGAGCTCCATTTTTCAACTCGTTTTTTGTGAGCTGACCGCAAGTCCAATATTTTGGTTCGGGACCTATGCTGGTTCCCGGTGGGCGGCTGAGTATTTGGTTAATTCTTCTTCCTGCCGGGAAATTTGAGTTATATGTGCCCGTCCAAATGCCTAACAGCTACTCTCTCATTGGTTCTCCCTCTTCCCTTTTAAACTCTGCCAAATTGGAAACCTGTGCGAACCAGGAGCTTAAAGGGGCTGTCTCTCCAAGTTGGGAGATTGATAGTAAAGCAGATGGAAAGTCAAACCGGAGCACCAGGAGAGGGACTATTCGTTGAGTTTTAGAAACCTTTCGTATTCACAGTGGATCCGTTCTCTAGGTTTCCCGTACATGTTATAGCTGTAGTAATATTCCCTTCAATCTGGAGAGTTGGGACCCATGGAATGGGTGCCAGGCATTTGTGCTTTAAAGGGTCTGCGTTTGCTCACCCAATCTCACCAATCGTCTCAGTCCCAAGTGTCCAGCCTTATGCCACATCCAGCTGTCGTTGTAGATAGGGTCATTCTAGGTTTCATCAGGGACCCGGAAGGAACTGTAAAGAATTTCCCAGTTTTTTTGTTTTGTTTTTGAAATTCCCTTTTACAGTGGGTTTGAGGTGATTCTCGCCGCCATGTATATGCCAGTCTAGACACACTTGATTCCCTTATGGAGACATATCAATACATAGGTTTTAAGATTCTTACTAGTCAGATATATTCCTCTGTGGGAAATATGCGGTTTTGAGTCCCTTTAACTGAGGAAGGTGTAGGTCTTGTCTATTCCATAGTTGGTTTTTGGAACGGTACCTGTGCTTATATCAAACTCTGGTTTTATGCATCACCCCACCTCTCCTTCCCCCTTAAGCAGGCATAAGAGGGTTTTCTAAATGTGAGACTCTGTTCTCTTTCCTAACTCAGTTCAAGTGTAGCCATGTTTACAGGATCTTCATAAGTGATATCTTATGATAAGTTTCTTTTTCTGTGTGACTTATTTCACTTAGAATCATCGTACCTGAATCCACCCATTTTGCTGCTACTGGTCTTATGACATTGATTTCATGGCTGAGGGATATTACACCGTACGTAAGTTCCACGATTTTTTGAACCATTTTTATATTTCCTTGGATACTTAAGGTGTACCCAAGTTGAGGTCCTTGTAAGCAGTGCAGCCCTAAATTTTGGGGTGGCTCTGTCTTATTGATTTTCAGTTTTCCCAAGGTATATTCCCTAGACTGGAAGTGCCCTTGGCTCTGTAGCTCTGTTGTTTACTTGTTTTAGGGAACACAAAGCACTCCTCCAGAGAGGCAGTTGGCAATTTACGTCCCGCTCATCAGCATAACAAGGCTCCCTGTTCTCCAGGGCCTGTCTTGCCTTTCTGGTTTTTACACATTTTGCGGATGTCCCTTTTGACCGGTGGGAAGTGATACTTCTTTGTAGTGCAGATTTGCATTGCCCGCTTGCTTGCTTGGCCAAAAAGGGCGTATGCGTTTTCTCCTGAATATATTCAGGAGAAAACGCATACGCCCTTTTTGGCCAAGTGCATCATTGTCGAAGTTGTGCCCCTCTTCCTGTGCTTTAAAGGCGATTACAACGTACCTCTTGAAATCTGTTTCCTGCTATTCTGTCTCGCTTTCAAGTCCGCCTCGTTGCCTTCCCTCAACAGATTTTTGGACGATAGTTGTCCTTTATTACTCTCCCAGTTTGTGAATTGCTGTGCCCCTGAGATCCATTTTTCAACTCGTTTTTTGTGAGCTGACCGCATATCCAAAATTTTGGTTCAGGATTTATGCTGGTTCCCGGTGGGTGGCTGAGACTTTGGTTAATTCTTCTTCCTGCCGGGAAATTAGAGTGATATGTGCCGGTCCAAATGCCTAACAGATACTCTCTCATTGGTTCTCCCTCTTCCCTTTCATCCTCTGCCAAATTGGCAACCTGTGCGAACCAGGAGGTTAAAGGGGCTGTCTCTCCAATTTGGGAGGATGATAGTAAAGCAGATGGAAAGTCAAACCGGAGCACCAGGAGAGGGACTATTCGTTGAGTTTTAGAAACCTTTCGTATTCACAGTGTGTCCGTTCTCTAGGTTTCCTGTACATGTTATAGCTGTAGAAATATTCCCTTCAACCTGGAGAGTTGGGACCCATGGAATGGGTGCCAGGCATTTGTGCTTTAAAGGGTCTGCATTTGCTCACCCAATCTCACCAATCCTCTCAGTCCCAAGTGTCCAGCCTTATGCCACATCCAGCTGTCATTGTAGATAGTGTCATTCCAGGTTTCATCAGAGACCCTGAAAGAATTTTAAAGAATTTCTCAGTTTTTTTGTTTTGTTTTTGCAATTCCTTTTTATAGTGGGTTTGAGCTTATTCTCGCTGCCATGTTTATGCCAGTCTAGACACACTTGATTCCCTTACGGAGACATATCAATACATAGGTTTTAAGATTCTTACTAGTCAGATATATTCCTCTGCGGGAAATATGGGGTTTTGAGTCCCTTTCACTGAGGAAGGTGTAGGTCTTGTCTATTCCATAGTTGGTTTTTGGAACGGTACCTGTGCTTCTATCAAACTCTGGTTTTATGCATCACCCCACCTCTCCTTCCCCCTTAAGCAGGCATAAGAGTGTTTTCTAAATGTGAGACACTGTTCTCTTTCCTAACTCAGTTCAAGTGTAGCCATGTTTACAGGATCTTCATAAGTGATATCTTATGATAAGTTTCTTTTTCTGTGTGACTTATTTCACTTAGAATCATCGTACCTGAATCCACCCATTTTGCTGCTACTGGTCTTATGACATTGATTTCATGGCTGAGGGATATTCCATCGTACGTAAGTACCACAATTTTTTGAAACACTTTTATATTTCCTGGGATATTTAAGATGTACCCAAGTTGAGGTCCCTGTAAGCAGTGCAGCCCTAAATTTTGGGGTGGCTCTGTCTTATTGATTTTCAGTTTTCCCAAGGAATATTCCCTAGACTGGAAGTGCCCTTGGCTCTGTAGCTCTGTTGTTTACTTGTTTTAGGGAACACAATGCACTCCTCCAGAGAGGCAGTTGGCAATTTACATCCCGCCCATCAGCATAACAAGGCTCCCTGTTCTCCAGGGCCTGTCTTGCCTTTCTGGTTTTTACATATTTTGTGGATGTCCCTTTTGACCGGTGGGAAGTGATACTTCTTTGTAGTGCAGATTTGCATTGCCCGCTTGCTTGCTTGGCCAAAAAGGGCGTATGCGTTTTCTCCTGAATATATTCAGGAGAAAACGCACACGCCCTTTTTGGCCAAGTGCATCATTGTCGAAGTTGTGCCCCTCTTCTGTGCTTTAAAGGCGATTCCAACGTACTTCTTGAAATCTGTTTCCTGCTATTCTGCCTCGCTTTCAAGTCCGCCTCGTTGCCTTCCCTTAACAGATTTTTGGACGATAGTTGTCCTTTATTACCCGGCCAGTTTGTGAATTGCTGTGCCCCTGAGCTCCATTTTTCAACTCGTTTTTTGTGAGCTGACCGCAAGTCCAATATTTTGGTTCGGGACCTATGCTGGTTCCCGGTGGGTGGCTGAGTATTTGGTTAATTCTTCTTCCTGCCGGGAAATTTGAGTTATATGTGCCCGTCCAAATGCCTAACAGCTACTCTCTCATTGGTTCTCCCTCTTCCCTTTTAAACTCTGCCAAATTGGAAACCTGTGCGAACCAGGAGCTTAAAGGGGCTGTCTCTCCAAGTTGGGAGATTGATAGTAAAGCAGATGGAAAGTCAAACCGGAGCACCAGGAGAGGGACTATTCGTTGAGTTTTAGAAACCTTTCGTATTCACAGTGGATCCGTTCTCTAGGTTTCCCGTACATGTTATAGCTGTAGTAATATTCCCTTCAATCTGGAGAGTTGGGACCCATGGAATGGGTGCCAGGCATTTGTGCTTTAAAGGGTCTGCATTTGCTCACCCAATCTCACCAATCCTCTCAGTCCCAAGTGTCCAGCCTTATGCCACATCCAGCTGTCGTTGTAGATAGGGTCATTCCAGGTTTCATCAGAGACCCTGAAGGAATTGTAAAGCATTTCCCAGTTTTTTGTTTTGTTTTTGAAATTCCTTTTTATAGTGGGTTTGAGGTGATTCTCGCCGCCATGTATATGCCAGTCTAGACACACTTGATTCCCTTATGGAGACATATCAATACATAGGTTTTAAGATTCTTACTAGTCAGATATATTCCTCTGCGGGAAATATGCGGTTTTGAGTCCCTTTAACTGAGGAAGGTGTAGGTCTTGTCTATTCCATAGTTGGTTTTTGGAACGGTACCTGTGCTTATATCAAACTCTGGTTTTATGCATCACCCCACCTCTCCTTCCCCCTTAAGCAGGCATAAGAGGGTTTTCTAAATGTGAGACTCTGTTCTCTTTCCTAACTCAGTTCAAGTGTAGCTATGTTTACAGGATCTTCATAAGTGATATCTTATGATAAGTTTCTTTTTCTGTGTGACTTATTTCACTTAGAATCATCGTACCTGAATCCACCCATTTTGCTGCTACTGGTCTTATGACATTGATTTCATGGCTGAGGGATATTACACCGTACGTAAGTTCCACGATTTTTTGAACCATTTTTATATTTCCTTGGATACTTAAGGTGTACCCAAGTTGAGGTCCTTGTAAGCAGTGCAGCCCTAACTTTTGGGGTGGCTCTGTCTTATTGATTTTCAGTTTTCCCAAGGTATATTCCCTAGACTGGAAGTGCCCTTGGCTCTGTAGCTCTGTTGTTCACTTGTTTTAGGGAACACAAAGCACTCCTCCAGAGAGGCAGTTGGCAATTTACGTCCCGCCCATCAGCATAACAAGGCTCCCTGTTCTCCAGGGCCTGTCTTGCCTTTCTGGTTTTTATACATTTTGTAGATGTCCCTTTTGACCGGTGGGAAGTGCTACTTCTTTGTAGTGCAGATTTGCATTGCCCGCTTGCTTGCTTGGCCAAAAAGGGCGTATGCGTTTTCTCCTGAATATATTCAGGAGAAAACGCATACGCCCTTTTTCGCCAAGTGCATCATTGTCGAAGTTGTGCCCCTCTTCCTGTGCTTTAAAGGCGATTACAACGTACCTCTTGAAATCTGTTTCCTGATATTCTGTCTCGCTTTCAAGTCCGCCTCGTTGCCTTCCCTCAACAGATTTTTGGACGATAGTTGTCCTTTATTACTCTCCCAGTTTGTGAATTGCTGTGCCCCTGAGATCCATTTTTCAACTCGTTTTTTGTGAGCTGACCGCATATCCAAAATTTTGGTTCAGGATTTATGCTGGTTCCCGGTGGGTGGCTGAGACTTTGGTTAATTCTTCTTCCTGCCGGGAAATTAGAGTGATATGTGCCGGTCCAAATGCCTAACAGATACTCTCTCATTGGTTCTCCCTCTTCCCTTTCATCCTCTGCCAAATTGGCAACCTGTGCGAACCAGGAGGTTAAAGGGGCTGTCTCTCCAATTTGGGAGGATGATAGTAAAGCAGATGGAAAGTCAAACCGGAGCACCAGGAGAGGGACTATTCGTTGAGTTTTAGAAACCTTTCGTATTCACAGTGTGTCCGTTCTCTAGGTTTCCTGTACATGTTATAGCTGTAGAAATATTCCCTTCAACCTGGAGAGTTGGGACCCATGGAAGGGGTGCCAGGCATTTGTGCTTTAAAGGGTCTGCATTTGCTCACCCAATCTCACCAATCCTCTCAGTCCCAAGTGTCCAGCCTTATGCCACATCCAGCTGTCATTGTAGATAGTGTCATTCCAGGTTTCATCAGAGACCCTGAAAGAATTTTAAAGAATTTCTCAGTTTTTTTGTTTTGTTTTTGCAATTCCTTTTTATAGTGGGTTTGAGCTTATTCTCGCTGCCATGTTTATGCCAGTCTAGACACACTTGATTCCCTTACGGAGACATATCAATACATAGGTTTTAAGATTCTTACTAGTCAGATATATTCCTCTGCGGGAAATATGGGGTTTTGAGTCCCTTTCACTGAGGAAGGTGTAGGTCTTGTCTATTCCATAGTTGGTTTTTGGAACGGTACCTGTGCTTCTATCAAACTCTGGTTTTATGCATCACCCCACCTCTCCTTCCCCCTTAAGCAGGCATAAGAGTGTTTTCTAAATGTGAGACACTGTTCTCTTTCCTAACTCAGTTCAAGTGTAGCCATGTTTACAGGATCTTCATAAGTGATATCTTATGATAAGTTTCTTTTTCTGTGTGACTTATTTCACTTAGAATCATCGTACCTGAATCCACACATTTTGCTGCTACTGGTCTTATCACATTGATTTCATGGCTGAGGGATATTCCATCGTACGTAAGTACCACAATTTTTTGAACCACTTTTATATTTCCTGGGATATTTAAGATGTACCCAAGTTGAGGTCCCTGTAAGCAGTGCAGCCCTAAATTTTGGGGTGGCTCTGTCTTATTGATTTTCACTTTTCCCAAGGAATATTCCCTAGACTGGAAGTGCCCTTGGCTCTGTAGCTCTGTTGTTTACTTGTTTTAGGGAACACAATGCACTCCTCCAGAGAGGCAGTTGGCAATTTACATCCCGCCCATCAGCATAACAAGGCTCCCTGTTCTCCAGGGCCTGTCTTGCCTTTCTGGTTTTTACATATTTTGTGGATGTCCCTTTTGACCGGTGGGAAGTGATACTTCTTTGTAGTGCAGATTTGCATTGCCCGCTTGCTTGCTTGGCCAAAAAGGGCGTATGCGTTTTCTCCTGAATATATTCAGGAGAAAACGCACACGCCCTTTTTGGCCAAGTGCATCATTGTCGAAGTTGTGCCCCTCTTCCTGTGCTTTAAAGGCGATTCCAACGTACTTCTTGAAATCTGTTTCCTGCTATTCTGCCTCGCTTTCAAGTCCGCCTCATTGCCTTCCCTTAACAGATTTTTGGACGATAGTTGTCCTTTATTACCCGGCCAGTTTGTGAATTGCTGTGCCCCTGAGCTCCATTTTTCAACTCGTTTTTTGTGAGCTGACCGCAAGTCCAATATTTTGGTTCAGGACCTATGCTGGTTCCCGGTGGGCGGCTGAGTATTTGGTTAATTCTTCTTCCTGCCGGGAAATTTGAGTTATATGTGCCCGTCCAAATGCCTAACAGCTACTCTCTCATTGGTTCTCCCTCTTCCCTTTTAAACTCTGCCAAATTGGAAACCTGTGCGAACCAGGAGCTTAAAGGGGCTGTCTCTCCAAGTTGGGAGATTGATAGTAAAGCAGATGGAAAGTCAAACCGGAGCACCAGGAGAGGGACTATTCGTTGAGTTTTAGAAACCTTTCGTATTCACAGTGGATCCGTTCTCTAGGTTTCCCGTACATGTTATAGCTGTAGTAATATTCCCTTCAATCTGGAGAGTTGGGACCCATGGAATGGGTGCCAGGCATTTGTGCTTTAAAGGGTCTGCATTTGCTCACCCAATCTCACCAATCCTCTCAGTCCCAAGTGTCCAGCCTTATGCCACATCCAGCTGTCGTTGTAGATAGGGTCATTCCAGGTTTCATCAGAGACCCTGAAGGAATTGTAAAGCATTTCCCAGTTTTTTGTTTTATTTTTGAAATTCCTTTTTATAGTGGGTTTGAGGTGATTCTCGCCGCCATGTATATGCCAGTCTAGACACACTTGATTCCCTTATGGAGACATATCAATACATAGGTTTTAAGATTCTTACTAGTCAGATATATTCCTCTGCGGGAAATATGCGGTTTTGAGTCCCTTTAACTGAGGAAGGTGTAGGTCTTGTCTATTCCATAGTTGGTTTTTGGAACGGTACCTGTGCTTATATCAAACTCTGGTTTTATGCATCACCCCACCTCTCCTTCCCCCTTAAGCAGGCATAAGAGGGTTTTCTAAATGTGAGACTCTGTTCTCTTTCCTAACTCAGTTCAAGTGTAGCCATGTTTACAGGATCTTCATAAGTGATATCTTATGATAAGTTTCTTTTTCTGTGTGACTTATTTCACTTAGAATCATCGTACCTGAATCCACCCATTTTGCTGCTACTGGTCTTATGACATTGATTTCATGGCTGAGGGATATTACACCGTACGTAAGTTCCACGATTTTTTGAACCATTTTTATATTTCCTTGGATACTTAAGGTGTACCCAAGTTGAGGTCCTTGTAAGCAGTGCAGCCCTAAATTTTGGGGTGGCTCTGTCTTATTGATTTTCAGTTTTCCCAAGGTATATTCCCTAGACTGGAAGTGCCCTTGGCTCTGTAGCTCTGTTGTTTACTTGTTTTAGGGAACACAAAGCACTCCTCCAGAGAGGCAGTTGGCAATTTACGTCCCGCCCATCAGCATAACAAGGCTCCCTGTTCTCCAGGGCCTGTCTTGCCTTTCTGGTTTTTACACATTTTGCGGATGTCCCTTTTGACCGGTGGGAAGTGATACTTCTTTGTAGTGCAGATTTGCATTGCCCGCTTGCTTGCTTGGCCAAAAAGGAAGTATGCGTTTTCTCCTGAATATATTCAGGAGAAAACGCATACGCCCTTTTTGGCCAAGTGCATCATTGTCGAAGTTGTGCCCCTCTTCCTGTGCTTTAAAGGCGATTACAACGTACCTCTTGAAATCTGTTTCCTGCTATTCTGTCTCGCTTTCAAGTCCGCCTCGTTGCCTTCCCTCAACAGATTTTTGGACGATAGTTGTCCTTTATTACTCTCCCAGTTTGTGAATTGCTGTGCCCCTGAGATCCATTTTTCAACTCGTTTTTTGTGAGCTGACCGCATATCCAAAATTTTGGTTCAGGATTTATGCTGGTTCCCGGTGGGTGGCTGAGACTTTGGTTAATTCTTCTTCCTGCCGGGAAATTAGAGTGATATGTGCCGGTCCAAATGCCTAACAGATACTCTCTCATTGGTTCTCCCTCTTCCCTTTCATCCTCTGCCAAATTGGCAACCTGTGCGAACCAGGAGGTTAAAGGGGCTGTCTCTCCAATTTGGGAGGATGATAGTAAAGCAGATGGAAAGTCAAACCGGAGCACCAGGAGAGGGACTATTCGTTGAGTTTTAGAAACCTTTCGTATTCACAGTGTGTCCGTTCTCTAGGTTTCCTGTACATGTTATAGCTGTAGAAATATTCCCTTCAACCTGGAGAGTTGGGACCCATGGAATGGGTGCCAGGCATTTGTGCTTTAAAGGGTCTGCATTTGCTCACCCAATCTCACCAATCCTCTCAGTCCCAAGTGTCCAGCCTTATGCCACATCCAGCTGTCATTGTAGATAGTGTCATTCCAGGTTTCATCAGAGACCCTGAAAGAATTTTAAAGAATTTCTCAGTTTTTTTGTTTTGTTTTTGCAATTCCTTTTTATAGTGGGTTTGAGCTTATTCTCGCTGCCATGTTTATGCCAGTCTAGACACACTTGATTCCCTTACGGAGACATATCAATACATAGGTTTTAAGATTCTTACTAGTCAGATATATTCCTCTGCGGGAAATATGGGGTTTTGAGTCCCTTTCACTGAGGAAGGTGTAGGTCTTGTCTATTCCATAGTTGGTTTTTGGAACGGTACCTGTGCTTCTATCAAACTCTGGTTTTATGCATCACCCCACCTCTCCTTCCCCCTTAAGCAGGCATAAGAGTGTTTTCTAAATGTGAGACACTGTTCTCTTTCCTAACTCAGTTCAAGTGTAGCCATGTTTACAGGATCTTCATAAGTGATATCTTATGATAAGTTTCTTTTTCTGTGTGACTTATTTCACTTAGAATCATCGTACCTGAATCCACACATTTTGCTGCTACTGGTCTTATCACATTGATTTCATGGCTGAGGGATATTCCATCGTACGTAAGTACCACAATTTTTTGAACCACTTTTATATTTCCTGGGATATTTAAGATGTACCCAAGTTGAGGTCCCTGTAAGCAGTGCAGCCCTAAATTTTGGGGTGGCTCTGTCTTATTGATTTTCACTTTTCCCAAGGAATATTCCCTAGACTGGAAGTGCCCTTGGCTCTGTAGCTCTGTTGTTTACTTGTTTTAGGGAACACAATGCACTCCTCCAGAGAGGCAGTTGGCAATTTACATCCCGCCCATCAGCATAACAAGGCTCCCTGTTCTCCAGGGCCTGTCTTGCCTTTCTGGTTTTTACATATTTTGTGGATGTCCCTTTTGACCGGTGGGAAGTGATACTTCTTTGTAGTGCAGATTTGCATTGCCCGCTTGCTTGCTTGGCCAAAAAGGGCATATGCGTTTTCTCCTGAATATATTCAGGAGAAAACGCACACGCCCTTTTTGGCCAAGTGCATCATTGTCGAAGTTGTGCCCCTCTTCTGTGCTTTAAAGGCGATTCCAACGTACTTCTTGAAATCTGTTTCCTGCTATTCTGCCTCGCTTTCAAGTCCGCCTCGTTGCCTTCCCTTAACAGATTTTTGGACGATAGTTGTCCTTTATTACCCGGCCAGTTTGTGAATTGCTGTGCCCCTGAGCTCCATTTTTCAACTCGTTTTTTGTGAGCTGACCGCAAGTCCAATATTTTGGTTCAGGACCTATGCTGGTTCCCGGTGGGCGGCTGAGTATTTGGTTAATTCTTCTTCCTGCCGGGAAATTTGAGTTATATGTGCCCGTCCAAATGCCTAACAGCTACTCTCTCATTGGTTCTCCCTCTTCCCTTTTAAACTCTGCCAAATTGGAAACCTGTGCGAACCAGGAGCTTAAAGGGGCTGTCTCTCCAAGTTGGGAGATTGATAGTAAAGCAGATGGAAAGTCAAACCGGAGCACCAGGAGAGGGACTATTCGTTGAGTTTTAGAAACCTTTCGTATTCACAGTGGATCCGTTCTCTAGGTTTCCCGTACATGTTATAGCTGTAGTAATATTCCCTTCAATCTGGAGAGTTGGGACCCATGGAATGGGTGCCAGGCATTTGTGCTTTAAAGGGTCTGCATTTGCTCACCCAATCTCACCAATCCTCTCAGTCCCAAGTGTCCAGCCTTATGCCACATCCAGCTGTCGTTGTAGATAGGGTCATTCCAGGTTTCATCAGAGACCCTGAAGGAATTGTAAAGCATTTCCCAGTTTTTTGTTTTGTTTTTGAAATTCCTTTTTATAGTGGGTTTGAGGTGATTCTCGCCGCCATGTATATGCCAGTCTAGACACACTTGATTCCCTTATGGAGACATATCAATACATAGGTTTTAAGATTCTTACTAGTCAGATATATTCCTCTGCGGGAAATATGCGGTTTTGAGTCCCTTTAACTGAGGAAGGTGTAGGTCTTGTCTATTCCATAGTTGGTTTTTGGAACGGTACCTGTTCTTATATCAAACTCTGGTTTTATGCATCACCCAACCTCTCCTTCCCCCTTAAGCAGGCATAAGAGTGTTTTCTAAATGTGAGACTCTGTTCTCTTTCCTAACTCAGTTCAAGTGTAGCCATGTTTACAGGATCTTCATAAGTGATATCTTATGATAAGTTTCTTTTTCTGTGTGACTTATTTCACTTAGAATCATCGTACCTGAATCCACCCATTTTGCTGCTACTGGTCTTATGACATTGATTTCATGGCTGAGGGATATTACACCGTACGTAAGTTCCACGATTTTTTGAACCATTTTTATATTTCCTTGGATACTTAAGGTGTACCCAAGTTGAGGTCCTTGTAAGCAGTGCAGCCCTAACTTTTGGGGTGGCTCTGTCTTATTGATTTTCAGTTTTCCCAAGGTATATTCCCTAGACTGGAAGTGCCCTTGGCTCGGTAGCTCTGTTGTTCACTTGTTTTAGGGAACACAAAGCACTCCTCCAGAGAGGCAGTTGGCAATTTACGTCCCGCCCATCAGCATAACAAGGCTCCCTGTTCTCCAGGGCCTGTCTTGCCTTTCTGGTTTTTATACATTTTGTGGATGTCCCTTTTGACCGGTGGGAAGTGATACTTCTTTGTAGTGCAGATTTGCATTGCCCGCTTGCTTGCTTGGCCAAAAAGGGCGTATGTGTTTTCTCCTGAATATATTCAGGAGAAAACGCATACGCCCTTTTTCGCCAAGTGCATCATTGTCGAAGTTGTGCCCCTCTTCCTGTGCTTTAAAGGCGATTACAACGTACCTCTTGAAATCTGTTTCCTGCTATTCTGTCTCGCTTTCAAGTCCGCCTCGTTGCCTTCCCTCAACAGATTTTTGGACGATAGTTGTCCTTTATTACTCTCCCAGTTTGTGAATTGCTGTGCCCCTGAGATCCATTTTTCAACTCGTTTTTTGTGAGCTGACCGCATATCCAAAATTTTGGTTCAGGATTTATGCTGGTTCCCGGTGGGTGGCTGAGACTTTGGTTAATTCTTCTTCCTGCCGGGAAATTAGAGTGATATGTGCCGGTCCAAATGCCTAACAGATACTCTCTCATTGGTTCTCCCTCTTCCCTTTCATCCTCTGCCAAATTGGCAACCTGTGCGAACCAGGAGGTTAAAGGGGCTGTCTCTCCAATTTGGGAGGATGATAGTAAAGCAGATGGAAAGTCAAACCGGAGCACCAGGAGAGGGAATATTCGTTGAGTTTTAGAAACCTTTCGTATTCACAGTGTGTCCGTTCTCTAGGTTTCCTGTACATGTTATAGCTGTAGAAATATTCCCTTCAACCTGGAGAGTTGGGACCCATGGAATGGGTGCCAGGCATTTGTGCTTTAAAGGGTCTGCATTTGCTCACCCAATCTCACCAATCCTCTCAGTCCCAAGTGTCCAGCCTTATGCCACATCCAGCTGTCGTTGTAGATAGGGTCATTCTAGGTTTCATCAGGGACCCGGAAGGAACTGTAAAGAATTTCCCAGTTTTTTTGTTTTGTTTTTGAAATTCCCTTTTACAGTGGGTTTGAGGTGATTCTCGCCGCCATGTATATGCCAGTCTAGACACACTTGATTCCCTTATGGAGACATATCAATACATAGGTTTTAAGATTCTTACTAGTCAGATATATTCCTCTGCGGGAAATATGCGGTTTTGAGTCCCTTTAACTGAGGAAGGTGTAGGTCTTGTCTATTCCATAGTTGGTTTTTGGAACGGTACCTGTGCTTATATCAAACTCTGGTTTTATGCATCACCCCACCTCTCCTTCCCCCTTAAGCAGGCATAAGAGTGTATTCTAAATGTGAGACACTGTTCTCTTTCCATATCAGTTCAAGTGTAGCCATGTTTACAGGATCTTCATAAGTGATATCTTATGATAAGTTTCTTTTTCTGTGTGACTTATTTCACTTAGAATCATCGTACCTGAATCCACCCATTTTGCTGCTACTGGTCTTATGACATTGATTTCATGGCTGAGGGATATTCCATCGTACGTAAGTACCACAATTTTTGAACCATTTTTATATTTCCTGGGATATTTAAGGTGTACCCAAGTTGAGGTCCTTGTAAGCAGTGCAGCCCTAAATTTTGGGGTGGCTCTGTCTTATTGATTTTCAGTTTTCCCAAGGTATATTCCCTAGACTGGAAGTGCCCTTGGCTCTGTAGCTCTGTTGTTTACTTGTTTTAGGGAACACAATGCACTCCTCCAGAGAGGCAGTTGGCAATTTACATCCCCCACATCAGCATAACAAGGCACCCTGTTCTCCAGGGCCTGTCTTGCCTTTCTGGTTTTTACACATTTTGTGGATGTCCCTTCTGACCGGTGGGAGGTGATACTTCTTTGTAGTGCAGATTTGCATTGCCCGCTTGCTTGATTGGCAAAAAAGGTCTTATGCGTTTTCTCCTGAATATATTCAGGAGAAAACGCATACGCCCTTTTTTGCCAAGTGCATCATTGTCGAAGTTGTGCCCCTGTTCCTGTGCTTTAAAGGCGATTCCAACGTACCTCTTGAAATCTGTTTCCTGCTATTCTGCCTCGCATTCAAGTCCGCCTCTTTGCCTTGCCTCAACAGATTTTTGGACGATAGTTGTCCTTTATTACTCGGCCAGTTTGTGAATTGCTGTGCCCCTGAGCTCCATTTTTCAACTCGTTTCTGTGAGCTAACCGCATGTCCAAATTTTGGTTCAGGACCTATACTGTTTCCCGGTGGGGGGCTGAGACTTTGGTTAATTCTTCTTCCTGCCGGAAGTTAGAATGATATGTGCCCGTCCAAATGCCTAAGAGCTACTCTCTCATTGGTTCTCCCTCTTCCCTTTCATCCTCTGCCAAATTGGAAACCTGTGCAAACCAGGAGGTTAAAGGGGCTGTCCCTCCAAGTTGCTAGATTGATAGTAAAGCAGATGGAAAGTCAAACCGGAGCACCAGGAGAGGGATTATTCATTGAGTTTTAGAAACCTTTCGTATTCACAGTGTGTCCGTTCTCTAGGATTCCCGTACATTTTATAACTGTAGTAATATTCCCTTCAACCTGGAGAGTTGGGACCCATGGAATGCGTGCCAGGCATTTGTGCTTTAAATGGTCTGCATTTGCTCACCCAATCTCACCAATCGTCTCAGTCCCAAGTGTCCCTCCTTATTCCACATGCAGCTGTCATTGTAGATAGGGTCATTCCAGGTTTCATCAGAGACCCTGAAGGAATTGTAAAGAATTTCCCAGTTTTTTTGTTTTGTTTTTGAAATTCCTTTTTATAGTGGGTTTGAGCTGATTCTCGCTGCCATGTTTATGCCAGTCTAGACACACTTGATTCCCTTACGGAGACATATCAATACATAGGTTTTAAGATTCTTACTAGTCAGATATATTCCTCTGCGGGAAATATGGGGTTTTGAGTCCCTTTCACTGAGGAAGGTGTAGGTCTTGTCTATTCCATAGTTGGTTTTTGGAACGGTACCTGTGCTTATATCAAACTCTGGTTTTATGCATCACCCCAGCTCTCCTTCCCCCTTAAGCAGGCATAAGAGTGTTTTCTAAATGTGAAATACTGTTCTCTTTCCTAACTCAGTTCAAGTGTAGCCATGTTTACAGGACCTTCATAAGAGATATCTTATGATAAGTTTCTTTTTCTGTGTGACTTATTTCACTTAGAATCATCGTACCTGAATCCACCCATTTTGCTGCTACTGGTCTTATGACATTGATTTCATGGCTGAGGGATATTCCATCGTACGTAAGTACCACAATTTTTAGAACCATTTTTATATTTCCTGGGATATTTAAGGTGTACCCAAGTTGAGGTCCTTGTAAGCAGTGCAGCCCTAAATTTTGGGGTGGCTCTGTCTTATTGATTTTCAGTTTTCCCAAGGTATATTCCCTAGACTGGAAGTGGCCTTGGCTCTGTAGCTCTGTTGTTTACTTGTTTTAGGGAACACAATGCACTCCTCCAGAGAGGCAGTTGGCAATTTACATCCCGCCCATCAGCATAACAAGGCTCCCTGTTCTCCAGGGCCTGTCTTGCCTTTCTGGTTTTTCCACATTTTGTGGATGTCCCTTTTGACCAGTGGGAAGTGATACTTCTTTGTAGTGCAGATTTGCATTGCCCGCTTGCTTGCTTGGCCAAAAAGGGTGTGTGCGTTTTCTCCTGAATATATTCAGGAGAAAACGCAGACGCCCTTTTAGGCCAAGTGCATCATTGTCGAAGTTGTGCCCCTCTTCCTGTGCTTTAAAGGCGGTTCCAACGTACCTCTTGAAATCTGTTTCCTCCTATTCTGCCTCGCTTTCAAGTCCGCCTCGTTGCCTTCCCTCAACAGATTTTTGGATGATAGTTTTCCTTTATTACTCTCCCAGTTTGTGAATTGCTGTGCCCCTGAGCTCCATTTTTCAACTCGTTTTTGTGAGCTGACCGCAAGTCCAAGATTTTGGTTCAGGACCTATACTGGTTCCTGGTGGGGGGGCTGAGACTTTGTTTAATCTTTCTTCCTGCCGGAAGTTAGAATGATATGTGTCCGTCCAAATGCCTAACAGCTATTCTCTCATTGGTTCTCCCTCTTCCCTTTCATACTATGCCAAATTGGCAACCTGTGCGAACCAGGAGGTTAAAGGGGCTGTCTCTCCAAGTTGGGAGGTTGATAGTAAAGCAGATGGAAATTCAAACCGGAGCACCAGGAGAGGGACTATTCGTTGAGTTTTAGACACCTTTCGTATTCACAGTGTGTCCGTTCTCTAGGTTTCCCGTACATGTTATAGCTGTAGTAATGTTCCCTTCAACCTGGAGAGTTGGGACCCATGCAATGGGTGCCAGGCATTTGTGCTTTAAAGGGTCTGCATTTGCTCACCCAATCTAACCAATCGTCTCAGTCCCAAGTGTCCCTCCTTATGCCACATCCAGCTGTCATTGTTGATAGGGTCATTCCAGGTTTCATCAGAGACCCTGAAGGAATTGTAAAGAATTTCCCAGTTTTTTTGTTTTGTTTTTGAAATTCCTTTTTATAGTGGGTTTGAGCTGATTCTTGCTGCCATGTCTATGCCAATCTAGACACACTTGATTCCCTTACCGAGACATATCAATACATAGGTTTTAAGATTCTTACTAGTCAGATATATTCCTCTGCGGGAAATATGGGGTTTTGAGTCCCTTTCACTGAGGAAGGTGTAGGTCTTGTCTATTCCATAGTTGGTTTTTGGAACGGTACCTGTGCTTATATCAAACTCTGGTTTTATGCATCACCCCACCTCTCCTTCCCCCTTAAGCAGGCATAAGAGTGTTTTCTAAATGTAAGACACTGTTCTCTTCCCTAACTCAGTTCAAGTGTAGCCATGTTTACAGGATCTTCATAAGTGATATCTTATGATAAGTTTCTTTTTCTGAGTGACTTATTTCACTTAGAATCATCGTACCTGAATCCACCCATTTTGCTGCTACTGGTCTTATGACATTGATTTCATGGCTGAGGGATATTCCATCGTACGTAAGTACCACAATTTTTTGAACCATTTTTATATTTCCTGGGATATTTAAGGTGTACCCAAGTTGAGGTCCTTGTAAGCAGTGCAGCCCTAAATTTTGGGGTGGCTCTGTCTTATTGATTTTCAGTTTTCCCAAGGTATATTCCCTAGACTGGAAGTGCCCTTGGCTCTGTAGCTCTGTTGTTTACTTGTTTTAGGGAACACAATGCACTCCTCCAGAGAGGCAGTTGGCAATTTACATCCCCCACATCAGCATAACAAGGCACCCTGTTCTCCAGGGCCTGTCTTGCCTTTCTGGTTTTTACACATTTTGTGGATGTCCCTTCTGACCGGTGGGAGGTGATACTTCTTTGTAGTGCAGATTTGCATTGCCCGCTTGCTTGATTGGCAAAAAAGGTCTTATGCGTTTTCTCCTGAATATATTCAGGAGAAAACGCATACGCCCTTTGTGGCCAAGTGCATCATTGTCGAAGTTGTGCCCCTCTTCCTGTGCTTTAAAGGCGATTCCAACGTACCACTTGAAATCTGTTTCCTGCTATTCTGCCTCGCTTTCAAGTCCGCCTCGTTGCCTTCCCTCAACAGATTTTTGGACGATAGTTGTCCTTTATTACTCTCCCAGTTTGTGAATTGCTGTGCCCCTGAGCTCCATTTTCCAACTCGTTTTTGTGAGCTGACCGCAAGTCCAAAATTTTGGTTCAGGACCTATGCTGGTTCCCGGTGGGGGGCTGAGACTTTGGTTAATTCTTCTTCCTGCCGGGAAATTACAGTGATATGTGCCCGTCCAAATGCCTAAAAGCTACTCTCTCATTGGTTCTCCCTCTTCCCTTTCATCCTCTGCCAAATTGGAAACCTGTGCGAACCAGGAGGTTAAAGGGGCTGTCTCTCCAAGGTGGGAGGTTGATAGTAAAGCAGATGGAAAGTCAAACCGGAGCACCAGGAGAGGGACTATTCGTTGAGTTTTAGAAACCTTTCGTATTCACAGTGTGTCCGTTCTCTAGGTTTCCCGTACATGTTAAAACTGTAGTAATATTCCCTTCAACCTGGAGAGTTGGGACCCATGGAATGGGTGCCAGGCATTTGTGCTTTAAAGGGTCTGCATTTGCTCACCCAATCTCACAAATCCTCTCAGTCCCAAGTGTCCAGCCTTATGCCTCATCCAGCTGTCATTGTAGATAGGGTCATTCCAGGTTTCATCAGAGACCCTGAAGGAATTGTAAAGAATTTCCCAGTTTTTTTGTTTTGTTTTTGAAATTCCTTTTTATAGTGGGTTTGAGCTGATTCTCGCTGCCATGTTTATGCCAGTCTAGACACACTTGATTCCCTTACGGAGACATATCAATACATAGGTTTTAAGATTCTTACTAGTCAGATATATTCCTCTGCGGGAAATATGGGGCTTTGAGTCCCTTTCACTGAGGAAGGTGTAGGTCTTGTCTATTCCATAGTTGGTTTTTGGAACGGTACCTGTGCTTATATCAAACTCTGGTTTTATGCATCACCCCAGCTCTCCTTCCCCCTTAAGCAGGCATAAGAGTGTTTTCTAAATGTGAAACACTGTTCTCTTTCCTAACTCAGTTCAAGTGTAGCCATGTTTACAGGATCTTCATAAGAGATATCTTATGATAAGTTTCTTTTTCTGTGTGACTTATTTCACTTAGAATCATCGTACCTGAATCCACCCATATTGCTGCTACTGGTCTTATGACATTGATTTCATGGCTGAGGGATATTCCATCGTACGTAAGTACCACAATTTTTAGAACCATTTTTATATTTCCTGGGATATTTAAGGTGTACGCAAGTTGAGGTCCTTGTAAGCAGTGCAGCCCTAAATTTTGGGGTGGCTCTGTCTTATTGATTATCAGTTTTCCCTAGGTATATTCCCTAGACTGGTAGTGCCCTTGGCTCTGTAGCTCTGTTGTTTACTTGTTTTAGGGAACACAATGCACTCCTCCAGAGAGGCAGTTGGCAATTTACATCCCGCCCATCAGCATAACAAGGCTCCCTGTTCTCCAGGGCCTGTCTTGCCTTTCTGGTTTTTACACATTTTGTGGATGTCCCTTTTGACCGGTGGGAAGTGATACTTCTCTGTAGTGCAGATTTGCTTTGCCCGCTTGCTTGCTTGGCCAAAAAGGTCTTATTCGTTTTCTCCTGAATATATTCAGGAGAAAACGCATACGCCCTTTTTGGCCAACTGCATCATTGTCGAAGTTGTGCCCCTGTTCCTGTGCTTTAAAGGCGATTCCAACGTACCACTTGAAATCTGTTTCCTGCTATTCTGCCTCGCTTTCAAGTCCGCCTCGTTGCCTTCCCTCAACAGATTTTTGGACGATAGTTGTCCTTTATTACTCTCCCAGTTTGTGAATTGCTGTGCCCCTGAGCTCCATTTTCCAACTCGTTTTTGTGAGCTGACCGCAAGTCCAAGATTTTGGTTCAGGACCTATACTGATTCCCGGTGGGGGGGCTGAGACTTTGGTTAATTCTTCTTCCTGCCGGAAGTTAGAATGATATGTGCCCGTCCAAATGCCTAACAGCTACTCTCTCATTGGTTCTCCCTCTTCCCTTTCATCATCTGCCAAATTGGCAACCTGTGCGAACCAGGAGGTTAAAGGGGCTGTCTCTCCAAGTTGGGAGGTTGATAGTAAAGCAGATGGAAAGTCAAACCGGAGCACCAGGAGAGGGACTATTCGTTGAGTTTTAGAAACCTTTCGTATTCACAGTGTGTCCGTTCTCTAGGTTTCCCGTACATGTTATAGCTGTAGTAATATTCCCTTCAATCTGGAGAGTTGGGACACATGGAATGGGTGCCAGGCATTTGTGCTTTAAAGGGTCTGCATTTGCTCACCCAATCTAACCAATCGTCTCAGTCCCAAGTGTCCCTCCTTATGCCACATCCAGCTGTCATTGTTGATAGGGTCATTCCAGGTTTCATCAGAGACCCTGAAGGAATTGTAAAGAATTTCCCAGTTTTTTTGTTTTGTTTTTGAAATTCCTTTTTATAGTGGGTTTGAGCTGATTCTTGCTGCCATGTCTATGCCAATCTAGACACACTTGATTCCCTTACGGAGACATATCAATACATAGGTTTTAAGATTCTTACTAGTCAGATATATTCCTCTGCGGGAAATATGGGGTTTTGAGTCCCTTTCACTGAGGAAGGTGTAGGTCTTGTCTATTCCATAGTTGGTTTTTGGAACGGTACCTGTGCTTATATCAAACTCTGGTTTTATTCATCACCCCACCTCTCCTTCCCCCTTAAGCAGGCATAAGAGTGTTTTCTAAATGTAAGACACTGTTCTCTTCCCTAACTCAGTTCAAGTGTAGCCATGTTTACAGGATCTTCATAAGTGATATCTTATGATAAGTTTCTTTTTCTGAGTGACTTATTTCACTTAGAATCATCGTACCTGAATCCACCCATTTTGCTGCTACTGGTCTTATGACATTGATTTCATGGCTGAGGGATATTCCATCGTACGTAAGTACCACAATTTTTTGAACCATTTTTATATTTCCTGGGATATTTAAGGTGTACCCAAGTTGAGGTCCTTGTAAGCAGTGCAGCCCTAAATTTTGGGGTGGCTCTGTCTTATTGATTTTCAGTTTTCCCAAGGTATATTCCCTAGACTGGAAGTGCCCTTGGCTCTGTAGCTCTGTTGTTTACTTGTTTTAGGGAACACAATGCACTCCTCCAGAGAGGCAGTTGGCAATTTACATCCCCCACATCAGCATAACAAGGCACCCTGTTCTCCAGGGCCTGTCTTGCCTTTCTGGTTTTTACACATTTTGTGGATGTCCCTTCTGACCGGTGGGAGGTGATACTTCTTTGTAGTGCAGATTTGCATTGCCCGCTTGCTTGATTGGCAAAAAAGGTCTTATGCGTTTTCTCCTGAATATATTCAGGAGAAAACGCATACGCCCTTTGTGGCCAAGTGCATCATTGTCGAAGTTGTGCCCCTCTTCCTGTGCTTTAAAGGCGATTCCAACGTACCACTTGAAATCTGTTTCCTGCTATTCTGCCTCGCTTTCAAGTCCGCCTCGTTGCCTTCCCTCAACAGATTTTTGGACGATAGTTGTCCTTTATTACTCTCCCAGTTTGTGAATTGCTGTGCCCCTGAGCTCCATTTTCCAACTCGTTTTTGTGAGCTGACCGCAAGTCCAAAATTTTGGTTCAGGACCTATGCTGGTTCCCGGTGGGGGGGCTGAGACTTTGGTTAATTCTTCTTCCTGCCGGGAAATTACAGTGATATGTGCCCGTCCAAATGCCTAAAAGCTACTCTCTCATTGGTTCTCCCTCTTCCCTTTCATCCTCTGCCAAATTGGAAACCTGTGCGAACCAGGAGGTTAAAGGGGCTGTCTCTCCAAGGTGGGAGGTTGATAGTAAAGCAGATGGAAAGTCAAACCGGAGCACCAGGAGAGGGACTATTCGTTGAGTTTTAGAAACCTTTCGTATTCACAGTGTGTCCGTTCTCTAGGTTTCCCGTACATGTTAAAACTGTAGTAATATTCCCTTCAACCTGGAGAGTTGGGACCCATGGAATGGGTGCCAGGCATTTGTGCTTTAAAGGGTCTGCATTTGCTCACCCAATCTCACAAATCCTCTCAGTCCCAAGTGTCCAGCCTTATGCCTCATCCAGCTGTCATTGTAGATAGGGTCATTCCAGGTTTCATCAGAGACCCTGAAGGAATTGTAAAGAATTTCCCAGTTTTTTTGTTTTGTTTTTGAAATTCCTTTTTATAGTGGGTTTGAGCTGATTCTCGCTGCCATGTTTATGCCAGTCTAGACACACTTGATTCCCTTACGGAGACATATCAATACATAGGTTTTAAGATTCTTACTAGTCAGATATATTCCTCTGCGGGAAATATGGGGTTTTGAGTCCCTTTCACTGAGGAAGGTGTAGGTCTTGTCTATTCCATAGTTGGTTTTTGGAACGGTACCTGTGCTTATATCAAACTCTGGTTTTATGCATCACCCCAGCTCTCCTTCCCCCTTAAGCAGGCATAAGAGTGTTTTCTAAATGTGAAACACTGTTCTCTTTCCTAACTCAGTTCAAGTGTAACCATGTTTACAGGATCTTCATAAGAGATATCTTATGATAAGTTTCTTTTTCTGTGTGACTTATTTCACTTAGAATCATCGTACCTGAATCCACCCATATTGCTGCTACTGGTCTTATGACATTGATTTCATGGCTGAGGGATATTCCATCGTACGTAAGTACCACAATTTTTAGAACCATTTTTATATTTCCTGGATATTTAAGGTGTACGCAAGTTGAGGTCCTTGTAAGCAGTGCAGCCCTAAATTTTGGGGTGGCTCTGTCTTATTGATTATCAGTTTTCCCTAGGTATATTCCCTAGACTGGTAGTGCCCTTGGCTCTGTAGCTCTGTTGTTTACTTGTTTTAGGGAACACAATGCACTCCTCCAGAGAGGCAGTTGGCAATTTACATCCCGCCCATCAGCATAACAAGGCTCCCTGTTCTCCAGGGCCTGTCTTGCCTTTCTGGTTTTTACACATTTTGTGGATGTCCCTTTTGACCGGTGGGAAGTGATACTTCTCTGTAGTGCAGATTTGCTTTGCCCGCTTGCTTGCTTGGCCAAAAAGGTCTTATTCGTTTTCTCCTGAATATATTCAGGAGAAAACGCATACGCCCTTTTTGGCCAACTGCATCATTGTCGAAGTTGTGCCCCTGTTCCTGTGCTTTAAAGGCGATTCCAACGTACCACTTGAAATCTGTTTCCTGCTATTCTGCCTCGCTTTCAAGTCCGCCTCGTTGCCTTCCCTCAACAGATTTTTGGACGATAGTTGTCCTTTATTACTCTCCCAGTTTGTGAATTGCTGTGCCCCTGAGCTCCATTTTCCAACTCGTTTTTGTGAGCTGACCGCAAGTCCAAGATTTTGGTTCAGGACCTATACTGATTCCCGGTGGGGGGGCTGAGACTTTGGTTAATTCTTCTTCCTGCCGGAAGTTAGAATGATATGTGCCCGTCCAAATGCCTAACAGCTACTCTCTCATTGGTTCTCCCTCTTCCCTTTCATCATCTGCCAAATTGGCAACCTGTGCGAACCAGGAGGTTAAAGGGGCTGTCTCTCCAAGTTGGGAGGTTGATAGTAAAGCAGATGGAAAGTCAAACCGGAGCACCAGGAGAGGGACTATTCGTTGAGTTTTAGAAACCTTTCGTATTCACAGTGTGTCCGTTCTCTAGGTTTCCCGTACATGTTATAGCTGTAGTAATATTCCCTTCAATCTGGAGAGTTGGGACACATGGAATGGGTGCCAGGCATTTGTGCTTTAAAGGGTCTGCATTTGCTCACCCAATCTAACCAATCGTCTCAGTCCCAAGTGTCCCTCCTTATGCCACATCCAGCTGTCATTGTAGATAGGGTCATTCCAGGTTTCATCAGAGACCCTGAAGGAATTGTAAAGAATTCCCCAGTATTTTTGTTTTGTTTTTGAAATTCCTTTTTATAGTGGGTTTGAGCTGATTCTCGCTGCCATGTTTATGCCAATCTAGACACACTTGATTCCCTTACGGATACATATCAATACATAGGTTTTAAGATTCTTACTAGTCAGATATATTCCTCTGCGGGAAATATGGGGTTTTGAGTCCCTTTCACTGAGGAAGGTGTAGGTCTTGTCTATTCCATAGTTGGTTTTTGGAACGGTACCTGTGCTTATATCAAACTCTGGTTTTATGCATCACCCCACCTCTCCTTCCCCCTTAAGCAGGCATAAGAGTGTTTTCTAAATGTGAGACACTGTTCTCTTCCCTAACTCAGTTCAAGTGTAGCCATGTTTACAGGATCTTCATAAGTGATATCTTATGATAAGTTTCTTTTTCTGTGTGACTTATTTCACTTAGAATCATCGTACCTGAATCCACCCATTTTGCTGCTACTGGTCTTATGACATTGATTTCATGGCTGAGGGATATTCCATCGTACGTAAGTACCACAATTTTTGAACCATTTTTATATTTCCTGGGATATTTAAGGTGTACCCAAGTTGAGGTCCTTGTAAGCAGTGCAGCCCTAAATTTTGGGGTGGCTCTGTCTTATTGATTTTCAGTTTTCCCAAGGTATATTCCCTAGACTGGAAGTGCCCTTGGCTCTGTAGCTCTGTTGTTTACTTGTTTTAGGGAACACAATGCACTCCTCCAGAGAGGCAGTTGGCAATTTACATCCCCCACATCAGCATAACAAGGCACCCTGTTCTCCAGGGCCTGTCTTGCCTTTCTGGTTTTTACACATTTTGTGGATGTCCCTTCTGACCGGTGGGAGGTGATACTTCTTTGTAGTGCAGATTTGCATTGCCCGCTTGCTTGATTGGCAAAAAAGGTCTTATGCGTTTTCTCCTGAATATATTCAGGAGAAAACGCATACGCCCTTTTTCGCCAAGTGCATCATTGTCGAAGTTGTGCCCCTGTTCCTGTGCTTTAAAGGCGATTCCAACGTACCTCTTGAAATCTGTTTCCTGCTATTCTGCCTCGCATTCAAGTCCGCCTCTTTGCCTTGCCTCAACAGATTTTTGGACGATAGTTGTCCTTTATTACTCGGCCAGTTTGTGAATTGCTGTGCCCCTGAGCTCCATTTTTCAACTCGTTTCTGTGAGCTAACCGCATGTCCAAGATTTTGGTTCAGGACCTATACTGTTTCCCGGTGGGGGGCTGAGACTTTGGTTAATTCTTCTTCCTGCCGGAAGTTAGAATGATATGTGCCCGTCCAAATGCCTAAGAGCTACTCTCTCATTGGTTCTCCCTCTTCCCTTTCATCCTCTGCCAAATTGGAAACCTGTGCAAACCAGGAGGTTAAAGGGGCTGTCCCTCCAAGTTGCTAGATTGATAGTAAAGCAGATGGAAAGTCAAACCGGAGCACCAGGAGAGGGATTATTCATTGAGTTTTAGAAACCTTTCGTATTCACAGTGTGTCCGTTCTCTAGGATTCCCGTACATTTTATAACTGTAGTAATATTCCCTTCAACCTGGAGAGTTGGGACCCATGGAATGCGTGCCAGGCATTTGTGCTTTAAATGGTCTGCATTTGCTCACCCAATCTCACCAATCGTCTCAGTCCCAAGTGTCCCTCCTTATTCCACATGCAGCTGTCATTGTAGATAGGGTCATTCCAGGTTTCATCAGAGACCCTGAAGGAATTGTAAAGAATTTCCCAGTTTTTTTGTTTTGTTTTTGAAATTCCTTTTTATAGTGGGTTTGAGCTGATTCTCGCTGCCATGTTTATGCCAGTCTAGACACACTTGATTCCCTTACGGAGACATATCAATACATAGGTTTTAAGATTCTTACTAGTCAGATATATTCCTCTGCGGGAAATATGGGGTTTTGAGTCCCTTTCACTGAGGAAGGTGTAGGTCTTGTCTATTCCATAGTTGGTTTTTGGAACGGTACCTGTGCTTATATCAAACTCTGGTTTTATGCATCACCCCAGCTCTCCTTCCCCCTTAAGCAGGCATAAGAGTGTTTTCTAAATGTGAAACACTGTTCTCTTTCCTAACTCAGTTCAAGTGTAGCCATGTTTACAGGATCTTCATAAGAGATATCTTATGATAAGTTGCTTTTTCTGTGTGACTTATTTCACTTAGAATCATCGTACCTGAATCCACCCATTTTGCTGCTACTGGTCTTATGACATTGATTTCATGGCTGAGGGATATTCCATCGTACGTAAGTACCACAATTTTTAGAACCATTTTTATATTTCCTGGGATATTTAAGGTGTACCCAAGTTGAGGTCCTTGTAAGCAGTGCAGCCCTAAATTTTGGGGTGGCTCTGTCTTATTGATTTTCAGTTTTCCCAAGGTATATTCCCTAGACTGGAAGTGGCCTTGGCTCTGTAGCTCTGTTGTTTACTTGTTTTAGGGAACACAATGCACTCCTCCAGAGAGGCAGTTGGCAATTTACATCCCGCCCATCAGCATAACAAGGCTCCCTGTTCTCCAGGTCCTGTCTTGCCTTTCTGGTTTTTCCACATTTTGTGCATGTCCCTTTTGACCAGTGGGAAGTGATACTTCTTTGTAGTGCAGATTTGCATTGCCCGCTTGCTTGCTTGGCCAAAAAGGGTGTGTGCGTTTTCTCCTGAATATATTCAGGAGAAAACGCAGATGCCCTTTTAGGCCAAGTGCATCATTGTCGAAGTTGTGCCCCTCTTCCTGTGCTTTAAAGGCGATTCCAACGTACCTCTTGAAATCTGTTTCCTCCTATTCTGCCTCGCTTTCAAGTCCGCCTCGTTGCCTTCCCTCAACAGATTTTTGGATGATAGTTTTCCTTTATTACTCAGCCAGTTTGTGAATTGCTGTGCCCCTGAGCTCCATTTTTCAACTCGTTTTTGTGAGCTGACCGCAAGTCCAAGATTTTGGTTCAGGACCTATACTGGTTCCTGGTGGGGGGGCTGAGACTTTGGTTAATCTTTCTTCCTGCCGGAAGTTAGAATGATATGTGTCCGTCCAAATGCCTAACAGCTATTCTCTCATTGGTTCTCCCTCTTCCCTTTCATACTATGCCAAATTGGCAACCTGTGCGAACCAGGAGGTTAAAGGGGCTGTCTCTCCAAGTTGGGAGGTTGATAGTAAAGCAGATGGAAAGTCAAACGGGAGCACCAGGAGAGGGACTATTCGTTGAGTTTTAGACACCTCTCGTATTCACAGTGTGTCCGTTCTCTAGGTTTCCCGTACATGTTATAGCTGTAGTAATGTTCCCTTCAACCTGGAGAGTTGGGACCCATGCAATGGGTGCCAGGCATTTGTGCTTTAAAGGGTCTGCATTTGCTCACCCAATCTAACCAATCGTCTCAGTCCCAAGTGTCCCTCCTTATGCCACATCCAGCTGTCATTGTTGATAGGGTCATTCCAGGTTTCATCAGAGACCCTGAAGGAATTGTAAAGAATTTCCCAGTTTTTTTGTTTTGTTTTTGAAATTCCTTTTTATAGTGGGTTTGAGCTGATTCTTGCTGCCATGTCTATGCCAATCTAGACACACTTGATTCCCTTACGGAGACATATCAATACATAGGTTTTAAGATTCTTACTAGTCAGATATATTCCTCTGCGGGAAATATGGGGTTTTGAGTCCCTTTCACTGAGGAAGGTGTAGGTCTTGTCTATTCCATAGTTGGTTTTTGGAACGGTACCTGTGCTTATATCAAACTCTGGTTTTATGCATCACCCCACCTCTCCTTCCCCCTTAAGCAGGCATAAGAGTGTTTTCTAAATGTAAGACACTGTTCTCTTCCCTAACTCAGTTCAAGTGTAGCCATGTTTACAGGATCTTCATAAGTGATATCTTATGATAAGTTTCTTTTTCTGTGTGACTTATTTCACTTAGAATCATCGTACCTGAATCCACCCATTTTGCTGCTACTGGTCTTATGACATTGATTTCATGGCTGAGGGATATTCCATCGTACGTAAGTACCACAATTTTTTGAACCATTTTTATATTTCCTGGGATATTTAAGGTGTACCCAAGTTGAGGTCCTTGTAAGCAGTGCAGCCCTAAATTTTGGGGTGGCTCTGTCTTATTGATTTTCAGTTTTCCCAAGGTATATTCCCTAGACTGGAAGTGCCCTTGGCTCTGTAGCTCTGCTGTTTACTTGTTTTAGGGAACACAATGCACTCCTCCAGAGAGGCAGTTGGCAATTTACATCCCCCACATCAGCATAACAAGGCACCCTGTTCTCCAGGGCCTGTCTTGCCTTTCTGGTTTTTACACATTTTGTGGATGTCCCTTCTGACCGGTGGGAGGTGTTACTTCTTTGTAGTGCAGATTTGCATTGCCCGCTTGCTTGATTGGCAAAAAAGGTCTTATGCGTTTTCTCCTGAATATATTCAGGAGAAAACGCATACGCCCTTTTTCGCCAAGTGCATCATTGTCGAAGTTGTGCCCCTGTTCCTGTGCTTTAAAGGCGATTCCAACGTACCTCTTGAAATCTGTTTCCTGCTATTCTGCCTCGCTTTCAAGTCCGCCTCTTTGCCTTGCCTCAACAGATTTTTGGACGATAGTTTTCCTTTATTACTCAGCCAGTTTGTGAATTGCTGTGCCCCTGAGCTGCATTTTTCAACTCGTTTTTGGTGAGCTGACCGCAAGTCCAAAATTTTGGTTCAGGACCTATGCTGGTTCCCGGTGGGGGGCTGAGACTTTGGTTAATTCTTCTTCCTGCCGGGAAATTACAGTGATATGTGCCCGTCCAAATGCCTAAAAGCTACTCTCTCATTGGTTCTCCCTCTTCCCTTTCATCCTCTGCCAAATTGGAAACCTGTGCGAACCAGGAGGTTAAAGGGGCTGTCTCTCCAAGGTGGGAGGTTGATAGTAAAGCAGATGGAAAGTCAAACCAGAGCACCAGGAGAGGGACTATTCGTTGAGTTTTAGAAACCTTTCGTATTCACAGTGTGTCCGTTCTCTAGGTTTCCCGTACATGTTAAAACTGTAGTAATATTCCCTTCAACCTGGAGAGTTGGGACCCATGGAATGGGTGCCAGGCATTTGTGCTTTAAAGGGTCTGCATTTGCTCACCCAATCTCACAAATCCTCTCAGTCCCAAGTGTCCAGCCTTATGCCTCATCCAGCTGTCATTGTAGATAGGGTCATTCCAGGTTTCATCAGAGACCCTGAAGGAATTGTAAAGAATTTCCCAGTTTTTTTGTTTTGTTTTTGAAATTCCTTTTTATAGTGGGTTTGAGCTGATTCTCGCTGCCATGTTTATGCCAGTCTAGACACACTTGATTCCCTTACGGAGACATATCAATACATAGGTTTTAAGATTCTTACGAGTCAGATATATTCCTCTGCGGGAAATATGGGGTTTTGAGTCCCTTTCACTGAGGAAGGTGTAGGTCTTGTCTATTCCATAGTTGGTTTTTGGAACGGTACCTGTGCTTATATCAAACTCTGGTTTTATGCATCAACCCACCTCTCCTTCCCCCTTAAGCAGGCATAAGAGTGTTTTCTAAATGGGAGACACTGTTCTCTTTCCTAACTCAGTTCAAGTGTAGCCATGTTTACAGGATCTTCATAAGAGATATCTTATGATAAGTTTCTTTTTCTGTGTGACTTATTTCACTTAGAATCATCGTACCTGAATCCACCCATTTTGCTGCTACTGGTCTTATGACATTGATTTCATGGCTGAGGGATATTCCATCATACGTAAGTATCACAATTTTTTGAACCATTTTTATATTTCCTGGGATATTTAAGGTGTACCCAAGTTGAGGTCCTTGTAAGCAGTGCAGCCCTAAATATTGGGGTGGCTCTGTCTTATTGATTTTCAATTTTTCCATGGTATATTCCCTAGACTGGAAGTGCCCTTGGCTCTGTAGCTCTGTTGTTTACTTGTTTTAGGGAACACCATGCAGTCCTCCAGAGAGGCAGTTGGCAATTTATATCCCGCCCATCAGCATAACAAGGCTCCCTGTTCTCCAGGGCCTGTCTTGCCTTTCTGGTTTTTACATATTTTGTGGATGTCCCTTTTGACCGGTGGGAAGTGATACGTCTTTGTAAAGCAGATTTGCATTGCCCGCTTCCTTGCTTGGCCAAAAAGGGCATATGCGTTATCTCCCGAATATATTCAGGAGAAAACGCATACGCCCTTTGTGGCCAAGTGCATCATTGTCGAAGTTGTGCCCCTCTTCCTGTGCTTTAAAGGTGATTCCAACGTACCTCTTGAAATCTGTTTCCTGCTATTCTGCCTCGCTTTCAAGTCCGCCTCTTTGCCTTCCCTCAACAGATTTTTGGACGATAGTTTTCCTTTATTACTCAGCCAGTTTGTGAATTGCTGTGCCCCTGAGCTGCATTTTTCAACAGGTTTTTGGTGAGCTGACCGCAAGTCCAAAATTTTGGTTCAGGACCTATACTGGTTCCCGGTGGGGGGCTGAGACATTGGTTAATTCTTCTTCCTGCCGGGAAATTACAGTGATATGTGCCCGTCCAAATGCCTAAAAGCTACTCTCTCATTGGTTCTCCCTCTTCCCTTTCATCCTCTGCCAAATTGGAAACCTGTGCGAACCAGGAGGTTAAAGGGGCTGTCTCTCCAAGGTGGGAGGTTGATAGTAAAGCAGATGGAAAGTCAAACCGGAGCACCAGGAGAGGGACTATTCGTTGAGTTTTAGAAACCTTTCGTATTCACAGTGTGTCCGTTCTCTAGGTTTCCCGTACATGTTAAAACTGTAGTAATATTCCCTTCAACCTGGAGAGTTGGAACCCATGGAATGGGTGCCAGGCATTTGTGCTTTAAAGGGTCTGCATTTGCTCACCCAATCTCACAAATCCTCTCAGTCCCAAGTGTCCAGCCTTATGCCTCATCCAGCTGTCATTGTAGATAGGGTCATTCCAGGTTTCATCAGAGACCCTGAAGGAATTGTAAAGAATTTCCCAGTTTTTTTGTTTTGTTTTTGAAATTCCTTTTTATAGTGGGTTTGAGCTGATTCTCGCTGCCATGTTTATGCCAGTCTAGACACACTTGATTCCCTTACGGAGACATATCAATACATAGGTTTTAAGATTCTTACTAGTCAGATATATTCCTCTGTGGGAAATATGGGGTTTTGAGTCCCTTTCACTGAGGAAGGTGTAGGTCTTTTCTATTCCATAGTTGGTTTTTGGAACGGTACCTGTGCTTATATCAAACTCTGGTTTTATGCATCACCCCACCTCTCCTTCCCCCTTAAGCAGGCATAAGAGTGTTTTCTAAATGGGAGACACTGTTTTCTTTCCTAACTCAGTTCAAGTGTAGCCATGTTTACAGGATCTTCATAAGTGATATCTTATGATAAGTTTCTTTTTCTGTGTGACTTATTTCACTTAGAATCATCGTAAATGAATCCACCCATTTTGCTGCTACTGGTCTTATGACATTGATTTCATGGCTGAAGGATATTCCATCGTACGTAAGTACCACAATTTTTAGAACCGTTTTTATATTTCCTGGGATATTTAAGGTGTACCCAAGTTGAGGTCCTTGTAAGCTGTGCAGCCCTAAATTTTGGGGTGGCTCTGTCTTATTGATTTTCAGTTTTCCCAAGGTATATTCCCTAGACAGGAAGTGCCCTTGGCTCTGTAGCTCTGTTCTTTACTTGTTTTAGGGAACACAATGCACTCCTCCAGAGAGGCAGTTGGCAATTTACATCCCGCCCATCAGCATAACAAGGCTCCCTGTTCTCCAGGGCCTGTCTTGCCTTTCTGGTTTTTACACATTTTGTGGATGTCCCTTTTGACAGGTGGGAAGTGATACTTCTTTGTAGTGCAGATTTGCATTGCCCGCTTGCTTGCTTGCTTGGCCAAAAAGGGTGTATGCGTTTTCTCCTGAATATATTCAGGAGAAAACGCATACGCCCTTTTTGGCCAAGTGCATCATTGTCGAAGTTGTGCCCCTCTTCCTGTGCTTTAAAGGCGATTCCAACGTACCTCTTGAAATCTGTTTCCTGCTATTCTGCCTCGCTTTCAAGTCCGCCTCGTTGCCTTCCCTCAACACACTTTTGGACGATAGTTGTCCTTTATTACTCGGCCAGTTTGTGAATTGCTGTGCCCCTGATCGCCATTTTTCAACTCGTGTTTGGTGAGCTGACCGCAAGACCAAAATTTTGGTTCAGGACCTATACTGGTTCCCGGTGGGGGGCTGAGACTTTGGTTAATTCTTCTTCCTGCCGGGAAGTTAGAGTGATATGTGCCCGTCCAAATGCCTAACAGCTATTCTCTCATTGGTTCTCCCTCTTCCCTTTCATCCTCTGCCAAATTGGAAACCTGTGCGAACCAGGAGGTTAAAGGGCCTGTCTCTGCAAGTTGGGAGATTGATAGTAAAGCAGATGGAAAGTCAAACCGGAGCACCAGGAGAGGAACTATTCATTGAGTTTTAGAAACCTTTCGTATTCACAGTGTATCCGTTCTCTAGGTTTCCCGTACATGTTATAACTGTAGTAATATTACCTTCAACCTGGAGAGTTGGGACCCATGGAATGGGTGCCATGCATTATTGCTTTAAAGGGTCTGCATTTGCTCACCCTATCTAACCAATCGTCTCAGTCCCAAGTGTCCCTCCTTATGCCACATGCAGCTGTCATTGTAGATAGGGTCATTCCAGGTTTTATCAGAGACCCTGAAGGAATTGTAAAGAATTTCCCAGTTTTTTTGTTTTGTTTTTGAAATTCCTTTTTATAGTGGGTTTGAGCTGATTCTCGCTGCCATGTTTATGCCAGTCTAAACACACTTGATTCCTTTATGGAGACATATCAATACATAGATTTTAAGATTCTTACTAGTCAGATATATTCCTCTGCGGGAAATATGGGGTTTTGAGTCCCTTTCACTGAGGAAGGTGTAGGTCTTGTCTATTCCATAGTTGGTTTTTGGAACGGTACCTGTGCTTATATCAAACTCTGGTTTTATGCATCACCCCAGCTCTCCTTCCCCCTTAAGCAGGCATAAGAGTGTTTTCTAAATGTGAGACACTGTTCTCTTTCCTAACTCAGTTCAAGTGTAGCCATGTTTACAGGATCTTCATAAGAGATATCTTATGATAAGTTTCTTTTTCTGAGTGACTTATTTCACTTAGAATCATCGTACCTGAATCCACCCATTTTCCTGCTACTGGTCTTATGACATTGATTTCATGGCTGAGGGATATTCCATCGTACGTAAGTACCACAATTTTTAGAACCATTTTTATATTTCCTGGGATATTTAAGGTGTACCCAAGTTGAGGTCCTTGTAAGCAGTGCAGCCCTAAATTTTGTGGTGGCTCTGTCTTATTGATTTTCAGTTTTCCCAAGGTATATTCCCTAGATGGGAAGTGGCCTTGGCTCTGTAGCTCTGTTGTTTACTTGTTTTAGGGAACACAATGCACTCCTCCAGAGAGGCAGTTGGCAATTTACATCCCGCCCATCAGCATAACAAGGCTCCCTGTTCTCCTGGGCCTGTGTTGCCTTTCTGGTTTTTCCACATTTTGTGCATGTCCCTTTTGACCGGTGGGAAGTGATACTTCTTTGTAGTACAGATTTGCATTGCCCCCTTGCTTGCTTGGCCAAAAAGGGCGTATGCGTTTTCTCCTGAATATATTCAGGAAAAAACGCATATGCAATTTTTGGCCAAGTGCATCGTTGTCGAAGTTGTGCCCCTCTTCCTGTGCTTTAAAGGCGATTCCAACGTACCTCTTGAAATTTGTTTCCTGCTATTCTGCCTCGCTTTCAACTCCACCTCGTTGCCTTCCCTCAACAAATTTTTGGACGATACTTGTCCTTTATTACTCGGCCAGTTTGTGAATTGCTGTGCCCCTGAGCTCCATATTTCAACTCGTTTTTGGTGAGCTGACCGCAAGTCCAAAATTTTGGTTCAGGACCTATGCTGGTTCCCCGTGGGGGGCTGAGACTTTGGTTAATTCTTCTTCCTGCCGGGAAGTTAGAGTGATATGTGCCCGTCCAAATGCCTAACAGCTACTCTCTCATTGGTTCTCCCTCTTCCCTTTCATCCTATGCCAAATTGGCAACCTGTGCGAACCAGGAGGTTAAAGGGGCTGTCTCTCCAAGTTGGGAGATTGGGAGTAAAGCAGATGGGAAGTCAAACCGGAGCACCAGGAGAGGGACTATTCATTGAGTTTTAGAAACCTTTCGTATTCACAGTGTGTCCGTTCTCTAGGATTCCCGTACATGTTATAACTGTAGTAATATTCCCTTCAACCTGGAGAGTTGGGACCCATGGAATGGGTGCCAGGCATCTGTGCTTTAAAGGGTCTGCATTTGCTCACCCAATCTCACCAATCCTCTCAGTCCCAAGTGTCCAGCCTTATGCCACATCCAGCTGTTATTGTAGATAGGGTCATTCCAGGTTTCATCAGAGACCTTGAAGGAATTGTAAAGAATTTCCCAGTTTTTTTGTTTTGCTTTTGAAATTCCTTTTTATAGTGGGTTTGAGCTGATTCTCGCTGCCATGTTTATGCCAGTCTAGACACACTTGATTCCATTACGGAGACATATCAATACATAGGTTTTAAGATTCTTACTAGTCACATATATTCCTCTGCGGGAAATATGGGGTTTTGAGTCCCTTTCACTGAGGAAGGTGTAGGTCTTGTCTATTCCATAGTTGGTTTTTGGAACGGTACCTGTGCTTATATCAAACTCTGGTTTTATGCATCACCCCACCTTCCTTCCCCCTTAAGCAGGCATAAGAGTGTTTTCTAAATGTGGGACACTGTTCTCTTTCCTAACTCAGTTCAAGTGTAGCCATGTTTACAGGATCTTCATAAGTGATATCTTATGATAAGTTTCTTTTTCTGTGTGACTTATTTCACTTAGAATCATCGTACCTGAATCCACCCATTTTGCTGCTACTGGTCTTATGACATTGATTTCATGGCTGAGGGATATTCCATCGTACGTAAGTACCACAATTTTTTGAACCATTTTTATATTTCCTGGGTTATTTAAGGTGTACCCAAGTTGAGGTCCTTGTAAGCAGTGCAGCCCTAAATTTTGGGGTGGCTCTGTCTTATTGATTTTCAATTTTCCCAAGGTATATTCCCTAGAGTGGAAGTGCCCTTGGCTCTGTAGCTCCGTTCTTTACTTGTTTTAGGGAACACAATGTACTCCTCCAGAGAGGCAGTTGGCAATTTACATCCCGCCCTTCAGCATAACAAGGCTCCCTGTTCTCCAGGGCCTGTCTTGCCTTTCTGGTTTTTCCACATTTTGTGGATGTCCCTTTTGACCGGTGGGAAGTGATACTTCTTTGTAGTGCAGGTTTGCATTGCTCGCTTGCTTGCTTGGCCAAAAAGGGCATATGCGTTTTCACCTGAATATATTCAGGAGAAAACGCATACGCCGTTTTTGACCAAGTGCATCATGTTCGAAGTTGTGCCCCTCTTCCTGTGCTTTAAAGGTGATTCCAACGTACCTCTTGAAATCTGTTTCCTGCTATTCTGCCTCGCTTTCAAGTCTGCCTCGTTGCCTTCCCTCAACAGATTTTTGGACGATAGTTGTCCTTTATTACTCGGCCATTTTGTGAATTGCTGTGCCCCTGAGCTCCATTTTTCAACTCGTTTTTGGTGAGCTGACCGCAAGTCCAAAATTTTGGTTCAGGACCTATGCTGGGTCCCGGTGGGGGGCTGAGAGTTTGGTTTATTCTTCTTCCTGCCGGGAAGCTAGATTGATATGTGCCCGTCCAAATGCCTAACAGCTACTCTCTCATTGATTCTCCCTCTTCCCTTTCATCCTCTGCCAAATTCGAAACCTGTGCGAACCAGGAGGTTAAAGGGGCTGTCCCTCCAAGTTGCTAGATTGATAGTAAAGCAGATGGAAAGTCAAACCGGAGCACCAGGAGAGGGACTATTCGTTGAGTTTTAGAAACCTTTCGTATTCACAGTGTGTCCGTTCTCTAGGATTCCCGTACATGTTATAACTGTAGTAATATTCCCTTCAACCTGGAGAGTTGGGACCCATGGAATGGGTGCCAGGCATGTGTGCTTTAAAGGGTCTGCATTTGCTCACCCAATCTCACAAATCCTCTCAGTCCCAAGTGTCCCTCCTTATGCCACATCCAGCTGTCATTGTAGATAGGGTCATTCCAGGTTTCATCAGAGACCCTGAAGGAATTGTAAAGAATTTCCCAGTTTTTTTGTTTTGCTTTTGAAATTCCTTTTTATAGTGGGTTTGAGCTGATTCTCGCTGCCATGTTTATGCCAGTCTAGACACACTTGATTCCCTTACGGAGACATATCAATACATAGGTTTTAAGATTCTTACTAGTCACATATATTCCTCTGCGGGAAATATGGGGTTTTGAGTCCCTTTCACTGAGGAAGGTGTAGGTCTTGCCTATTCCATAGTTGGTTTTTGGAACGCTACCTGTGCTTATATCAAACTCTGGTTTTATGCATCACCCCACCTTCCTTCCCCCTTAAGCAGGCATAAGAGTGTTTTCTAAATGTGGGACACTGTTCTCTTTCCTAACTCAGTTCAAGTGTAGCCATGTTTACAGGATCTTCATAAGTGATATCTTATGATAAGTTTCTTTTTCTGTGTGACTTATTTCACTTAGAATCATCGTACCTGAATCCACCCATTTTGCTGCTACTGGTCTTATGACATTGATTTCATGGCTGAGGGATATTCCATCGTACGTAAGTACCACAATTTTTTGAACCATTTTTATATTTCCTGGGATATTTAAGGTGTACCCAAGTTGAGGTCCTTGTAAGCAGTGCAGCCCTAAATTTTGGGGTGGCTCTGTCTTATTGATTTTCAATTTTCCCAAGGTATATTCCCTAGAGTGGAAGTGCCCTTGGCTCTGTAGCTCCGTTCTTTACTTGTTTTAGGGAACACAATATACTCCTCCAGAGAGGCAGTTGGCAATTTACATCCCGCCCATCAGCATAACAAGGCTCCCTGTTCTCCAGGGCCTGTCTTGCCTTTCTGGTTTTTCCACATTTTGTGGATGTCCCTTTTGACCGGTGGGAAGTGATACTTCTTTTTAGTGCAGATTTGCATTGCCCGCTTGCTTGCTTGGCCAAAAAGGGTGTGTGCGTTTTCTCCTGAATATATTCAGGAGAAAACGCAGACGCCCTTTTAGGCCAAGTGCATCATGTTCGAAGTTGTGCCCCTCTTCCTGTGCTTTAAAGGCGATTCCAACGTACCTCTTGAAATCTGTTTCCTGCTATTCTGCCTCGCATTCAAGTCCGCCTCTTTGCCTTGCCTCAACAGATTTTTGGACGATAGTTGTCCTTTATTACTCGGCCAGTTTGTGAATTTCTGTGCCCCTGATCGCCATTTTTCAACTCGTGTTTGGTGAGCTGACCGCAAGACCAAAATTTTGGTTCAGGACCTATACTGGTTCCCGGTGGGGGGCTGAGACTTTGGTTAATTCTTCTTCCTGCCGGGAAGTTAGAGTGATATGTGCCCGTCCAAATGCCTAACAGCTACTCTCTCATTGGTTCTCCCTCTTCCCTTTCATCCTCTGCCAAATTGGAAACCTGTGCGAACCAGGAGGTTAAAGGGCCTGTCTCTGCAAGTTGGGAGATTGATAGTAAAGCAGATGGAAAGACAAACCGGAGCACCAGGAGAGGAACTATTCATTGAGTTTTAGAAACCTTTCGTATTCACAGTGTATCCGTTCTCTAGGTTTCCCGTACATGTTATAACTGTAGTAATATTACCTTCAACCTGGAGAGTTGGGACCCATGGAATGGGTGCCATGCATTATTGCTTTAAAGGGTCTGCATTTGCTCACCCTATCTAACCAATCGTCTCAGTCCCAAGTGTCCCTCCTTATGCCACATGCAGCTGTCATTGTAGATAGGGTCATTCCAGGTTTTATCAGAGACCCTGAAGGAATTGTAAAGAATTTCCCAGTTTTTTTGTTTTGTTTTTGAAATTCCTTTTTATAGTGGGTTTGAGCTGATTCTCGCTGCCATGTTTATGCCAGTCTAAACACACTTGATTCCTTTATGGAGACATATCAATACATAGATTTTAAGATTCTTACTAGTCAGATATATTCCTCTGCGGGAAATATGGGGTTTTGAGTCCCTTTCACTGAGGAAGGTGTAGGTCTTGTCTATTCCATAGTTGGTTTTTGGAACGGTACCTGTGCTTATATCAAACTCTGGTTTTATGCATCACCCCAGCTCTCCTTCCCCCTTAAGCAGGCATAAGAGTGTTTTCTAAATGTGAGACACTGTTCTCTTTCCTAACTCAGCTCAAGTGTAGCCATGTTTACAGGATCTTCATAAGAGATATCTTATGATAAGTTTCTTTTTCTGAGTGACTTATTTCACTTAGAATCATCGTACCTGAATCCACCCATTTTGCTGCTACTGGTCTTATGACATTGATTTCATGGCTGAGGGATATTCCATCGTACGTAAGTACCACAATTTTTAGAACCATTTTTATATTTCCTGGGATATTTAAGGTGTACCCAAGTTGAGGTCCTTGTAAGCAGTGCAGCCCTAAATTTTGTGGTGGCTCTGTCTTATTGATTTTCAGTTTTCCCAAGGTATATTCCCTAGATGGGAAGTGGCCTTGGCTCTGTAGCTCCGTAGTTTACTTGTTTTAGGGAACACAATGCACTCCTCCAGAGAGGCAGTTGGCAATTTACATCCCGCCCATCAGCATAACAAGGCTCCCTGTTCTCCTGGGCCTGTGTTGCCTTTCTGGTTTTTCCACATTTTGTGCATGTCCCTTTTGACCGGTGGGAAGTGATACTTCTTTGTAGTACAGATTTGCATTGCCCCCTTGCTTGCTTGGCCAAAAAGGGCGTATGCGTTTTCTCCTGAATATATTCAGGAGAAAACGCAGACGCCCTTTTAGGCCAAGTGCATCATTGTCGAAGTTGTGCCCCTCTTCCTGTGCTTTAAAGGCGATTCCAACGTACCTCTTGAAATCTGTTTCCTCCTATTCTGCCTCGCTTTCAAGTCCGCCTCGTTGCCTTCCCTCAACAGATTTTTGGATGATAGTTTTCCTTTATTACTCAGCCAGTTTGTGAATTGCTGTGCCCCTGAGCTCCATTTTTCAACTCGATTTTGTGAGCTGACCGCAAGTCCAAGATTTTGGTTCAGGACCTATACTGGTTCCTGGTGGGGGGGCTGAGACTTTGGTTAATCTTTCTTCCTGCTGGAAGTTAGAATGATATGTGTCCGTCCAAATGCCTAACAGCTATTCTCTCATTGGTTCTCCCTCTTCCCTTTCATACTATGCCAAATTGGCAACCTGTGCGAACCAGGAGGTTAAAGGGGCTGTCTCTCCAAGTTGGGAGGTTGATAGTAAAGCAGATGGAAAGTCAAACCGGAGCACCAGGAGAGGGACTATTCGTTGAGTTTTAGACACCTTTCGTATTCACAGTGTGTCCGTTCTCTAGGTTTCCCGTACATGTTATAGCTGTAGTAATGTTCCCTTCAACCTGGAGAGTTGGGACCCATGCAATGGGTGCCAGGCATTTGTGCTTTAAAGGGTCTGCATTTGCTCACCCAATCTAACCAATCGTCTCAGTCCCAAGTGTCCCTCCTTATGCCACATCCAGCTGTCATTGTTGATAGGGTCATTCCAGGTTTCATCAGAGACCCTGAAGGAATTGTAAAGAATTTCCCAGTTTTTTTGTTTTGTTTTTGAAATTCCTTTTTATAGTGGGTTTGAGCTGATTCTTGCTGCCATGTCTATGCCAATCTAGACACACTTGATTCCCTTACGGAGACATATCAATACATAGGTTTTAAGATTCTTACTAGTCAGATATATTCCTCTGCGGGAAATATGGGGTTTTGAGTCCCTTTCACTGAGGAAGGTGTAGGTCTTGTCTATTCCATAGTTGGTTTTTGGAACGGTACCTGTGCTTATATCAAACTCTGGTTTTATGCATCACCCCACCTCTCCTTCCCCCTTAAGCAGGCATAAGAGTGTTTTCTAAATGTAAGACACTGTTCTCTTTCCTAACTCAGTTCAAGTGTAGCCACGTTTACAGGATCTTCATAAGTGATATCTTATGATAAGTTTCTTTTTCTGTGTGACTTATTTCACTTAGAATCGTCGTACCTGAATCCACCCATTTTGCTGCTACTGGTCTTATGACATTGATTTCATGGCTGAGGGATATTCCATCGTACGTAAGTACCACAATTTTTTGAACCATTTTTATATTTCCTGGGATATTTAAGGTGTACCCAAGTTGAGGTCCTTGTAAGCAGTGCAGCCTTAAATTTTGTGGTGGCTCTGTCTTATTGATTTTCAGTTTTCCCAAGGTATATTCCCTAGATGGGAAGTGGCCTTGGCTCTGTAGCTCTGTTGTTTACTTGTTTTAGGGAACACAATGCACTCCTCCAGAGAGGCAGTTGGCAATTTACATCCCGCCCATCAGCATAACAAGGCTCCCTGTTCTCCTGGGCCTGTGTTGCCTTTCTGGTTTTTCCACATTTTGTGCATGACCCTTTTGACCGGTGGGAAGTGATACTTCTTTGTAGTACAGATTTGCATTGCCCCCTTGCTTGCTTGGCCAAAAAGGGCGTATGCGTTTTCTCCTGAATATATTCAGGAAAAAACGCATACGCAATTTTTGGCCAAGTGCATCGTTGTCGAAGTTGTGCCCCTCTTCCTGTGCTTTAAAGGCGATTCCAACGTACCTCTTGAAATTTGTTTCCTGCTATTCTGCCTCGCTTTCAACTCCACCTCGTTGCCTTCCCTCAACAAATTTTTGGACGATAGTTGTCCTTTATTACTCGGCCAGTTTGTGAATTGCTGTGCCCCTGAGCTCCATATTTCAACTCGTTTCTGGTGAGCTGACCGCAAGTCCAAAATTTTGGTTCAGGACCTATGCTGGTTCCCCGTGGGGGGCTGAGACTTTGGTTAATTCTTCTTCCTGCCGGGAAGTTAGAGTGATATGTGCCCGTCCAAATGCCTAACAGCTACTCTCTCATTGGTTCTCCCTCTTCCCTTTCATCCTCTGCCAAATTGGCAACCTGTGCGAACCAGGAGGTTAAAGGGGCTGTCTCTCCAAGTTGGGAGATTGGGGGTAAAGCAGATGGGAAGTCAAACCGGAGCACCAGGAGAGGGACTATTCATTGAGTTTTAGAAACCTTTCGTATTCACAGTGTGTCCGTTCTCTAGGATTCCCGTACATGTTATAACTGTAGTAATATTCCCTTCAACCTGGAGAGTTGGGACCCATGGAATGGGTGCCAGGCATCTGTGCTTTAAAGGGTCTGCATTTGCTCACCCAATCTCACCAATCCTCTCAGTCCCAAGTGTCCAGCCTTATGCCACATCCAGCTGTTATTGTAGATAGGGTCATTCCAGGTTTCATCAGAGACCTTGAAGGAATTGTAAAGAATTTCCCAGTTTTTTTGTTTTGCTTTTGAAATTCCTTTTTATAGTGGGTTTGAGCTGATTCTCGCTGCCATGTTTATGCCAGTCTAGACACACTTGATTCCCTTACGGAGACATATCAATACATAGGTTTTAAGATTCTTACTAGTCACATATATTCCTCTGCGGGAAATATGGGGTTTTGAGTCCCTTTCACTGAGGAAGGTGTAGGTCTTGTCTATTCCATAGTTGGTTTTTGGAACGCTACCTGTGCTTATATCATACTCTGGTTTTATGCATCACCCCACCTTCCTTCCCCCTTAAGCAGGCATAAGAGTGTTTTCTAAATGTGGGACACTGTTCTCTTTCCTAACTCAGTTCAAGTGTAGCCATGTTTACAGGATCTTCATAAGTGATATCTTATGATAAGTTTCTTTTTCTGTGTGACTTATTTCACTTAGAATCATCGTACCTGAATCCACCCATTTTGCTGCTACTGGTCTTATGACATTGATTTCATGGCTGAGGGATATTCCATCGTACGTAAGTACCACAATTTTTTGAACCATTTTTATATTTCCTGGGATATTTAAGGTGTACCCAAGTTGAGGTCCTTGTAAGCAGTGCAGCCCTAAATTTTGGGGTGGCTCTGTCTTATTGATTTTCAATTTTCCCAAGGTATATTCCCTAGAGTGGAAGTGCCCTTGGCTCTGTAGCTCCGTTCTTTACTTGTTTTAGGGAACACAATATACTCCTCCAGAGAGGCAGTTGGCAATTTACATCCCGCCCATCAGCATAACAAGGCTCCCTGTTCTCCAGGGCCTGTCTTGCCTTTCTGGTTTTTCCACATATTGTGGATGTCCCTTTTGACCGGTGGGAAGTGATACTTCTTTGTAGTGCAGATTTGCATTGCCCGCTTGCTTGCTTGGCCAAAAAGGGTGTGTGCGTTTTCTCCTGAATATATTCAGGAGAAAACGCATACGTCGTTTTTGACCAAGTGCATCATGTTCGAAGTTGTGCCTCTCTTCCTGTGCTTTAAAGGCGATTCCAACGTACCTCTTGAAATCTGTTTCCTGCTATTCTGCCTCGCTTTCAAGTCCGCCTCGTTGCCTTCCCTCAACAGATTTTTGGACGACAGTTGTCCTTTATTACTCGGCCACTTTGTGAATTGCTGTGCCCCTGAGCTCCATTTTTCAACTCGTTTTTGGTGAGCTGACCGCAAGTCCAAAATTTTGGTTCAGGACCTATGCTGGGTCCCGGTGGGGGGCTGAGAGTTTGGTTTATTCTTCTTCCTGCCGGGAAGCTAGATTGATATGTGCCCGTCCAAATGCCTAATAGCTACTCTCTCATTGATTCTCCCTCTTCCCTTTCATCCTCTGCCAAATTCGAAACCTGTGCGAACCAGGAGGTTAAAGGGGCTGTCCCTCCAAGTTGCTAGATTGATAGTAAAGCAGATGGAAAGTCAAACCGGAGCACCAGGAGAGGGACTATTCGTTGAGTTTTAGAAACCTTTCGTATTCACAGTGTGTCCGTTCTCTAGGATTCCTGTACATGTTATAACTGTAGTAATATTCCCTTCAACCTGGAGAGTTGGGACCCATGGAATGGGTGCCAGGCATGTGTGCTTTAAAGGGTCTGCATTTGCTCACCCAATCTCACAAATCCTCTCAGTCCCAAGTGTCCCTCCTTATGCCACATCCAGCTGTCATTGTAGATAGGGTCATTCCAGGTTTCATCAGAGACCCTGAAGGAATTGTAAAGAATTTCCCAGTTTTTTTGTTTTGCTTTTGAAATTCCTTTTTATAGTGGGTTTGAGCTGATTCTCGCTGCCATGTTTATGCCAGTCTAGACACACTTGATTCCCTTACGGAGACATATCAATACATAGGTTTTAAGATTCTTACTAGTCACATATATTCCTCTGCGGGAAATATGGGGTTTTGAGTCCCTTTCACTGAGGAAGGTGTAGGTCTTGTCTATTCCATAGTTGGTTTTTGGAAAGGTACCTGTGCTTATATCAAACTCTGGTTTTATGCATCACCCCACCTTCCTTCCCCCTTAAGCAGGCATAAGAGTGTTTTCTAAATGTGGGACACTGTTCTCTTTCCTAACTCAGTTCAAGTGTAGCCATGTTTACAGGATCTTCATAAGTGATATCTTATGATAAGTTTCTTTTTCTGTGTGACTTATTTCACTTAGAATCATCGTACCTGAATCCACCCATTTTGCTGCTACTGGTCTTATGACATTGATTTCATGGCTGAGGGATATTCCATCGTACGTAGGTACCACAATTTTTTGAACCATTTTTATATTTCCTGGGTTATTTAAGGTGTACCCAAGTTGAGGTCCTTGTAAGCAGTGCAGCCCTAAATTTTGGGGTGGCTCTGTCTTATTGATTTTCAATTTTCCCAAGGTATATTCCCTAGAGTGGAAGTGCCCTTGGCTCTGTAGCTCCGTTCTTTACTTGTTTTAGGGAACACAATGTACTCCTCCAGAGAGGCAGTTGGCAATTTACATCCCGCCCATCAGCATAACAAGGCTCCCTGTTCTCCAGGGCCTGTCTTGCCTTTCTGGTTTTTCCACATTTTGTGGATGTCCCTTTTGACCGGTGGGAAGTGATACTTCTTTGTAGTGCAGGTTTGCATTGCTCGCTTGCTTGCTTGGCCAAAAAGGGCATATACGTTTTCACCTGAATATATTCAGGAGAAAACGCATACGCCGTTTTTGACCAAGTGCATCATGTTCGAAGTTGTGCCCCTCTTCCTGTGCTTTAAAGGTGATTCCAACGTACCTCTTGAAATCTGTTTCCTGCTATTCTGCCTCGCTTTCAAGTCTGCCTCGTTGCCTTCCCTCAACAGATTTTTGGACGATAGTTGTCCTTTATTACTCGGCCATTTTGTGAATTGCTGTGCCCCTGAGCTCCATTTTTCAACTCGTTTTTGGTGAGCTGACCGCAAGTCCAAAATTTTGGTTCAGGACCTATGCTGGGTCCCGGTGGGGGGCTGAGAGTTTGGTTTATTCTTCTTCCTGCCGGGAAGCTAGATTGATATGTGCCCGTCCAAATGCCTAACAGCTACTCTCTCATTGATTCTCCCTCTTCCCTTTCATCCTCTGCCAAATTCGAAACCTGTGCGAACCAGGAGGTTAAAGGGGCTGTCCCTCCAAGTTGCTAGATTGATAGTAAAGCAGATGGAAAGTCAAACCGGAGCACCAGGAGAGGGACTATTCGTTGAGTTTTAGAAACCTTTCGTATTCACAGTGTGTCCGTTCTCTAGGATTCCCGTACATGTTATAACTGTAGTAATATTCCCTTCAACCTGGAGAGTTGGGACCCATGGAATGGGTGCCAGGCATGTGTGCTTTAAAGGGTCTGCATTTGCTCACCCAATCTCACAAATCCTCTCAGTCCCAAGTGTCCCTCCTTATGCCACATCCAGCTGTCATTGTAGATAGGGTCATTCCAGGTTTCATCAGAGACCCTGAAGGAATTGTAAAGAATTTCCCAGTTTTTTTGTTTTGCTTTTGAAATTCCTTTTTATAGTGGGTTTGAGCTGATTCTCGCTGCCATGTTTATGCCAGTCTAGACACACTTGATTCCCTTACGGAGACATATCAATACATAGGTTTTAAGATTCTTACTAGTCACATATATTCCTCTGCGGGAAATATGGGGTTTTGAGTCCCTTTCACTGAGGAAGGTGTAGGTCTTGCCTATTCCATAGTTGGTTTTTGGAACGCTACCTGTGCTTATATCAAACTCTGGTTTTATGCATCACCCCACCTTCCTTCCCCCTTAAGCAGGCATAAGAGTGTTTTCTAAATGTGGGACAATGTTCTCTTTCCTAACTCAGTTCAAGTGTAGCCATGTTTACAGGATCTTCATAAGTGATATCTTATGATAAGTTTCTTTTTCTGTGTGACTTCTTTCACTTAGAATCATCGTACCTGAATCCACCCATTTTGCTGCTACTGGTCTTATGACATTGATTTCATGGCTGAGGGATATTCCATCGTACGTAAGTACCACAATTTTTTGAACCATTTTTATATTTCCTGGGATATTTAAGGTGTACCCAAGTTGAGGTCCTTGTAAGCAGTGCAGCCCTAAATTTTGGGGTGGCTCTGTCTTATTGATTTTCAATTTTCCCAAGGTATATTCCCTAGAGTGGAAGTGCCCTTGGCTCTGTAGCTCCGTTCTTTACTTGTTTTAGGGAACACAATATACTCCTCCAGAGAGGCAGTTGGCAATTTACATCCCGCCCATCAGCATAACAAGGCTCCCTGTTCTCCAGGGCCTGTCTTGCCTTTCTGGTTTTTCCACATTTTGTGGATGTCCCTTTTGACCGGTGGGAAGTGATACTTCTTTGTAGTGCAGATTTGCATTGCCCGCTTGCTTGCTTGGCCAAAAAGGGTGTGTGCGTTTTCTCCTGAATATATTCAGGAGAAAACGCAGACGCCCTTTTAGGCCAAGTGCATCATTGTCGAAGTTGTGCCCCTCTTCCTGTGCTTTAAAGGCGGTTCCAACGTACCTCTTGAAATCTGTTTCCTCCTATTCTGCCTCGCTTTCAAGTCCGCCTCGTTGCCTTCCCTCAACAGATTTTTGGATGATAGTTTTCCTTTATTACTCAGCCAGTTTGTGAATTGCTGTGCCCCTGAGCTCCATTTTTCAACTCGTTTTTGTGAGCTGACCGCAAGTCCAAGATTTTGGTTCAGGACCTATACTGGTTCCTGGTGGGGGGGCTGAGACTTTGGTTAATCTTTCTTCCAGCTGGAAGTTAGAATGATATGTGTCCGTCCAAATGCCTAACAGCTATTCTCTCATTGGTTCTCCCTCTTCCCTTTCATACTATGCCAAATTGGCAACCTGTGCGAACCAGGAGGTTAAAGGGGCTGTCTCTCCAAGTTGGGAGGTTGATAGTAAAGCAGATGGAAAGTCAAACCGGAGCACCAGGAGAGGGACTATTCGTTGAGTTTTAGACACCTTTCGTATTCACAGTGTGTCCGTTCTCTAGGTTTCCCGTACATGTTATAGCTGTAGTAATGTTCCCTTCAACCTGGAGAGTTGGGACCCATGCAATGGGTGCCAGGCATTTGTGCTTTAAAGGGTCTGCATTTGCTCACCCAATCTCACCAATCCTCTCAGTCCCAAGTGTCCCTCCTTATGCCACATCCAGCTGTCATTGTTGATAGGGTCATTCCAGGTTTCATCAGAGACCCTGAAGGAATTGTAAAGAATTTCCCAGTTTTTTTGTTTTGTTTTTGAAATTCCTTTTTATAGTGGGTTTGAGCTGATTCTTGCTGCCATGTCTATGCCAATCTAGACACACTTGATTCCCTTACGGAGACATATCAATACATAGGTTTTAAGATTCTTACTAGTCAGATATATTCCTCTGCGGGAAATATGGGGTTTTGAGTCCCTTTCACTGAGGAAGGTGTAGGTCTTGTCTATTCCATAGTTGGTTTTTGGAACGGTACCTGTGCTTATATCAAACTCTGGTTTTATGCATCACCCCACCTCTCCTTCCCCCTTAAGCAGGCATAAGAGTGTTTTCTAAATGTAAGACACTGTTCTCTTCCCTAACTCAGTTCAAGTGTAGCCATGTTTACAGGATCTTCATAAGTGATATCTTATGATAAGTTTCTTTTTCTGTGTGACTTATTTCACTTAGAATCATCGTACCTGAATCCACCCATTTTGCTGCTACTGGTCTTATGACATTGATTTCATGGCTGAGGGATATTCCATCGTACGTAAGTACCACAATTTTTTGAACCATTTTTATATTTCCTGGGATATTTAAGGTGTACCCAAGTTGAGGTCCTTGTAAGCAGTGCAGCCCTAAATTTTGGGGTGGCTCTGTCTTATTGATTTTCAGTTTTCCCAAGGTATATTCCCTAGATGGGAAGTGGCCTTGGCTCTGTAGCTCTGTTGTTTACTTGTTTTAGGGAACACAATGCACTCCTCCAGAGAGGCAGTTGGCAATTTACATCCCGCCCATCAGCATAACAATGCTCCCTGTTCTCCTGGGCCTGTGTTGCCTTTCTGGTTTTTCCACATTTTGTGCATGTCCCTTTTGACCGGTGGGAAGTGATACTTCTTTGTAGTACAGATTTGCATTGCCCCCTTGCTTGCTTGGCCAAAAAGGGCGTATGTGTTTTCTCCTGAATATATTCAGGAGAAAACGCAGGCGCCCTTTTAGGCCAAGTGCATCATTGTCGAAGTTGTGCCCCTCTTCCTGTGCTTTAAAGGCGATTCCAACGTACCTCTTGAAATCTGTTTCCTCCTATTCTGCCTCGCTTTAAAGTCCGCCTCGTTGCCTTCCCTCAACAGATTTTTGGATGATAGTTTTCCTTTATTACTCAGCCAGTTTGTGAATTGCTGTGCCCCTGAGCTCCATTTTTCAACTCGTTTTTGTGAGCTGACCGCAAGTCCAAGATTTTGGTTCAGGACCTATACTGGTTCCTGGTGGGCGGGCTGAGACTTTGGTTAATCTTTCTTCCTGCCGGAAGTTAGAATGATATGTGTCCGTCCAAATGCCTAACAGCTATTCTCTCATTGGTTCTCCCTCTTCCCTTTCATACTATGCCAAATTGGCAACCTGTGCGAACCAGGAGGTTAAAGGGGCTGTCTCTCCAAGTTGGGAGGTTGATAGTAAAGCAGATGGAAAGTCAAACCGGAGCACCAGGAGAGGGACTATTCGTTGAGTTTTAGACACCTTTCGTATTCACAGTGTGTCCGTTCTCTAGGTTTCCCGTACATGTTATAGCTGTAGTAATGTTCCCTTCAACCTGGAGAGTTGGGACCCATGCAATGGGTGCCAGGCATTTGTGCTTTAAAGGGTCTGCATTTGCTCACCCAATCTAACCAATCGTCTCAGTCCCAAGTGTCCCTCCTTATGCCACATCCAGCTGTCATTGTTGATAGGGTCATTCCAGGTTTCATCAGAGACCCTGAAGGAATTGTAAAGAATTTCCCAGTTTTTTTGTTTTGTTTTTGAAATTCCTTTTTATAGTGGGTTTGAGCTGATTCTTGCTGCCATGTCTATGCCAATCTAGACACACTTGATTCCCTTACGGAGACATATCAATACATAGGTTTTAAGATTCTTACTAGTCAGATATATTCCTCTGCGGGAAATATGGGGTTTTGAGTCCCTTTCACTGAGGAAGGTGTAGGTCTTGTCTATTCCATAGTTGGTTTTTGGAACGGTACCTGTGCTTATATCAAACTCTGGTTTTATGCATCACCCCACCTCTCCTTCCCCCTTAAGCAGGCATAAGAGTGTTTTCTAAATGTAAGACACTGTTCTCTTCCCTAACTCAGTTCAAGTGTAGCCATGTTTACAGGATCTTCATAAGTGATATCTTATGATAAGTTTCTTTTTCTGTGTGACTTATTTCACTTAGAATCATCGTACCTGAATCCACCCATTTTGCTGCTACTGGTCTTATGACATTGATTTCATGGCTGAGGGATATTCCATCGTACGTAAGTACCACAATTTTTTGAACCATTTTTATATTTCCTGGGATATTTAAGGTGTACCCAAGTTGAGGTCCTAGTAAGCAGTGCAGCCCTAAATTTTGGGGTGGCTCTGTCTTATTGATTTTCAGTTTTCCCAAGGTATATTCCCTAGATGGGAAGTGGCCTTGGCTCTGTAGCTCTGTTGTTTACTTGTTTTAGGGAACACAATGCACTCCTCCAGAGAGGCAGTTGGCAATTTACATCCCGCCCATCAGCATAACAATGCTCCCTGTTCTCCTGGGCCTGTGTTGCCTTTCTGGTTTTTCCACATTTTGTGCATGTCCCTTTTGACCGGTGGGAAGTGATACTTCTTTGTAGTACAGATTTGCATTGCCCCCTTGCTTGCTTGGCCAAAAAGGGCGTATGTGTTTTCTCCTGAATATATTCAGGAAAAAACGCATACGCAATTTTTGGCCAAGTGCATCGTTGTCGAAGTTGTGCCCCTCTTCCTGTGCTTTAAAGGCGATTCCAACGTACCTCTTGAAATTTGTTTCCTGCTATTCTGCCTCGATTTCAACTCCACCTCGTTGCCTTCCCTCAACAAATTTTTGGACGATAGTTGTCCTTTATTACTCGGCCAGTTTGTGAATTGCTGTGCCCCTGAGCTCCATATTTCAACTCGTTTTTGGTGAGCTGACCGCAAGTCCAAAATTTTGGTTCAGGACCTATGCTGGTTCCCCGTGGGGGGCTGAGACTTTGGTTAATTCTTCTTCCTGCCGGGAAGTTAGAGTGATATGTGCCCGTCCAAATGCCTAACAGCTACTCTCTCATTGGTTCTCCCTCTTCCCTTTCATCCTATGCCAAATTGGCAACCTGTGCGAACCAGGAGGTTAAAGGGGCTGTCTCTCCAAGTTGGGAGATTGGGAGTAAAGCAGATGGGAAGTCAAACCGGAGCACCAGGAGAGGGACTATTCATTGAGTTTTAGAAACCTTTCGTATTCACAGTGTGTCCGTTCTCTAGGATTCCCGTACATGTTATAACTGTAGTAATATTCCCTTCAACCTGGAGAGTTGGGACCCATGGAATGGGTGCCAGGCATCTGTGCTTTAAAGGGTCTGCATTTGCTCACCCAATCTCACCAATCCTCTCAGTCCCAAGTGTCCAGCCTTATGCCACATCCAGCTGTTATTGTAGATAGGGTTATTCCAGGTTTCATCAGAGACCTTGAAGGAATTGTAAAGAATTTCCCAGTTTTTTTGTTTTGCTTTTGAAATTCCTTTTTATAGTGGGTTTGAGCTGATTCTCGCTGCCATGTTTATGCCAGTCTAGACACACTTGATTCCCTTACGGAGACATATCAATACATAGGTTTTAAGATTCTTACTAGTCACATATATTCCTCTGCGGGAAATATGGCGTTTTGAGTCCCTTTCACTGAGGAAGGTGTAGGTCTTGTCTATTCCATAGTTGGTTTTTGGAACGCTACCTGTGCTTATATCAAACTCTGGTTTTATGCATCACCCCACCTTCCTTCCCCCTTAAGCAGGCATAAGAGTGTTTTCTAAATGTGGGACACTGTTCTCTTTCCTAACTCAGTTCAAGTGTAGCCATGTTTACAGGATCTTCATAAGTGATATCTTATGATAAGTTTCTTTTTCTGTGTGACTTATTTCACTTAGAATCATCGTACCTGAATCCACCCATTTTGCTGCTACTGGTCTTATGACATTGATTTCATGGCTGAGGGATATTCCATCGTACGTAAGTACCACAATTTTTTGAACCATTTTTATATTTCCTGGGATATTTAAGGTGTACCCAAGTTGAGGTCCTTGTAAGCAGTGCAGCCCTAAATTTTGGGGTGGCTCTGTCTTATTGATTTTCAATTTTCCCAAGGTATATTCCCTAGAGTGGAAGTGCCCTTGGCTCTGTAGCTCCGTTCTTTACTTGTTTTAGGGAACACAATATACTCCTCCAGAGAGGCAGTTGGCAATTTACATCCCGCCCATCAGCATAACAAGGCTCCCTGTTCTCCAGGGCCTGTCTTGCCTTTCTGGTTTTTCCACATTTTGTGGATGTCCCTTTTGACCGGTGGGAAGTGATACTTCTTTTTAGTGCAGATTTGCATTGCCCGCTTGCTTGCTTGGCCAAAAAGGGCGTATGCGTTTTCACCTGAATATATTCAGGAGAAAACGCATACGCCGTTTTTGACCAAGTGCATCATGTTCGAAGTTGTGCCCCTCTTCCTGTGCTTTAAAGGTGATTCCAACGTACCTCTTGAAATCTGTTTCCTGCTATTCTGCCTCGCTTTCAAGTCTGCCTCGTTGCCTTCCCTCAACAGATTTTTGGACGATAGTTGTCCTTTATTACTCGGCCATTTTGTGAATTGCTGTGCCCCTGAGCTCCAGTTTTCAACTCGTTTTTGGTGAGCTGACCGCAAGTCCAAAATTTTGGTTCAGGACCTATGCTGGGTCCCGGTGGGGGGCTGAGAGTTTGGTTTATTCTTCTTCCTGCCGGGAAGCTAGATTGATATGTGCCCGTCCAAATGCCTAACAGCTACTCTCTCATTGATTCTCCCTCTTCCCTTTCATCCTCTGCCAAATTCGAAACCTGTGCGAACCAGGAGGTTAAAGGGGCTGTCCCTCCAAGTTGCTAGATTGATTGTAAAGCAGATGGAAAGTCAAACCGGAGCACCAGGAGAGGGACTATTCGTTGAGTTTTAGAAACCTTTCGTATTCACAGTGTGTCCGTTCTCTAGGATTCCCGTACATGTTATAACTGTAGTAATATTCCCTTCAACCTGGAGAGTTGGGACCCATGGAATGGGTGCCAGGCATGTGTGCTTTAAAGGGTCTGCATTTGCTCACCCAATCTCACAAATCCTCTCAGTCCCAAGTGTCCCTCCTTATGCCACATCCAGCTGTCATTGTAGATAGGGTCATTCCAGGTTTCATCAGAGACCCTGAAGGAATTGTAAAGAATTTCCCAGTTTTTTTGTTTTGCTTTTGAAATTCCTTTTTATAGTGGGTTTGAGCTGATTCTCGCTGCCATGTTTATGCCAGTCTAGACACACTTGATTCCCTTATGGAGACATATCAATACATAGGTTTTAAGATTCTTACTAGTCACATATATTCCTCTGCGGGAAATATGGGGTTTTGAGTCCCTTTCACTGAGGAAGGTGTAGGTCTTGTCTATTCCATAGTTGGTTTTTGGAACGGTACCTGTGCTTATATCAAACTCTGGTTTTATGCATCACCCCACCTTCCTTCCCCCTTAAGCAGGCATAAGAGTGTTTTCTAAATGTGGGACACTGTTCTCTTTCCTAACTCAGTTCAAGTGTAGCCATGTTTACAGGATCTTCATAAGTGATATCTTATGATAAGTTTCTTTTTCTGTGTGACTTATTTCACTTAGAATCATCGTACCTGAATCCACCCATTTTGCTGCTACTGGTCTTATGACATTGATTTCATGGCTGAGGGATATTCCATCGTACATAAGTACCACAATTTTTTGAACCACTTTTATATTTCCTGGGTTATTTAAGGTGTACCCAAGTTGAGGTCCTTGTAAGCAGTGCAGCCCTAAATTTTGGGGTGGCTCTGTCTTATTGATTTTCAATTTTCCCAAGGTATATTCCCTAGAGTGGAAGTGCACTTGGCTCTGTAGCTCCGTTCTTTACTTGTTTTAGGGAACACAATGTACTCCTCCAGAGAGGCAGTTGGCAATTTACATCCCGCCCATCAGCATAACAAGGCTCCCTGTTCTCCAGGGCCTGTCTTGCCTTTCTGGTTTTTCCACATTTTGTGGATGTCCCTTTTGACCGGTGGGAAGTGATACTTCTTTGTAGTGCAGGTTTGCATTGCTCGCTTGCTTGCTTGGCCAAAAAGGGCATATGCGTTTTCACCTGAATATATTCAGGAGAAAACGCATACGCCGTTTTTGACCAAGTGCATCATGTTCGAAGTTGTGCCCCTCTTCCTGTGCTTTAAAGGTGATTCCAACGTACCTCTTGAAATCTGTTTCCTGCTATTCTGCCTCGCTTTCAAGTCTGCCTCGTTGCCTTCCCTCAACAGATTTTTGGACGATAGTTGTCCTTTATTACTCGGCCATTTTGTGAATTGCTGTGCCCCTGAGCTCCATTTTTCAACTCGTTTTTGGTGAGCTGACCGCAAGTCCAAAATTTTGGTTCAGGACCTATGCTGGGTCCCGGTGGGGGGCTGAGAGTTTGGTTTATTCTTCTTCCTGCCGGGAAGCTAGATTGATATGTGCCCGTCCAAATGCCTAACAGCTACTCTCTCATTGATTCTCCCTCTTCCCTTTCATCCTCTGCCAAATTCGAAACCTGTGCGAACCAGGAGGTTAAAGGGGCTGTCCCTCCAAGTTGCTAGATTGATAGTAAAGCAGATGGAAAGTCAAACCGGAGCACCAGGAGAGGGACTATTCGTTGAGTTTTAGAAACCTTTCGTATTCACAGTGTGTCCGTTCTCTAGGATTCCCGTACATGTTATAACTGTAGTAATATTCCCTTCAACCTGGAGAGTTGGGACCCATGGAATGGGTGCCAGGCATGTGTGCTTTAAAGGGTCTGCATTTGCTCACCCAATCTCACAAATCCTCTCAGTCCCAAGTGTCCCTCCTTATGCCACATCCAGCTGTCATTGTAGATAGGGTCATTCCAGGTTTCATCAGAGACCCTGAAGGAATTGTAAAGAATTTCCCAGTTTTTTTGTTTTGCTTTTGAAATTCCTTTTTATAGTGGGTTTGAGCTGATTCTCGCTGCCATGTTTATGCCAGTCTAGACACACTTGATTCCCTTACGGAGACATATCAATACATAGGTTTTAAGATTCTTACTAGTCACATATATTCCTCTGCGGGAAATATGGGGTTTTGAGTCCCTTTCACTGAGGAAGGCGTAGGTCTTGCCTATTCCATAGTTGGTTTTTGGAACGCTACCTGTGCTTATATCAAACTCTGGTTTTATGCATCACCCCACCTTCCTTCCCCCTTAAGCAGGCATAAGAGTGTTTTCTAAATGTGGGACACTGTTCTCTTTCCTAACTCAGTTCAAGTGTAGCCATGTTTACAGGATCTTCATAAGTGATATCTTATGATAAGTTTCTTTTTCTGTGTGACTTATTTCACTTAGAATCATCGTACCTGAATCCACCCATTTTGCTGCTACTGGTCTTATGACATTGATTTCATGGCTGAGGGATATTCCATCGTACGTAAGTACCACAATTTTTTGAACCATTTTTATATTTCCTGGGATATTTAAGGTGTACCCAAGTTGAGGTCCTTGTAAGCAGTGCAGCCCTAAATTTTGGGGTGGCTCTGTCTTATTGATTTTCAATTTTCCCAAGGTATATTCCCTAGAGTGGAAGTGCCCTTGGCTCTGTAGCTCAGTTCTTTACTTGTTTTAGGGAACACAATATACTCCTCCAGAGAGGCAGTTGGCAATTTACATCCCGCCCATCAGCATAACAAGGCTCCCTGTTCTCCAGGGCCTGTCTTGCCTTTCTGGTTTTTCCACATTTTGTGGATGTCCCTTTTGACCGGTGGGAAGTGATACTTCTTTGTAGTGCAGATTTGCATTGCCCGCTTGCTTGCTTGGCCAAAAAGGGTGTGTGCGTTTTCTCCTGAATATATTCAGGAGAAAACGCAGACGCCCTTTTAGGCCAAGTGCATCATTGTCGAAGTTGTGCCCCTCTTCCTGTGCTTTAAAGGCGGTTCCAACGTACCTCTTGAAATCTGTTTCCTCCTATTCTGCCTCGCTTTCAAGTCCGCCTCGTTGCCTTCCCTCAACAGATTTTTGGATGATAGTTTTCCTTTATTACTCAGCCAGTTTGTGAATTGCTGTGCCCCTGAGCTCCATTTTTCAACTCGTTTTTGTGAGCTGACCGCAAGTCCAAGATTTTGGTTCAGGACCTATACTGGTTCCTGGTGGGGGGGCTGAGACTTTGGTTAATCTTTCTTCCTGCCGGAAGTTAGAATGATATGTGTCCGTCCAAATGCCTAACAGCTATTCTCTCATTGGTTCTCCCTCTTCCCTTTCATACTATGCCAAATTGGCAACCTGTGCGAACCAGGAGGTTAAAGGGGCTGTCTCTCCAAGTTGGGAGGTTGATAGTAAAGCAGATGGAAAGTCAAACCGGAGCACCAGGAGAGGGACTATTCGTTGAGTTTTAGACACCTTTCGTATTCACAGTGTGTCCGTTCTCTAGGTTTCCCGTACATGTTATAGCTGTAGTAATGTTCCCTTCAACCTGGAGAGTTGGGACCCATGCAATGGGTGCCAGGCATTTGTGCTTTAAAGGGTCTGCATTTGCTCACCCAATCTCACCAATCCTCTCAGTCCCAAGTGTCCCTCCTTATGCCACATCCAGCTGTCATTGTTGATAGGGTCATTCCAGGTTTCATCAGAGACCCTGAAGGAATTGTAAAGAATTTCCCAGTTTTTTTGTTTTGTTTTTGAAATTCCTTTTTATAGTGGGTTTGAGCTGATTCTTGCTGCCATGTCTATGCCAATCTAGACACACTTGATTCCCTTACGGAGACATATCAATACATAGGTTTTAAGATTCTTACTAGTCAGATATATTCCTCTGCGGGAAATATGGGGTTTTGAGTCCCTTTCACTGAGGAAGGTGTAGGTCTTGTCTATTCCATAGTTGGTTTTTGGAACGGTACCTGTGCTTATATCAAACTCTGGTTTTATGCATCACCCCACCTCTCCTTCCCCCTTAAGCAGGCATAAGAGTGTTTTCTAAATGTAAGACACTGTTCTCTTCCCTAACTCAGTTCAAGTGTAGCCATGTTTACAGGATCTTCATAAGTGATATCTTATGATAAGTTTCTTTTTCTGTGTGACTTATTTCACTTAGAATCATCGTACCTGAATCCACCCATTTTGCTGCTACTGGTCTTATGACATTGATTTCATGGCTGAGGGATATTCCATCGTACGTAAGTACCACAATTTTTTGAACCATTTTTATATTTCCTGGGATATTTAAGGTGTACCCAAGTTGAGGTCCTTGTAAGCAGTGCAGCCCTAAATTTTGGGGTGGCTCTGTCTTATTGATTTTCAGTTTTCCCAAGGTATATTCCCTAGATGGGAAGTGGCCTTGGCTCTGTAGCTCTGTTGTTTACTTGTTTTAGGGAACACAATGCACTCCTCCAGAGAGGCAGTTGGCAATTTACATCCCGCCCATCAGCATAACAATGCTCCCTGTTCTCCTGGGCCTGTGTTGCCTTTCTGGTTTTTCCACATTTTGTGCATGTCCCTTTTGACCGGTGGGAAGTGATACTTCTTTGTAGTACAGATTTGCATTGCCCCCTTGCTTGCTTGGCCAAAAAGGGCGTATGTGTTTTCTCCTGAATATATTCAGGAGAAAACGCAGACGCCCTTTTAGGCCAAGTGCATCATTGTCGAAGTTGTGCCCCTCTTCCTGTGCTTTAAAGGCGATTCCAACGTACCTCTTGAAATCTGTTTCCTCCTATTCTGCCTCGCTTTCAAGTCCGCCTCGTTGCCTTCCCTCAACAGATTTTTGGATGATAGTTTTCCTTTATTACTCAGCCAGTTTGTGAATTGCTGTGCCCCTGAGCTCCATTTTTCAACTCGTTTTTGTGAGCTGACCGCAAGTCCAAGATTTTGGTTCAGGACCTATACTGGTTCCTGGTGGGGGGGCTGAGACTTTGGTTAATCTTTCTTCCTGCCGGAAGTTAGAATGATATGTGTCCGTCCAAATGCCTAACAGCTATTCTCTCATTGGTTCTCCCTCTTCCCTTTCATACTATGCCAAATTGGCAACCTGTGCGAACCAGGAGGTTAAAGGGGCTGTCTCTCCAAGTTGGGAGGTTGATAGTAAAGCAGATGGAAAGTCAAACCGGAGCACCAGGAGAGGGACTATTCGTTGAGTTTTAGACACCTTTCGTATTCACAGTGTGTCCGTTCTCTAGGTTTCCCGTACATGTTATAGCTGTAGTAATGTTCCCTTCAACCTGGAGAGTTGGGACCCATGCAATGGGTGCCAGGCATTTGTGCTTTAAAGGGTCTGCATTTGCTCACCCAATCTAACCAATCGTCTCAGTCCCAAGTGTCCCTCCTTATGCCACATCCAGCTGTCATTGTTGATAGGGTCATTCCAGGTTTCATCAGAGACCCTGAAGGAATTGTAAAGAATTTCCCAGTTTTTTTGTTTTGTTTTTGAAATTCCTTTTTATAGTGGGTTTGAGCTGATTCTTGCTGCCATGTCTATGCCAATCTAGACACACTTGATTCCCTTACGGAGACATATCAATACATAGGTTTTAAGATTCTTACTAGTCAGATATATTCCTCTGCGGGAAATATGGGGTTTTGAGTCCCTTTCACTGAGGAAGGTGTAGGTCTTGTCTATTCCATAGTTGGTTTTTGGAACGGTACCTGTGCTTATATCAAACTCTGGTTTTATGCATCACCCCACCTCTCCTTCCCCCTTAAGCAGGCATAAGAGTGTTTTCTAAATGTAAGACACTGTTCTCTTCCCTAACTCAGTTCAAGTGTAGCCATGTTTACAGGATCTTCATAAGTGATATCTTATGATAAGTTTCTTTTTCTGTGTGACTTATTTCACTTAGAATCATCGTACCTGAATCCACCCATTTTGCTGCTACTGGTCTTATGACATTGATTTCATGGCTGAGGGATATTCCATCGTACTTAAGTACCACAATTTTTTGAACCATTTTTATATTTTCTGGGATATTTAAGGTGTACCCAAGTTGAGGTCCTTGTAAGCAGTGCAGCCCTAAATTTTGGGGTGGCTCTGTCTTATTGATTTTCAGTTTTCCCAAGGTATATTCCCTAGATGGGAAGTGGCCTTGGCTCTGTAGCTCTGTTGTTTACTTGTTTTAGGGAACACAATGCACTCCTCCAGAGAGGCAGTTGGCAATTTACATCCCGCCCATCAGCATAACAATGCTCCCTGTTCTCCTGGGCCTGTGTTGCCTTTCTGGTTTTTCCACATTTTGTGCATGTCCCTTTTGACCGGTGGGAAGTGATACTTCTTTGTAGTACAGATTTGCATTGCCCCCTTGCTTGCTTGGCCAAAAAGGGCGTATGTGTTTTCTCCTGAATATATTCAGGAGAAAACGCAGACGCCCTTTTAGGCCAAGTGCATCATTGTCGAAGTTGTGCCCCTCTTCCTGTGCTTTAAAGGCGATTCCAACGTACCTCTTGAAATCTGTTTCCTCCTATTCTGCCTCGCTTTCAAGTCCGCCTCGTTGCCTTCCCTCAACAGATTTTTGGATGATAGTTTTCCTTTATTACTCAGCCAGTTTGTGAATTGCTGTGCCCCTGAGCTCCATTTTTCAACTCGTTTTTGTGAGCTGACCGCAAGTCCAAGATTTTGGTTCAGGACCTATACTGGTTCCTGGTGGGGGGGCTGAGACTTTGGTTAATCTTTCTTCCTGCCGGAAGTTAGAATGATATGTGTCCGTCCAAATGCCTAACAGCTATTCTCTCATTGGTTCTCCCTCTTCCCTTTCATACTATGCCAAATTGGCAACCTGTGCGAACCAGGAGGTTAAAGGGGCTGTCTCTCCAAGTTGGGAGGTTGATAGTAAAGCAGATGGAAAGTCAAACCGGAGCACCAGGAGAGGGACTATTCGTTGAGTTTTAGACACCTTTCGTATTCACAGTGTGTCCGTTCTCTAGGTTTCCCGTACATGTTATAGCTGTAGTAATGTTCCCTTCAACCTGGAGAGTTGGGACCCATGCAATGGGTGCCAGGCATTTGTGCTTTAAAGGGTCTGCATTTGCTCACCCAATCTAACCAATCGTCTCAGTCCCAAGTGTCCCTCCTTATGCCACATCCAGCTGTCATTGTTGATAGGGTCATTCCAGGTTTCATCAGAGACCCTGAAGGAATTGTAAAGAATTTCCCAGTTTTTTTGTTTTGTTTTTGAAATTCCTTTTTATAGTGGGTTTGAGCTGATTCTTGCTGCCATGTCTATGCCAATCTAGACACACTTGATTCCCTTACGGAGACATATCAATACATAGGTTTTAAGATTCTTACTAGTCAGATATATTCCTCTGCGGGAAATATGGGGTTTTGAGTCCCTTTCACTGAGGAAGGTGTAGGTCTTGTCTATTCCATAGTTGGTTTTTGGAACGGTACCTGTGCTTATATCAAACTCTGGTTTTATGCATCACCCCACCTCTCCTTCCCCCTTAAGCAGGCATAAGAGTGTTTTCTAAATGTAAGACACTGTTCTCTTCCCTAACTCAGTTCAAGTGTAGCCATGTTTACAGGATCTTCATAAGTGATATCTTATGATAAGTTTCTTTTTCTGTGTGACTTATTTCACTTAGAATCATCGTACCTGAATCCACCCATTTTGCTGCTACTGGTCTTATGACATTGATTTCATGGCTGAGGGATATTCCATCGTACGTAAGTACCACAATTTTTTGAACCATTTTTATATTTCCTGGGATATTTAAGGTGTACCCAAGTTGAGGTCCTTGTAAGCAGTGCAGCCCTAAATTTTGGGGTGGCTCTGTCTTATTGATTTTCAGTTTTCCCAAGGTATATTCCCTAGATGGGAAGTGGCCTTGGCTCTGTAGCTCTGTTGTTTACTTGTTTTAGGGAACACAATGCACTCCTCCAGAGAGGCAGTTGGCAATTTACATCCCGCCCATCAGCATAACAATGCTCCCTGTTCTCCTGGGCCTGTGTTGCCTTTCTGGTTTTTCCACATTTTGTGCATGTCCCTTTTGACCGGTGGGAAGTGATACTTCTTTGTAGTACAGATTTGCATTGCCCCCTTGCTTGCTTGGCCAAAAAGGGCGTATGTGTTTTCTCCTGAATATATTCAGGAAAAAACGCATACGCAATTTTTGGCCAAGTGCATCGTTGTCGAAGTTGTGCCCCTCTTCCTGTGCTTTAAAGGCGATTCCAACGTACCTCTTGAAATTTGTTTCCTGCTATTCTGCCTCGCTTTCAACTCCACCTCGTTGCCTTCCCTCAACAAATTTTTGGACGATAGTTGTCCTTTATTACTCGGCCAGTTTGTGAATTGCTGTGCCCCTGAGCTCCATATTTCAACTCGTTTTTGGTGAGCTGACCGCAAGTCCAAAATTTTGGTTCAGGACCTATGCTGGGTCCCCGTGGGGGGCTGAGACTTTGGTTAATTCTTCTTCCTGCCGGGAAGTTAGAGTGATATGTGCCCGTCCAAATGCCTAACAGCTACTCTCTCATTGGTTCTCCCTCTTCCCTTTCATCCTATGCCAAATTGGCAACCTGTGCGAACCAGGAGGTTAAAGGGGCTGTCTCTCCAAGTTGGGAGATTGGGAGTAAAGCAGATGGGAAGTCAAACCGGAGCACCAGGAGAGGGACTATTCATTGAGTTTTAGAAACCTTTCGTATTCACAGTGTGTCCGTTCTCTAGGATTCCCGTACATGTTATAACTGTAGTAATATTCCCTTCAACCTGGAGAGTTGGGACCCATGGAATGGGTGCCAGGCATCTGTGCTTTAAAGGGTCTGCATTTGCTCACCCAATCTCACCAATCCTCTCAGTCCCAAGTGTCCAGCCTTATGCCACATCCAGCTGTTATTGTAGATAGGGTTATTCCAGGTTTCATCAGAGACCTTGAAGGAATTGTAAAGAATTTCCCAGTTTTTTTGTTTTGCTTTTGAAATTCCTTTTTATAGTGGGTTTGAGCTGATTCTCGCTGCCATGTTTATGCCAGTCTAGACACACTTGATTCCCTTACGGAGACATATCAATACATAGGTTTTAAGATTCTTACTAGTCACATATATTCCTCTGCGGGAAATATGGCGTTTTGAGTCCCTTTCACTGAGGAAGGTGTAGGTCTTGTCTATTCCATAGTTGGTTTTTGGAACGCTACCTGTGCTTATATCAAACTCTGGTTTTATGCATCACCCCACCTTCCTTCCCCCTTAAGCAGGCATAAGAGTGTTTTCTAAATGTGGGACACTGTTCTCTTTCCTAACTCAGTTCAAGTGTAGCCATGTTTACAGGATCTTCATAAGTGATATCTTATGATAAGTTTCTTTTTCTGTGTGACTTATTTCACTTAGAATCATCGTACCTGAATCCACCCATTTTGCTGCTACTGGTCTTATGACATTGATTTCATGGCTGAGGGATATTCCATCGTACGTAAGTACCACAATTTTTTGAACCATTTTTATATTTCCTGGGATATTTAAGGTGTACCCAAGTTGAGGTCCTTGTAAGCAGTGCAGCCCTAAATTTTGGGGTGGCTCTGTCTTATTGATTTTCAATTTTCCCAAGGTATATTCCCTAGAGTGGAAGTGCCCTTGGCTCTGTAGCTCCGTTCATTACTTGTTTTAGGGAACACAATATACTCCTCCGGAGAGGCAGTTGGCAATTTACATCCCGCCCATCAGCATAACAAGGCTCCCTGTTCTCCAGGGCCTGTCTTGCCTTTCTGGTTTTTCCACATTTTGTGGATGTCCCTTTTGACCGGTGGGAAGTGATACTTCTTTTTAGTGCAGATTTGCATTGCCCGCTTGCTTGCTTGGCCAAAAAGGGCGTATGCGTTTTCACCTGAATATATTCAGGAGAAAACGCATACGCCGTTTTTGACCAAGTGCATCATGTTCGAAGTTGTGCCCCTCTTCCTGTGCTTTAAAGGTGATTCCAACGTACCTCTTGAAATCTGTTTCCTGCTATTCTGCCTCGCTTTCAAGTCTGCCTCGTTGCCTTCCCTCAACAGATTTTTGGACGATAGTTGTCCTTTATTACTCGGCCATTTTGTGAATTGCTGTGCCCCTGAGCTCCATTTTTCAACTCGTTTTTGGTGAGCTGACCGCAAGTCCAAAATTTTGGTTCAGGACCTATGCTGGGTCCCGGTGGGGGGCTGAGAGTTTGGTTTATTCTTCTTCCTGCCGGGAAGCTAGATTGATATGTGCCCGTCCAAATGCCTAACAGCTACTCTCTCATTGATTCTCCCTCTTCCCTTTCATCCTCTGCCAAATTCGAAACCTGTGCGAACCAGGAGGTTAAAGGGGCTGTCCCTCCAAGTTGCTAGATTGATAGTAAAGCAGATGGAAAGTCAAACCGGAGCACCAGGAGAGGGACTATTCGTTGAGTTTTAGAAACCTTTCGTATTCACAGTGTGTCCGTTCTCTAGGATTCCCGTACATGTTATAACTGTAGTAATATTCCCTTCAACCTGGAGAGTTGGGACCCATGGAATGGGTGCCAGGCATGTGTGCTTTAAAGGGTCTGCATTTGCTCACCCAATCTCACAAATCCTCTCAGTCCCAAGTGTCCCTCCTTATGCCACATCCAGCTGTCATTGTAGATAGGGTCATTCCAGGTTTCATCAGAGACCCTGAAGGAATTGTAAAGAATTTCCCAGTTTTTTTGTTTTGCTTTTGAAATTCCTTTTTATAGTGGGTTTGAGCTGATTCTCGCTGCCATGTTTATGCCAGTCTAGACACACTTGATTCCCTTATGGAGACATATCAATACATAGGTTTTAAGATTCTTACTAGTCACATATATTCCTCTGCGGGAAATATGGGGTTTTGAGTCCCTTTCACTGAGGAAGGTGTAGGTCTTGTCTATTCCATAGTTGGTTTTTGGAACGGTACCTGTGCTTATATCAAACTCTGGTTTTATGCATCACCCCACCTTCCTTCCCCCTTAAGCAGGCATAAGAGTGTTTTCTAAATGTGGGACACTGTTCTCTTTCCTAACTCAGTTCAAGTGTAGCCATGTTTACAGGATCTTCATAAGTGATATCTTATGATAAGTTTCTTTTTCTGTGTGACTTATTTCACTTAGAATCATCGTACCTGAATCCACCCATTTTGCTGCTACTGGTCTTATGACATTGATTTCATGGCTGAGGGATATTCCATCGTACGTAAGTACCACAATTTTTTGAACCATTTTTATATTTCCTGGGTTATTTAAGGTGTACCCAAGTTGAGGTCCTTGTAAGCAGTGCAGCCCTAAATTTTGGGGTGGCTCTGTCTTATTGATTTTCAATTTTCCCAAGGTATATTCCCTAGAGTGGAAGTGCCCTTGGCTCTGTAGCTCCGTTCTTTACTTGTTTTAGGGAACACAATATACTCCTCCAGAGAGGCAGTTGGCAATTTACATCCCGCCCATCAGCATAACAAGGCTCCCTGTTCTCCAGGGCCTGTCTTGCCTTTCTGGTTTTTCCACATTTTGTGGATGTCCCTTTTGACCGGTGGGAAGTGATACTTCTTTGTAGTGCAGGTTTGCATTGCTCGCTTGCTTGCTTGGCCAAAAAGGGCATATGCGTTTTCACCTGAATATATTCAGGAGAAAACGCATACGCCGTTTTTGACCAAGTGCATCATGTTCGAAGTTGTGCCCCTCTTCCTGTGCTTTAAAGGTGATTCCAACGTACCTCTTGAAATCTGTTTCCTGCTATTCTGCCTCGCTTTCAAGTCTGCCTCGTTGCCTTCCCTCAACAGATTTTTGGACGATAGTTGTCCTTTATTACTCGGCCATTTTGTGAATTGCTGTGCCCCTGAGCTCCATTTTTCAACTCGTTTTTGGTGAGCTGACCGCAAGTCCAAAATTTTGGTTCAGGACCTATGCTGGGTCCCGGTGGGGGGCTGAGAGTTTGGTTTATTCTTCTTCCTGCCGGGAAGCTAGATTGATATGTGCCCGTCCAAATGCCTAACAGCTACTCTCTCATTGATTCTCCCTCTTCCCTTTCATCCTCTGCCAAATTCGAAACCTGTGCGAACCAGGAGGTTAAAGGGGCTGTCCCTCCAAGTTGCTAGATTGATAGTAAAGCAGATGGAAAGTCAAACCGGAGCACCAGGAGAGGGACTATTCGTTGAGTTTTAGAAACCTTTCGTATTCACAGTGTGTCCGTTCTCTAGGATTCCCGTACATGTTATAACTGTAGTAATATTCCCTTCAACCTGGAGAGTTGGGACCCATGGAATGGGTGCCAGGCATGTGTGCTTTAAAGGGTCTGCATTTGCTCACCCAATCTCACAAATCCTCTCAGTCCCAAGTGTCCCTCCTTATGCCACATCCAGCTGTCATTGTAGATAGGGTCATTCCAGGTTTCATCAGAGACCCTGAAGGAATTGTAAAGAATTTCCCAGTTTTTTTGTTTTGCTTTTGAAATTCCTTTTTATAGTGGGTTTGAGCTGATTCTCGCTGCCATGTTTATGCCAGTCTAGACACACTTGATTCCCTTACGGAGACATATCAATACATAGGTTTTAAGATTCTTACTAGTCACATATATTCCTCTGCGGGAAATATGGGGTTTTGAGTCCCTTTCACTGAGGAAGGTGTAGGTCTTGCCTATTCCATAGTTGGTTTTTGGAACGCTACCTGTGCTTATATCAAACTCTGGTTTTATGCATCACCCCACCTTCCTTCCCCCTTAAGCAGGCATAAGAGTGTTTTCTAAATGTAAGACACTGTTCTCTTCCCTAACTCAGTTCAAGTGTAGCCATGTTTACAGGATCTTCATAAGTGATATCTTATGATAAGTTTCTTTTTCTGTGTGACTTATTTCACTTAGAATCATCGTACCTGAATCCACCCATTTTGCTGCTACTGGTCTTATGACATTGATTTCATGGCTGAGGGATATTCCATCGTACGTAAGTACCACAATTTTTTGAACCATTTTTATATTTCCTGGGATATTTAAGGTGTACCCAAGTTGAGGTCCTTGTAAGCAGTGCAGCCCTAAATTTTGGGGTGGCTCTGTCTTATTGATTTTCAGTTTTCCCAAGGTATATTCCCTAGATGGGAAGTGGCCTTGGCTCTGTAGCTCTGTTGTTTACTTGTTTTAGGGAACACAATGCACTCCTCCAGAGAGGCAGTTGGCAATTTACATCCCGCCCATCAGCATAACAATGCTCCCTGTTCTCCTGGGCCTGTGTTGCCTTTCTGGTTTTTCCACATTTTGTGCATGTCCCTTTTGACCGGTGGGAAGTGATACTTCTTTGTAGTACAGATTTGCATTGCCCCCTTGCTTGCTTGGCCAAAAAGGGCGTATGTGTTTTCTCCTGAATATATTCAGGAGAAAACGCAGACGCCCTTTTAGGCCAAGTGCATCATTGTCGAAGTTGTGCCCCTCTTCCTGTGCTTTAAAGGCGATTCCAACGTACCTCTTGAAATCTGTTTCCTCCTATTCTGCCTCGCTTTCAAGTCCGCCTCGTTGCCTTCCCTCAACAGATTTTTGGATGATAGTTTTCCTTTATTACTCAGCCAGTTTGTGAATTGCTGTGCCCCTGAGCTCCATTTTTCAACTCGTTTTTGTGAGCTGACCGCAAGTCCAAGATTTTGGTTCAGGACCTATACTGGTTCCTGGTGGGGGGGCTGAGACTTTGGTTAATCTTTCTTCCTGCCGGAAGTTAGAATGATATGTGTCCGTCCAAATGCCTAACAGCTATTCTCTCATTGGTTCTCCCTCTTCCCTTTCATACTATGCCAAATTGGCAACCTGTGCGAACCAGGAGGTTAAAGGGGCTGTCTCTCCAAGTTGGGAGGTTGATAGTAAAGCAGATGGAAAGTCAAACCGGAGCACCAGGAGAGGGACTATTCGTTGAGTTTTAGACACCTTTCGTATTCACAGTGTGTCCGTTCTCTAGGTTTCCCGTACATGTTATAGCTGTAGTAATGTTCCCTTCAACCTGGAGAGTTGGGACCCATGCAATGGGTGCCAGGCATTTGTGCTTTAAAGGGTCTGCATTTGCTCACCCAATCTAACCAATCGTCTCAGTCCCAAGTGTCCCTCCTTATGCCACATCCAGCTGTCATTGTTGATAGGGTCATTCCAGGTTTCATCAGAGACCCTGAAGGAATTGTAAAGAATTTCCCAGTTTTTTTGTTTTGTTTTTGAAATTCCTTTTTATAGTGGGTTTGAGCTGATTCTTGCTGCCATGTCTATGCCAATCTAGACACACTTGATTCCCTTACGGAGACATATCAATACATAGGTTTTAAGATTCTTACTAGTCAGATATATTCCTCTGCGGGAAATATGGGGTTTTGAGTCCCTTTCACTGAGGAAGGTGTAGGTCTTGTCTATTCCATAGTTGGTTTTTGGAACGGTACCTGTGCTTATATCAAACTCTGGTTTTATGCATCACCCCACCTCTCCTTCCCCCTTAAGCAGGCATAAGAGTGTTTTCTAAATGTAAGACACTGTTCTCTTCCCTAACTCAGTTGAAGTGTAGCCATGTTTACAGGATCTTCATAAGTGATATCTTATGATAAGTTTCTTTTTCTGTGTGACTTATTTCACTTAGAATCATCGTACCTGAATCCACCCATTTTGCTGCTACTGGTCTTATGACATTGATTTCATGGCTGAGGGATATTCCATCGTACGTAAGTACCACAATTTTTGAACCATTTTTATATTTCCTGGGATATTTAAGGTGTACCCAAGTTGAGGTCCTTGTAAGCAGTGCAGCCCTAAATTTTGGGGTGGCTCTGTCTTATTGATTTTCAGTTTTCCCAAGGTATATTCCCTAGAGTGGAAGTGCCCTTGGCTCTGTAGCTCCGTTCTTTACTTGTTTTAGGGAACACAATGTACTCCTCCAGAGAGGCAGTTGGCAATTTACATCCTGCCCATCAGCATAACAAGGCTCCCTGTTCTCCAAGGCCTGTCTTGCCTTTCTGGTTTTTCCACATTTTGTGGATGTCCCTTTTGACCGGTGGGAAGTGATACTTCTTTGTAGTGCAGGTTTGCATTGCTCGCTTGCTTGCTTGGCCAAAAAGGGCATATGCGTTTTCACCTGAATATATTCAGGAGAAAACGCATACGCCGTTTTTGACCAAGTGCATCATGTTCGAAGTTGTGCCCCTCTTCCTGTGCTTTAAAGGTGATTCCAACGTACCTCTTGAAATCTGTTTCCTGCTATTCTGCCTCGCTTTCAAGTCTGCCTCGTTGCCTTCCCTCAACAGATTTTTGGACGATAGTTGTCCTTTATTACTCGGCCATTTTGTGAATTGCTGTGCCCCTGAGCTCCATTTTTCAACTCGTTTTTGGTGAGCTGACCGCAAGTCCAAAATTTTGGTTCAGGACCTATGCTGGGTCCCGGTGGGGGGCTGAGAGTTTGGTTTATTCTTCTTCCTGCCGGGAAGCTAGATTGATATGTGCCCGTCCAAATGCCTAACAGCTACTCTCTCATTGATTCTCCCTCTTCCCTTTCATCCTCTGCCAAATTCGAAACCTGTGCGAACCAGGAGGTTAAAGGGGCTGTCCCTCCAAGTTGCTAGATTGATAGTAAAGCAGATGGAAAGTCAAACCGGAGCACCAGGAGAGGGACTATTCGTTGAGTTTTAGAAACCTTTCGTATTCACAGTGTGTCCGTTCTCTAGGATTCCCGTACATGTTATAACTGTAGTAATATTCCCTTCAACCTGGAGAGTTGGGACCCATGGAATGGGTGCCAGGCATGTGTGCTTTAAAGGGTCTGCATTTGCTCACCCAATCTCACAAATCCTCTCAGTCCCAAGTGTCCCTCCTTATGCCACATCCAGCTGTCATTGTAGATAGGGTCATTCCAGGTTTCATCAGAGACCCTGAAGGAATTGTAAAGAATTTCCCAGTTTTTTTGTTTTGCTTTTGAAATTCCTTTTTATAGTGGGTTTGAGCTGATTCTCGCTGCCATGTTTATGCCAGTCTAGACACACTTGATTCCCTTACGGAGACATATCAATACATAGGTTTTAAGATTCTTACTAGTCAGATATATTCCTCTGCGGGAAATATGGGGTTTTGAGTCCCTTTCACTGAGGAAGGTGTAGGTCTTGCCTATTCCATAGTTGGTTTTTGGAACGCTACCTGTGCTTATATCAAACTCTGGTTTTATGCATCACCCCACCTTCCTTCCCCCTTAAGCAGGCATAAGAGTGTTTTCTAAATGTGGGACACTGTTCTCTTTCCTAACTCAGTTCAAGTGTAGCCATGTTTACAGGATCTTCATAAGTGATATCTTATGATAAGTTTCTTTTTCTGTGTGACTTATTTCACTTAGAATCATCGTACCTGAATCCACCCATTTTGCTGCTACTGGTCTTATGACATTGATTTCATGGCTGAGGGATATTCCATCGTACGTAAGTACCACAATTTTTTGAACCATTTTTATATTTCCTGGGATATTTAAGGTGTACCCAAGTTGAGGTCCTTGTAAGCAGTGCAGCCCTAAATTTTGGGGTGGCTCTGTCTTATTGATTTTCAATTTTCCCAAGGTATATTCCCTAGAGTGGAAGTGCCCTTGGCTCTGTAGCTCCGTTCTTTACTTGTTTTAGGGAACACAATATACTCCTCCAGAGAGGCAGTTGGCAATTTACATCCCGCCCATCAGCATAACAAGGCTCCCTGTTCTCCAGGGCCTGTCTTGCCTTTCTGGTTTTTCCACATTTTGTGGATGTCCCTTTTGACCGGTGGGAAGTGATACTTCTTTTTAGTGCAGATTTGCATTGCCCGCTTGCTTGCTTGGCCAAAAAGGGTGTGTGCGTTTTCTCCTGAATATATTCAGGAGAAAACACAGACGCCCTTTTAGGCCAAGTGCATCATTGTCGAAGTTGTGCCCCTCTTCCTGTGCTTTAAAGGCGATTCCAACGTACCTCTTGAAATCTGTTTCCTCCTATTCTGCCTCGCTTTCAAGTCCGCCTCGTTGCCTTCCCTCAACAGATTTTTGGATGATAGTTTTCCTTTATTACTCAGCCAGTTTGTGAATTGCTGTGCCCCTGAGCTCCATTTTTCAACTCGTTTTTGTGAGCTGACCGCAAGTCCAAGATTTTGGTTCAGGACCTATACTGGTTCCTGGTGGGGGGGCTGAGACTTTGGTTAATCTTTCTTCCTGCCGGAAGTTAGAATGATATGTGTCCGTCCAAATGCCTAACAGCTATTCTCTCATTGGTTCTCCCTCTTCCCTTTCATACTATGCCAAATTGGCAACCTGTGCGAACCAGGAGGTTAAAGGGGCTGTCTCTCCAAGTTGGGAGGTTGATAGTAAAGCAGATGGAAAGTCAAACCGGAGCACCAGGAGAGGGACTATTCGTTGAGTTTTAGACACCTTTCGTATTCACAGTGTGTCCGTTCTCTAGGTTTCCCGTACATGTTATAGCTGTAGTAATGTTCCCTTCAACCTGGAGAGTTGGGACCCATGCAATGGGTGCCAGGCATTTGTGCTTTAAAGGGTCTGCATTTGCTCACCCAATCTAACCAATCGTCTCAGTCCCAAGTGTCCCTCCTTATGCCACATCCAGCTGTCATTGTTGATAGGGTCATTCCAGGTTTCATCAGAGACCCTGAAGGAATTGTAAAGAATTTCCCAGTTTTTTTGTTTTGTTTTTGAAATTCCTTTTTATAGTGGGTTTGAGCTGATTCTTGCTGCCATGTCTATGCCAATCTAGACACACTTGATTCCCTTACGGAGACATATCAATACATAGGTTTTAAGATTCTTACTAGTCAGATATATTCCTCTGCGGGAAATATGGGGTTTTGAGTCCCTTTCACTGAGGAAGGTGTAGGTCTTGTCTATTCCATAGTTGGTTTTTGGAACGGTACCTGTGCTTATATCAAACTCTGGTTTTATGCATCACCCCACCTCTCCTTCCCCCTTAAGCAGGCATAAGAGTGTTTTCTAAATGTAAGACACTGTTCTCTTCCCTAACTCAGTTGAAGTGTAGCCATGTTTACAGGATCTTCATAAGTGATATCTTATGATAAGTTTCTTTTTCTGTGTGACTTATTTCACTTAGAATCATCGTACCTGAATCCACCCATTTTGCTGCTACTGGTCTTATGACATTGATTTCATGGCTGAGGGATATTCCATCGTACGTAAGTACCACAATTTTTGAACCATTTTTATATTTCCTGGGATATTTAAGGTGTACCCAAGTTGAGGTCCTTGTAAGCAGTGCAGCCCTAAATTTTGGGGTGGCTCTGTCTTATTGATTTTCAGTTTTCCCAAGGTATATTCCCTAGAGTGGAAGTGCCCTTGGCTCTGTAGCTCCGTTCTTTACTTGTTTTAGGGAACACAATGTACTCCTCCAGAGAGGCAGTTGGCAATTTACATCCCGCCCATCAGCATAACAAGGCTCCCTGTTCTCCAGGGCCTGTCTTGCCTTTCTGGTTTTTCCACATTTTGTGGATGTCCCTTTTGACCGGTGGGAAGTGATACTTCTTTGTAGTGCAGGTTTGCATTGCTCGCTTGCTTGCTTGGCCAAAAAGGGCATATGCGTTTTCACCTGAATATATTCAGGAGAAAACGCATACGCCGTTTTTGACCAAGTGCATCATGTTCGAAGTTGTGCCCCTCTTCCTGTGCTTTAAAGGTGATTCCAACGTACCTCTTGAAATCTGTTTCCTGCTATTCTGCCTCGCTTTCAAGTCTGCCTCGTTGCCTTCCCTCAACAGATTTTTGGACGATAGTTGTCCTTTATTACTCGGCCATTTTGTGAATTGCTGTGCCCCTGAGCTCCATTTTTCAACTCGTTTTTGGTGAGCTGACCGCAAGTCCAAAATTTTGGTTCAGGACCTATGCTGGGTCCCGGTGGGGGGCTGAGAGTTTGGTTTATTCTTCTTCCTGCCGGGAAGCTAGATTGATATGTGCCCGTCCAAATGCCTAACAGCTACTCTCTCATTGATTCTCCCTCTTCCCTTTCATCCTCTGCCAAATTCGAAACCTGTGCGAACCAGGAGGTTAAAGGGGCTGTCCCTCCAAGTTGCTAGATTGATAGTAAAGCAGATGGAAAGTCAAACCGGAGCACCAGGAGAGGGACTATTCGTTGAGTTTTAGAAACCTTTCGTATTCACAGTGTGTCCGTTCTCTAGGATTCCCGTACATGTTATAACTGTAGTAATATTCCCTTCAACCTGGAGAGTTGGGACCCATGGAATGGGTGCCAGGCATGTGTGCTTTAAAGGGTCTGCATTTGCTCACCCAATCTCACAAATCCTCTCAGTCCCAAGTGTCCCTCCTTATGCCACATCCAGCTGTCATTGTAGATAGGGTCATTCCAGGTTTCATCAGAGACCCTGAAGGAATTGTAAAGAATTTCCCAGTTTTTTTGTTTTGCTTTTGAAATTCCTTTTTATAGTGGGTTTGAGCTGATTCTCGCTGCCATGTTTATGCCAGTCTAGACACACTTGATTCCCTTACGGAGACATATCAATACATAGGTTTTAAGATTCTTACTAGTCACATATATTCCTCTGCGGGAAATATGGGGTTTTGAGTCCCTTTCACTGAGGAAGGTGTAGGTCTTGCCTATTCCATAGTTGGTTTTTGGAACGCTACCTGTGCTTATATCAAACTCTGGTTTTATGCATCACCCCACCTTCCTTCCCCCTTAAGCAGGCATAAGAGTGTTTTCTAAATGTGGGACACTGTTCTCTTTCCTAACTCAGTTCAAGTGTAGCCATGTTTACAGGATCTTCATAAGTGATATCTTATGATAAGTTTCTTTTTCTGTGTGACTTATTTCACTTAGAATCATCGTACCTGAATCCACCCATTTTGCTGCTACTGGTCTTATGACATTGATTTCATGGCTGAGGGATATTCCATCGTACGTAAGTACCACAATTTTTTGAACCATTTTTATATTTCCTGGGATATTTAAGGTGTACCCAAGTTGAGGTCCTTGTAAGCAGTGCAGCCCTAAATTTTGGGGTGGCTCTGTCTTATTGATTTTCAATTTTCCCAAGGTATATTCCCTAGAGTGGAAGTGCCCTTGGCTCTGTAGCTCCGTTCTTTACTTGTTTTAGGGAACACAATATACTCCTCCAGAGAGGCAGTTGGCAATTTACATCCCGCCCATCAGCATAACAAGGCTCCCTGTTCTCCAGGGCCTGTCTTGCCTTTCTGGTTTTTCCACATTTTGTGGATGTCCCTTTTGACCGGTGGGAAGTGATACTTCTTTGTAGTGCAGATTTGCATTGCCCGCTTGCTTGCTTGGCCAAAAAGGGTGTGTGCGTTTTCTCCTGAATATATTCAGGAGAAAACGCAGACGCCCTTTTAGGCCAAGTGCATCATTGTCGAAGTTGTGCCCCTCTTCCTGTGCTTTAAAGGCGATTCCAACGTACCTCTTGAAATCTGTTTCCTCCTATTCTGCCTCGCTTTCAAGTCCGCCTCGTTGCCTTCCCTCAACAGATTTTTGGATGATAGTTTTCCTTTATTACTCAGCCAGTTTGTGAATTGCTGTGCCCCTGAGCTCCATTTTTCAACTCGTTTTTGTGAGCTGACCGCAAGTCCAAGATTTTGGTTCAGGACCTATACTGGTTCCTGGTGGGGGGGCTGAGACTTTGGTTAATCTTTCTTCCTGCCGGAAGTTAGAATGATATGTGTCCGTCCAAATGCCTAACAGCTATTCTCTCATTGGTTCTCCCTCTTCCCTTTCATACTATGCCAAATTGGCAACCTGTGCGAACCAGGAGGTTAAAGGGGCTGTCTCTCCAAGTTGGGAGGTTGATAGTAAAGCAGATGGAAAGTCAAACCGGAGCACCAGGAGAGGGACTATTCGTTGAGTTTTAGACACCTTTCGTATTCACAGTGTGTCCGTTCTCTAGGTTTCCCGTACATGTTATAGCTGTAGTAATGTTCCCTTCAACCTGGAGAGTTGGGACCCATGCAATGGGTGCCAGGCATTTGTGCTTTAAAGGGTCTGCATTTGCTCACCCAATCTAACCAATCGTCTCAGTCCCAAGTGTCCCTCCTTATGCCACATCCAGCTGTCATTGTTGATAGGGTCATTCCAGGTTTCATCAGAGACCCTGAAGGAATTGTAAAGAATTTCCCAGTTTTTTTGTTTTGTTTTTGAAATTCCTTTTTATAGTGGGTTTGAGCTGATTCTTGCTGCCATGTCTATGCCAATCTAGACACACTTGATTCCCTTACGGAGACATATCAATACATAGGTTTTAAGATTCTTACTAGTCAGATATATTCCTCTGCGGGAAATATGGGGTTTTGAGTCCCTTTCACTGAGGAAGGTGTAGGTCTTGTCTATTCCATAGTTGGTTTTTGGAACGGTACCTGTGCTTATATCAAACTCTGGTTTTATGCATCACCCCACCTCTCCTTCCCCCTTAAGCAGGCATAAGAGTGTTTTCTAAATGTAAGACACTGTTCTCTTCCCTAACTCAGTTGAAGTGTAGCCATGTTTACAGGATCTTCATAAGTGATATCTTATGATAAGTTTCTTTTTCTGTGTGACTTATTTCACTTAGAATCATCGTACCTGAATCCACCCATTTTGCTGCTACTGGTCTTATGACATTGATTTCATGGCTGAGGGATATTCCATCGTACGTAAGTACCACAATTTTTGAACCATTTTTATATTTCCTGGGATATTTAAGGTGTACCCAAGTTGAGGTCCTTGTAAGCAGTGCAGCCCTAAATTTTGGGGTGGCTCTGTCTTATTGATTTTCAGTTTTCCCAAGGTATATTCCCTAGACTGGAAGTGCCCTTGGCTCTGTAGCTCTGTTGTTTACTTGTTTTAGGGAACACACTGCACTCCTCCAGAGAGGCAGTTGGCAATTTACATCCCGCCCATCAGCATAACAAGGCTCCCTGTGCTCCAGGGCCTGTCTTGCCTTTCTGGTTTTTCCACATTTTGTGGATGTCCCTTTTGACCGGTGGGAAGTGATACTTCTTTTTAGTGCAGATTTGCATTGCCCGCTTGCTTGCTTGGCCAAAAAGGGCGTATGCGTTTTCACCTGAATATATTCAGGAGAAAACGCATACGCCGTTTTTGACCAAGTGCATCATGTTCGAAGTTGTGCCCCTTTTCCTGTGCTTTAAAGGTGATTCCAACGTACCTCTTGAAATCTGTTTCCTGCTATTCTGCCTCGCTTTCAAGTCTGCCTCGTTGCCTTCCCTCAACAGATTTTTGGACGATAGTTGTCCTTTATTACTCGGCCATTTTGTGAATTGCTGTGCCCCTGAGCTCCATTTTTCAACTCGTTTTTGGTGAGCTGACCGCAAGTCCAAAATTTTGGTTCAGGACCTATGCTGGGTCCCGGTGGGGGGCTGAGAGTTTGGTTTATTCTTCTTCCTGCCGGGAAGCTAGATTGATATGTGCCCGTCCAAATGCCTAACAGCTACTCTCTCATTGATTCTCCCTCTTCCCTTTCATCCTCTGCCAAATTCGAAACCTGTGCGAACCAGGAGGTTAAAGGGGCTGTCCCTCCAAGTTGCTAGATTGATAGTAAAGCAGATGGAAAGTCAAACCGGAGCACCAGGAGAGGGACTATTCGTTGAGTTTTAGAAACCTTTCGTATTCACAGTGTGTCCGTTCTCTAGGATTCCCGTACATGTTATAACTGTAGTAATATTCCCTTCAACCTGGAGAGTTGGGACCCATGGAATGGGTGCCAGGCATGTGTGCTTTAAAGGGTCTGCATTTGCTCACCCAATCTCACAAATCCTCTCAGTCCCAAGTGTCCCTCCTTATGCCACATCCAGCTGTCATTGTAGATAGGGTCATTCCAGGTTTCATCAGAGACCCTGAAGGAATTGTAAAGAATTTCCCAGTTTTTTTGTTTTGTTTTTGAAATTCCTTTTTATAGTGGGTTTGAGCTGATTCTCGCTGCCATGTTTATGCCAGTCTAGACACACTTGATTCCCTTACGGAGACATATCAATACATAGGTTTTAAGATTCTTACTAGTCACATATATTCCTCTGCGGGAAATATGGGGTTTTGAGTCCCTTTCACTGAGGAAGGTGTAGGTCTTGTCTATTCCATAGTTGGTTTTTGGAACGGTACCTGTGCTTATATCAAACTCTGGTTTTATGCATCACCCCACCTTCCTTCCCCCTTAAGCAGGCATAAGAGTGTTTTCTAAATGTGGGACACTGTTCTCTTTCCTAACTCAGTTCAAGTGTAGCCATGTTTACAGGATCTTCATAAGTGATATCTTATGATAAGTTTCTTTTTCTGTGTGACTTATTTCACTTAGAATCATCGTACCTGAATCCACCCATTTTGCTGCTACTGGTCTTATGACATTGATTTCATGGCTGAGGGATATTCCATCGTACGTAAGTACCACAATTTTTTGAACCATTTTTATATTTCCTGGGTTATTTAAGGTGTACCCAAGTTGAGGTCCTTGTAAGCAGTGCAGCCCTAAATTTTGGGGTGGCTCTGTCTTATTGATTTTCAATTTTCCCAAGGTATATTCCCTAGAGTGGAAGTGCCCTTGGCTCTGTAGCTCCGTTCTTTACTTGTTTTAGGGAACACAATGTACTCCTCCAGAGAGGCAGTTGGCAATTTACATCCAGCCCATCAGCATAACAAGGCTCCCTGTTCTCCAGGGCCTGTCTTGCCTTTCTGGTTTTTCCACATTTTGTGGATGTCCCTTTTGACCGGTGGGAAGTGATACTTCTTTGTAGTGCAGGTTTGCATTGCTCGCTTGCTTGCTTGGCCAAAAAGGGCATATGCGTTTTCACCTGAATATATTCAGGAGAAAACACATACGCCGTTTTTGACCAAGTGCATCATGTTCGAAGTTGTGCCCCTCTTCCTGTGCTTTAAAGGTGATTCCAACGTACCTCTTGAAATCTGTTTCCTGCTATTCTGCCTCGCTTTCAAGTCTGCCTCGTTGCCTTCCCTCAACAGATTTTTGGACGATAGTTGTCCTTTATTACTCGGCCAGTTTGTGAATTGCTGTGCCCCTGAGCTCCATTTTTCAACTCGTTTTTGGTGAGCTGACCGCAAGTCCAAAATTTTGGTTCAGGACCTATGCTGGGTCCCGGTGGGGGGCTGAGAGTTTGGTTTATTCTTCTTCCTGCCGGGAAGCTAGATTGATATGTGCCCGTCCAAATGCCTAACAGCTACTCTCTCATTGATTCTCCCTCTTCCCTTTCATCCTCTGCCAAATTCGAAACCTGTGTGAACCAGGAGGTTAAAGGGGCTGTCCCTCCAAGTTGCTAGATTGATAGTAAAGCAGATGGAAAGTCAAACCGGAGCACCAGGAGAGGGACTATTCGTTGAGTTTTAGAAACCTTTCGTATTCACAGTGTGTCCGTTCTCTAGGATTCCCGTACATGTTATAACTGTAGTAATATTCCCTTCAACCTGGAGAGTTGGGACCCATGGAATGGGTGCCAGGCATCTGTGCTTTAAAGGGTCTGCATTTGCTCACCCAATCTCACCAATCCTCTCAGTCCCAAGTGTCCAGCCTTATGCCACATCCAGCTGTTATTGTAGATAGGGTTATTCCAGGTTTCATCAGAGACCTTGAAGGAATTGTAAAGAATTTCCCAGTTTTTTTGTTTTGCTTTTGAAATTCCTTTTTATAGTGGGTTTGAGCTGATTCTCGCTGCCATGTTTATGCCAGTCTAGACACACTTGATTCCCTTACGGAGACATATCAATACATAGGTTTTAAGATTCTTACTAGTCACAAATATTCCTCTGCGGGAAATATGGCGTTTTGAGTCCCTTTCACTGAGGAAGGTGTAGGTCTTGTCTATTCCATAGTTGGTTTTTGGAACGGTACCTGTGCTTATATCAAACTCTGGTTTTATGCATCACCCCACCTTCCTTCCCCCTTAAGCAGGCATAAGAGTGTTTTCTAAATGTGGGACACTGTTCTCTTTCCTAACTCAGTTCAAGTGTAGCCATGTTTACAGGATCTTCATAAGTGATATCTTATGATAAGTTTCTTTTTCTGTGTGACTTATTTCACTTAGAATCATCGTACCTGAATCCACCCATTTTGCTGCTACTGGTCTTATGACATTGATTTCATGGCTGAGGGATATTCCATCGTACGTAAGTACCACAATTTTTTGAACCATTTTTATATTTCCTGGGTTATTTAAGGTGTACCCAAGTTGAGGTCCTTGTAAGCAGTGCAGCCCTAAATTTTGGGGTGGCTCTGTCTTATTGATTTTCAATTTTCCCAAGGTATATTCCCTAGAGTGGAAGTGCCCTTGGCTCTGTAGCTCCGTTCTTTACTTGTTTTAGGGAACACAATGTACTCCTCCAGAGAGGCAGTTGGCAATTTACATCCCGCCCATCAGCATAACAAGGCTCCCTGTTCTCCAGGGCCTGTCTTGCCTTTCTGGTTTTTCCACATTTTGTGGATGTCCCTTTTGACCGGTGGGAAGTGATACTTCTTTGTAGTGCAGGTTTGCATTGCTCGCTTGCTTGCTTGGCCAAAAAGGGCATATGCGTTTTCACCTGAATATATTCAGGAGAAAACGCATACGCCGTTTTTGACCAAGTGCATCATGTTCGAAGTTGTGCCCCTCTTCCTGTGCTTTAAAGGTGATTCCAACGTACCTCTTGAAATCTGTTTCCTGCTATTCTGCCTCGCTTTCAAGTCTGCCTCGTTGCCTTCCCTCAACAGATTTTTGGACGATAGTTGTCCTTTATTACTCGGCCATTTTGTGAATTGCTGTGCCCCTGAGCTCCATTTTTCAACTCGTTTTTGGTGAGCTGACCGCAAGTCCAAAATTTTGGTTCAGGACCTATGCTGGGTCCCGGTGGGGGGCTGAGAGTTTGGTTTATTCTTCTTCCTGCCGGGAAGCTAGATTGATATGTGCCCGTCCAAATGCCTAACAGCTACTCTCTCATTGATTCTCCCTCTTCCCTTTCATCCTCTGCCAAATTCGAAACCTGTGCGAACCAGGAGGTTAAAGGGGCTGTCCCTCCAAGTTGCTAGATTGATAGTAAAGCAGATGGAAAGTCAAACCGGAGCACCAGGAGAGGGACTATTCGTTGAGTTTTAGAAACCTTTCGTATTCACAGTGTGTCCGTTCTCTAGGATTCCCGTACATGTTATAACTGTAGTAATATTCCCTTCAACCTGGAGAGTTGGGACCCATGGAATGGGTGCCAGGCATGTGTGCTTTAAAGGGTCTGCATTTGCTCACCCAATCTCACAAATCCTCTCAGTCCCAAGTGTCCCTCCTTATGCCACATCCAGCTGTCATTGTAGATAGGGTCATTCCAGGTTTCATCAGAGACCCTGAAGGAATTGTAAAGAATTTCCCAGTTTTTTTGTTTTGCTTTTGAAATTCCTTTTTATAGTGGGTTTGAGCTGATTCTCGCTGCCATGTTTATGCCAGTCTAGACACACTTGATTCCCTTACGGAGACATATCAATACATAGGTTTTAAGATTCTTACTAGTCACATATATTCCTCTGCGGGAAATATGGGGTTTTGAGTCCCTTTCACTGAGGAAGGTGTAGGTCTTGCCTATTCCATAGTTGGTTTTTGGAACGCTACCTGTGCTTATATCAAACTCTGGTTTTATGCATCACCCCACCTTCCTTCCCCCTTAAGCAGGCATAAGAGTGTTTTCTAAATGTGGGACACTGTTCTCTTTCCTAACTCAGTTCAAGTGTAGCCATGTTTACAGGATCTTCATAAGTGATATCTTATGATAAGTTTCTTTTTCTGTGTGACTTATTTCACTTAGAATCATCGTACCTGAATCCACCCATTTTGCTGCTACTGGTCTTATGACATTGATTTCATGGCTGAGGGATATTCCATCGTACGTAAGTACCACAATTTTTTGAACCATTTTTATATTTCCTGGGATATTTAAGGTGTACCCAAGTTGAGGTCCTTGTAAGCAGTGCAGCCCTAAATTTTGGGGTGGCTCTGTCTTATTGATTTTCTATTTTCCCAAGGTATATTCCCTAGAGTGGAAGTGCCCTTGGCTCTGTAGCTCCGTTCTTTACTTGTTTTAGGGAACACAATATACTCCTCCAGAGAGGCAGTTGGCAATTTACATCCCGCCCATCAGCATAACAAGGCTCCCTGTTCTCCAGGGCCTGTCTTGCCTTTCTGGTTTTTCCACATTTTGTGGATGTCCCTTTTGACCGGTGTGAAGTGATACTTCTTTTTAGTGCAGATTTGCATTGCCCGCTTGCTTGCTTGGCCAAAAAGGGTGTGTGCGTTTTCTCCTGAATATATTCAGGAGAAAACACAGACGCCCTTTTAGGCCAAGTGCATCATTGTCGAAGTTGTGCCCCTCTTCCTGTGCTTTAAAGGCGATTCCAACGTACCTCTTGAAATCTGTTTCCTCCTATTCTGCCTCGCTTTCAAGTCCGCCTCGTTGCCTTCCCTCAACAGATTTTTGGATGATAGTTTTCCTTTATTACTCGGCCAGTTTGTGAATTGCTGTGCCCCTGAGCTCCATTTTTCAACTCGTTTTTGTGAGCTGACCGCAAGTCCAAGATTTTGGTTCAGGACCTATACTGGTTCCTGGTGGGGGGGCTGAGACTTTGGTTAATCTTTCTTCCTGCCGGAAGTTAGAATGATATGTGTCCGTCCAAATGCCTAACAGCTATTCTCTCATTGGTTCTCCCTCTTCCCTTTCATACTATGCCAAATTGGCAACCTGTGCGAACCAGGAGGTTAAAGGGGCTGTCTCTCCAAGTTGGGAGGTTGATAGTAAAGCAGATGGAAAGTCAAACCGGAGCACCAGGAGAGGGACTATTCGTTGAGTTTTAGACACCTTTCGTATTCACAGTGTGTCCGTTCTCTAGGTTTCCCGTACATGTTATAGCTGTAGTAATGTTCCCTTCAACCTGGAGAGTTGGGACCCATGCAATGGGTGCCAGGCATTTGTGCTTTAAAGGGTCTGCATTTGCTCACCCAATCTAACCAATCGTCTCAGTCCCAAGTGTCCCTCCTTATGCCACATCCAGCTGTCATTGTTGATAGGGTCATTCCAGGTTTCATCAGAGACCCTGAAGGAATTGTAAAGAATTTCCCAGTTTTTTTGTTTTGTTTTTGAAATTCCTTTTTATAGTGGGTTTGAGCTGATTCTTGCTGCCATGTCTATGCCAATCTAGACACACTTGATTCCCTTACGGAGACATATCAATACATAGGTTTTAAGATTCTTACTAGTCAGATATATTCCTCTGCGGGAAATATGGGGTTTTGAGTCCCTTTCACTGAGGAAGGTGTAGGTCTTGTCTATTCCATAGTTGGTTTTTGGAACGGTACCTGTGCTTATATCAAACTCTGGTTTTATGCATCACCCCACCTCTCCTTCCCCCTTAAGCAGGCATAAGAGTGTTTTCTAAATGTAAGACACTGTTCTCTTCCCTAACTCAGTTGAAGTGTAGCCATGTTTACAGGATCTTCATAAGTGATATCTTATGATAAGTTTCTTTTTCTGTGTGACTTATTTCACTTAGAATCATCGTACCTGAATCCACCCATTTTGCTGCTACTGGTCTTATGACATTGATTTCATGGCTGAGGGATATTCCATCGTACGTAAGTACCACAATTTTTGAACCATTTTTATATTTCCTGGGATATTTAAGGTGTACCCAAGTTGAGGTCCTTGTAAGCAGTGCAGCCCTAAATTTTGGGGTGGCTCTGTCTTATTGATTTTCAGTTTTCCCAAGGTATATTCCCTAGAGTGGAAGTGCCCTTGGCTCTGTAGCTCCGTTCTTTACTTGTTTTAGGGAACACAATGTACTCCTCCAGAGAGGCAGTTGGCAATTTACATCCCGCCCATCAGCATAACAAGGCTCCCTGTTCTCCAGGGCCTGTCTTGCCTTTCTGGTTTTTCCACATTTTGTGGATGTCCCTTTTGACCGGTGGGAAGTGATACTTCTTTGTAGTGCAGGTTTGCATTGCTCGCTTGCTTGCTTGGCCAAAAAGGGCATATGCGTTTTCACCTGAATATATTCAGGAGAAAACGCATACGCCGTTTTTGACCAAGTGCATCATGTTCGAAGTTGTGCCCCTCTTCCTGTGCTTTAAAGGTGATTCCAACGTACCTCTTGAAATCTGTTTCCTGCTATTCTGCCTCGCTTTCAAGTCTGCCTCGTTGCCTTCCCTCAACAGATTTTTGGACGATAGTTGTCCTTTATTACTCGGCCATTTTGTGAATTGCTGTGCCCCTGAGCTCCATTTTTCAACTCGTTTTTGGTGAGCTGACCGCAAGTCCAAAATTTTGGTTCAGGACCTATGCTGGGTCCCGGTGGGGGGCTGAGAGTTTGGTTTATTCTTCTTCCTGCCGGGAAGCTAGATTGATATGTGCCCGTCCAAATGCCTAACAGCTACTCTCTCATTGATTCTCCCTCTTCCCTTTCATCCTCTGCCAAATTCGAAACCTGTGCGAACCAGGAGGTTAAAGGGGCTGTCCCTCCAAGTTGCTAGATTGATAGTAAAGCAGATGGAAAGTCAAACCGGAGCACCAGGAGAGGGACTATTCGTTGAGTTTTAGAAACCTTTCGTATTCACAGTGTGTCCGTTCTCTAGGATTCCCGTACATGTTATAACTGTAGTAATATTCCCTTCAACCTGGAGAGTTGGGACCCATGGAATGGGTGCCAGGCATGTGTGCTTTAAAGGGTCTGCATTTGCTCACCCAATCTCACAAATCCTCTCAGTCCCAAGTGTCCCTCCTTATGCCACATCCAGCTGTCATTGTAGATAGGGTCATTCCAGGTTTCATCAGAGACCCTGAAGGAATTGTAAAGAATTTCCCAGTTTTTTTGTTTTGCTTTTGAAATTCCTTTTTATAGTGGGTTTGAGCTGATTCTCGCTGCCATGTTTATGCCAGTCTAGACACACTTGATTCCCTTACGGAGACATATCAATACATAGGTTTTAAGATTCTTACTAGTCACATATATTCCTCTGCGGGAAATATGGGGTTTTGAGTCCCTTTCACTGAGGAAGGTGTAGGTCTTGCCTATTCCATAGTTGGTTTTTGGAACGCTACCTGTGCTTATATCAAACTCTGGTTTTATGCATCACCCCACCTTCCTTCCCCCTTAAGCAGGCATAAGAGTGTTTTCTAAATGTGGGACACTGTTCTCTTTCCTAACTCAGTTCAAGTGTAGCCATGTTTACAGGATCTTCATAAGTGATATCTTATGATAAGTTTCTTTTTCTGTGTGACTTATTTCACTTAGAATCATCGTACCTGAATCCACCCATTTTGCTGCTACTGGTCTTATGACATTGATTTCATGGCTGAGGGATATTCCATCGTACGTAAGTACCACAATTTTTTGAACCATTTTTATATTTCCTGGGATATTTAAGGTGTACCCAAGTTGAGGTCCTTGTAAGCAGTGCAGCCCTAAATTTTGGGGTGGCTCTGTCTTATTGATTTTCAATTTTCCCAAGGTATATTCCCTAGAGTGGAAGTGCCCTTGGCTCTGTAGCTCCGTTCTTTACTTGTTTTAGGGAACACAATATACTCCTCCAGAGAGGCAGTTGGCAATTTACATCCCGCCCATCAGCATAACAAGGCTCCCTGTTCTCCAGGGCCTGTCTTGCCTTTCTGGTTTTTCCACATTTTGTGGATGTCCCTTTTGACCGGTGGGAAGTGATACTTCTTTTTAGTGCAGATTTGCATTGCCCGCTTGCTTGCTTGGCCAAAAAGGGTGTGTGCGTTTTCTCCTGAATATATTCAGGAGAAAACGCAGACGCCCTTTTAGGCCAAGTGCATCATTGTCGAAGTTGTGCCCCTCTTCCTGTGCTTTAAAGGCGATTCCAACGTACCTCTTGAAATCTGTTTCCTCCTATTCTGCCTCGCTTTCAAGTCCGCCTCGTTGCCTTCCCTCAACAGATTTTTGGATGATAGTTTTCCTTTATTACTCGGCCAGTTTGTGAATTGCTGTGCCCCTGAGCTCCATTTTTCAACTCGTTTTTGTGAGCTGACCGCAAGTCCAAGATTTTGGTTCAGGACCTATACTGGTTCCTGGTGGGGGGGCTGAGACTTTGGTTAATCTTTCTTCCTGCCGGAAGTTAGAATGATATGTGTCCGTCCAAATGCCTAACAGCTATTCTCTCATTGGTTCTCCCTCTTCCCTTTCATACTATGCCAAATTGGCAACCTGTGCGAACCAGGAGGTTAAAGGGGCTGTCTCTCCAAGTTGGGAGGTTGATAGTAAAGCAGATGGAAAGTCAAACCGGAGCACCAGGAGAGGGACTATTCGTTGAGTTTTAGACACCTTTCGTATTCACAGTGTGTCCGTTCTCTAGGTTTCCCGTACATGTTATAGCTGTAGTAATGTTCCCTTCAACCTGGAGAGTTGGGACCCATGCAATGGGTGCCAGGCATTTGTGCTTTAAAGGGTCTGCATTTGCTCACCCAATCTAACCAATCGTCTCAGTCCCAAGTGTCCCTCCTTATGACACATCCAGCTGTCATTGTTGATAGGGTCATTCCAGGTTTCATCAGAGACCCTGAAGGAATTGTAAAGAATTTCCCAGTTTTTTTGTTTTGTTTTTGAAATTCCTTTTTATAGTGGGTTTGAGCTGATTCTCGCTGCCATGTCTATGCCAATCTAGACACACTTGATTCCCTTACGGAGACATATCAATACATAGGTTTTAAGATTCTTACTAGTCAGATATATTCCTCTGCGGGAAATATGGGGTTTTGAGTCCCTTTCACTGAGGAAGGTGTAGGTCTTGTCTATTCCATAGTTGGTTTTTGGAACGGTACCTGTGCTTATATCAAACTCTGGTTTTATGCATCACCCCACCTCTCCTTCCCCCTTAAGCAGGCATAAGAGTGTTTTCTAAATGTAAGACACTGTTCTCTTCCCTAACTCAGTTGAAGTGTAGCCATGTTTACAGGATCTTCATAAGTGATATCTTATGATAAGTTTCTTTTTCTGTGTGACTTATTTCACTTAGAATCATCGTACCTGAATCCACCCATTTTGCTGCTACTGGTCTTATGACATTGATTTCATGGCTGAGGGATATTCCATCGTACGTAAGTACCACAATTTTTGAACCATTTTTATATTTCCTGGGATATTTAAGGTGTACCCAAGTTGAGGTCCTTGTAAGCAGTGCAGCCCTAAATTTTGGGGTGGCTCTGTCTTATTGATTTTCAGTTTTCCCAAGGTATATTCCCTAGACTGGAAGTGCCCTTGGCTCTGTAGCTCTGTTGTTTACTTGTTTTAGGGAACACACTGCACTCCTCCAGAGAGGCAGTTGGCAATTTACATCCCGCCCATCAGCATAACAAGGCTCCCTGTGCTCCAGGGCCTGTCTTGCCTTTCTGGTTTTTCCACATTTTGTGGATGTCCCTTTTGACCGGTGGGAAGTGATACTTCTTTTTAGTGCAGATTTGCATTGCCCGCTTGCTTGCTTGGCCAAAAAGGGCGTATGCGTTTTCACCTGAATATATTCAGGAGAAAACGCATACGCCGTTTTTGACCAAGTGCATCATGTTCGAAGTTGTGCCCCTTTTCCTGTGCTTTAAAGGTGATTCCAACGTACCTCTTGAAATCTGTTTCCTGCTATTCTGCCTCGCTTTCAAGTCTGCCTCGTTGCCTTCCCTCAACAGATTTTTGGACGATAGTTGTCCTTTATTACTCGGCCATTTTGTGAATTGCTGTGCCCCTGAGCTCCATTTTTCAACTCGTTTTTGGTGAGCTGACCGCAAGTCCAAAATTTTGGTTCAGGACCTATGCTGGGTCCCGGTGGGGGGCTGAGAGTTTGGTTTATTCTTCTTCCTGCCGGGAAGCTAGATTGATATGTGCCCGTCCAAATGCCTAACAGCTACTCTCTCATTGATTCTCCCTCTTCCCTTTCATCCTCTGCCAAATTCGAAACCTGTGCGAACCAGGAGGTTAAAGGGGCTGTCCCTCCAAGTTGCTAGATTGATAGTAAAGCAGATGGAAAGTCAAACCGGAGCACCAGGAGAGGGACTATTCGTTGAGTTTTAGAAACCTTTCGTATTCACAGTGTGTCCGTTCTCTAGGATTCCCGTACATGTTATAACTGTAGTAATATTCCCTTCAACCTGGAGAGTTGGGACCCATGGAATGGGTGCCAGGCATGTGTGCTTTAAAGGGTCTGCATTTGCTCACCCAATCTCACAAATCCTCTCAGTCCCAAGTGTCCCTCCTTATGCCACATCCAGCTGTCATTGTAGATAGGGTCATTCCAGGTTTCATCAGAGACCCTGAAGGAATTGTAAAGAATTTCCCAGTTTTTTTGTTTTGCTTTTGAAATTCCTTTTTATAGTGGGTTTGAGCTGATTCTCGCTGCCATGTTTATGCCAGTCTAGACACACTTGATTCCCTTACGGAGACATATCAATACATAGGTTTTAAGATTCTTACTAGTCACATATATTCCTCTGCGGGAAATATGGGGTTTTGAGTCCCTTTCACTGAGGAAGGTGTAGGTCTTGTCTATTCCATAGTTGGTTTTTGGAACGGTACCTGTGCTTATATCAAACTCTGGTTTTATGCATCACCCCACCTTCCTTCCCCCTTAAGCAGGCATAAGAGTGTTTTCTAAATGTGGGACACTGTTCTCTTTCCTAACTCAGTTCAAGTGTAGCCATGTTTACAGGATCTTCATAAGTGATATCTTATGATAAGTTTCTTTTTCTGTGTGACTTATTTCACTTAGAATCATCGTACCTGAATCCACCCATTTTGCTGCTACTGGTCTTATGACATTGATTTCATGGCTGAGGGATATTCCATCGTACGTAAGTACCACAATTTTTTGAACCATTTTTATATTTCCTGGGTTATTTAAGGTGTACCCAAGTTGAGGTCCTTGTAAGCAGTGCAGCCCTAAATTTTGGGGTGGCTCTGTCTTATTGATTTTCAATTTTCCCAAGGTATATTCCCTAGAGTGGAAGTGCCCTTGGCTCTGTAGCTCCGTTCTTTACTTGTTTTAGGGAACACAATGTACTCCTCCAGAGAGGCAGTTGGCAATTTACATCCAGCCCATCAGCATAACAAGGCTCCCTGTTCTCCAGGGCCTGTCTTGCCTTTCTGGTTTTTCCACATTTTGTGGATGTCCCTTTTGACCGGTGGGAAGTGATACTTCTTTGTAGTGCAGGTTTGCATTGCTCGCTTGCTTGCTTGGCCAAAAAGGGCATATGCGTTTTCACCTGAATATATTCAGGAGAAAACACATACGCCGTTTTTGACCAAGTGCATCATGTTCGAAGTTGTGCCCCTCTTCCTGTGCTTTAAAGGTGATTCCAACGTACCTCTTGAAATCTGTTTCCTGCTATTCTGCCTCGCTTTCAAGTCTGCCTCGTTGCCTTCCCTCAACAGATTTTTGGACGATAGTTGTCCTTTATTACTCGGCCAGTTTGTGAATTGCTGTGCCCCTGAGCTCCATTTTTCAACTCGTTTTTGGTGAGCTGACCGCAAGTCCAAAATTTTGGTTCAGGACCTATGCTGGGTCCCGGTGGGGGGCTGAGAGTTTGGTTTATTCTTCTTCCTGCCGGGAAGCTAGATTGATATGTGCCCGTCCAAATGCCTAACAGCTACTCTCTCATTGATTCTCCCTCTTCCCTTTCATCCTCTGCCAAATTCGAAACCTGTGTGAACCAGGAGGTTAAAGGGGCTGTCCCTCCAAGTTGCTAGATTGATAGTAAAGCAGATGGAAAGTCAAACCGGAGCACCAGGAGAGGGACTATTCGTTGAGTTTTAGAAACCTTTCGTATTCACAGTGTGTCCGTTCTCTAGGATTCCCGTACATGTTATAACTGTAGTAATATTCCCTTCAACCTGGAGAGTTGGGACCCATGGAATGGGTGCCAGGCATCTGTGCTTTAAAGGGTCTGCATTTGCTCACCCAATCTCACCAATCCTCTCAGTCCCAAGTGTCCAGCCTTATGCCACATCCAGCTGTTATTGTAGATAGGGTTATTCCAGGTTTCATCAGAGACCTTGAAGGAATTGTAAAGAATTTCCCAGTTTTTTTGTTTTGCTTTTGAAATTCCTTTTTATAGTGGGTTTGAGCTGATTCTCGCTGCCATGTTTATGCCAGTCTAGACACACTTGATTCCCTTACGGAGACATATCAATACATAGGTTTTAAGATTCTTACTAGTCACAAATATTCCTCTGCGGGAAATATGGCGTTTTGAGTCCCTTTCACTGAGGAAGGTGTAGGTCTTGTCTATTCCATAGTTGGTTTTTGGAACGGTACCTGTGCTTATATCAAACTCTGGTTTTATGCATCACCCCACCTTCCTTCCCCCTTAAGCAGGCATAAGAGTGTTTTCTAAATGTGGGACACTGTTCTCTTTCCTAACTCAGTTCAAGTGTAGCCATGTTTACAGGATCTTCATAAGTGATATCTTATGATAAGTTTCTTTTTCTGTGTGACTTATTTCACTTAGAATCATCGTACCTGAATCCACCCATTTTGCTGCTACTGGTCTTATGACATTGATTTCATGGCTGAGGGATATTCCATCGTACGTAAGTACCACAATTTTTTGAACCATTTTTATATTTCCTGGGTTATTTAAGGTGTACCCAAGTTGAGGTCCTTGTAAGCAGTGCAGCCCTAAATTTTGGGGTGGCTCTGTCTTATTGATTTTCAATTTTCCCAAGGTATATTCCCTAGAGTGGAAGTGCCCTTGGCTCTGTAGCTCCGTTCTTTACTTGTTTTAGGGAACACAATGTACTCCTCCAGAGAGGCAGTTGGCAATTTACATCCCGCCCATCAGCATAACAAGGCTCCCTGTTCTCCAGGGCCTGTCTTGCCTTTCTGGTTTTTCCACATTTTGTGGATGTCCCTTTTGACCGGTGGGAAGTGATACTTCTTTGTAGTGCAGGTTTGCATTGCTCGCTTGCTTGCTTGGCCAAAAAGGGCATATGCGTTTTCACCTGAATATATTCAGGAGAAAACGCATACGCCGTTTTTGACCAAGTGCATCATGTTCGAAGTTGTGCCCCTCTTCCTGTGCTTTAAAGGTGATTCCAACGTACCTCTTGAAATCTGTTTCCTGCTATTCTGCCTCGCTTTCAAGTCTGCCTCGTTGCCTTCCCTCAACAGATTTTTGGACGATAGTTGTCCTTTATTACTCGGCCATTTTGTGAATTGCTGTGCCCCTGAGCTCCATTTTTCAACTCGTTTTTGGTGAGCTGACCGCAAGTCCAAAATTTTGGTTCAGGACCTATGCTGGGTCCCGGTGGGGGGCTGAGAGTTTGGTTTATTCTTCTTCCTGCCGGGAAGCTAGATTGATATGTGCCCGTCCAAATGCCTAACAGCTACTCTCTCATTGATTCTCCCTCTTCCCTTTCATCCTCTGCCAAATTCGAAACCTGTGCGAACCAGGAGGTTAAAGGGGCTGTCCCTCCAAGTTGCTAGATTGATAGTAAAGCAGATGGAAAGTCAAACCGGAGCACCAGGAGAGGGACTATTCGTTGAGTTTTAGAAACCTTTCGTATTCACAGTGTGTCCGTTCTCTAGGATTCCCGTACATGTTATAACTGTAGTAATATTCCCTTCAACCTGGAGAGTTGGGACCCATGGAATGGGTGCCAGGCATGTGTGCTTTAAAGGGTCTGCATTTGCTCACCCAATCTCACAAATCCTCTCAGTCCCAAGTGTCCCTCCTTATGCCACATCCAGCTGTCATTGTAGATAGGGTCATTCCAGGTTTCATCAGAGACCCTGAAGGAATTGTAAAGAATTTCCCAGTTTTTTTGTTTTGCTTTTGAAATTCCTTTTTATAGTGGGTTTGAGCTGATTCTCGCTGCCATGTTTATGCCAGTCTAGACACACTTGATTCCCTTACGGAGACATATCAATACATAGGTTTTAAGATTCTTACTAGTCACATATATTCCTCTGCGGGAAATATGGGGTTTTGAGTCCCTTTCACTGAGGAAGGTGTAGGTCTTGCCTATTCCATAGTTGGTTTTTGGAACGCTACCTGTGCTTATATCAAACTCTGGTTTTATGCATCACCCCACCTTCCTTCCCCCTTAAGCAGGCATAAGAGTGTTTTCTAAATGTGGGACACTGTTCTCTTTCCTAACTCAGTTCAAGTGTAGCCATGTTTACAGGATCTTCATAAGTGATATCTTATGATAAGTTTCTTTTTCTGTGTGACTTATTTCACTTAGAATCATCGTACCTGAATCCACCCATTTTGCTGCTACTGGTCTTATGACATTGATTTCATGGCTGAGGGATATTCCATCGTACGTAAGTACCACAATTTTTTGAACCATTTTTATATTTCCTGGGATATTTAAGGTGTACCCAAGTTGAGGTCCTTGTAAGCAGTGCAGCCCTAAATTTTGGGGTGGCTCTGTCTTATTGATTTTCTATTTTCCCAAGGTATATTCCCTAGAGTGGAAGTGCCCTTGGCTCTGTAGCTCCGTTCTTTACTTGTTTTAGGGAACACAATATACTCCTCCAGAGAGGCAGTTGGCAATTTACATCCCGCCCATCAGCATAACAAGGCTCCCTGTTCTCCAGGGCCTGTCTTGCCTTTCTGGTTTTTCCACATTTTGTGGATGTCCCTTTTGACCGGTGGGAAGTGATACTTCTTTTTAGTGCAGATTTGCATTGCCCGCTTGCTTGCTTGGCCAAAAAGGGTGTGTGCGTTTTCTCCTGAATATATTCAGGAGAAAACACAGACGCCCTTTTAGGCCAAGTGCATCATTGTCGAAGTTGTGCCCCTCTTCCTGTGCTTTAAAGGCGATTCCAACGTACCTCTTGAAATCTGTTTCCTCCTATTCTGCCTCGCTTTCAAGTCCGCCTCGTTGCCTTCCCTCAACAGATTTTTGGATGATAGTTTTCCTTTATTACTCGGCCAGTTTGTGAATTGCTGTGCCCCTGAGCTCCATTTTTCAACTCGTTTTTGTGAGCTGACCGCAAGTCCAAGATTTTGGTTCAGGACCTATACTGGTTCCTGGTGGGGGGGCTGAGACTTTGGTTAATCTTTCTTCCTGCCGGAAGTTAGAATGATATGTGTCCGTCCAAATGCCTAACAGCTATTCTCTCATTGGTTCTCCCTCTTCCCTTTCATACTATGCCAAATTGGCAACCTGTGCGAACCAGGAGGTTAAAGGGGCTGTCTCTCCAAGTTGGGAGGTTGATAGTAAAGCAGATGGAAAGTCAAACCGGAGCACCAGGAGAGGGACTATTCGTTGAGTTTTAGACACCTTTCGTATTCACAGTGTGTCCGTTCTCTAGGTTTCCCGTACATGTTATAGCTGTAGTAATGTTCCCTTCAACCTGGAGAGTTGGGACCCATGCAATGGGTGCCAGGCATTTGTGCTTTAAAGGGTCTGCATTTGCTCACCCAATCTAACCAATCGTCTCAGTCCCAAGTGTCCCTCCTTATGCCACATCCAGCTGTCATTGTTGATAGGGTCATTCCAGGTTTCATCAGAGACCCTGAAGGAATTGTAAAGAATTTCCCAGTTTTTTTGTTTTGTTTTTGAAATTCCTTTTTATAGTGGGTTTGAGCTGATTCTTGCTGCCATGTCTATGCCAATCTAGACACACTTGATTCCCTTACGGAGACATATCAATACATAGGTTTTAAGATTCTTACTAGTCAGATATATTCCTCTGCGGGAAATATGGGGTTTTGAGTCCCTTTCACTGAGGAAGGTGTAGGTCTTGTCTATTCCATAGTTGGTTTTTGGAACGGTACCTGTGCTTATATCAAACTCTGGTTTTATGCATCACCCCACCTCTCCTTCCCCCTTAAGCAGGCATAAGAGTGTTTTCTAAATGTAAGACACTGTTCTCTTCCCTAACTCAGTTGAAGTGTAGCCATGTTTACAGGATCTTCATAAGTGATATCTTATGATAAGTTTCTTTTTCTGTGTGACTTATTTCACTTAGAATCATCGTACCTGAATCCACCCATTTTGCTGCTACTGGTCTTATGACATTGATTTCATGGCTGAGGGATATTCCATCGTACGTAAGTACCACAATTTTTGAACCATTTTTATATTTCCTGGGATATTTAAGGTGTACCCAAGTTGAGGTCCTTGTAAGCAGTGCAGCCCTAAATTTTGGGGTGGCTCTGTCTTATTGATTTTCAGTTTTCCCAAGGTATATTCCCTAGAGTGGAAGTGCCCTTGGCTCTGTAGCTCCGTTCTTTACTTGTTTTAGGGAACACAATGTACTCCTCCAGAGAGGCAGTTGGCAATTTACATCCCGCCCATCAGCATAACAAGGCTCCCTGTTCTCCAGGGCCTGTCTTGCCTTTCTGGTTTTTCCACATTTTGTGGATGTCCCTTTTGACCGGTGGGAAGTGATACTTCTTTGTAGTGCAGGTTTGCATTGCTCGCTTGCTTGCTTGGCCAAAAAGGGCATATGCGTTTTCACCTGAATATATTCAGGAGAAAACGCATACGCCGTTTTTGACCAAGTGCATCATGTTCGAAGTTGTGCCCCTCTTCCTGTGCTTTAAAGGTGATTCCAACGTACCTCTTGAAATCTGTTTCCTGCTATTCTGCCTCGCTTTCAAGTCTGCCTCGTTGCCTTCCCTCAACAGATTTTTGGACGATAGTTGTCCTTTATTACTCGGCCATTTTGTGAATTGCTGTGCCCCTGAGCTCCATTTTTCAACTCGTTTTTGGTGAGCTGACCGCAAGTCCAAAATTTTGGTTCAGGACCTATGCTGGGTCCCGGTGGGGGGCTGAGAGTTTGGTTTATTCTTCTTCCTGCCGGGAAGCTAGATTGATATGTGCCCGTCCAAATGCCTAACAGCTACTCTCTCATTGATTCTCCCTCTTCCCTTTCATCCTCTGCCAAATTCGAAACCTGTGCGAACCAGGAGGTTAAAGGGGCTGTCCCTCCAAGTTGCTAGATTGATAGTAAAGCAGATGGAAAGTCAAACCGGAGCACCAGGAGAGGGACTATTCGTTGAGTTTTAGAAACCTTTCGTATTCACAGTGTGTCCGTTCTCTAGGATTCCCGTACATGTTATAACTGTAGTAATATTCCCTTCAACCTGGAGAGTTGGGACCCATGGAATGGGTGCCAGGCATGTGTGCTTTAAAGGGTCTGCATTTGCTCACCCAATCTCACAAATCCTCTCAGTCCCAAGTGTCCCTCCTTATGCCACATCCAGCTGTCATTGTAGATAGGGTCATTCCAGGTTTCATCAGAGACCCTGAAGGAATTGTAAAGAATTTCCCAGTTTTTTTGTTTTGCTTTTGAAATTCCTTTTTATAGTGGGTTTGAGCTGATTCTCGCTGCCATGTTTATGCCAGTCTAGACACACTTGATTCCCTTACGGAGACATATCAATACATAGGTTTTAAGATTCTTACTAGTCACATATATTCCTCTGCGGGAAATATGGGGTTTTGAGTCCCTTTCACTGAGGAAGGTGTAGGTCTTGCCTATTCCATAGTTGGTTTTTGGAACGCTACCTGTGCTTATATCAAACTCTGGTTTTATGCATCACCCCACCTTCCTTCCCCCTTAAGCAGGCATAAGAGTGTTTTCTAAATGTGGGACACTGTTCTCTTTCCTAACTCAGTTCAAGTGTAGCCATGTTTACAGGATCTTCATAAGTGATATCTTATGATAAGTTTCTTTTTCTGTGTGACTTATTTCACTTAGAATCATCGTACCTGAATCCACCCATTTTGCTGCTACTGGTCTTATGACATTGATTTCATGGCTGAGGGATATTCCATCGTACGTAAGTACCACAATTTTTTGAACCATTTTTATATTTCCTGGGATATTTAAGGTGTACCCAAGTTGAGGTCCTTGTAAGCAGTGCAGCCCTAAATTTTGGGGTGGCTCTGTCTTATTGATTTTCAATTTTCCCAAGGTATATTCCCTAGAGTGGAAGTGCCCTTGGCTCTGTAGCTCCGTTCTTTACTTGTTTTAGGGAACACAATATACTCCTCCAGAGAGGCAGTTGGCAATTTACATCCCGCCCATCAGCATAACAAGGCTCCCTGTTCTCCAGGGCCTGTCTTGCCTTTCTGGTTTTTCCACATTTTGTGGATGTCCCTTTTGACCGGTGGGAAGTGATACTTCTTTTTAGTGCAGATTTGCATTGCCCGCTTGCTTGCTTGGCCAAAAAGGGTGTGTGCGTTTTCTCCTGAATATATTCAGGAGAAAACGCAGACGCCCTTTTAGGCCAAGTGCATCATTGTCGAAGTTGTGCCCCTCTTCCTGTGCTTTAAAGGCGATTCCAACGTACCTCTTGAAATCTGTTTCCTCCTATTCTGCCTCGCTTTCAAGTCCGCCTCGTTGCCTTCCCTCAACAGATTTTTGGATGATAGTTTTCCTTTATTACTCGGCCAGTTTGTGAATTGCTGTGCCCCTGAGCTCCATTTTTCAACTCGTTTTTGTGAGCTGACCGCAAGTCCAAGATTTTGGTTCAGGACCTATACTGGTTCCTGGTGGGGGGGCTGAGACTTTGGTTAATCTTTCTTCCTGCCGGAAGTTAGAATGATATGTGTCCGTCCAAATGCCTAACAGCTATTCTCTCATTGGTTCTCCCTCTTCCCTTTCATACTATGCCAAATTGGCAACCTGTGCGAACCAGGAGGTTAAAGGGGCTGTCTCTCCAAGTTGGGAGGTTGATAGTAAAGCAGATGGAAAGTCAAACCGGAGCACCAGGAGAGGGACTATTCGTTGAGTTTTAGACACCTTTCGTATTCACAGTGTGTCCGTTCTCTAGGTTTCCCGTACATGTTATAGCTGTAGTAATGTTCCCTTCAACCTGGAGAGTTGGGACCCATGCAATGGGTGCCAGGCATTTGTGCTTTAAAGGGTCTGCATTTGCTCACCCAATCTAACCAATCGTCTCAGTCCCAAGTGTCCCTCCTTATGACACATCCAGCTGTCATTGTTGATAGGGTCATTCCAGGTTTCATCAGAGACCCTGAAGGAATTGTAAAGAATTTCCCAGTTTTTTTGTTTTGTTTTTGAAATTCCTTTTTATAGTGGGTTTGAGCTGATTCTCGCTGCCATGTCTATGCCAATCTAGACACACTTGATTCCCTTACGGAGACATATCAATACATAGGTTTTAAGATTCTTACTAGTCAGATATATTCCTCTGCGGGAAATATGGGGTTTTGAGTCCCTTTCACTGAGGAAGGTGTAGGTCTTGTCTATTCCATAGTTGGTTTTTGGAACGGTACCTGTGCTTATATCAAACTCTGGTTTTATGCATCACCCCACCTCTCCTTCCCCCTTAAGCAGGCATAAGAGTGTTTTCTAAATGTAAGACACTGTTCTCTTCCCTAACTCAGTTGAAGTGTAGCCATGTTTACAGGATCTTCATAAGTGATATCTTATGATAAGTTTCTTTTTCTGTGTGACTTATTTCACTTAGAATCATCGTACCTGAATCCACCCATTTTGCTGCTACTGGTCTTATGACATTGATTTCATGGCTGAGGGATATTCCATCGTACGTAAGTACCACAATTTTTGAACCATTTTTATATTTCCTGGGATATTTAAGGTGTACCCAAGTTGAGGTCCTTGTAAGCAGTGCAGCCCTAAATTTTGGGGTGGCTCTGTCTTATTGATTTTCAGTTTTCCCAAGGTATATTCCCTAGACTGGAAGTGCCCTTGGCTCTGTAGCTCCGTTGTTTACTTGTTTTAGGGAACACACTGCACTCCTCCAGAGAGGCAGTTGGCAATTTACATCCCGCCCATCAGCATAACAAGGCTCCCTGTGCTCCAGGGCCTGTCTTGCCTTTCTGGTTTTTCCACATTTTGTGGATGTCCCTTTTGACCGGTGGGAAGTGATACTTCTTTGTAGTGCAGATTTGCATTGCCCGCTTGCTTGCTTGGCCAAAAAGGGCGTATGCGTTTTCACCTGAATATATTCAGGAGAAAACGCATACGCCGTTTTTGACCAAGTGCATCATGTTCGAAGTTGTGCCCCTCTTCCTGTGCTTTAAAGGTGATTCCAACGTACCTCTTGAAATCTGTTTCCTGCTATTCTGCCTCGCTTTCAAGTCTGCCTCGTTGCCTTCCCTCAACAGATTTTTGGACGATAGTTGTCCTTTATTACTCGGCCATTTTGTGAATTGCTGTGCCCCTGAGCTCCATTTTTCAACTCGTTTTTGGTGAGCTGACCGCAAGTCCAAAATTTTGGTTCAGGACCTATGCTGGGTCCCGGTGGGGGGCTGAGAGTTTGGTTTATTCTTCTTCCTGCCGGGAAGCTAGATTGATATGTGCCCGTCCAAATGCCTAACAGCTACTCTCTCATTGATTCTCCCTCTTCCCTTTCATCCTCTGCCAAATTCGAAACCTGTGCGAACCAGGAGGTTAAAGGGGCTGTCCCTCCAAGTTGCTAGATTGATAGTAAAGCAGATGGAAAGTCAAACCGGAGCACCAGGAGAGGGACTATTCGTTGAGTTTTAGAAACCTTTCGTATTCACAGTGTGTCCGTTCTCTAGGATTCCCGTACATGTTATAACTGTAGTAATATTCCCTTCAACCTGGAGAGTTGGGACCCATGGAATGGGTGCCAGGCATGTGTGCTTTAAAGGGTCTGCATTTGCTCACCCAATCTCACAAATCCTCTCAGTCCCAAGTGTCCCTCCTTATGCCACATCCAGCTGTCATTGTAGATAGGGTCATTCCAGGTTTCATCAGAGACCCTGAAGGAATTGTAAAGAATTTCCCAGTTTTTTTGTTTTGCTTTTGAAATTCCTTTTTATAGTGGGTTTGAGCTGATTCTCGCTGCCATGTTTATGCCAGTCTAGACACACTTGATTCCCTTACGGAGACATATCAATACATAGGTTTTAAGATTCTTACTAGTCACATATATTCCTCTGCGGGAAATATGGGGTTTTGAGTCCCTTTCACTGAGGAAGGTGTAGGTCTTGCCTATTCCATAGTTGGTTTTTGGAACGCTACCTGTGCTTATATCAAACTCTGGTTTTATGCATCACCCCACCTTCCTTCCCCCTTAAGCAGGCATAAGAGTGTTTTCTAAATGTGGGACACTGTTCTCTTTCCTAACTCAGTTCAAGTGTAGCCATGTTTACAGGATCTTCATAAGTGATATCTTATGATAAGTTTCTTTTTCTGTGTGACTTATTTCACTTAGAATCATCGTACCTGAATCCACCCATTTTGCTGCTACTGGTCTTATGACATTGATTTCATGGCTGAGGGATATTCCATCGTACGTAAGTACCACAATTTTTTGAACCATTTTTATATTTCCTGGGATATTTAAGGTGTACCCAAGTTGAGGTCCTTGTAAGCAGTGCAGCCCTAAATTTTGGGGTGGCTCTGTCTTATTGATTTTCAATTTTCCCAAGGTATATTCCCTAGAGTGGAAGTGCCCTTGGCTCTGTAGCTCCGTTCTTTACTTGTTTTAGGGAACACAATATACTCCTCCAGAGAGGCAGTTGGCAATTTACATCCCGCCCATCAGCATAACAAGGCTCCCTGTTCTCCAGGGCCTGTCTTGCCTTTCTGGTTTTTCCACATTTTGTGGATGTCCCTTTTGACCGGTGGGAAGTGATACTTCTTTTTAGTGCAGATTTGCATTGCCCGCTTGCTTGCTTGGCCAAAAAGGGTGTGTGCGTTTTCTCCTGAATATATTCAGGAGAAAACACAGACGCCCTTTTAGGCCAAGTGCATCATTGTCGAAGTTGTGCCCCTCTTCCTGTGCTTTAAAGGCGATTCCAACGTACCTCTTGAAATCTGTTTCCTCCTATTCTGCCTCGCTTTCAAGTCCGCCTCGTTGCCTTCCCTCAACAGATTTTTGGATGATAGTTTTCCTTTATTACTCGGCCAGTTTGTGAATTGCTGTGCCCCTGAGCTCCATTTTTCAACTCGTTTTTGTGAGCTGACCGCAAGTCCAAGATTTTGGTTCAGGACCTATACTGGTTCCTGGTGGGGGGGCTGAGACTTTGGTTAATCTTTCTTCCTGCCGGAAGTTAGAATGATATGTGTCCGTCCAAATGCCTAACAGCTATTCTCTCATTGGTTCTCCCTCTTCCCTTTCATACTATGCCAAATTGGCAACCTGTGCGAACCAGGAGGTTAAAGGGGCTGTCTCTCCAAGTTGGGAGGTTGATAGTAAAGCAGATGGAAAGTCAAACCGGAGCACCAGGAGAGGGACTATTCGTTGAGTTTTAGACACCTTTCGTATTCACAGTGTGTCCGTTCTCTAGGTTTCCCGTACATGTTATAGCTGTAGTAATGTTCCCTTCAACCTGGAGAGTTGGGACCCATGCAATGGGTGCCAGGCATTTGTGCTTTAAAGGGTCTGCATTTGCTCACCCAATCTAACCAATCGTCTCAGTCCCAAGTGTCCCTCCTTATGCCACATCCAGCTGTCATTGTTGATAGGGTCATTCCAGGTTTCATCAGAGACCCTGAAGGAATTGTAAAGAATTTCCCAGTTTTTTTGTTTTGTTTTTGAAATTCCTTTTTATAGTGGGTTTGAGCTGATTCTCGCTGCCATGTCTATGCCAATCTAGACACACTTGATTCCCTTACGGAGACATATCAATACATAGGTTTTAAGATTCTTACTAGTCAGATATATTCCTCTGCGGGAAATATGGGGTTTTGAGTCCCTTTCACTGAGGAAGGTGTAGGTCTTGTCTATTCCATAGTTGGTTTTTGGAACGGTACCTGTGCTTATATCAAACTCTGGTTTTATGCATCACCCCACCTCTCCTTCCCCCTTAAGCAGGCATAAGAGTGTTTTCTAAATGTAAGACACTGTTCTCTTCCCTAACTCAGTTGAAGTGTAGCCATGTTTACAGGATCTTCATAAGTGATATCTTATGATAAGTTTCTTTTTCTGTGTGACTTATTTCACTTAGAATCATCGTACCTGAATCCACCCATTTTGCTGCTACTGGTCTTATGACATTGATTTCATGGCTGAGGGATATTCCATCGTACGTAAGTACCACAATTTTTGAACCATTTTTATATTTCCTGGGATATTTAAGGTGTACCCAAGTTGAGGTCCTTGTAAGCAGTGCAGCCCTAAATTTTGGGGTGGCTCTGTCTTATTGATTTTCAGTTTTCCCAAGGTATATTCCCTAGAGTGGAAGTGCCCTTGGCTCTGTAGCTCCGTTCTTTACTTGTTTTAGGGAACACAATGTACTCCTCCAGAGAGGCAGTTGGCAATTTACATCCCGCCCATCAGCATAACAAGGCTCCCTGTTCTCCAGGGCCTGTCTTGCCTTTCTGGTTTTTCCACATTTTGTGGATGTCCCTTTTGACCGGTGGGAAGTGATACTTCTTTGTAGTGCAGGTTTGCATTGCTCGCTTGCTTGCTTGGCCAAAAAGGGCATATGCGTTTTCACCTGAATATATTCAGGAGAAAACGCATACGCCGTTTTTGACCAAGTGCATCATGTTCGAAGTTGTGCCCCTCTTCCTGTGCTTTAAAGGTGATTCCAACGTACCTCTTGAAATCTGTTTCCTGCTATTCTGCCTCGCTTTCAAGTCTGCCTCGTTGCCTTCCCTCAACAGATTTTTGGACGATAGTTGTCCTTTATTACTCGGCCATTTTGTGAATTGCTGTGCCCCTGAGCTCCATTTTTCAACTCGTTTTTGGTGAGCTGACCGCAAGTCCAAAATTTTGGTTCAGGACCTATGCTGGGTCCCGGTGGGGGGCTGAGAGTTTGGTTTATTCTTCTTCCTGCCGGGAAGCTAGATTGATATGTGCCCGTCCAAATGCCTAACAGCTACTCTCTCATTGATTCTCCCTCTTCCCTTTCATCCTCTGCCAAATTCGAAACCTGTGCGAACCAGGAGGTTAAAGGGGCTGTCCCTCCAAGTTGCTAGATTGATAGTAAAGCAGATGGAAAGTCAAACCGGAGCACCAGGAGAGGGACTATTCGTTGAGTTTTAGAAACCTTTCGTATTCACAGTGTGTCCGTTCTCTAGGATTCCCGTACATGTTATAACTGTAGTAATATTCCCTTCAACCTGGAGAGTTGGGACCCATGGAATGGGTGCCAGGCATGTGTGCTTTAAAGGGTCTGCATTTGCTCACCCAATCTCACAAATCCTCTCAGTCCCAAGTGTCCCTCCTTATGCCACATCCAGCTGTCATTGTAGATAGGGTCATTCCAGGTTTCATCAGAGACCCTGAAGGAATTGTAAAGAATTTCCCAGTTTTTTTGTTTTGCTTTTGAAATTCCTTTTTATAGTGGGTTTGAGCTGATTCTCGCTGCCATGTTTATGCCAGTCTAGACACACTTGATTCCCTTACGGAGACATATCAATACATAGGTTTTAAGATTCTTACTAGTCACATATATTCCTCTGCGGGAAATATGGGGTTTTGAGTCCCTTTCACTGAGGAAGGTGTAGGTCTTGCCTATTCCATAGTTGGTTTTTGGAACGCTACCTGTGCTTATATCAAACTCTGGTTTTATGCATCACCCCACCTTCCTTCCCCCTTAAGCAGGCATAAGAGTGTTTTCTAAATGTGGGACACTGTTCTCTTTCCTAACTCAGTTCAAGTGTAGCCATGTTTACAGGATCTTCATAAGTGATATCTTATGATAAGTTTCTTTTTCTGTGTGACTTATTTCACTTAGAATCATCGTACCTGAATCCACCCATTTTGCTGCTACTGGTCTTATGACATTGATTTCATGGCTGAGGGATATTCCATCGTACGTAAGTACCACAATTTTTTGAACCATTTTTATATTTCCTGGGATATTTAAGGTGTACCCAAGTTGAGGTCCTTGTAAGCAGTGCAGCCCTAAATTTTGGGGTGGCTCTGTCTTATTGATTTTCAATTTTCCCAAGGTATATTCCCTAGAGTGGAAGTGCCCTTGGCTCTGTAGCTCCGTTCTTTACTTGTTTTAGGGAACACAATATACTCCTCCAGAGAGGCAGTTGGCAATTTACATCCCGCCCATCAGCATAACAAGGCTCCCTGTTCTCCAGGGCCTGTCTTGCCTTTCTGGTTTTTCCACATTTTGTGGATGTCCCTTTTGACCGGTGGGAAGTGATACTTCTTTTTAGTGCAGATTTGCATTGCCCGCTTGCTTGCTTGGCCAAAAAGGGTGTGTGCGTTTTCTCCTGAATATATTCAGGAGAAAACGCAGACGCCCTTTTAGGCCAAGTGCATCATTGTCGAAGTTGTGCCCCTCTTCCTGTGCTTTAAAGGCGATTCCAACGTACCTCTTGAAATCTGTTTCCTCCTATTCTGCCTCGCTTTCAAGTCCGCCTCGTTGCCTTCCCTCAACAGATTTTTGGATGATAGTTTTCCTTTATTACTCGGCCAGTTTGTGAATTGCTGTGCCCCTGAGCTCCATTTTTCAACTCGTTTTTGTGAGCTGACCGCAAGTCCAAGATTTTGGTTCAGGACCTATACTGGTTCCTGGTGGGGGGGCTGAGACTTTGGTTAATCTTTCTTCCTGCCGGAAGTTAGAATGATATGTGTCCGTCCAAATGCCTAACAGCTATTCTCTCATTGGTTCTCCCTCTTCCCTTTCATACTATGCCAAATTGGCAACCTGTGCAAACCAGGAGGTTAAAGGGGCTGTCTCTCCAAGTTGGGAGGTTGATAGTAAAGCAGATGGAAAGTCAAACCGGAGCACCAGGAGAGGGACTATTCGTTGAGTTTTAGACACCTTTCGTATTCACAGTGTGTCCGTTCTCTAGGTTTCCCGTACATGTTATAGCTGTAGTAATGTTCCCTTCAACCTGGAGAGTTGGGACCCATGCAATGGGTGCCAGGCATTTGTGCTTTAAAGGGTCTGCATTTGCTCACCCAATCTAACCAATCGTCTCAGTCCCAAGTGTCCCTCCTTATGCCACATCCAGCTGTCATTGTTGATAGGGTCATTCCAGGTTTCATCAGAGACCCTGAAGGAATTGTAAAGAATTTCCCAGTTTTTTTGTTTTGTTTTTGAAATTCCTTTTTATAGTGGGTTTGAGCTGATTCTCGCTGCCATGTCTATGCCAATCTAGACACACTTGATTCCCTTACGGAGACATATCAATACATAGGTTTTAAGATTCTTACTAGTCAGATATATTCCTCTGCGGGAAATATGGGGTTTTGAGTCCCTTTCACTGAGGAAGGTGTAGGTCTTGTCTATTCCATAGTTGGTTTTTGGAACGGTACCTGTGCTTATATCAAACTCTGGTTTTATGCATCACCCCACCTCTCCTTCCCCCTTAAGCAGGCATAAGAGTGTTTTCTAAATGTAAGACACTGTTCTCTTCCCTAACTCAGTTGAAGTGTAGCCATGTTTACAGGATCTTCATAAGTGATATCTTATGATAAGTTTCTTTTTCTGTGTGACTTATTTCACTTAGAATCATCGTACCTGAATCCACCCATTTTGCTGCTACTGGTCTTATGACATTGATTTCATGGCTGAGGGATATTCCATCGTACGTAAGTACCACAATTTTTGAACCATTTTTATATTTCCTGGGATATTTAAGGTGTACCCAAGTTGAGGTCCTTGTAAGCAGTGCAGCCCTAAATTTTGGGGTGGCTCTGTCTTATTGATTTTCAGTTTTCCCAAGGTATATTCCCTAGACTGGAAGTGCCCTTGGCTCTGTAGCTCCGTTGTTTACTTGTTTTAGGGAACACACTGCACTCCTCCAGAGAGGCAGTTGGCAATTTACATCCCGCCCATCAGCATAACAAGGCTCCCTGTGCTCCAGGGCCTGTCTTGCCTTTCTGGTTTTTCCACATTTTGTGGATGTCCCTTTTGACCGGTGGGAAGTGATACTTCTTTGTAGTGCAGATTTGCATTGCCCGCTTGCTTGCTTGGCCAAAAAGGGCGTATGCGTTTTCACCTGAATATATTCAGGAGAAAACGCATACGCCGTTTTTGACCAAGTGCATCATGTTCGAAGTTGTGCCCCTTTTCCTGTGCTTTAAAGGTGATTCCAACGTACCTCTTGAAATCTGTTTCCTGCTATTCTGCCTCGCTTTCAAGTCTGCCTCGTTGCCTTCCCTCAACAGATTTTTGGACGATAGTTGTCCTTTATTACTCGGCCATTTTGTGAATTGCTGTGCCCCTGAGCTCCATTTTTCAACTCGTTTTTGGTGAGCTGACCGCAAGTCCAAAATTTTGGTTCAGGACCTATGCTGGGTCCCGGTGGGGGGCTGAGAGTTTGGTTTATTCTTCTTCCTGCCGGGAAGCTAGATTGATATGTGCCCGTCCAAATGCCTAACAGCTACTCTCTCATTGATTCTCCCTCTTCCCTTTCATCCTCTGCCAAATTCGAAACCTGTGCGAACCAGGAGGTTAAAGGGGCTGTCCCTCCAAGTTGCTAGATTGATAGTAAAGCAGATGGAAAGTCAAACCGGAGCACCAGGAGAGGGACTATTCGTTGAGTTTTAGAAACCTTTCGTATTCACAGTGTGTCCGTTCTCTAGGATTCCCGTACATGTTATAACTGTAGTAATATTCCCTTCAACCTGGAGAGTTGGGACCCATGGAATGGGTGCCAGGCATGTGTGCTTTAAAGGGTCTGCATTTGCTCACCCAATCTCACAAATCCTCTCAGTCCCAAGTGTCCCTCCTTATGCCACATCCAGCTGTCATTGTAGATAGGGTCATTCCAGGTTTCATCAGAGACCCTGAAGGAATTGTAAAGAATTTCCCAGTTTTTTTGTTTTGCTTTTGAAATTCCTTTTTATAGTGGGTTTGAGCTGATTCTCGCTGCCATGTTTATGCCAGTCTAGACACACTTGATTCCCTTACGGAGACATATCAATACATAGGTTTTAAGATTCTTACTAGTCACATATATTCCTCTGTGGGAAATATGGGGTTTTGAGTCCCTTTCACTGAGGAAGGTGTAGGTCTTGCCTATTCCATAGTTGGTTTTTGGAACGCTACCTGTGCTTATATCAAACTCTGGTTTTATGCATCACCCCACCTTCCTTCCCCCTTAAGCAGGCATAAGAGTGTTTTCTAAATGTGGGACACTGTTCTCTTTCCTAACTCAGTTCAAGTGTAGCCATGTTTACAGGATCTTCATAAGTGATATCTTATGATAAGTTTCTTTTTCTGTGTGACTTATTTCACTTAGAATCATCGTACCTGAATCCACCCATTTTGCTGCTACTGGTCTTATGACATTGATTTCATGGCTGAGGGATATTCCATCGTACGTAAGTACCACAATTTTTTGAACCATTTTTATATTTCCTGGGATATTTAAGGTGTACCCAAGTTGAGGTCCTTGTAAGCAGTGCAGCCCTAAATTTTGGGGTGGCTCTGTCTTATTGATTTTCAATTTTCCCAAGGTATATTCCCTAGAGTGGAAGTGCCCTTGGCTCTGTAGCTCCGTTCTTTACTTGTTTTAGGGAACACAATATACTCCTCCAGAGAGGCAGTTGGCAATTTACATCCCGCCCATCAGCATAACAAGGCTCCCTGTTCTCCAGGGCCTGTCTTGCCTTTCTGGTTTTTCCACATTTTGTGGATGTCCCTTTTGACCGGTGGGAAGTGATACTTCTTTTTAGTGCAGATTTGCATTGCCCGCTTGCTTGCTTGGCCAAAAAGGGTGTGTGCGTTTTCTCCTGAATATATTCAGGAGAAAACGCAGACGCCCTTTTAGGCCAAGTGCATCATTGTCGAAGTTGTGCCCCTCTTCCTGTGCTTTAAAGGCGATTCCAACGTACCTCTTGAAATCTGTTTCCTCCTGTTCTGCCTCGCTTTCAAGTCCGCCTCGTTGCCTTCCCTCAACAGATTTTTGGATGATAGTTTTCCTTTATTACTCGGCCAGTTTGTGAATTGCTGTGCCCCTGAGCTCCATTTTTCAACTCGTTTTTGGTGAGCTGACCGCAAGTCCAAAATTTTGGTTCAGGACCTATGCTGGGTCCCGGTGGGGGGCTGAGAGTTTGGTTTATTCTTCTTCCTGCCGGGAAGCTAGATTGATATGTGCCCGTCCAAATGCCTAACAGCTACTCTCTCATTGATTCTCCCTCTTCCCTTTCATCCTCTGCCAAATTCGAAACCTGTGTGAACCAGGAGGTTAAAGGGGCTGTCCCTCCAAGTTGCTAGATTGATAGTAAAGCAGATGGAAAGTCAAACCGGAGCACCAGGAGAGGGACTATTCGTTGAGTTTTAGAAACCTTTCGTATTCACAGTGTGTCCGTTCTCTAGGATTCCCGTACATGTTATAACTGTAGTAATATTCCCTTCAACCTGGAGAGTTGGGACCCATGGAATGGGTGCCAGGCATGTGTGCTTTAAAGGGTCTGCATTTGCTCACCCAATCTCACAAATCCTCTCAGTCCCAAGTGTCCCTCCTTATGCCACATCCAGCTGTCATTGTAGATAGGGTCATTCCAGGTTTCATCAGAGACCCTGAAGGAATTGTAAAGAATTTCCCAGTTTTTTTGTTTTGCTTTTGAAATTCCTTTTTATAGTGGGTTTGAGCTGATTCTCGCTGCCATGTTTATGCCAGTCTAGACACACTTGATTCCCTTACGGAGACATATCAATACATAGGTTTTAAGATTCTTACTAGTCACATATATTCCTCTGCGGGAAATATGGGGTTTTGAGTCCCTTTCACTGAGGAAGGTGTAGGTCTTGCCTATTCCATAGTTGGTTTTTGGAACGCTACCTGTGCTTATATCAAACTCTGGTTTTATGCATCACCCCACCTTCCTTCCCCCTTAAGCAGGCATAAGAGTGTTTTCTAAATGTGGGACACTGTTCTCTTTCCTAACTCAGTTCAAGTGTAGCCATGTTTACAGGATCTTCATAAGTGATATCTTATGATAAGTTTCTTTTTCTGTGTGACTTATTTCACTTAGAATCATCGTACCTGAATCCACCCATTTTGCTGCTACTGGTCTTATGACATTGATTTCATGGCTGAGGGATATTCCATCGTACGTAAGTACCACAATTTTTTGAACCATTTTTATATTTCCTGGGATATTTAAGGTGTACCCAAGTTGAGGTCCTTGTAAGCAGTGCAGCCCTAAATTTTGGGGTGGCTCTGTCTTATTGATTTTCAATTTTTCCATGGTATATTCCCTAGACTGGAAGTGCCCTTGGCTCTGTAGCTCTGTTGTTTACTTGTTTTAGGGAACACCATGCACTCCTCCAGAGAGGCAGTTGGCAATTTATATCCCGCCCATCAGCATAACAAGGCTCCCTGTTCTCCAGGGCCTGTCTTGCCTTTCTGGTTTTTACACATTTTGTGGATGTCCCTTTTGACCGGTGGGAAGTGATACGTCTTTGTAAAGCAGATTTGCATTGCCCGCTTCCTTGCTTGGCCAAAAAGGGCATATGCGTTATCTCCCAAATATATTCAGGAGAAAACGCATACGCCCTTTTTGGCCAAGTGCATCATTGTCGAAGTTGTGCCCCTCTTCCTGTGCTTTAAAGGCGATTCCAGCGTACCTCTTGAAATCTGTTTCCTGCTATTCTGCCTCGCTTTCAAGTCCGCCTCATTGCCTTCCCTCAACAGATTTTTGGACGATAGTTTTCCTTTATTACTCAGCCAGTTTGTGAATTGCTGTGCCCCTGAGCTGCATTTTTCAACTCGTTTTTGGTGAGCTGACCGCAAGTCCAAAATTTTGGTTCAGGACCTATGCTGTTTCCCGGTGGGGGGCTGAGACTTTGGTTAATTCTTCTTCCTCCCGGGAAATTACAGTGATATGTTCCCGTCCAAATGCCTAAAAGCTACTCTCTCATTGGTTCTCCCTCTTCCCTTTCATCCTCTGCCAAATTGGAAACCTGTGCGAACCAGGAGGTTAAAGGGGCTGTCTCTCCAAGGTGGGAGGTTGATAGTAAAGCAGATGGAAAGTCAAACCGGAGCACCAGGAGAGGGACTATTCGTTGAGTTTTAGAAACCTTTCGTATTCACAGTGTGTCCGTTCTCTAGGTTTCCCGTACATGTTAAAACTGTAGTAATATTCCCTTCAACCTGGAGAGTTGGGACCCATGGAATGGGTGTCAGGCATTTGTGCTTTAAAGGGTCTGCATTTGCTCACCCAATCTCACAAATCCTCTCAGTCCCAAGTGTCCAGCCTTATGCCTCATCCAGCTGTCATTGTAGATAGGGTCATTCCAGGTTTCATCAGAGACCCTGAAGGAATTGTAAAGAATTTCCCAGTTTTTTTGTTATGTTTTTGAAATTCCTTTTTATAGTGGGTTTGAGCTGATTCTCGCTGCCATGTTTATGCCAGTCTAGACACACTTGATTCCCTTACGGAGACATATCAATACATAGGTTTTAAGATTCTTACTAGTCAGATATATTCCTCTGCGGGAAATATGGGGTTTTGAGTCCCTTTCACTGAGGAAGGTGTAGGTCTTGTCTATTCCATAGTTGGTTTTTGGAACGGTACCTGTGCTTATATCAAACTCTGGTTTTATGCATCACCCCACCTCTCCTTCCCCCTTAAGCAGGCATAAGAGTGTTTTCTAAATGGGAGACACTGTTTTCTTTCCTAACTCAGTTCAAGTGTAGCCATGTTTACAGGATCTTCATAAGTGATATCTTATGATAAGTTTCTTTTTCTGTGTGACTTATTTCACTTAGAATCATCGTAAATGAATCCACCCATTTTGCTGCTACTGGTCTTATGACATTGATTTCATGGCTGAAGGATATTCCATCGTACGTAAGTACCACAATTTTTAGAACCGTTTTTATATTTCCTGGGATATTTAAGGTGTACCCAAGTTGAGGTCCTTGTAAGCTGTGCAGCCCTAAATTTTGGGGTGGCTCTGTCTTATTGATTTTCAGTTTTCCCAAGGTATATTCCCTAGATGGGAAGTGGCCTTGGCTCTGTAGCTCTGTTGTTTACTTGTTTTAGGGAACACAATGCACTCCTCCAGAGAGGCAGTTGGCAATTTACATCCCGCCCATCAGCATAACAAGGCTCCCTGTTCTCCTGGGCCTGTGTTGCCTTTCTGGTTTTTCCACATTTTGTGCATGTCCCTTTTGACTGGTGGGAAGTGATACTTCTTTGTAGTACAGATTTGCATTGCCCCCTTGCTTGCTTGGCCAAAAAGGGCGTATGCGTTTTCTCCTGAATATATTCAGGAAAAAACGCATACGCAATTTTTGGCCAAGTGCATCGTTGTCGAAGTTGTGCCCCTCTTCCTGTGCTTTAAAGGCGATTCCAACGTACCTCTTGAAATTTGTTTCCTGCTATTCTGCCTCGCTTTCAACTCCACCTCGTTGCCTTCCCTCAACAAATTTTTGGACGATAGTTGTCCTTTATTACTCGGCCAGTTTGTGAATTGCTGTGCCCCTGAGCTCCATATTTCAACTCGTTTTTGGTGAGCTGACCGCAAGTCCAAAATTTTGGTTCAGGACCTATGCTGGGTCCCCGTGGGGGGCTGAGACTTTGGTTAATTCTTCTTCCTGCCGGGAAGTTAGAGTGATATGTGCCCGTCCAAATGCCTAACAGCTACTCTCTCATTGGTTCTCCCTCTTCCCTTTCATCCTATGCCAAATTGGCAACCTGTGCGAACCAGGAGGTTAAAGGGGCTGTCTCTCCAAGTTGGGAGATTGGGAGTAAAGCAGATGGGAAGTCAAACCGGAGCACCAGGAGAGGGACTATTCATTGAGTTTTAGAAACCTTTCGTATTCACAGTGTGTCCGTTCTCTAGGATTCCCGTACATGTTATAACTGTAGTAATATTCCCTTCAACCTGGAGAGTTGGGACCCATGGAATGGGTGCCAGGCATCTGTGCTTTAAAGGGTCTGCATTTGCTCACCCAATCTCACCAATCCTCTCAGTCCCAAGTGTCCAGCCTTATGCCACATCCAGCTGTTATTGTAGATAGGGTCATTCCAGGTTTCATCAGAGACCTTGAAGGAATTGTAAAGAATTTCCCAGTTTTTTTGTTTTGCTTTTGAAATTCCTTTTTATAGTGGGTTTGAGCTGATTCTCGCTGCCATGTTTATGCCAGTCTAGACACACTTGATTCCCTTACGGAGACATATCAATACATAGGTTTTAAGATTCTTACTAGTCACATATATTCCTCTGCGGGAAATATGGGGTTTTGAGTCCCTTTCACTGAGGAAGGTGTAGGTCTTGTCTATTCCATAGTTGGTTTTTGGAACGCTACCTGTGCTTATATCAAACTCTGGTTTTATGCATCACCCCACCTTCCTTCCCCCTTAAGCAGGCATAAGAGTGTTTTCTAAATGTGGGACACTGTTCTCTTTCCTAACTCAGTTCAAGTGTAGCCATGTTTACAGGATCTTCATAAGTGATATCTTATGATAAGTTTCTTTTTCTGTGTGACTTATTTCACTTAGAATCATCGTACCTGAATCCACCCATTTTGCTGCTACTGGTCTTATGACATTGATTTCATGGCTGAGGGATATTCCATCGTACGTAAGTACCACAATTTTTTGAACCATTTTTATATTTCCTGGGATATTTAAGGTGTACCCAAGTTGAGGTCCTTGTAAGCAGTGCAGCCCTAAATTTTGGGGTGGCTCTGTCTTATTGATTTTCAATTTTCCCAAGGTATATTCCCTAGAGTGGAAGTGCCCTTGGCTCTGTAGCTCCGTTCTTTACTTGTTTTAGGGAACACAATATACTCCTCCAGAGAGGCAGTTGGCAATTTACATCCCGCCCATCAGCATAACAAGGCTCCCTGTTCTCCAGGGCCTGTCTTGCCTTTCTGTTTTTTCCACATATTGTGGATGTCCCTTTTGACCGGTGGGAAGTGATACTTCTTTGTAGTGCAGATTTGCATTGCCCGCTTGCTTGCTTGGCCAAAATGGGCGTATGCGTTTTCACCTGAATATATTCAGGAGAAAACGCATACGCCGTTTTTGACCAAGTGCATCATGTTCGAAGTTGTGCCCCTCTTCCTGTGCTTTAAAGGCGATTCCAACGTACCTCTTGAAATCTGTTTCCTGCTATTCTGCCTCGCTTTCAAGTCCGCCTCGTTGCCTTCCCTCAACAGATTTTTGGACGACAGTTGTCCTTTATTACTCGGCCACTTTGTGAATTGCTGTGCCCCTGAGCTCCATTTTTCAACTCGTTTTTGGTGAGCTGACCGCAAGTCCAAAATTTTGGTTCAGGACCCATGCTGGTTCCCGGGGGGGGCTGAGACTTTGGTTAATTCTTCTTCCTGCCGGGAAGTTAGAGTGATATGTGCCCGTCCAAATGCAAACAGCTACTCTCTCATTTGTTCTCCCTCTTCCCTTTCATCCTCTGCCAAATTGGAAACCTCTGCGAACCAGGAGGTTAAAGTGGCTGTCTCTTCAAGTTGAGAGATTGGTAGTAAAGCCGATGGAAAGTCAAACTGGAGCACCAGGAGATGGACTATTCATTGAGGTTTAGAAACCTTTTGTATTCACAGTGTGTCCGTTCTCTAGGTTTCCCGTACATGTTATAACTGTAGTAATATTCCCTTCAACCTGGAGAGTTGGGACCCATGGAATGGGTGCCATGCATTATTGCTTTAAAGGGTCTGCAGTTGCTCACCCAATCTCACCAATCCTCTCAGTCCCAAGTGTCCAGCCTTATGCCATATCCAGCTGTCGTTGTAGATAGGGTCATTCCAGGTTTCATCAGAGATCCTGAAGGAATTGTAAAGAATTTCCCAGTTTTTTTGTTTTGTTTTTGAAATTCCTTTTTATAGTGGGTTTGAGCTGATTCTCGCTGCCATGTTTATGCCAGTCTAGACACACTTGATTCCCTTACGGAGACATATCAATACATAGGTTTTAAGATTCTTACTAGTCAGCTATATTCCTCTGCAGGAAATATGGGGTTTTGAGTCCCTTTCACTGAGGAAGGTGTAGGTCTTGTCTATTCCATAGTTGGTTTTTGGAACGGTACCTGTGCTTATATCAAACTCTGGTTTTATGCATCACCCCACCTCTCCTTCCCCCTTAAGCAGGCATAAGAGTGTTTTCTAAATGTGAGACACTGTTCTCTTCCCTAACTCAGTTCAAGTGTAGCCATGTTTACAGGATCTTCATAAGTGATATCTTATGATAAGTTTCTTTTCCTGTGTGTCTTATTTCACTTAGAATCATCGTACCTGAATCCACCCATTTTGCTGCTACTGGTGTTATGACATTGATTTCATGGCTGAGGGATATTCCATCGTACGTAAGTACCACAATTTTTTGAACCATTTTTATATTTCCTGGGATATTTAAGGTGTACCCAAGTTGAGGTCCTTGTAAGCAGTGCAGCCCTAAATTTTGGGGTGGCTCTGTCTTATTGATTTTCAGTTTTCCCAAAGTATATTCCCTAGACTGGAAGTGGCCTTGGCTCTGTAGCTCTGTTCTTTACTTGTTTTAGGGAACACAATGCACTCCTCCAGAGAGGCAGTTGGCAATTTACATCCCGCCCATCAGCATAACAAGGCTCTCTGTTCTCCAGGGCCTGTCTTGCCTTTCTGGTTTTTACACATTTTGTGGATGTCCCTTTTGACCGGTGGGAAGTGATACTTCTTTGTAGTGCAGCTTTGCATTGCCCGCTTGCTTGCTTGGCCAAAAAGGTCTTATGCGTTTTCTCCTGAATATATTCAGGAGAAAACGCTTACGCCCTTTTTGGCCAAGTGCATCATTGTCGAAGTTGTGCCCCTGTTCCTGTGCTTTAAAGCCGATTCTAACGTACCTCTTGAAATCTGTTTCCTGCTATTCTGCCTCGCTTTCAAGTCCGCCTCGTTGCCTTCCCTCAACAGATTTTTGGACGATAGTTGTCCTTTATTACTCGGCCAGTTTGTGAATTGCTGTGCCCCTGAGCTCCATTTTTCAACTCGTTTTTGTGAGCTGACCGCAAGTCCAAGATTTTGGTTCAGGACCTATACTGGGTCCCGGTGGGGGGCCTGAGACTTTGGTTAATCTTTCTTCCTGCCGGAAGTTAGAATGATATGTGCCCGTCCAAATGCCTAACAGCTATTCTCTCATTGGTTCTCCCTCTTCCCTTTCATACTATGCCAAATTGGCAACCTGTGCGAACCAGGAGGTTAAAGGGGCTGTCTCTCCAAGTTGGGAGGTTGATAGTAAAGCAGATGGAAAGTCAAACCGGAGCACCAGGAGAGGGACTATTCGTTGAGGTTTAGACACCTTTCGTATTCACAGTGTGTCCGTTCTCTAGGTTTCCCGTACATGTTATAGCTGTAGTAATGTTCCCTTCAACCTGGAGAGTTGGGACCCATGCAATGGGTGCCAGTCATTTGTGCTTTAAAGGGTCTGCATTTGCTCACCCAATCTAACCAATCGTCTCAGTCCCAAGTGTCCCTCCTTATGCCACATCCAGCTGTCATTGTTGATAGGGTCATTCCAGGTTTCATCAGAGACCCTGAAGGAATTGTAAAGAATTTCCCAGTTTTTTTGTTTTGTTTTTGAAATTCCTTTTTATAGTGGGTTTGAGCTGATTCTTGCTGCCATGTTTATGCCAATCTAGACACACTTGATTCCCTTACGGAGACATATCAATACATAGGTTTTAAGATTCTTACTAGTCAGATATATTCCTCTGCGGGAAATATGGGGTTTTGAGTCCCTTTCACTGAGGAATGTGTAGGTCTTGTCTATTCCATAGTTGGTTTTTGGAACGGTACCTGTGCTTATATCAAACTCTGGTTTTATGCATCACCCCACCTCTCCTTCCCCCTTAAGCAGGCATAAGAGTGTTTTCTAAATGTGAGACACTGTTCTCTTCCCTAACTCAGTTCAAGTGTAGCCATGTTTACAGGATCTTCATAAGTGATATCTTATGATAAGTTTCTTTTTCTGTGTGACTTATTTCACTTAGGATCATCGTACCTGAATCCACCCATTTTGCTGCTACTGGTCTTATGACATTGATTTCATGGCTGAGGGATATTCCATCGTACGTAAGTACCACAATTTTTTGAACCATTTTTATATTTCCTGGGATATTTAAGGTGTACCAAAGTTGAGGTCCTTGTAAGCAGTGCAGCCCTAAATTTTGGGGTGGCTCTGTCTTATTGATTTTCAGTTTTCCCAAGGTATATTCCCTAGACTGGAAGTGCCCTTGGCTCTGTAGCTCTGTTGTTTACTTGTTTTAGGGAACACAATGCACTCCTCCAGAGAGGCAGTTGGCAATTTACATCCCCCACATCAGCATAACAAGGCTCCCTGTTCTCCAGGGCCTGTCTTTCCTTTCTGGTTTTTACACATTTTGTGGATGTCCCTTCTGACCGGTGGGAGGTGATACTTCTTTGTAGTGCAGATTTGCATTGCCCGCTTGCTTGATTGGCAAAAACGGTCTTATGCGTTTTCTCCTGAATATATTCAGGAGAAAACGCATACGCCCTTTTTCGCCAAGTGCATCATTGTCGAAGTTGTGCCCCTGTTCCTGTGCTTTAAAGGCGATTCCAACGTACCTCTTGAAATCTGTTTCCTGCTATTCTGCCTCGCATTCAAGTCCGCCTCCTTGCCTTGTCTCAACAGATTTTTGGACGATAGTTTTCCTTTATTACTCGGCCAGTTTGTGAATTGCTGTGCCCCTGAGCTCCATTTTTCAACTCGTTTTCGGTGAGCTGACCGCAAGTCCAAAATTTTGGTTCAGGACCTATACTGGTTCCCGGTGGGTGCCTGATACTTTGGTTAATTCTTCTTCGTGCCGGGAAATTACAGTGATATGTGCCCGTCCAAATGCCTAACAGCTACTCTCTCATTGGTTCTCCCTCTTCCCTTTCATCCTCTGCCAAATTGGCAACCTGTGCGAACCAGGAGGTTAAAGGGGCTGTCTCTCCAAGTTGGGAGGTTGATAGTAAAGCAGATGGAAAGTCAAACCGGAGCACCAGGAGAGGGACTGTTCGTTGAGTTTTAGAAACCTTTCGTATTCACAGTGTGTCCGTTCTCTACGTTTCCCGTACATGTTATAGCTGTAGTAATATTCCCTTCAATCTGGAGAGTTGGGACCAATGGAATGGGTGCCAGGCATTTGTGCTTTAAAGGGTCTGCATTTGCTCACCCAATCTCACCAATCGTCTCAGTCCCAAGTGTCCCTCCTTATGCCACATCCAGCTGTCATTGTAGATAGGGTCATTCCAGGTTTCATCAGAGACCCTGAAGGAATTGTAAAGAATTTCCCAGTTTTTTTGTTTTGTTTTTGAAATTCCTTTTTATAGTGGGTTTGAGCTGATTCTCGCTGCCATGTTTATGCCAGTCTAGACACACTTGATTCCCTTACGGAGACATATCAATACATAGGTTTTAAGATTATTACTAGTCAGATATATTCCTCTGTGGGAAATATGGGGTTTTGAGTCCCTTTCACTGAGGAAGGTGTAGGTCTTGTCTATTCCATAGTTGGTTTTTGGAACGGTACCTGTGCTTATATCAAACTCTGGTTTTATGCATCACCCCACCTCTCCTTCCCCCTTAAGCAGGCATAAGAGTGTTTTCTAAATGTGAGACACTGTTCTCTTTCCTAACTCAGTTCAAGTGTAGCCATGTTTACAGGATCTTCATAAGTGATATCTTATGATAAGTTTCTTTTTCTGTGTGACTTATTTCACTTAGAATCATCGTACCTGAATCCACCCATTTTGCTGCTACTGGTCTTATGACATTGATTTCATGGCTGAGGGATATTCCATCTTACGTAAGTACCACAATTTTTTGAACCATTTTTATATTTCCTGGGATATTTAAGGTGTACCCAAGTTGAGGTCCTTGTAAGCAGTGCAGCCCTAAATTTTGGGGTGGCACTGTCTTATTGATTTTCAGTTTTCCCTAGGTATATTCCCTAGACTGGAAGTGCCCTTGGCTCTGTAGCTCTGTTGTTTACTTGTTTTAGGGAACACAATGCACTCCTCCAGAGAGGCAGTTGGCAATTTACATCCCGCCCATCAGCATAACAAGGCTCCCTGTTGTCCAGGGCCTGTCTTGCCTTTCTGGTTTTTACACATTTTTTGGATGTCCCTTTTGACCGGTGGGAAGTGATACTTCTTTGTAGTGCAGATTTGCATTGCCCGCTTGCTTGCTTGGCCAAAAAGGGCTTATGCATTTTCTCCTGAATATATTCAGGAGAAAACGCATATGCCCGTTTAGGCCAAGTGCATCATTGTCGAAGTTGTGCACCTCTTCCTGTGCTTTAAAGGCGATTCCAACGTACCTCTTGAAATCTGTTTCTTGCTATTCTGCCTCGCTTTCAAGTCCGCCTCGTTGCCTTCCCTCAACAGATTTTTGGACGTTAGTTGTCCTTTATTACTCGGCCAGTTTGTGAATTGCAGTGCCCCTGAGCTCCATTTTTCAACTCGTTTTTGGTGAGCTGACCGCAAGTCCAAAATTTTGATTCGTGACCTATACTGGTTCCCGGTGGGTGGCTGAGACTTTGGTTAATTCTTCTTCGTGCCGGGAAATTACAGTGATATGTGCCCGTCCAAATGCCTAACAGATACTCTCTCATTGGTTCTCCCTCTTCCCTTTCATCCTCTGCCAAATTGGCAACCTGTGCGAACCAGGAGGTTAAAGGGGCTGTCTCTCCAAGTTGGGAGGTTGATAGTAAAGCAGATGGAAAGTCAAACCGGAGCACCAGGAGAGGGACTATTCGTTGAGTTTTAGAAACCTTTCATATTCACAGTGTGTCCGTTCTATAGGTTTTCCGTACATGTTATAGCTGTAGTAATATTCCCATCAATCTGGAGAGTTGGGACCCATGGAATGGGTGCCAGGCATTTGTGCTTTAAAGGGTCTGCATTTGCTCACCCAATCTCACCAATCCTCTCAGTCCCAAGTGTCCCTCCTTATGCCACATACAGCTGTCATTGTAGATAGGGTCATTCCAGGTTTCATCAGAGACCCTGAAGGAATTGTAAAGAATTTCCCAGTTTTTTTGTTTTGTTTTTGAAATTCCTTTTTATAGTGGGTTTGAGCCGATTCTCGCTGCCATGTTTTTGCCAGTTTAGACACACTTGATTCCCTTACAGAGACATATCAATACATAGGTTTTAAGATTCTTACTAGTCAGATATATTCCTCTGCGGGAAATATGGGATTTTGAGTACCTTTCACTGAGGAAGGTGTAGGTCTTGTCTATTCCATAGTTGGTTTTTGGAACGGTACCTGTGCTTATATCAAACTCTGGTTTTATGCATCACCCCAGCTCTCCTTCCCCCTTAAGCAGGCATAAGAGTGTTTTCTAAATGTGAGACACTGTTCTCTTCCCTAACTCAGTTCAAGTGTAGCCATGTTTACAGGATCTTCATAAGTGATATCTTATGATAAGTTTCTTTTTCTGTGTGACTTATTTCACTTAGAATCATCGTACCTGAATCCACCCATTTTGCTGCTACTGGTCTTATGACATTGATTTCATGGCTGAGGGATATTCCATCGTACGTAAGTACCACAATTTTTGAACCATTTTTATATTTCCTGGGATATTTAAGGTGTACCCAAGTTGAGGTCCTTGTAAGCAGTGCAGCCCTAAATTTTGGGGTGGCTCTGTCTTATTGATTTTCAGTTTTCCCAAGGTATATTCCCTAGACTGGAAGTGCCCTTGGCTCTGTAGCTCTGTTGTTTACTTGTTTTAGGGAACACAATGTACTCCTCCAGAGAGGCAGTTGGCAATTTACATCCCGCCCATCAGCATAACAAGGCTCCCTGTTCTCCAGGGCCTGTCTTGCCTTTCTGTTTTTTACACATTTTGTGGATGTCCCTTTTGACTGGTGGGAAGTGATACTTCTTTGTAGTGCAGATTTGCATTGCTCGCTTGCTTGTTTGGCCAAAAAGGGCGTATGCGTTTTCACCTGAATATATGCAGGAGAAAACGCATACGCCCTTTTTGGCCAAGTGCATCATTGTCGAAGTTGTGCCCCTCTTCCTGCGCTTTAAAGGTGATTCCAACGTGCCTCTTGAAATCTGTTTCCTGCTATTCTGCCTCGTTTTCACGTCCGCCTAGTTGCCTTCCCTCAACAGATTTTCGGACGATAGTTGTCCTTTATTACACGGCCATTTTGTGAATTGCTGTGCCCCTGAGCTCCATTTTTCAACTCGTTTTTGGTGAGCTGACCGCAAGTCCAAAATTTTGGTTCAGGACCTATACTGGTTCCCGTTGGGGGGCTGAGACTTTGGTTAATTCTTCTTCCTGCCGGGAAGTTAGATTGATATGTGCCCGTCCAAATGCCTAACAGCTGCTCTCTCATTGGTTCTCCCTCTTCCCTTTCATCCTCTGCCAAATTGGAATCCTGTGCGAACCAGGAGGTTAAAGGGGCTGTCCCTCCAAGTTGCAAGATTGATAGTAAAGCAGATTTGAAGTCAAACCGGAGCACCAGGAGTGGGATTATTCGTTGAGTTTTAGAAACCTTTCGGAATTCACAGTGTTTCCGTTCTCTAGGATTCCCGTACATGTTATAACTGTAGTAATATTCCCTTCAAACTGGAGAGTTTGGACCCATGGAATGCATGCCAGGAATTTGTGCTTTAAAGGGTCTGCATTTGCTCACCCAATCTCACCAATCGTCTCAGTCCCAAGTGTCCCTCCTTATTCCACATGCAGCTGTCATTGTAGATAGGGTCATTCCAGGTTTCATCAGAGACCCTGAAGGAATTGTAAAGAATTTCCCAGTTTTTTTGTTTTGTTTTTGAAATTCCTTTTTATAGTGGGTTTGAGCTGATTCTCGCTGCCATGTTTATGCCAGTCTAGACACACTTGATTCCCTTACGGAGACATATCAATACATAGGTTTTAAGATTCTTACTAGTCAGATATATTCCTCTGCGGGAAATATGGGGTTTTGAGTCCCTTTCACTGAGGAAGGTGTAGGTCTTGTCTATTCCATAGTTGGTTTTTGGAACGGTACCTGTGCTTATATCAAACTCTGGTTTTATGCATCACCCCAGCTCTCCTTCCCCCTTAAGCAGGCATAAGAGTGTTTTCTAAATGTGAAACACTGTTCTCTTTCCTAACTCAGTTCAAGTGTAGCCATGTTTACAGGATCTTCATAAGAGATATCTTATGATAAGTTTCTTTTTCTGTGTGACTTATTTCACTTAGAATCATCGTACCTGAATCCACCCATTTTGCTGCTACTGGTCTTATGACATTGATTTCATGGCTGAGGGATATTCCATCGTACGTAAGTACCACAATTTTTAGAACCATTTTTATATTTCCTGGGATATTTAAGGTGTACCCAAGTTGAGGTCCTTGTAAGCAGTGCAGCCCTAAATTTTGGGGTGGCTCTGTCTTATTGATTTTCAGTTTTCCCAAGGTATATTCCCTAGACTGGAAGTGGCCTTGGCTCTGTAGCTCTGTTGTTTACTTGTTTTAGGGAACACAATGCACTCCTCCAGAGAGGCAGTTGGCAATTTACATCCCGCCCATCAGCATAACAAGGCTCCCTGTTCTCCAGGGCCTGTCTTGCCTTTCTGGTTTTTCCACATTTTGTGGATGTCCCTTTTGACCGGTGGGAAGTGATACTTCTTTGTAGTGCAGCTTTGCATTGCCCGCTTTCTTGCTTGGCCAAAAAGGTCTTATGCGTTTTCTCCTGAATATATTCAGGAGAAAACGCTTACGCCCTTTTTGGCCAAGTGCATCATTGTTGAAGTTG